>NC_092712.1:120130132-120831798 GCF_047496885.1 Scyliorhinus torazame | reverse complement strand
AACGGTATACCTTGGACTGTCGCTGGCGTCCCTCTCTGGGTTCCTCCTCTGCCTGATGGATGGCCATGTATTCAGGGTGTGTAGTGGCTCCCTGCACATGGGTGCCGCCTCCAGCCTGCATCATCACACTGCCACTTTCTCCGCCATCTGGCCGCCTGGGCTTCCACCAGCACCATGATAGCAGCTGCTGCGGAATCAACACTAACAACTATTTTGGTATCTGTAAGGAATTGGCAAAGATAGACCGACAATCAGTTAGGTCTTCCATCCCGGGACTGTCAAATCCCTCAAACATCACCCACCCTTATGTGTCCCTCCTTCTCTCAGAGTGCCATCCAGTGAACCATTTTTGCTGGCAAACCTTCTCCACACACTCACCCTGGGCACATCTGGAGCCTCTAGACCCCAGACCTCTGCCGGGAACATTAGGGAGGCCGTACTCAGGTGCCCTCCCTGATCCATGCACTCACCCTTTGGCCGTAAGAGGATCCACAGTGCTGAAGCTCTGCTCCTTAGTGTTTTATTGTTGGCAGCTGCCTCTATGGTGCTGACACTCCTAGAGTTCAGGCACACTGTCCAGGCTTCAATGTTTGCTTGCAATGCAATGCACTATTCATCCTCTGAGGCATGGCATGTGTGCCGTCAAGGAGGCACTTGAGAGTTGAGGAGTGTGAAGTGCTCTCACAACTAACAAGGCCAATTCCTCATTAACAATAGCATTCAGCTGTGAAGCTAGAGGCTGCTCATAGTCAAAGGGTTTAAAGTAACTTTCAGCATAGAACCAAGAGCAGGGCTCTGTCCTGGAAGTGTTTGGTAGGTCAGACAGGCTACAGCTGTGGGTGCCCCTGTTATGAGTCTCCACAATATTTATAGACGGCTTGAAGGCCTTTCAGATGCACAGCCACTCAACCGCCCCTCCCCCCCATGGCCCAGAGGCAACCCCTGACTTAGAACGTTTCAGCCCCCTGACCAAGTTCAAACCCCTTGAGGGCCCCCCTCCCCAAGCACTGTGTCAGCAGCTCTAGTGTCCTTGAGCTGCATGCCAGAAAATGGAAATGGCTACTCTCCTCACTTCCCCTCAGTTGCCATTGCGCCAGCTTCACATTTTAAAAAATGAGTAGTAAATGAGACCTGCGGGATATTTCACTGGGGAGTAGATTAATTCCCGGGAGGCCACTGCATTCGATTTCAATCTCGCAAATGAGGGTTAATGATATGTTCGTCATTTTGGGGCAGAATCTAGAACTCGCCATCAGGAGCGGGCAGGGTAAATTGCAAACTGGTTCGCGCCTTGCGCCAATCTCAATTTGGACCTTTCCCGCTATTTACCCGGCGTGCCTAGAACCGCCGCTGGGCGCAACACGGTGGTTATATCATGTCCACTGGTTGCTAAGCACAACTTAAAGATAAAAACAATTTACTGCAGATGCTGGAATCTGAAACAAAAACAGAAAATACTGGACAATCTCAGCAGGTCGGCCAGCATCTGTGGAGAGAGAAGGGAGCTATGTTTCAAGTCTGGATGATTCTTTCTCAAAGTCATAAGAACTTAAAGCTAGGTTTATTTATCACAGCTTTAGATGTGAGGGAAAAGATTTTCATTTGCTGATAGTTAAAAATCAGGTTAAATCTCACAGTCTGACTGTTACATGGCTTAGTCATTATTTATTTAGTTTGACATTTTGTGTTTTGCTTTTATTCAAGCATAATATTTTGGCTTATGATTCTGAATTATCTGATATATATATTATAGATGATTTTCCCCTAGAGTTTCTGCTACAGTGGTGCTCGATTTTATTACCAGCTGCATTAATGCTTTGGAACAAATTGAGTAGATGCAATCTATTCTGTATTATAAAGAAATCAACATTTTATCTTTATAAACCATAGGGCTAGCATACATGCCGAGCTGTAATTGTCTAAAGACGCGTTTCAAAGCTATTTTAAATCAAGTATGGTGATGTTTGCTAGTGTTGTTGGGGAGGGTTTGAACTAGAATGGCAGGGGGATGGGAATCTAAGCAGGAAGAAAGAGGAGGAAGAAATAAGGATGGAGACAAACGACGGAAGTGTAAGAAGCAAAAGTGGATGGCAGAAAAAACAAGTGCAAAAAACAAATGGGGCCGGAATACAAGATAAAGCTAAGATGGCAAATTAGGTTAAAAAGACAAGTTTACAGACACATGGCTGCAGGGTAACTGAACATCCAGGAATCCATTATTTAGGAAAGACAGACAAAAAGGGAAAGGAGGTGGGGTAGCATTGTTAGTAAAGGAAGAGATCAATACAATAGTAAGGAAGGATATCAGCTTAGAAAATCATGATGTGGAATCTGTATAGGTGGAGTTAAGAAACATTAAGGGGCAGAAAGTGTTGCTGGGGGTTGTCTGTAGGCACACAAACAGTCGTGGAGTTATGATGGAAGGTGCTAAACAGGAAACCAGAGATGCAGACAATAAAGATACAACTGTAATCATGGGTGACTTTAATTTACACATAGATTTGACAAACCAAACGAGCAATGGTATAGGATGAGGAATAGTTCCTGGAGTATGTACATGATGGTTTTTTAGACCAATACATTGAGAAACCAACCAGAAAACAAACTATTCTAGATTGGTACTGTGCAATGAGAAAGGATTAATTCATGATCTTGTGCAAAATAGCTTGGGAAAGTGCAACCATGAAAGTGCTCTGGCACCAATGCACCCCTCCCCGATGAACTCAATGCATTCTATGCTCGGTTCGAGCAGGTAACCAACAATCCGCTGTCGAGTGCCCCAGCAGCCCATAATTCACCCATACCCACCATCACAGCTTCCGAAGTCAGATCGGCCTTCCTGAAAGTGAACCCTCGGAAGGCGACGGGCCCGGACGGGATCCCTGGTCGGGCACTCAGAGCCTGCGCGGACCAGCTGGCAGAGGTATTCGTGGACATCTTTAACCTGTCCCTCTCCACTCCGAGGTCCCCACCTGCTTCAAGAAGACCACCATCATACCAGTACCAAAGAAGAACCAGGTAACGTGTCTCAATGACTACCGTCCGGTGGCCCTGACTTCAGTCGTAATGAAGTGCTGCGAGAGGTTGATCATGAAGCACATCACCTCCATACTCCCAGAACGCATTGATCCACTGCAATTCGCATACCGTTGCAACCGGTCCCTATCAGACGCCATTTCCCTTGCCCTACACTCATCCCTAGAGCATCTCGAAAACAAGGACTCCTACATCAGACTCCTATTTATTGACTACAGCTCCGCCTTCAACAGCATAATCCCAGCCAAGCTCATATCAAAGCTCCAAAACCTAGGACTTGGCTCCCCACTCTGCAACTGGATCCTCGATTTTCTGACCAACAGACCACAATCAGTAAGAATGAACAGCAACCTTCTCCACAATAGTCCTCAACACCGGGGCCCCGCAAGGCTGCGTACGTAGCCCCCTACTCTACTCCCTGTACACACACGACTGCATGGCAAAACCTGGTTCCAACTCCATCTACAAGTTTGCTGACGATACGACCATAGTGGGCCGGATCTCGAATAACGACGAGTCAGAATACAGGCGGGAGATAGAGAACTTAGTGGAGTGGTGTAGCGACAACAATCTCTCCCTCAATGCCAGCAAAACTAAAGAGCTGGTAATTGACTTCAGGAAGCAAAGTACTGTACACACCCCTGTCAGCATCAACGGGGCCGAGGTGGAGATGGTTAGCAGTTTCAAATTTCTAGGGGTGCACATCTCCAAAAATCTGTCCTGGTCCATCCACGTCGACGCTACTACCAAGAAAGCACAACAGCACCTATACTTCCTCAGGAAACTAAGGAAATTCGGCATGTCCACATTAACCCTTACCAACTTCTACAGATGCACCATAGAAAGCATCCTATCTGGCTGCATCACAGCCTGGTATGCCAACTGCTCGGCCCAGGACCGCAAGAAACTTCAGAGAGTCGTGAACACCGCCCAGTCCATCACACAAACCTGCCTCCCCATCCATTGACTCAAACTACACCTCCCGCTGCCTGGGGAAAGCGGGCAGCATAATCCCACCCGGCTTACTCACTCTTCCAACTTTTTCCATCGGGCAGGAGATACAGAAGTCTGAGAACACGCGCGAACAGACTCAAAAACAGCTTCTTCCCCACTGTCACCAGACTCCTAAATGACCCTCTTATGGGCTGACCTCATTAACACTGCACCCCTGTAAGCTTCATCCGATGCCAGTGCTTATATAGTTACGTTGTATATGTTGTGTTGCCCTATTATGTATTTTCTTTTATTCCCTTTTCTTCCCATGTACTCAATGATCTGTTGAGCTGTTCGCAGAAAAATACTTTTCACTGTACCTCGGTACACGTGACAATAAACAAAATCCAATCCAATTCAATCCAATCCATAATATGACAGAATTCTTCACGCAGGAGGAGAGTGAAGTAGTTGAATCCGAAACTAGGGTCCTGAATCTAAATAAGCGGAACAATGAGGGTATGAGACGTGTGACTGGGCAGGAATAGATTGGGGAGACTTACTAAAGAAGGTGACGGTCAAAAGGCAATGGTCATATTTAGCCAGTTTGTCCATGAATGACAACAATAATTCATTCCTGTCTGGCACAGGAATAAAAGAGAAAAGGTGGCTCACCTATGGCTTACAAAAAGAATTAGGGATATTGTTAAATACAGGGAGGAGACGCATAAAATTGCCAGAAAAAGCAGCAAACCTGAGAATTGGGAGAAATTTAGAATTCAACAGAAGAGAACACAAACTTGATCAAGAGGCGGTATGGTAGCACAGTGGGTAGCACTGTTGCTTCACAGCGCTAGGGTCCCAGGTTAGATTCCCAGCTTGGGCTACTGTCTGTGCGGAGTCTGCAGGTTATCCCTGTGTCTGTGTGGGTTTCCTCCGGGTGCTCCGGTTTCCTCCCACAAGTCCCGAAAGACGTGGTGTTAGGTAATTTGGGCATTCTGAATTCTCCCTCTGCATACCCAAACAGGTGCCGGAATGTGGCGACTAGGGGGTTTTCACAGTAACTTCATTGCAGTGTTAATGTAAGCCTACTTGTGACAATTAAGATGATAATATTATTATGAAAATAGAGTATGAGAGTAAAATATAAATGTTGCCAAAGTCCAAGAGGACTATAGCAATGTTTTTCAAACTTTTTTTCCGGGGACCCATTTTTACCAACTGGCCAACCTTCCGGACCCATGCCAGTCGACTTTCGCAACCCACGCCGCCCAAACTTCATGACCCACCATTTTGACTTACCTTTAATACGACAGGTGAGCCTGCTTGGTCCTCATGATCTCAATTGCGTTGACATTCAATGCTACATTTCTGTATGGGTTAGGCAGGATTGTCCATTCGCTGATGCCAAAATCGTAAAATTCAACTTGGCGGAGAATAGGTTCCGACGGCAAAATTGCAGTGGGCGCCGATTTGACGGCAAATCGCAATTCTCCGTCACCTCGACAGTGGTGTCAACACGGTTTGGTAAACACCGTTTGCATGTCATTAGCGGGCCCGACCTGGTATTTTCTGGGGTCTCAACAATTCTCCGCCTCCGATGGCCGAGTTCACAATGGCGCAGTTCACTTGTGCTTTTAAAAATTGGGAAACCAGTGTTGTGGCTGTTGGTGGAGAGAGAAGATATAGGACGCAGTGAGGCACGACTGTGGGCTACCAGGCCGGACACTGGCCGGGCTGGCTGGCATGGGGGGGAGGGAGCCGTGCCAGGGCCCAGTGGGGGTGATGGGGAATGGGCCGTGTGGCCAGGGAGACCCCCCCACATGACTCAGTGGTGTCCAGCCACGGATCGCCATTCCGCGGCCCCAAGGCTGCCATCTGAAAATGAAAAATGAAAATCGCTTATTGTCACAAGTTGGCTTCAAATGAAGTCACTGTGAAAAGCCCCTAGTCGCCACATTCCGGTGCCTGTTCGGGGAGGCTGGTACTGGCCTGCCTTGGTCTGCTTTAAAAGCCAGCTATTTAGCCCTGTGCTAAACCATCTCCTGTTGCTGCACACCCCACTGCCCACCCACTTTGGCCCCTGGTTCTGCAGTGACACTGGCTGTATGGGTGCCCGCACTCCTTCATGGTCGCACCCCAATCACTGCCATACCCCTGCAACCCGACCGACACCCGCTGGTGGCCCACCCAAGGGCAATGCCCACTGTAGCCCCTGCGGGGACTCCGGGCGGGGTCGTGGAGCGTACCCGTACCAAGGGCAACGCCAGCTGATGATACACCTGGCATCAGGGACGGGCGACATGGCCAAAGGCCCCCATCATGCCGGGCACCGACGGGGCCAGAGGCGCAGAGATGGAGGGGGATCATGCAGGAGCAGAGACCGCAGTGCCAATTGAGGCCAACATGTAGCACAGTGGATCTGGTTGGGCATGGGGATACGCACCATGCTACCCCGTGCAGACAATGTATTTTGGAATTTAACCTGCAATGGTGGCCTTCCTGTTAGTCACCGCAGCCCTGGGGGATGCCCTGCGGCTGTACGAGCTGGAGCTGCTCGAGGAGGAGGAAGCTGCAGCAGCGAAGCATGCAGCAGCAGAGTGGGCAGCAGCGGAGTGGGCAGCAGCGGAGTGGGCAGCAGCGGAGTGGGCAGCAGCGGAGTGGGCAGCAGCGGAGCATGCAGCAGCAGAGCATGCAGCGCACCTGGCACCGTGGGGGTATGGGGGAGGATACCCGCCCCCAGTGACCGTCAATGTGGCGGTCGCCCTGAACCTCTATGCGACGGGGTCGTCCCAGTCGCCGAGTGGGGACCTGACCAGGATCTCACAGACCTCAGTGAGCAGGTGCATCCGTGCCGTCACGGAGGCCCTATATGCCCAGGCGGCTCATTACATCCATTTCCATGTGGACCAAGCCCACCAGGATGCCTGGGCAGTGGGTCCCGCCACCATCGCCGACATGCCCCGAGTCCAGGGGGTGATCGACCGGATGCATGTCCCCTTATGAGCACCTGCAAATGACAGGCCGCTCTACACCAACTTAAAGCGGTTCCACTCCATGCACGTGCAGCTTATATGTGACCATCAGATGCGCATCATGCACGTCTGCGCCAAATACGTGGGCAGTGTGCATGACGCCTTAATCCTGGCATAGTTGCCGATTCATGACATATTCCAGATGCCCTCCCCCCTGGCTATGGGACTGGCTCCTGGGTGACAGGAGTTATCCATTGCAGTCGTGGCTGATGAGGCAACAGACCGATGGCGAGACCCGCTACAACGAAATCCATGCAGCGACCAGGGGTGTGAACGAGCAGTGCTTCGGCCTCCCGAAGATGCATTCAGGTGTCTGGACTGCTCGGGAGGGTCCTCCACCGTGATGTTGAGAGGGTCGCCCGCATTGTGGCGGGCTGCTACACCCTTCACACATCGCACAGAAGAGCGGCGATGTGCTGGAGGAGGAGGAACACCAGTCCTCGTTCATCGAGGAAGATGTGGGGATGAGGGATGATCATAGATTATCATAGAATTTAAAGTGCAGAAGGAGGCCATTCGGCCCATCGAGTCTGCACCTGCTCTTGGAAAGAGCACCCTAACCAAGGTCAACACCTCCACCCTATCCCCATAACCCAGTAACCCCACCCAACACTGAGGGCAATTTTGGACACTGAGGGCAATTTATCATGGCCAATCCACCTAACCTGCACATCTTTGGACTGTGGGAAGAAACCGGAGCACCCGGAGGAAACCCACGCACACACGGGGAGGATGTGCAGACTCCGCACAGACAGTGATCCAAGCTAGAATCGAACCTGGGACCCTGGAGCTGTGAAGCAATTGTGCTATCCACAATGCTACCGTGCTGCCCTAAATGATGGGTAGGACATGGGGCCCAGGCAGGCATGGGGGGGGGGGGGGCCACACGACATGTGCGCCAGGGCCAACGGGCATCGGACACTCTGATCGCCTCCAGATTCACCAACTGGGGGGAGGGGGGTGAGTCTGGCCAGGGGCACGGACAGCTTCGGCCTACTCCATTGGACGGGGCTGCGAGCGGAGCTATCCCCTGAGGCTCCCCCGCCACCTAGCACTGCCAGTCCTGGATGCCCGCTCTAGTCTCAACCAGCGCCTGCACACTTGCGGCCATGGAGCACAGGGAGTGGATCATCTCCATCTGGGACTGCGCCACATCACCCATTGACTACGCCATCTCCCTGTTGGACTGGGCCACCTCCAGTGTTTGGGACTTAGCAGCTGACTGAACTCCTTCTGTAAGTTTCTATGGTTTGAATTCAGTTAACTTCCCCCTTCCCGAATAACAATCCTGCCTTCTCTTTTCCAGCTTTTATTCATCTCATAGGTATATCCAGTTTCAGAGCCTCTCCTACCCTTGGAGTGCAGGTTGGCAATATTTTGTAGTTAAAATAGGCTAATCTTGAAGATGGATTGTATTTGGGTGGAGGAAATGAGTGGGGGGAGAGGAAGGGGTGTCAAGCAGGGTTTAGATGATTGACATTTGTATTGCCCTGTAATAAAATGACTTTTTTAAAGTTGAAAGTCATGAATGACTTTTTAATGAAACATTTTTTCCACATACTATTGTCACTATAATATTAATTGGTTATAGGAGTAAGATGGGTATAGAGAAATATGGGCAAAATGCAGGCAAGCGAGATGAGCTTCGGGGTAAAAACTGGACGGCATGGACAAGTTGGGCCGAAGGGCCTGTTTCCACGCTGTAAACCTCTATGACTCTGTTAGCAGTCCATCTATGTTCTGTACTTTGGAGCGGATAGCAGGGAAATTGTGTCTGCCCAAAACTGAATGGCATGGAGATGGAGATTTTGCCAACTTAAAATCTAAAATGAGTGATGCAGCGCATGTTGTACCAGCCTGAATGAACGCACAATCTAAATTATGTGCATCACACGTGGATGTCACACTGCAGCTGTCAGGGCCTTGGCTGCCAAAAATGCAAGAAGCTGCAAGGGCACAGGATTGACCTGTTAGGAACTGGGCTCAATAAGCACCTTGCAAAAGGAATTGCAACTCGTCATGCAGGTAAGCCAATGTGTGCTACAGTAAACTTCTGCCCTTTGTGAGGAGATGCCCCTGTCATATAAGTTTCCCAATTATCTCGCAGGTTTGTGACAGTAAACTGGTAGGGGCCAACCCAGTGTGTTTTCAGTGTGGGAAGCCTGGACACCTGAGGGCCAACAGGGGCAGTCAAGACAGTGTCTGGGCCATGAACGTCATAAGCCTATCTTCCAACGGAGCAGAGGGTCAATACTTCCCAGAAATTTTGATTAAAGGAAGATGGCCCCTAGTGTTTCTAAAATGACAGGAAAGGAGATGACATTCTCAGGGATGCTGCTTGGTGGAAAATATGCTCATGGCAGAAGATTTTCCACCAGAGAATAGAAAAAATGTCAATGTGCTGATTAAGGGACTAACGGGAAAATGTATGGAGGCCTCTTTAACAAAGATATACCTGCAGAGTGAGCTAATTATTGGGCTAGTCATGCTGGATTCTAAGCTTATCCATGCAGGATAATGTGATTTAGCGAGTTGTAAGGTGCTATCTGCAGAGAAGTCCATGTCAAAGTCAATATTTTCCCGCTTCTGTGGTAGAAAAATTCAACACACTCGTTAAGACAGAATAACAAGCTTTATTTTCGAAAACAACTGCTTGCAGTAATGGCTGAAACTTGAAGTCAGAGGGCAGTCAAAAAAACTGCTCAGTCTGTCATAAGTTCCGCGCTTTCGCCAAGAATTAAATCAATATTTATACATTATCTTTATCAAGATTATGTGACAACAGTATGGTCAGGAGTTTGATCGGAAATACAAACGGAAGCAAAGACCAGACCATGTTTGGTCATATCACTCATACCATTATTTAGTCCTCGGAGGGAACATGGAAAGGTCAGAATAGACTTGTTTCTTCCTGAACTTATCTTTGTTTTAAATTCCTACGGCCCTGGGTTATGACGCGTTAGTTTTATCAGGAGTTGTCGAGGTCCGGTGTTTTGGAATGGCTCGACCTTCGCTGATCTTTTCAGACATCAAGTTATGCAGAGTTGGCCTACGGCCATACTAGTCTGAAAATAGTTAGGACAGCATTCTTTACCTGGGTCTGGGGAGCTGGAATGAGTAGTTTCAGCCTGGTATTGTATCAAACCTTTTGACCAGTCTTCCCATTGACCAGTTTTCCCATCATGCCATTACTTAATTCATACCATATCACATCCATGGAGATGGGAGAAATTGAGGGGAGCAAACAAAATTCTGCTCGGGTGCAGGTGGCTGAGGGAGTCTCAAGGAACCCACAGGAGGCAATGATCCCTTTTGCTATTATTCCGACCAAAATGGTTACGTTTTGGTTAAGGAGGTTAAAGGATAGGCAATAGAACTTGCCAACTAGACTGATGGAAATGAGGCTATGACAGGTGAGCATCTTGAGATGATTGTTATCACTAAGGAGGTAGTGATGGGCAAGCTAATGGGGCTAAAGGTAAACAAGTCTCCTGGACCTGATGGAATGCATCCCAGAGTGCTAAAAGAGATGGGTAGGGAAATTGATAATGCACTAGTGGTAATTTACCAAAATTTACTAGACTCTGGGGTGGTCCCGGCAGTTTGGAAATTAGCAAACGTGACACCACTGTTTAAAAAAGGAGGTAGGAAGAAAGCGGGTAATTATAGGCCAGTTAGCTTAACTTCGGTAGTAGGGAAGATGCTGGAATCTATCATCAAGGAAGAAATAGCGAGGCATCTGGATGGAAATTATCCCATTGGGCAGATGCAGCATGGGTTCATAAAAGGCAGGTCGTGCCTAACTAATTTAGTGGAATTTTTTGAGGACATTACCGTGCGGTAGATAATGGGGAGCCAAACGATGTGGTATATCTGGATTTCCAGAAAACTTTTGACAAGGTGCCACACAAAAGGTGGCTGCATAAGATAAAGATGCATGGCATTAAGGGTAAAGTAGGAGCATGGATAGAGGATTAATAGAAAGCAAAGAATGGGGATTAATGGGTGTTTCTCTGGTTGGCAATCAGTAGTGGTGTCCCTCAGGGATCAGTGTTGGGCCCACAATTGTTCCCAATTTACAGAGATGATTTGGTGTTGGGGACCAAGTGCAATGTGTCCAAGTTTGCAGACGACACTAACATGAGTGGTAAAGCAAAAAGTGCAGAGGATACCGGAAGTCTGCAGAGGGATTTGGATAGGTTAAGTGAATGGGCTAGGGTCTGGCAGATGGAATACAATGTTGACAAATGTGAGGTTATCCATTTTGGTCGGAATAATAGCAAAAGGGATTATTATTTAAATGATAAAATATTAAAACATGCTGCTGTGCAGAGAGACCTGGGTGTGCCCGTGCATGAGTCGCAGAAAGTTGGTTTTCAGGTGCAACAGGTGATTAAGAAGGCAAATGGAATTTTGTCCTTCATTGCTAGAGGGATGGAGTTTAAGACTAGGGAGGCTATGCTGCAATTGTATAAGGTGTTAGTGAGGCCACATCTGGAGTATTGTGTTCAGTTTTGGTCTCCTTACCTGAGAAAGGACGTACTGGCACTGGAGGGTGTGCAGAGGAGATTCATTAGGTTAATCCCAGAGCTGAAGGGGTTGGATTATGAGGAGTGGTTGAGTAGAATGGGACTGTACTCATTGGAATTTAGAAGGATGAGGGGGGATCTTATAGAATCATATAAAATTATGAAGGGAATAGATAGGACAGATGCGGGCAGGTTGTTTCCACTGGCGGGTGAAAGCAGAACTAGGGGGCATAGCCTCAAAATAAGTGGAAGTAGATTTAGGACTGAGCTTAGGAGGAACTTCTTCACCCAAAAGGTTGTGAATCTATGGAATTCCTTGCCCAGTGAAGCAGTTGAGGCTCCTTCATTAAATGGTTTTAAGATAAAGATAGATAGTTTTTTGAAGAATAAAGGGATTAAGGGTTATGGTGTTCGGGCTGGAAAGTGGAGCTGAGTCCACAAAAGATCAACCATGATCTCATTGAATGGCGTAGCAGGCTCGAGGGGCCAGATGGCCTACTCCTGCTCCTAGTTCTTATGTTCTTATGTTCTAACTTAAAGGGGCCAGAATCGAGCCTATGGAATTTAGAAGTGAGAATAGAACAGAAAAGCAAAAGTGCAGGGTCAGAGACAGCAGAGGCTGAAGGAGATGCCCCACCATAGGGAATGAAATGCTACTATGTTAGAAATTCATTACACAGTTGTTCTAATGTGATGCAGAAGGACGGTTAGCAGAGACCTTCTTCCAATATTTAAAAAGGGATCAGGAAAGTTCCCAAAGGGACAAAGAGAAAGTGAGGGTTATGTTTTACCAAGTTAATGTGCCACAATGGAGTGCAGCAGAAGCTGGACAGCCACCTGCAGGCAATAGTGCCCCAAACTCTGCAATCTTGTCTTGCACTTGCCCCCTCCCTATGCAGCTGGATCCTTGACTTCCTCATCAATAGACCGCAATCTGTCAGGATAGGCAACAGCACCTCCTCCACAATAGTCCTCAACACCGGGGCCCCGCAAGGATGTGTACTCAGTTCTCTACTGCACTCCCTGTACACACACGACTGTGTGGCAAGATTTAACTCCAACTCGATCTATAAGTTGCGGATGATATGACTGTGGTGGGTTGTATCTCAAACAACGACGAATCAGACTACAGAAGAGAGATCGATCACTTGGTTGCATGGTGTACCGAAAACAACCTTTCACTAAATGTTGGAAAGACCAAGGAACTGATCATCAACTTCAGGAAGCGTAGTACAACACACACTCCCGTCTGCATCAATGGCTCTGAAGTGGAGATGCTCAATAGCTTTAAGTGCCTGGGGGTCACCACCACCAACCGTGTGACCGTGTGTCCTGGTCCACTCATGTTGGTGCAACAGTCAAGAAAGCCCAAGAGCGTCTCTACTTCCTACAGAAGCTAAAGAAATTTGGCATGTCTTCATCGACTCTCACAAACTTCTACCATATGTGCCACAGAGATCATCCTATCCGGCTGCATCACAGCTTGGTATGGCAACTGCTCGGCCCAAGATCGCAAGAAACTGCAGTGTGGTGAACTCAGCCCAACGCATCACACATGCTTGCCACCTTCCCATTGGTTCTGTCTACACCACCCCCCCCCCCCCCCGCTCCGCTGCCTCAGAAGGCAGACAGCATTGTCAGAGACCCCTCACCCCCAGGCTTTGCCCTCTTCCAGACTCTTCCATCAGGTAGAAGACACAGAAGTCTGAAAACCCGCACATCCAGACATAGGAACAGCTTCTTCCCCACAGCTACAAGACTCCTCAACGAGTCCCCCTCGGACTGGTCTGTTCCCTGTAAGAACACTATTCATGATGCCCTATGCTGCTCTTGCTCATGCATTTACTTTGTTTTGCCCTTGTTCCGCACTGTAATCAGTCACTATTTGTCGATGTACTTTGTTGATTAATCTTTTTGTCTACTGTGTACACACTGTGCATGTACCGTTGCCTGTAGAAAAATACTTTTCACTGTACTTCGGTACATGTGACAATAAATCAATCAATCAATCAATAAATCAAAAGACATGGGGCAGATTGGGGGGAAAACCATTCCTGAGCTAAAGAAAAAAGGGAACATACACCCTAAGACAAATAGCACTTGTGAAAATCGCAAGGGAAATACAAATGAAATCAATGTAAAATTACCCACTGGAGAATCAAATGGTCGGGTTCTAAATATAGATCTAATTTTATCTAGAAATTCAGCTTCAGAAACCATTAAAGTCAAAGCGCGGGAACAGAACACAGATGCCTCACACAGGCTGAAAAACAGATTATCACCAATGGTCACTCTGGAAATATCATTTTAACAGATGCACAACTATTGAACCCATGAGTTGTGGACACAGCAATTATAGCGTTAAGGAATGTACAGGCTGTGCAGCTATGCATTCACAAGGATTTACAAATAGAAACCTAGGAGCTAAAAAGATTCGCCTCACAGCAATCTCTGAAATTCGACCACCTCAAAAACTCAAGTAATGAACTTGAGCTTCTACTAAATTCATAACTCACAAAAAGCTGTATGGCTGTTCCCATTGAAATACCCAGAGCCCTACCAGTAGATATTAGTCAAAACTCAAAGATGACACTTAACAGAGATTGAGAAAGATAAAGGATAGAAGGTACTAGGTTTCAGAAACAACACCTTCCAACACCAAGATGTGCCTCATTCAAAGAGGGTAATTTGAGATTCAAACTTAAACAGAGCATAGCCCGAGCAGTGTAAGATTGATAAATGACTGTTTGGGTACAAATGTGTGTTTGTGGGGGGGTTTTATGCAATTCTAACACAGCAGCATTTCATTCCACATGGTGTGAAACCATGTTTTATGAAAAAAATAATTTTATGAATTTACTGGTTGGAAATCTCACTTTGAATTTTCATAAAAGTCGAAGGCCAAATGCCAATCATTTGAAATCACAGTCAAAGATGGCTGAACATTTGCATCACTTTAACATACTGCCAAAGCCATTGAAATTGAGACAGCCTGTCTGTAAAGCCTCATCAGGAAGCTTTACCTTGAAGGAGTATAAATAGAGGCCATCTCCTAACCCATTAGCAAAGTATTCTGACAAACACCTGGATACTCAACAGGGTGGGGACAAACCATTCACCTGAGGAAGGAGCAGTGCTCCGAAAGCTAGTGTTTGAAACAAACCTGTTGGACTTTAACCTGGTGCTGTAAGACTTCTTACTGTGCTCACCCCAGTCCAACGTGGCATCTCCACATCATGACAAGCCATTAGGCATAATCACTTGGACAATTGGACCCTGGCTATGATATAAATTATCCCATGGGGTGCAACCTACTATCTGCATCCCGCCAAAATCTGGGTGTGGGGGGTGTGGAGGAGGGGGGAAACATGCCCAATAGATCCCGGGAGATGCCCCTGCTCCGGGATTCCCGACAGCCGTCGCGATCTGACCAGATCTCGCGAGCTGTTGCGATCTGGATCATGTCCATAATAGGCGGGACCCAGCCTCACACAGCTAAGTGAGTTAAAGGATCCACTTAAAGGGACTAGATTTTAATTCAACAATATAATAACCTTATGCTTCTGGTGGGAGAGTCCTGGCAGCTCACCACCACCTTCTGAATGGCAACTCGGGATGGGCAATAAATGCTGGCCCAGCCAGCGATGCCCACATCCCATAAATGAATAAAAAGAAAAATTTGCAGCAGAAATTCAGGGTGCGCCTTGCATCATTTTCTGATTCAATTGTGTGGATGCCTTCCAGCCATTTCATTTTTAACTCATCCCCGACGCATTGTGCTGACCACAGCACAGCTGAATCAGCAAAGACAGGAAGTGTATCGCCTGCTATTTATCCACCATTAAAATACACCCGCTCAAATCTTCCAGGTATTGAACACCTGGCATCATGTCAATTGAAAATGCTAAAAGGGCGAGCGCTAGTGGGCATGGAGCAGAGCTGCACTCAAGAAATTTCTCAATACATTACACTCGATTTATGACAGCTTTCTTGATAGTTCAGGCAGAAAGCTGCAGCTTTTTAATACAAAATTAAAGGATGAGTTTATAGCAAATCTGCCTGCACAATAAATGCTTGCAAAAATAGAAATTGAGTTGATTAAGAATGCCTTCACAGAAGAATTGCTCTAGTTGACCTCAAATCTGTTCATGGATGTCTGCTCTGGTTCGTATTTCTAAGAGAATTCTGTAATCTTTCTGAGCTCACTGCATGTTCAGTCAGTATGAAATTTGCTTAGAAAGCATTCTTAAGTGAACATTTTTGAAGTAATAAAGATTCAAAAAAATCTTAATGCCACATGTTAACATGCATTAACTCACATAGAAACCTGTCTGTGTGCGCTCTTCAAAATGTCTCATACAGCAAGTTACATTTCTTTGCCATAGCCCCATGTGCAATTGTTACAAATTCAGTCTACCCATCAGCGTCCAACCATAATAGCATTGGCCAATTAGATCGCTGTGAATAAAAGGCAGTGATCCGGAAGATTTAAAAATGTCTGTCCAGAAATTGCCGACACAAATCGCAATGGCAGATTTCCTACCCCATTTGTGTATACACGGCCTGATAATGTGTTATGTAGTACCCATAATGAAGCTGCGCATTGGCTACTAGCATCAGCATTATAGAATGCTGAGGCTTGCTTAGCTCCAGGGTGCATATTGCACTGTAATGTGTTCTGGATGCACATGTAGCAGCAGCTGTTTTGCATTAGGATCATTAAGCACCGCTGCTCCCCCCACCTCACCCCCCGCGCCCCAAAGCATGCAATTTCTAGTTTGGCGCAGAAGATAAAAAGTTCAAACCCAATGCCAGTATTTGGATGAAAAGTCGAGGTTGACACTTCAATAAACTATTTATGGAGAGTGATGGATGTGGCAGATCTTTCAGCTGCCTTTATAACTGTTCAATTGACTGTAAATTATCTTATGGTATATTTTTCAGGAATTACATAAAATTCAGCAAAGAAATGCAAGGGGGGCAGCACGGTGGCGCAGTGGGTTAGCCCTGCTGCCTCACGGCGCTGAGGTCCCAGGTTCGATCCCGGCTCTGGGTCACTGTCCGTGTGGAGTTTCTCCCCGTGTCTGCGTGGGTTTCGCCCCCACAACCCAAAAGATGTGCAGGTTAGGCGGATTGGCCACTCTAAATTGCCCCTTAATTGGGAAAAATTAATTGGATACTCTAAATTTATAAAAGAAGAAAAAAAAATGCAAGGAGCTCAATGGCTTCTTTGTCACTAAGCTTGAGACTAATCAATTAGGTGTCTCTGCCATTTTTCTCCCCTTCCACTAGCCCACCCTGCTAAACTCTCTCTCAACTCCCCCTGCTGCAGCCCGGTACTTGCATCTTTCTCTAGTTTCTCTCCTATTTCCCTTCACTCCCTTTCCAAGCTGATCCTTTCCATGAAACTTGCCTCCTGCTCCCTTGACCCTGTTCTCATTAAACTGCTGACCACCCAACCTGCCTTCCTGGTCTCCATGTTAATGATTCTATTTCTCCAGGTGTTGTCCCTCTCTCCTTTAAATCTGCCATCATCTCCCTAACCTCAACAAAGCAACGCTTGGGCCCCAACATATGTGCAAATTACTGCTCCTTCATCAAACTCCCTTCTCTCTCCAAAGTTATTGAACGTGCTGTTGCCTCCTAGGTTCATCCTTATCTTCCTGGAACTCCATATCTGAAGCCCTCCAATCATGTTTCTGCCCTTCCACAAGACTGAAACGGGTCCTGTCCAAGTTACAAGTGGCGACTGTGCTAAAAGTAAACTGACCCTCCTCATCTTGTTCCAACTGTCTGCATCTTGTGATTCGGTTGACTGCATCGTCTTCCAATGACACCTCTTGACTGTCATGCCGCTGGGTGGGGCTGTTTTCTTTTGGTTCTAATCATAGCTAGAGTATCACTTGCAATAGCTTTTCTTCCTGTTCCCACATCATTATCTCCGGTCTATCCGCGGACCCTTCCTATTTCTCAACTAATTCTGTCCCTCCGTGACATTATCAGAAAGCACAGCAATGCTTTCACAAGAATGCGGATGATATTCATCTCTTTCAACTCCTCCATTACAGCTAAACTGTCAGTCTGTTTATCCAACTTCCAATACTAGATGAGTCAACATCTAGGAATATAGTTGTAGTAGGGAAGAGTCCAGTTGTGTTATAACCTGCCTGCTTACCATTGGCTGGGGACTAATGGCAATCCCACAATCCTTAAGGAGTATGAGCTTCCCCAATGAGGGGGGGTGGAGAAATCATTAGCAGAGTCCCTGCATAAATAGAGTTGGCCAGTATGGAACCAGCTAGAGAGAGGAGTGACAGCAAGAGAGTGCTGCTGCTGCTGCTGCCTCTGCACATATATATGTAATTGGAAATAAATGTTATGTCTTTCTATTCTACAACTCGTGCTGGATTCTTTGTGGCCCTCACAAAACTGGCGACGAGGGTTAAAGTGGATAGGCTGCTGAAGCCACCTCCCTGGATTTTTGTTGGATACAGGTTGGAAGATTTTTTTTCTGTTACACCATGCCTCTGTACAGACGTTTGGATGTCTTTGATGCTGCGCTGGAAAGTTGGAACCAGTACGCACAATGGATGCGTTACTATTTCCGGGCAAATAACATCGCCGAAAAAGAGCGCAAGGTGGTCATTTTGCTCACCGCCTGCAGCCCACATACGTTGGGGTGATTAGGAGCCTTACGTACCCAGCTTCGCCGCACACCAAGGCGTTTGATGAACTTGTTGATGTGTTACGCAGGTAGGTTCGATGTGGACTGCACTCGATGCAGGAAAGCTAGAAACAGATGTCTAACACTGGAGAAGATCCAACACTGTTTTATTCAACGATAGAACTGATATACATAGTCAGCTGTGGGTTGACTCTATACTGAACTGACTGGAGACCTTTTAGTAGCCTGACCAGACTTACTGCATGGTGTTTGGACTTGCTAGCTCGTGGACTCTGATTGTCTCAGTGGCTGGGTCCTGAGAGAGCGGGAAACCTAGTGCACTCTGGCTTTATAGTGGTAGTGTCCTGTCTGGTGATTGGCTGTGCTGTGTTGTATGCTTACTGGGTCATCCTGTGTGTCAATCACTGCCTGTCTGCATCTCATTATATACATGAGTGGATATTATGACATCTCCCTTTTTTTTAGATAAAAGAATACTAAGGTGTGCATGTGTATATATATATATATATATGCCTGACTATATACAAAAGGTGTCTAAATGAACGTATATACATAGGAAGGTGTCGATAGTGCAGATACATGGCAAACAAAACAATATTTACAGAGGTTAAATCGATGAAGTCACAAAATGTACAAACATTCAGTCTACAGATTCAGTCTTTGTGGTGGGCGATGAATTCTTGTCGATCGCCGCAGAGGTGGATCAGGAGCCGCCTGCACGTGGATAGGCGGGATTGCTGCCATCGCGGTGGTCGCATGGGCCGGCAGGATTGCTGGTAGATCGGTGGCCTCGTGGCAGGGTACGTCTGGAGGAAGCATCGTAGGCGGCGGGGCACTTCGGTCAGGTCGTGGGCAAGGAACTCTTCGCAGTGCCCGTCTGTTGCGCCGTAGCCGGGAGCCATCAGCCATGTGGACAAGGAACGATCTTGGAGCCACTTGTTTGACAACAACAGCTGTGGCTGACCAGCCGCCCTCAGGCAACTGGGCACGAACATGATCAGTTGGGGCCAGCTCGGGTAGATCCGTGGCATGAGCATCGTATGTGGCCTTCTGTTGGCCCCGCGACTACTGCATTTTCTGTAAGACCGTGAGATGGTCAAGGTCTGGAACATGGATGGCTGGAACTGTGGTCCTCAGAATGCGATTCATGAGCATCTGCGCTGGAGACAACCCAGTGGACAGTGGGGTTGCCCTGTATGCCAGCATCGCCAGGTTGAAGTCGGAGCCTGAGTCTGCAGCTTTGGACAGCAACCGCTTTACAATAGGGACTCCTTTCTCGGCCTTCCCGTTTGACTACAGGTAGTGAGACTGGAGGTTACGTGACGGAAGTTGTAGGACTGTACATAATCAGACCATTCCTGGCTGTAAAAGCAAGGACCGTTGTCGCTCATGACCGTGAGCGGAATCCCATGCCTGGCGAACGTTTCTTTGCAGGCTTTGATTACCGCCTTCGACGTGAGGTCGGACAGTTTCACCACTTCTGGGTAACTGGAGAAGTAGTCGACCAGGAGTACGTAGTCACGCCCCTTGGCGTGGAAAAGGTCTACACCTACATTGGATCACGGAGGTCACAATCTCGTGCTGTTGCAGTGTTTCCTTGGGTTGAGCTGGTTGAAACTTCTGACAGGTAGGGCAGTTGAGGACTGTGTCGGCAATGT
Source organism: Scyliorhinus torazame (assembly GCF_047496885.1). Classification (NCBI taxonomy): domain Eukaryota; kingdom Metazoa; phylum Chordata; class Chondrichthyes; order Carcharhiniformes; family Scyliorhinidae; genus Scyliorhinus; species Scyliorhinus torazame. The sequence continues at coordinate 120,811,922 of NC_092712.1, read as the reverse complement.
CCTGGCTGATGCCCGGCCAATCGACCACCTCCCGAGCTCTGCGTCGGCATTTCTCGACCCCAAGATGACACTCATGGAGTTGGCCCAGCACCATAGCCCGCATGCTCTGAGAAATTACGATCCTGTCGAGTTTCAGAAGGATTCCCTCCACCACCGTCAGATCGTCTTTTACGTTATAGAACTGGGGACATTGTTCCTTCTGCCAGCCATTGGTAAGGTGCTGCATCACACGCTGCAGCAGAGGATCCTTGGCCATCTCCTCACGAATTTGGACCACCCGTTCGTCAGAGGCCGGAAGGTTGGTGGCACACAACTGCACTTGCGCTTCTATGTGGCAGATGAAGTCACTTTGTTCACACGGTGTGGTAATGGACCTGGATAGGGCCTCTGCAACGATCAGCTCTTTGCCTGGCATGTAGACAAGTTTGAAGTCGTAGCGGCGTAGCTTAAGAAAAATTCACTGTAACCGAGGTGTCATGTCATTTAAATCATTTTGAATTATATGGACTAGAGGCCTGTGGTCCGTTTCTACTTGAATTTTGGCAGACCGTAAACGTAGTCGTGAAACTTGACTATCCCTGTCAGGAGGCCCAGGCACTCCTTCTCAATCTGAGCGTACCGTTGCTCAGTGGGTGTCATGGCCCTGGAGGCATACGTCACTGGAGCCCAGGACGAGTAGTCATCTCGCTGGAGGAGCACCGCCCCAATGCCGTCCTGGCTTGCATCAGTCGATATCTTGGTTTCCTTGGTTGGGTCGAAGAACGCTAGAACCGGGGCTGTGGTGAGCTTTGCTTTCAGCTCACGCCATTCCTCTTCATGCGTGGGCAGCCACTGCAATTCTGTCGACTTCTTGACGAGATGGCGGAGGGCCGTGGTGTGGGATACCATATTGGGAATGAATTTCCAGAGGAAGTTGACCATCCCGAAGAAGCGGAGGACCGCCTTCTTGTCCTCCGAGGTCTTCATGGCCATGATTGCCGAGACATTGTCGGCATCTGGCCTCACGCCCTGCTGAGAGATGTGGTCACCCAGGAACTTAATATCCGATTGACCAAATGAGCACTTGGTCCTGTTGAGCTGGAGACCATGTTCATGAATTCTCTGGAATACCTTCTTGAGGCGAGTGATGTATTCCTGGGGCGTTGTGGACCAGATAATTACGTCGTCAACGTACACTCGCACCCCCTCGATGCCCTCCATCATCTGCTCCATGATGCGGTGAAATACTTCGGAGGCAGATATGATCCCAAAAGGCACCTGGTTTTAGCAGTAGCGACCGAACGGGGTGTTGAACATGCACAGCTTGCGACTGGACGTGCCCAGCTGTATTTGCCAAAAACCCTTGGAGGCGTCCAGCTTAGTAAAGAATTTGGCACGAGCCAGCTCACTGGTCAACTCTTCACGTTTTGGTATCGGGTAATGCTCCCTCATGATGTTTCGGTTTAGATCCTTCGGGCCAATGCAAATGCGAAGCTCCCCTGACGGCTTCTTTACGCAGCCATGGAGCTGACCCAGTCTGTTGGCTCTGTGACCTTCGATATGATGCCCTGGTCTTGGAGGTCCTGTAATTGCTTCTTCAGATGATCCTTGAGGGGTGCCGGCACCCAGCGTGGTGCATGAATTACAGGGGTGGCGTTCGGCTTGACCAGGATATTATATCGGTATGGGAGCGTGCCCATTCAATCGAATACGCTGTGGTGCAGCGTGATAATGTCATCTATGTTGGATTGCATGTTTCCATCAGGCGAGGCCGTCGCCGGTGATGACATGGTGTGGACTCGCTGAACCAGGTTCAGGAGCTTGCAGGCTCGAGCACCGAGCAGGGACGCTCTGTCAGGCCCGACAATTTCAAACCGCAGTGTTGCCTTGATCGCCTTGTTGGATATCCCCAGTTGACACGAGCCACTGGCAGCCATGGCATTGCCATTGTAGTCAAGGAGCTGGCAGGCCGGTGGAAGAATGCTTGGTCTGGCGCAGATGGTGTCGAGGTCGGATTTTGAGATGAAGTTCGCTGATGTGCCGGTGTCCAGTTTAAATCGGATGCGAGCCTTGTTAACTGTGAGGACAGCACACCACTCGTCGTCGGGATCCACACTGAGGATCGAGAGGCGTTTCGCCATTGTGGTGGAAGGCAGCGCATGTGTAGTTATGATGCCCACCCGGTATGGGGACTTGAGGCACTCAGCATCAGGGTCTGTTGGGCTGTCAGGATCGGAATCTGGCATGCCTTGTTGTATTGAGCGGACACTTCTGCGCCGCAGCTGGGATCGCTGGCTGCTGAGCGATGGAGCAGATTTGCAAAGGGCTGTGTAGTGGCCAAGCTTGCCACACTGTAGACACCGGCGTCCTTTTGCTGGACATTGCCGCTTTAAATGGGCGGAGCCACAATTCGGACACGTCATGACGCCGACGTCAGCGCGTTCTGTGCGCCATCGCGCATGCGCAGTGCGGTCGGTTGACGTGCGCACCTGCGCAGTCGGGTTGCCGGGCTCGTCGTCCACTCGGTCATGGCGCGCATGCGCAGGGACCCGGGAAAAGCACGCGAAACGGCCACTCTCCTCGATGCTCAGGCCCTGCATTAGTGCAATGGTCTGCACCCGTTCCGCCTCGTGGGGGGCCAGCTTTGCAGTTTCTGCCGCCCTGATGTGGGTGTAACTATTCTTAGCATGCTCATGGACAACGCATGTCTCGATAGCGACAGAGAGGGTCAACTGTTTCACTTTCAGGAGCTGCTGCCAAAGGGAGTCGGAGTGAACCCCAAAAACGATCTGATCCCGGATCATAGAATCAGCCGTTGAGTTATAGTTACATGACTGCACTAGGATGCGGAGATGGGTCAAGAAGGACTGAAAAGGTTCATCCTTACCCTGAAGCCTCTGCTGGAAAACGTACCGTTCAAAGCTCTCATTCACCTCAATGTCGCAGTGGCTGTCAAACTTCAGCAGGACTGTTTTGAATTTCGTTTTGTCTTTGCCGTCAGCGAACGTAAGGGAGTTGTAGATGTGGATGGCGTGGTCCCCCGCGGTGGAGAGAAATAGCGTGATCTTCTTGGCATCCGATGCTGCTTCGAGGTCGGAGGCCTCGATGTACAAGAGGAACTTTTGCTTGAAGATTTTTCAATTGGTGCCGAGGTTGCCGGAGATGCGGAGGAGGCTGGATGTTTTTCATTTCACCGGATGGCTGCTTGCTGGTCAATGTTGGTTCACTCGAGGTAGGTCCGTCAAGATCAGTATCACTCCGGTACCATGATGTGTTAGGTAGGTAGGTTCGATGTGGACTGCACTCGATGCAGGGAAGCTAGATACAGACGTCTAACACTGGAGAAGATCCAACACTGTTTTTGTTCAACGATAGAACTGATATACATATTCAGCTGTGGGTCGACACTACACTGAACTGACTGGCGATCTTGTAGTAGCCTGACCAGACTTACTAGCTACCGCATGGTGTTTGCACTTGCTAGCTCGTGAACTCTGATTGTCTCAGTGGCTGGATCCCGAGAGAGCGGGAAACCTAGTGCCCTCTGGCTTTATAGTGGTGGTGTCCTGTCTGGTGATTGGCTGCACTGTGCTGTGTGCTTACTGGTCATCCTGTGTGTCAATCACTGCCTGTCTGCATCTCATTATATACACGAGTGGATATTATGACACATGTGACCTTAGTGGGGCAACATTTTAACCCAACCCCATCCACGATAGTCCAGCGTTACTGATTTAATACCGCTGAGAGGACCCCAGGAGAATCCCTCGCAGAGTTTCTATCCAGGCTACGCAGGATTGCGGAGTACTGTGACTATAGTGAGACCTTGTCAGAAATGTTACGCGACCGTTTGGTTTGCGGTATTAACAACGCGAAGCTTGCAGGCGGACTCTCGTTCACGAAATTAGATATGAGTCACGCCTACCTAAAGTTGGAGCTGAACCCTGCCTCCCGGCCATATGTAACTATTATGGGGTTGGTATAGCACACTGGGCTAAAGAGCTGGCTTTTAAAGGAGACCAAGGCAGGTCAGCAGCACGGTTCAATTCCCGTACCAGCCTCCCCGAACAGACGCCGGAATGTGGCGACTAGGGGCTTTTCACAGTAACTTCATTTGAAGCCTACTTGTGACAATAAGCAATTTTCATTTTCATTTTCATTAATACACACCGGGGCCTGTATAAATATACATGGTTGCCCTTTGGGGTATCCTCTGCCTGTGCTATCTTTCAACACGTCATGGAGGGCATCTTGAGAGGTTTACTGTGTGTCGTTGTCTGCTTAGACGACATTTTGATTACAGGGACGTAGGTGCAGGAACATTTGGAAAATCTGGAGGCTGTCCTTAGATGCTTTTCAGAGGCTGGAGTCCGTTAACGTTGTACAAAATGCGTCTTTCAGGCGAAGGAAGTAGTCTACCTGGGTTATCGGGTGGACCGCGAAGGTTTGCATCCCATCACAGAGAAGGTGCGCGCAATTCAACAGGCCCCCGCCCCGACTGACACTTCGCGCCTTCGTTCTTTTCTCGGCCTCGTAAACTATTACGGGAAGTTCCTCCCCAATCTGGCAACTACGCTGGCCCAGTTGCATCTTCTGCTAAAGAAGAATCACACCTGTGTTTGGGGTCAGCCGCAAGAAACCTCTTTCCAGCGGGTAAAACAGCAATTGTCGTCGTCTGGGTTACTAACCCACTATGATCCTGGAAAGCCTTTGCTTATCACGTGTGATGCATCCCGTATGGTATTGGGGCCTCCTGTCCCACAAGATGGAGAACGGGGATGAGCGGCCGATAGCTTTCGCCTCCCGCACATTGACTGCAGCGGAAAGAGGTACGTTCAGATCCAGAAGGAGGACCTGGCGGTGAAACGCTTCCACAGTATGTGTATGGCCGCCACATCACTATCGTAACTGATCATAAGCCTCTGCTGGGACTTTTCCGCATGGATCCAGCGCTGGGCTTTGTTGCTCAGTGCCTACGAGTATTCTCTGAAGCATAAACCAGGGACCCAGCTAGCGAATGCCGAATCACTGAGCCGATTGCCTTTGTCGACCGACCCCATGTCGACCCCCACGACCGGTGAGGTGGTTGCAATCCTAAATTTTATGGACACCTTGCCTGTCCCGGCATCACAGATCCGTGAGTAGACCCAGACGGAGCCAGTCCTGTCAAAGGTTCGGCACATAGTCCTGTATGGTGGGCAGCATAGACAGCTCCCAGGCAAGTTGTGGGCATTTTCCTCCAAGCTGTCAGAATTTAGCGTGGAAGACAGTATCCTCTTGTGGGGGACGTGTGTGATTGTCCCAGAAAAAGGCCAGGAGCTGATACTAAGGGACTTGCACAATGGGCATCCAGGTGTCACCAAAATAAAAATGTTGGCCCGGAGTTATGTCTGGTGGCCAGGCCTCGACACCGACATTGAGAAGGTGGCCCAAAACTGCTCTATTTGCCAGGAGCATCAGTAGCTTCCCCCGGCCGCGCCCCTACACCACTGGGAATGGCCAGGGCGGCCTTGCATGTGGATTTCGCAGGCCCTTTTCAAGGATCCATGTTCCTTCTATTAATCGATGCCCAGTCTAAACGGTTAGGGGTGCATAAGATGGCAGGCACAACTTCCTGCGCAACAATCGAGAAGATGCGTTTGTCTTTCAGTACGCATGGCCTCCCCGAGGTGCTGGTCATGGACAACGGCACTCCGTTCACAAGTGAGGAGTTTGCAAGGTTCATGAAGATGAACGACACATGCCATATCCGCACCGCTCCATACCACCCGGCTTCCAATGGATTGGCGGAGCGCGCAGTGCAGACATTCAAACGGGGACAAAAGGAGCAGTCTTCCGGGTCTATGGATACGAGACTGGCTCGTTTTTTGTTTTCATACAGGACCACCCCACATGCGGTGACTGGGGTAGCTCCCGCAGAACTCCTAATGGGCCGGAGACTTCGCACCCGCCTTAGCATGGTTTTCCCGGACATTGGCGCAAAAGTATGCCCCACTCAAGAATGGCAGGGACGTGGCCTTTCTCGGCATTGGTCGATTCAGCAGTTTGTGCCTGGTGACCCAGTGTTCGTTCAAAATTCTGCTGGTGGTGCCCAGTGGGTCCCTGACGTTATCTTTCACCGAACGGGCCCTATATCTTACCAGGTGCAAGCCCAGGGTCGTCTCCAGCGCAAGCATGTAGACCACGTTCGGTCCAGAAGACCATTTGTTCCAAAGATTCCCCGCCCCCCAGAGCTAATTTCTACAGCCACAGAGACCAGACACAGTGGAGAGTATTCCTCACAATCTTCCTCTGGTGCTGCACTCAAAGCCTGCACAAGTCCTTGCAGAACCGCATGGAGATAGGGATGCCGGGATGACAGAGGCAGTGGACTCCGACTCCGAGATGGAGACACAGGACGCCTCAGAGGGTGAGTCCTCGGGCCCACGGGCCGTGGATGTACAACCGTTACGCCGTTCATCACGGATGCGCCGTTCTCCATCTCGTTACATGCCGCCCAATCCAGTGCCTCGTGCAAATGGTCTCCGGCCTGCGACAAAATAAGTCCGATGCCCTCCTTCGCCAGGGCCTTTGGTGGATTCTTTGGACTTTGCGGGGAGGTATGCTATAACCTGCCTGCTTACCATTGGCTGGGGACTAGTGGCAATCCCACAATCCTTAGGGAGTATGAGCTTCCCCAATTGGGGGGGGGGGGAGGAGGAGAAATCATTAGCAGAGTCCCTGTATAAATAGAGCTGCCCAGTATGGAACCAGCTAGGGAGAGGAGTGAGCAGCAAGAGAGTGCTGCTGCTGTATACATATATATATATATATATATGTAATTGTAAATAAATGTTATTTCTTTCTATTCTACAACTCGTGCTGGATTCTTCGTGGCCCTCACAAAAGGTTGGAGGATAAAGACTGTTCCCTGAAGCTGGGAGTGTGATTTTCAGAGGCTGTGTTGCCTGCACAAAGCCAAGATTAAGGACATCTGGGCTGGAATTTTCGAGGGTCTCTAGCTTAGCCAAAATGATGCTGGAGCCCTGATTTCAGATGTTCCATTCCTAAACCCAGCACCCACCATTTTTGCCAATTTTCGTCAGTGGCATGTCCAAAATATGAATCATAGGCTTTAGACATTTGAGGAAAGGGGCCTAAAGTCGCTGGAGTTATTTGGAGAGGTAGTGCACCCATTTCCATTGGTCCAAAGTATCCCTTTTGGAGAGGCAAGGTGCCTTTTGGGAGCGATTAGATGCTCCTTGGAAGGGGTCAAGTGCCCTTTGGGATTGTTCAAAGCAGACATGAATGTGCATTAAAAGTGGATAAACACTTTTGGAACTGCCAAACAGTCAAGGTACATTTAAAATAAAAATATTTGCTGTTTGAAAAAAAATCAGTGCGTGGTACTTCACTCTGTTGACATAAGACTGAGTGTTATTATTATAGATTTTGTTCTGTATGACTGACCCATCATTATCACAGTAAGATGTCTGTTCATTCATAGTTTGATTGACAGCTCCAAGTAGTTATAAAGGATGGGATTTTCCAGCCTCACCCACTGCTGAGACCATCCATCCAGTCGAAAGTCAATGGACCTTTGGCTGGGCCATTGAATCGCCTACAGCGGGTTCAACCACAACAGAACAAGCAAGGCCAACCAAAGTTGTTAATTTGGGGCTTTGAATGAAACTGTTTGATTTTCTATGGGATGAGTGAAATGTTTGCTTTTATAAGAGATAAAGTAGTTGAAGAAATTTCAATGTAATTAATGGTATTTTATGAATAAGAGTATAACGAAAAATGAAGTTTGCAATCGACACTTATTTCATCTCAGCATGGCTCCTGAGGCTCTGGGGGATACCGGTGGAGTTGGCATTGAGGGTATAAGGGTAAATATTGATCGTGGGAGACATCGGTTGGCATGAGTTAGCACTAAGTTGACATAAGGGCTATAAATGGGCCATGGTGTGAGCAAAGGGGCTTATATGGTAAGAAGGGCATGGGGGAGGGGATGGTAGGTAGCATTGGGTGGCACAAGGTTCCCCAGGCATATTAAGTTACCTCTCAGTATTTACCCTTCACAGTCTTAAAACTAAAGTAAAATGCTGCAGGCAATGGAAATCTAAAATAGATTCCCCACCTGGAATAGAATCATCATATGATCCCTGCAGTGCAGAAGGAGGCCATTCAGCCCATCGAGTCTGCACCAATTTTCCAAAAGGGCACCCCACTAAGCCCACACACCTACCCCATCCCCAACTAACCTTTTAGACTTTAAGGGGCAATTCAGCACGGGCAATCCACCTAACCTGCACATCGTTGGATTGTGGAAGGAAACCACAGCATCTGGAGAAAGCCCACACAGACACAGGGAGAATGTGCGAACCCCACACAGCCAGTTACCAAGGCTGGAATTGCACCTTGGCCCCTGGCGTTGTGAGGCTGCAGTGCTAACCACTGTGCTACCGTGCTGCCCAGTATTGTACAGTTTTGTTCCTTTGATATAAGGCAAGATATACTGGCATTGGAGGCAGTCCAGAGAAGGTTCATTATGTTGATCTCGGGTTTGGAGGGATATTCTTATGAGGAAAGGTTGAATAAACTGGGGGAGCCTAGGACCAGAGGGCATAATCTCAGAGTGAAGGTCACCCATTTAAGACAGAGCTGAGGAGGAATTTCTCTTCTCAGAGGTTAGTGATTCTGTGGAACTCTTTGCCACAGAGAGCTGAAGAGCCTTGGACATTAAAGATGCCAGATTCTAATGCACTATGCACCAGGAGTGTCAAGATTTTCTGCATATTAACAGACTTGACATTATAGGTCATCAATAGTGCCTGAAGAGAAGCAGTCCCATTGTCACTGCCACTATGCCAGTCAAAATGTAGATGTATGCAGCTGTACAAATAATTACTTATTACAGATAAGAATTGTAACCTCGGGTTATAATGGACTGTGCTTCATCAGACACAATTATGTTTGTTTGCACCAGGAATTCACTTACCTCATCTTTCCACTTAAGCTGTAGATAGTTGAATTGATGTGAACTGAATCATCAATAAAAAGGAAGAAAACTGTGCAGTTTGCAATCTTAATCACAATAAGCAATCCCATCCAGGAGAAATTTTAAACCCATCAAAGAAAATCACCACTGGATTTCACATGGCCACAGCTGCAGAATTCGATGCTACTTCAGCAGAAAGAACATATAAAATTGCAACCTGAGTCCAAATCCATTAACCCAAGGGTTCATTCTTTATTAAGCAATATCAAATTCAAATAGTTTAGAAATTCATTCAATTTTTCTGCTGCTGTAAGGAGCAAAACAGGATTGTCATTCACCAATGGTTCAATACATCTGGGGTTGAAAGTAACACTTTCTCATTTGGTGGTTCAAGTTCCCTGAACTGATCACTTCTGGTTCAAGTTTGAAAAGCAACCACTTGGGTGAGATATCGGACTGGATTCTCTGGTCCCCCAGACGTGTGTTTCTCGGCTGCATGCATTCGCTCGTGGAGGGATTCTACCTTCCCACCACTTGTCAATGGGATTTCCCATTGGGGCAGCACGGTAGCATAGCGGTTAGCGCAATTGCTTCACAGCTCCAGGGTCCCAGGTTCGATTCCCGGCTGGGTCACTGTCTGAGCGGAGTCTGCACGTTCTCCCCGTGTGTGCGTGGGTTTCCTCTGGGTGCTCCGGTTTCCTCCCACAGTCCAAAGATGTGCAGGTTAGGTGGATTGGCCATGCTAAATTGCCCTTAGTGTCCAAAATTGCCCTTAGTGTTGGTTGAGTGGGGTTACTGGGTTATGGGGATAGGGTGGTGTGGGATTGGGTGGGGTGCTCTTTCCAAGAGCCGGTGCAGACTCGATGGGCCGAATGGCCTCCTTCTGCACTGTAAATTCTATGAAATTCTATGAAATTGTAAGCACCCAACGCCACTGATAAACCTGAGGGCAGGGTGCGCTGCTAGCGGGAAAAGTGAATCGCAATGACCGGAGAATTACAGCAATTGTCTGTGTGGGTTTCCTCCGGGTGCTCCAGTTTCCTCTCACAATCCAAAGATGTGCAGGTTAGGTGGATTGGCCATGCTAAATTGTCCTTAGTATCCAAAATTGCCCTTAGTGTTGGGTGGGGTTACTGGGTTATGGGGATAGGGTGGAGGTGTGGATCTTGGGTAGGGTGCTCTTTCCAAGAGTCGGTGCAGACTCGATGGGCTGAATGGCCTCCATCTGCACTGTAAATTCTATGAAATCAGGCCCGTAACCTTGGCACGACAGGAGTGGGAAATTAAGGCTGGCCGAAAAATCATATTGTCAGCTAATCTTTTTCTTCCTTATCCCCTACCTAGTCTTTTTGCATTTGAATACACCTCAATACATTGAAATGTCACCTCATGACAAAATCTCACCTTGGAGCAAATGTGCTGTCAATGCACAGGAGAAAATGACAGTTTATTACATTTCTTGCAAGCTCTACTTTCATGGGGTAGTTGGATCCCAGGAAGAGTGGGGAATGAAAAGGTCTTTACACCTTTACATCCAACATTGCAAATTGCTGTGTTCAGTTCCCCAAACAGGCTGCCCTCAATTTGCTGACCGCAGTGATTCATTAAGGGATGTTTTCATTAATCTTGGGGAGTCAATGGTTTCTTGTCGCCAGTACATCAAGAATGTTGGCAAGACGCTGTCAAGGATTTATTTCCCTTTTCAGAGGGTGACCTCCGGAGTACGTCATAAGAATGCATCTTCCCAAAGACAAAATTCAAATAATGCAAGCAATTCATCTTTAGAAATAGTATTGAATTTAACCACCATAATTTGCCAAATGAGGACTGAAGTAGAATCCATTCAATATTATAATACATTTTTTAAGCTACATAAACATAATGCTGGGGAGGTAATCCTGTGTCATGCACTGTCACTTCCTCAAGCGATCTCACAAATGTGGTGACATATAGGTTCTGATTTGCTGTTTGTGTTTATATTGACTTACCTTATGCCAAATAAATTGTTCAGTGATAAAGCACATTGAGGTAGCACAGAATCTGTCTAGTTTATATCCTCAGTTCCCAATGTTGACCATATTATTGTAGGAAAACTTCAAATAGAAACAGAATGCTTTCCAACAGGGACGCAAAAGGATTTGGCGGGAGAATTGCTGAGTTGCTGTCAAATGCAATCTTGTACTGTTAGTGGTCCTGGGAGACCATTTTGGGAATAATACATAAGGCGAATTGAATAAGGTTGTATTACCATCACAAGTAAGTGCATCGTATGTTTGTGTCACATTTATTATTGTCTTTTGTAATCCTAGCTAGTTCAGAAAAATGTCAAATATCTTATAAAGCCTAATGCTCAATGGAATAAAATTAGTGTTAGCAAACATGAGGTGTTTTCATTTTTATCGCACCAGTAGAAATATTTGACAAGAGAAAATAAAGTTTTTCACTGGAATTGGTTACAAGTATAAACCAATCATATAAGTCTGAATACTCAACAGAAGACTGTCAGAACCAGTCAGATCAGTTAACAGGTTTAACCAAAGGCTGATCATTGACTTTGTTGACCTAGTGGTAATGTGGCAGAGCGGATTGCCACTCATGGAAGAACCCGCCAACCTTTGTTCCATCAGTTTGCACATAGGCAGCTGTGTGATCAAAAAAAATGCTTCATTCATTCTTTACAATATTCCCCCAGACTTTCTCTCTCCTCAGTTTATATGTTAATTGGTGTCATCTTCGTCCCAGTCAGTTGACTCCCATGAATCTCCATCTCAGTGCAACCCGTGCTGCCCTTACACATTCCACTATATCCGTCATCCATTTTCTCCTCTGCTTCTCTCTCTTACATTTGCCATCTATCTTCCTTTCTATTAACTGTCTGCTCTAATGATGTAACCAAGGTGTTGTGGGCGTGATTCTCCATCCAGATGACGCTGGAATCGAGAGACATGATTGGGCAGAGAATTGTGCGTGAGGCGAAAATTGTAGCTGGCGACAGGCACCTGACTGAATGCCATGCTCCGGGCCTCGGCAGCAGCGTGAATGCATTCTACTCTGCACGTAAAGAACATTCCGTTGACATATTATTATATGGGACCCAGTATTTTCCGGGGCTCCCACGATGCTCCGCCTCCGCCAGGAGGAATTACCGATGGCGAATTTTACTTGTGGTTTTAAAAATCGGAAACAGGCACTGTGGCTGCTGAGGGAGAGAGAGGAGGTAGGACATGTTCCCAGAGGCATGAACGTGGGCTGCCGGTCCTGCCACTGGCAGGGCTGGTTGGGGGGGGGGCATGAGGGGGTGGGGTGCAGGGGGCATCAGCCAGGGCCGGGGAGAGTAACGGTAGCGGGGGGGGGGAGGTGATCAGGGGATGGGCCGTGAGGTCTGGGTGTCTCTCTGGGACCAAGGTGTCCAGGCATGGATCATCATTGCAACGGCCTGCAAGGCAGCCACCTTGCTGTGCAATCCACTGACTGGCCACAGTGGCCTGTGGTTGCACGAGTGACGCCAGCTGTATCGGTGCCCCCACCTCACCCCCACCCTCAACCACTCCCTTCACCCCACCTCCACACCACCAACCCACTCCCACAAACAGACGCCACCTGCCGGCGGGGCATCCCGCAGCCCGATGGGGGCCAGGGGTGCAGTGTGGAGAGCAGAATGTCGGGGGAACAGCCAGGCGACGGTGTGGGGATGGGGGAGAAGAGAGTAGGGAGTCATGCTTTGTGGGGGGGGGGGGTAGGAAGACATGCGGGGACAGGGGCTGTAGTGCAGGCCAGGGCCATCATATAGCCCGGTTGGGCATAGGGGCACGCGCCATGCTAACATGCCTGCCTTTCACCCCTTGCAGACAATGGTCTTCAAAATCGGACCAGTAATGGTGGCCTTCAAAGTGGCCACCACAGTACGAGACAGCAATGTTCCTCAATGTTCCTCCTGCAGGATGTTTGAGGTGAGGGATGCCGTTAGTGTCCCTGCTGATTTTACCTGCAGGAAGTGCTGCCATCTCCAGCTCCTCCAAGACCGAGTTAGGGAACTGGAGCTGGAGTTGGAAGAACTTCGGATCATTTGGGAGGCAGAGGGGGTCATGGATAGCAGCTTCAGGGAATTAGTTACACCAAAGATTGGAGATAGATGGGTAACTGTAAGAGGGACTGGGAAAAAGCAGTCAGTGCAGGGATTCCCTGCGGTCGTTCCCCTGAGAAACAAGTATACCGCTTTGGATACTTGTGGGGGGGGGGACTTACCAGGTGTAAGCCATGGGGTACGGGCCTCTGGCACGGAGTCTGTCCCTGTTGCTCAGAAGGGAAGGGGGGAGAGGAGCAGAGCATTAGTAATTGGGGACTCGATAGTCAGGGGCACAGATAGGAGATTTTGTGGGAGCGTGAGAGACTCACGTTTGGTATGTTGCCTCCCAGGTGCAAGGGTACGTGATGTCTCGGATCGTGTTTTCCGGGTCCTTAAGGGGGAGGGGGAGCAGCCCCAAGTCGTGGTCCACATTGGCACTAACGACATAGGTAGGAAAGGGGATAAGGATGTCAGGCAGGCTTTCAGGGAGCTAGGATGGAAGCTCAGAACTAGAACAAACAGTTGTTATCTCTGGGTTGTTGCCCGTGCCACGTGATAGTGAGATGAGGAATAGGGAGAGAGAGCATTTAAACACGTGGCTACAGGGATGGTGCAGGCGGGAGGGATTCAGATTTCTGGATAACTGGGGCTCTTTCTGGGGAAGGTGGGACCTCTACAGACAGGATGGTCTACATCAGAACCTGAGGGGCACAAATATCCTGGGGGGGAGATTTGTTAGTGCTCTTTGGGGGGGTTTAAACTAATGCAGCAGGGGCATGGGAACCTGGATTGTAGTTTTAGGGTAAGGGAGAATGAGAGTATAGAGTCAGGAGCACAGATTTGACGTCGCAGGAGGGGGCCAGTGTTCAGGTAGGTGGTTTGAAGTGTGTCTACTTCAATGCCAGGAGTATACGAAATAAGGTAGGGGAACTGGCAGCATGGGTTGGTACCTGGGACTTCGATGTTGTGGCCATTTCGGAGACATGGATAGAGCAGGGACAGGAATGGATGTTGCAGGTTCCGGGGTTTAGGAGTTTTAGTAAGCTCAGAGAAGGAGGCAAAAGAGGGGGAGGTGTGGCGCTGCTAATCAAGAGCAGTATTACGGTGGCGGAGAGGATGCTAGATGGGGACTCATCTTCCGAGGTAGTACGGGCTGAGGTTAGAAACATGAAAGGAGAGGTCACACTGTTGGGAGTCTTCTATAGGCCTCCAAATAGTTCTAGGGATGTAGAGGAAAGGATGGCGAGGATGATCCTGGATAAGAGCGAAAGTAACAGGGTAGTTATTATGGGAGACTTTAACTTTCCAAATATTGACTGGAAAAGATATAGTTCGAGTACATTAGATGGGTCGTTTTTTGTACAGTGTGTGCAGGAGGGTTTCCTGACACAGTTTGTTGACAGGCCAACAAGAGGCGAGGCCACATTGGATTTGGTTTTGGGTAATGAACCAGACCAGGTGTTGAATTTGGAGGTAGGTGAGCACTTTGGGGACAGTGACCACAATTCGGTGACGTTTACGTGAAGGATGGAAAGGGATAAGTATACACCGCAGGGCAAGAGTTATAGCTGGGGGAAGGGAAATTATGATGCCATTAGACGTGACTTAGGGGGGATAAGGTGGAGAAGTAGGCTGCAAGTGTTGGACACACTGGATAAGTAGAGCTTGTTCAAGGATCAGCTACTGCGTGTTCTTGATAAGTATGTACCGGTCAGGCAGGGAGGAAGGTGCCGAGCGAGGGAACCGTGGTTTCCCAAAGAAGTGGAATCTCTTGTTAAGAGGAAGAAGGAGGCCTATGTGAAGATGAGGTGTGAAGTTTCAGTTGGGGCGATGGATAGTTACAAGGTAGCGAGGAAGGATCTAAAGAGAGAGCTAAGACGAGCAAGGAGGGGACATGAGAAGTATTTGGCAGGAAGGATCAAGGAAAACCCAAAAGCTTTCTATAGGTATGTCAGGAATAAGTGAATGACTAGGGAAAGAGTAGGACCAGTCAAGGACAGGGATGGGAAGTTGTGTGTAGAGTCTGAAGAGATAGGCGAGATACTAAATGAATATTTTTCGTCAGTATTCACTCAGGAAAAAGACAATGTTGTGGAGGAGAATGCTGAGCTCCAGGTAAATAGATTAGATGGCATTGAGGTACGTAGGGAAGAGGTGTTGGCAATTCTGGACAGGCTGAAAATAGATAAGTCCCCGGGACCTGATGGGATTTATCCTAGGATTCTCTGGGAGGCCAGGGAAGAGATTGCTGGACCATTGGCTTTGATTTTTATGTCATCATTGGCTACAGGAATAGTGCCAGAGGACTGGAGGATAGCAAATGTGGTCCCTTTGTTCAAAAAGGGGAGCAGAGACAACCCCGGCAACTATAGACCGGTGAGCCTCACGTCTGTAGTGGGTAAAGTCTTGGAGGGGATTATAAGAGACAAGATTTATAATCATCTAGATAGGAATAATATGATCAAGGATAGTCAGCATGGCTTTGTGAAGGGTAGGTCATGCCTCACAAACCTTATCGAGTTCTTTGAGAAGGTGACTGAACAGGTAGACGAGGGTAGAGCAGTTGATGTGGTGTATATGGATTTCAGCAAAGCGTTTGATAAGGTTCCCCACGGTAGGCTATTGCAGAAAATACGGAGGCTGGGGATTGAGGGTGATTTAGAGATGTGGATCAGAAATTGGCTAGCTGAAAGAAGACAGAGAGTGGTGGTTGATGGGAAATGTTCAGAATGGAGTTCAGTCACAAGTGGAGTACCACAAGGATCTGTTCTGGGGCCGTTGCTGTTTGTCATTTTTATCAATGACCTAGAGGAAGGCGCAGAAGGGTGGGTGAGTAAATTTGCAGACGATACTAAAGTCGGTGGTGTTGTCGATAGTGTGGAAGGATGTAGCAGGTTACAGAGGGATATAGATAAGCTGCAGAGCTGGGCTGAGAGGTGGCAAATGGAGTTTAATGTAGAGAAGTGTGAGGTGATTCACTTTGGAAGGAATAACAGGAATGTGGAACATTTGGCGAATGGTAAAGTACTTGAAAGTGTGGATGAGCAGAGGGATCTAGGTGTCCATGTACATAGATCCCTGAAAGCTGCCACCCAGGTTGATAGGGTGGTGAAGAAGGCCTATGGAGTGTTGGCCTTTATTGGTAGAGGGATTGAGTTCCGGAGTCGGGAGGTCATGTTGCAGCTGTACAGAACTCTGGTACGGCCGCATTTGGAATATTGCGTGCAGTTCTGGTCACCGCATTATAGGAAGGACGTGGAGGCTTTGGAGCGGGTGCAGAGGAGATTTACCAGGATGTTGCCTGGTATGGAGGGAAAATCTTATGAGGAAAGGCTGATGGACTTGAGGTTGTTTTCGTTGGAGAGAAGAAGGTTAAAAGGAGACTTAATAGAGACATACAAAATGATCAGGGGGTTGGAGAGGGTGGACAGTGAGAGCCTTCTCCCGCGGATGGAAATGGCTGGCACGAGGGGACATAGCTTTAAACTGAGGGGTAATAGATATAGGACAGAGGTCAGAGGTAGGTTCTTTACGCAAAGAGTAGTGAGGCCGTGGAATGCCCTACCTGCTACAGTAGTGAACTCGCCAACATTGAGGGCATTTAAAAGTTTATTGGATAAACATATGGATGATAATGGTATAGTGTAGGTTAGATGGCTTTTGTTTCGGTGCAACATCGTGGGCCGAAGGGCCTGTACTGCGCTGTATTGTTCTATGTTCTATGTTCTATAGTACGATCAGGAGCTGCTCAGGAAGGAACCTGCAGCAGTGGAGCCTGCCCCAGCGAAACAGGAGCTAACTGGTGAGGAAGGAGAGCTGAGGAGGAGGTGGGAAGGAGACGCCTCATGGGGCCTCGTGTGTGCCGGCAGCGTCTGTCACTCGATGATCTGCCGCACTGGGCATGCCATCAAAGACTCCGGCTGAGCAGGAGGACGGTGCGACATATCTGCTGGATCAGGCGCACATGGCACCACGGTGGAATAGGGGAGGACACCCGCTCCCTGTGGCCGTCAAGGTGATGGTTATCTTGAACTTTTAAGCCACGGGGTCCTTCCAGGCACTGACTGGGGACCTGTCTGGGGTCTCGCAGATCTCGGTGCACAGGTGCACTCGCACTGTAATGGATGCCCTATATACCTGGCCAGCACAATATATCAAATTCAATGTGGACCAAGCCCACCAGGATGCCCGGGAAGCGAAGCTCGCCACCATCATTGAGATGCCCCAGGTCCAAGGGGTGATTGATGGTATACATGTCCCCCAACGAGCACCAGCCTATGATATGCCTATCTTCAGAAACCAAAAGGGGTTCCACTCGATGAATGTGCCGTTGGTGTGTGACCATCAGCTGCACATCATGCGCATGTGCGCCCAATACCCAGGTAGTGTGCACGACGCCTTTATCCTGGCACACTCAACGGTTCTTCGACTCTTTGAGGGCCCCCCGGCTGGGGGGGGGTGGCTTCTGGGAGGCAGGTTATCTACTGCGGTCGTGGCTGATGATGCCTATATGGAGGCCACAGGTGGAAGCAGAGATCTGCGACAACAATGCTTATGCCGTGACCAGGGGCATGGTCATGCAGTGCTTCGGCATCCTAAAGATGTGGTTCAGGTGCCTGGACGACTCTGGAGGGGCCCTCCAGTATAGCGCTCGGAGGGTCTGCCACATCGTGGTGGCTTGTTGCATCCTCCACAACATCTAGAAGCAGAGGTGCTGGTGGAGGGGGTTGAATTCAATGTGGACCAAGCCCACCAGGCCTTATCCAATGAGGAGAATGCGGAGGAGGGCCAGAATGGCAGGGCATGGGGCTCGGGCAGCACAGCAGGCCATACAATGTGGGATGTTCTAATCTCCTCCAAGTTCATTGACGAGGGGGTGTGGACAATGGCGCGGATGTCCCATCCCACCCCCAGCTCCCCTCCTCCCCCCTTCTCATGGCCATCTAACCTATACTGCCCCCCCACCCCCTCTGCCATCACTCCCCCCCTGCACCAACCCCCCACAACATCCTCTATGATTCCCACTTGCGGGTACGGACCCTGGGTTGGCAGTAACAGCGGGCCTGGTCCATGGGATGGAAGATGATGCCAACCCACTCCGCGATGGGCTCTGGTGCCCCAGGTCATTTGACATGTCTGACTCCTGCCCACAGTAGCACTTTCCACCGACCGCCTGGGCCAATCCATCACACGGTCCCATCATACAGGGTGGCGGGGTTGGAGAGGGAGGGGGCTGGAGCGGGTACTGGGGCAATGTACGGTGCCTGACCTGGAAGCACTGGCCCATCACCACCACCAATGGCTGTCCATCCCCCCCCCCTCCCCCAGCACTCCGTCCGCAGCCATCCCCGTCCAGTCCATCCCTCACACTCTGCTGACAGAGCACCAAGGCAGGTTGGAACGTTTGTGAACAGGTCTTTATTGTGCACAGGTCAACATGTTTCTACAAGTTTGTGCCCTAGCCCCTAATGCTATCCTATCTGCTGCACCCATGCTATGCTAACTGGTGGCTACCTTTCTGGTCGAGTACAGAAGCAAGGATGTGTTGTTGCAATTATACAGGGCTTGGTGAGGCCACACCTAGAATATTGTGTGCAGTTTTGGTCTCCTTTTCTGAGGAAGGATGTTTACCAGACTGATTCCGGGGATAGCCTGGAGAATCTCGCCCTTCATTTCTGAAATGGAGAACCCCACTGTGTATTTTTCTCTCTATTTTTTATAGCCAGGTGTTTTCCAGGCTATCCCTGGAATCAGTCTGGTAAACCGTCGCTGCACTCCGTCGAGAGCAAGAACATCCTTCCTCAGAAAACGAGACCAAAACTGCACACAATATTCTAGCTGTGGCCTCACCAAGGCCTTGTATATTTGCAACAACATATCCCTGCTTCTGTACTCGACCAGAAATGTAGCCACCAGTTAGCATGGCATGGGTGCAGCAGATAGGATAGCATTAGGGGATAATATCCTCACGTAGAAGTCCCGTTGGATACATTTTGCAGCAGAAGTTTGTCTGTATCCCAATCATTCAATGTTTTTAGGCATTCTATTGGTATATCATCGATTCCAGCTGCTTTTTATTTCTTGCATCGTTTTGTTCACTGCACTGACTCATAAGATTCACTTCTGCCTCAGTTATCCCAGATCTTTCACTTCTCTGATGTGCTAATTCACTTGTTTTCATCATCATATAGCTCTCTGATGTGCACCACCAAACGTTTCTCTACACTTTTTTCAAATAAACATTCTCCTTCCTTGATCCTTATACAGCGAGTATTTGTAATCATTCCTTTCTTCCTATCTGTCAGTGCCTTAACTTTCTTCAGGATGACTCCCTTTTATTCCCAGTTTTCCTATTTTCTTGCAGCAGTCTTCATCCCGCTTTTCCTGGGCTTTTCTTTTCTGTTTTCTCTAGTTTGTTATATTTGCCTTCATTGGTCTTCTATCTTCTTTTCCCCATGATATCCAGTATTTCATCAGTCATCCGCTCTTGATGTTACCTCTTCTCTTTCTTAGGGAGCGCCTCAGTTACTGTATCTTTCATGTTCTGTTTCAACCTTTCTCAATGCCCTCTGTCATTTTCTCCTCACTAAGATTTTGATCTGTCACTTCCTGAAGAAAAGCTTCGTACTTGTTAGTAACTCCGCAGCACACTTCTTTATATCTTCCTCTCTCACTCAGCCTGGGTCTTTCATGGGATTTCTTTTCCAGATTTTCCGCTTGATCTTCCTCTTCATAACAAGCAGGCAGTGCTGTCTGTGCCTGGATGAAGGCAATTTTGATGTTGTTCTTGTACCTCTTACTGATCATCAGATAATCTGTTTGATTTCTGTGAACATCTCTTGGGCTCCTGCAGGAGTACAGTGTTCTTGGATGTTGTTTGAGGAGTGTACTTAAGATGACCACGCTGTTTTTCTCACAGAACTACATCAGGCAAAAATATTCCACAACAGCTATCTTGAAAGCAGACACAATGTGAGAGGCAAGCGTGTACAAATTTGCATTTTTCCCTTAGTAATCAGGGGGAAAATGTTACTATCAGTTCCCTACATTAACATGCACTAAATCAGCTCAATCCCCAGAAGGGAACTTAGAAGAGTGGGGGAGGGGAATGGCACTCCAATAAATTTCGACATGTTTGTGTAAAATTAACAAATATGTTAGCTCTAATGCTCAGAGGAATTTCCACGGATAATATTATAATGATAATATATTTGACATGTTTTCTAAATCAGAGAACATCTGTAGAAGAAAGAACTTGGATTTATATGGTGCCTTTCACAACCGCAGGATGTCCCAAATTGGCTTTTGGCAATACTTTGGAATTACGTCACTGTTGTAATACATAAAGCAAAATAAATACAGAGATTTTGTGAATAACACAATTTGATAAGGTTTCTCATGGCAGGTTGATGGAAAAAGTGAAGTCGTATGGGGTTCAGGGTGTACTAGCTAGATGTATAAAGAACTGGCTGAGCAACAGGAGACAGAGTAGTGGTAGAAGGGAGTGTCACAAAATGGAGAAGGTTGACTAGTGGTGTTCCACAGGGATCCGTGCTCGGACCACTGTTGTTTGTGATATACATAAATGATCTGGACGAAGGTACAGGTGGTCTGATTAGCAAGTTTGCAGATGATACTAAGATTGGTGGAGTTGCAGATAGCGAGGAGGACTGTCAGAGAATACAGCAAAATATAAATAGATTGGAGAGTTGGGCAGAGAAATGGCAGATGGAGTTCAATCCAGGCAAGTGCGAGGTGATACATTTTGGAAGATCTAATTCAAGAGCGGACTATACGGTCAA
Organism: Scyliorhinus torazame; assembly: GCF_047496885.1. Classification (NCBI taxonomy): domain Eukaryota; kingdom Metazoa; phylum Chordata; class Chondrichthyes; order Carcharhiniformes; family Scyliorhinidae; genus Scyliorhinus; species Scyliorhinus torazame. The sequence goes on along the minus strand of NC_092712.1, from coordinate 120,791,092 downwards.
TGGAAGAGTCCTGGGGAAAATTGATGTAAAGAGAGATCTGGGAGTTCAGGTCCATTGTACCCTGAACATGACAACGCAGGTCGATAGAGTGGTCAAGAAGGCAAACAGCATGCTTGCCTTCATCGGACGGGATATTGAGTACAAGAGTCGGCAGGTCATGTTACAGTTGTATAGGACTTTGGTTAGGCCACATTTGGAATACTGCGTGCAGTTCTGGTCGCTACATTACCAGAAGAATGTGGATGCTTTAGAGAGGGTGCAGAGGAGGTTCACCAGGATGTTGCCTGGTATGGAGGGTGCTAGCTATGAAGAAAGGTTGAGTAGATTAGGATTGTTTTCGTTGGAAAGACGGAGGTTGAGGGGGGACCTGATTGAGGTCTACAAAATTATGAGAGGTATGGACAGGGTGGATAGCAACAAGCTTTTTCCAAGAGTGGGGGTGTCAGTTACAAGGGGTCACGACTTCAAGGTGAGAGGGGGAAAGTTTAAGGGAGATGTGCGTGGAAAGTTTTTTACGCAGAGGGTGGTGGGTGCCTGGAACGCTTTGCCAGCGGAGGTGGTAGAGGCGGGCACGATAGCATCATTTAAGATGCATCTAGACAAATATATGAACGGCCGGGGAACAGAGGGAAGTAGATCCTTGGAAAATAGGTGACAGGTTTAGATAAAGGATCTGGATCGGCGCAGGCTGGGAGGGCCGAAGGGCCTGTTCCTGTGCTGTAATTTTCTTTGTTCTTTTGTTTAACAAGACAGTATCCTTACCTATAGCTGTGACTTGCATTGTGCACGATCAGAGTACAAAATATAGACACAAAATCACTGTTTAAGCAGTAGTTAAATGCATGATGAATTGTGGAATATATATGGGGGTGAAACTGGTCTTCGTCAGTGGCACAAAACTGGCCAATAGCACATTAGCAGAGCAAAAATCAGATGAGGTGTAAAAATTAACAATTTGCCATTAACCTATTTTGTGCGACTTCACCGATAAATGTTAACCCGATGTTAAATACCAGAAGCAGATTAATATTCAAGCATAAAAAGCAGCCAGGCTTTTCAACGATTTTGGCACCTTTGACCTTACACCAGTTTACATTTCAATTGTTGGTCCTTTAAAGGACAGTTTTGATTGCATGCTAACTTCCTTTCCCACCACTTCTCCAAGGCAACCTTTCAAATTGTAGCCCACTGTCAGATTATGTCAATGAGCTGACCTGACCTTGTACGATGACCTCTAAGTCTTTTTGTAAAGAAAAAGACCCCAGTCGGTTCAACCTTTCCCAATGGCTGTAATCTCTCAGTTCTGGTAGCATCCTTATAACTCAATTTTGCATTTTTTCAGTATTTCTATGTCCCCTTTCTACTATGGGGACCTGAATTGTGCAACAGGTGCGGTCTGTACCCTGTATGTTGTCCAGGTCCTGCTGCATTTGGGTATGGACTGATTCAAAATCTGAGGAGTTGCAGATAGTACTGAACATTGTACAGTCATTTGCAAACATCCCACTTCTGACCTTACGATGGAGGGAATAAATCTATTCAAGTGAAAACCACCAGCAAGCGGTTCGAATTAGAGGAGTGCAGATACTTTGGAGGGTTGTGGGACTACAGAAGATTACTGAGATAAAGGGGTGAGGCCATGGAGGAATGTGAAATGAGGATGAGAATTTTAAAATCATGAGATTGCTTAACCAGCAACTAATGAAGATAAGCAAGCGCAGGGGTGGGGAGTGAACACGATGTTATGAAATTTAGGACATAGCCAGTAGAGTTTTGGATGGCTTCAAGTTTAATTAAGGTTGAATGTGGCCAGGAGTATGCTGAAAGTCAGGTCAAGAAGAACCAACGGCATTAATGAGGGTCTCAGAAGTGATTGAGGCAAGTGTAGCCAAGCAATGTAGTGAAGGTGATAATAGGTGTTTTTTGTGATGGGAGATATGTGGTCAAACCTCATCTCAGGGTCAAACATGACACCAATGTTGCAAACGATCTGGTTCAGCCTGAGGCGGCGGCACAGTGGCACAGTGCTTAGTTAGCACTGCCGCCTCACAGTGCCAAGCAGCCAGGTTCAATCCAGCCTTGGGTCAGTGTGGAGTTTGCACATTCTCCCCGTGTCTGCGTGGGTTTCCTCCGGGTTCTCCGGTTTCTTCCTACAGTTCAAAGATGTGCAGGTTAGGTGGATTGGCCCTGCTAAATTGGCCCTCAGTGTCCAAAGATGTGCAGGTTAGATAGGGTTATTGGGATATGGCAGGGGAGTGAGCCTAGGTAGGATGCTCTTTCAGAGTTTTGGTGCAGACTTGATGGGCCGCATGGCCTCCAACTGCACTGTAGGATTCTATGAGGCATTTCCTTGGAAGAGAGATTGAGTTGATAACTTGGTAAAGTGGACTGAAGACAATGTTTGGGATTTAATATGGATGACGGATTGGTGGGAGCCCTGCATTGCATTGCTCTGGGAGACCTGACACTATTCCAAGTAATCAGACAAAGGGAACCAATCAAGGGTCAGGTGTCAGCCATTCTCTAGACACACATCCATGGGGATTGCCATCTATACAAACCTTCAGTCTTCCCAATGTTTATTTGGAGGAAATTTTGCTCGTCCGTTCCTGGATGTCAAACCAGGGTCGGGATTATACCGGGCCTCAGAGTGAGTGCTTGGAGCTGGGGGGGTTGTGGGGTGGGGGGGGGGGGGAGGTGGGGGTTTGGGGCGGGGGGGGCTGAGCAAATGTTCAGGCAAGTGGGCAGAGGTCACACAGGTATCGCTTTCCCACTGCTGCAGTGGTGGGAAGGAGGTGGTCAGTTAAAGACCTTTTTCCACTCCCTGTGGCTGTTATTTTAACTTTTGCCTGTTAGAGAGACCACCAGAGACACCTTGGTAGCCTCCTTGTGAGCATGCTCCCCCGGACTGGGCACCCTGTGTACTACAGACAGTCCCACCTTCTCTCCCCACCCCTCTCCCCCATCCCGCCCCTCAGCAGAAAGGGCCATGCTCCCAGGAACACTCCCCTTTCCTTCACTAATATCCACTCCCAAACCGCTCACAGGAATCTGCCTGACTAATCCCAGTAAGCCTGACCCCACTTACCTGAGTTCTGGCACCTGATCAACTCTGCTACTCCTGGCTGGTTGCAGCCCCAGTTGTGGCCACTGCTCCTAGTGGCACTGCTGAGACTGAAGAGCTGTCAGCCCTCTGATTGGCTGACAACACTTGGAGAAGGGATTTCCACTCTTAAAAGGCAAGAGCTCCAAGGCTAGTCATTTAATTGCCTGATGCATGTAAAATTGGATTGGGACAGGGTTGCCCTGACATACTGGCTGGTGGAGAGGGCCATCAACATTTGTAAAATTCTGGCTAAGCAGTCTGACAAGTTAGACAAATTAGAACAGACCTCTTCATTCACCTGAGGAAGGAGCAGCGCTCCGAAAGCTAGTGACATCGAAACAAACCTGTTGGACTTTAACCTGGTGTTGTAAGACTTCGTACTGTGACAAGTTAGAGACAGTGAAGGGATTGAGCGAGACGGTGGTGAGGTTAAATCATCAGTGTACACATGAAAATTAAATCAGTGTTTCCAGATGATGTTGCCAAGCGACAACTTATAGATGAGAATTAGGAGGAGCCAAGGATAGATCTTTGAAGGCCTATGAGAGTTAATGGTGCTGGAGTGGCAAGAAAAACCATTGTACGTGATTCTCTGGCTACAATTAGATCAGTACGAAGTCTTACAACACCAGGTTAAAGTCCAACAGGTTTGTTTCGATGTCACTAGCTTTCGGAGCGCTGCTCCTTCCTCAGGTGATTCACCTGAGGAAGGAGCAGCGCTCCGAAAGCTAGTGACATCGAAACAAACCTGTTGGACTTTAACCTGGTGTTGTAAGACTTCGCACTGTGCTCACCCCAGTCCAACGCCGGCATCTCCACATCATGGCTACAATTAGATCAGAATGGAACCAGGGGAGTGAAGTCCCGCCAAGTTGGATGGTGATGAAAAGGTGCTGGAGGTGGATGATATGGTTAACATTGTCAAAAGCTGCAGGCAGGTCATAAATATCGAGGAGGGTCCTTGTATCTTTGTCACAGTCATATAGGATGTCATTTCTGACTGCAAGACGTGCCAGATCATCGACATGGATACCACCATTACACGTGAGAACACCACCCACCAGGTACGTGGTACATACTCGTGCGACTCGGCCAACGTTGTCTACCTCATACGCTGCAGGAAAGGATGTCCCGAAGCGTGGTACATTGGTGAGACCATGCAGACACTGCGACAACGAATGAATGGACATCGCGCGACAATCACCAGGCAGGAATGTTCCCTTCCAGTCGGGGAACACTTCAGGATTCAAGGGCATTCAGCCTCTGATCTCCGGGTAAGCGTTCTCCAAGGCGGCCTTCAGGACGCGCAACAACGCAGAATCGCCAAGCAGAAGCTTATAGCCAAGTTCCGCACACATGAGTGCGGCCTCAACCGGGACCTGGGATTCATGTTGCATTACATTCACCCCCCACCAGCTGGCCTGCGAAATCCTACCAACTGTCCTGGCTTGACACAATTCACACCTCTTTAACCTGGGGTTACCCCATCTCTGGATCTGAAAAGATTTAATCACCTGCTAATGCTCGCATTCCAAGCATTGTCTGGCATCTTTGAATCTGTCTATATATATGTTTCTGGAACATACCTCTTCATTCACCTGAGGAAGGAGCAGCGCTCCGAAAGCTAGTGACAGCGAAACAAACCTGTTGGACTTTAACCAGGTGTTGTAAGACTTCTTACTGTGCTCACCCCAGTCCAACGCTGACATCTCCACATCATTTCTGACTTGGTAAGAGGTGCTTTGGTATTATGACAAGGAAGGACAGAAATATGGTGCTGGATTCTCCATTCTGGAGACTAGGTGCTCCCATTGGAGTAGATTTGTTCCTGGTCTCTGCTGGTGGTAGAAGCGGTGCCCAAGAGCAATTCATGCCCCCTCTCATGGAGGGGAGCTTATGGAATTCTATTGGAATCCTGGTATCGGGCTGCCATTTTGAACGGGCAGACCAACATCGAGGTCCAGCAGCTGGCCCCCTTCCCCCACAATGCAAATTCTGCCCCCCACCCATTGACAAGTAGGGACACTCTCCCCCTTACCACTAACATGAGAATTATGGGACCCCTCCCCACAGCATGCACGCATGAGGGTGGACCAATCTCTTCCACTGAACCCACAGCCTCCTCATCAGACTCCTCCATTAAAATCTCCAAAAGACACCTCCCCATCAGACCTCCCAACCGGAGACACCCCACCAGAGATACCCCAATGGGAAACTCTATGAAAATCCCATAAGACCCACAACAGAGAGCCACATCAAACCCCAACCGAGACCGCCATCTAACTCCCAACAGAGACCCCCATCCGATCTCACCCAGCCTTCCATCAGACCCCCCATCTGGCTCCCCCATCAGACTCCAACAGAGACCCCCCATAAGACACCCTCCAGCCCCCCATCAGACCCCTCCAATAGGGACACCCCCCATCAGACCCCCAACACAGACCCCATCAGACCCCCCCATTAGGCTTCCCAATGAGGAACCTCATCAGACCCCCAACAGAGATCCCCCAACAGAGATCCCTCAACAGCGACCCCCATCAGACCCCCAACAGAGATCCCTCAACAGAGATACCTCAGCAACGACCCCCATCAGACCCCCAACAGAGATCCCTCAACAGATATCCCTCAACAGCGACCCCCATCAGACCCCCCAACAGATCTCCCTTAGGACCCCAACAGAGACCCTCCATCAGACCCCACCCAGCCCCCCATCAGACCCCTCAAATAGGGACTCCCATCAGACCCCAACACAGACCCCATCAGACCCCCCATTAGGCTTCTCAATGAGGTACCTCATCAGACCCCCAACAGAGATCCCCCAACAGAGATCCCTCAACAGCGACCCCCATTAGACCCCCAACAGAGATCCCTCAACAGAGATCCTTCAACAGCGACCCCCATCAGACCCCCAACAGAGATCCCTCAACAGCGACCCCCATCAGACCCTCCAACTGATCTTCCTTAGGACCCCAACAGAGACCCTCCATCAGACCCCACCCAGCCCATGATCAGACCCCCCATTAGAGGCCCCCATCAGACCCTCCCATCAGACCCTCCCATTAGACCCCACCATTAGACCCTCCATCAGACACCCCAACGGAGATGGCCAACAGAGATCTTCTGTAAGACACTTCCAGACCCTCCATCAAACTCCCCCTTCGTGACCCCCATCAGAGCCCCCTGCCTGAAAGCTGAAGAGCAGTCCAATCAGTAGATTGAAAATTCGCTGCATTTTCACTTACCCTTTCCTCACACAGAGGTGTTGAAAACAGCAGCTGTTACAAATGTCAGAGGCTTCCTCAAAAGTGTGAACACCTCAAGGGGTTTGAACTCCCTTGGCAGCCTTTGAAATGCAGATCTTCCATTCAATTTCACGCAGCAATACATTGCATTAGCCAGTGATTGACAGATTTATTACTCCAGAAATGGGTGCTTTGTGGATTGTTCATTAATCTTTCCATTTGCGCTTGAATGCATCTCCATTACCCTGCTTTAATGCTAACCACAATGTTTATCAGCACTCTTGCTTTGATTAACAGGACCTGACCACATCAAAAGCAGCTAAGTGTTTTGACTTCCTCTTTTTCCGAAGTGTTCTGGGGGTAGGGGGGCCTTCTGAAGGACTTTGTGGGGCACCTACATTAAACACTTACCCCTTTGGCACACAGCAGTGTCCACTGCATCAGTGGCATGCTTGAAAATACCTCCGCCAATCCACGCCCATGTGAATCAAAGCTGAGAGATCTGGAGCATTATGGGGCCTGGAGAATCGGGCTTCCAGCCCGTTAATCGATGCAAAGGACCCATTTGCATCCTCCCGCTGGTGCAGGTGTGTAGCATACTGTCGGCGGCAGTGGGGGAACTTAGCCCGATGCTTGATTCTTCGTAACATCAGGAACCCTGGGCAGGATACTCTCAGCCCGAGGCCGGGCCGGAGAATCGCCGCCACCAGCGTGAATCGTGCCACACCGCCCCGACGCCGGGACCGGTGGGCCGGCCTCTCGGGCTGGGAGCCTCCTTTGTTCCGCGCCGGCCCCTGTAGCCCTACGCCATGTTGCGTCGGGGCCGGCGCGGAGAAGGGAGACACCGCGCATGCGCGCAAAACATGCCAGTCCCACTGCATATGCGCAGACCCGCAACGCCCATCTGACACCGGGATCGGCAGCTGGAGAGGCGTGAACCGCTCCAGTGCCATGCTGGCCCCCTGTAGGGGCCAGAATTGCTGATCCTGAGGCCACGTTGACGCCATCGGGAAACGCGGCGCCGTTTACGACGGCGTCAACGCTTAGCCTCAGGATCAGAGAATCCCGCCCCCTGCTCCCAGTGGCAGGCAGAGGAGCATCCATCCCGTGGAGCCCTACGAAACATGGGCATTGTTCTGAGAGGTGACAACTCATCCGAGGATTTTGGAGAGAAAGGGAGTTTGGAGATCGAGCTGAAGTATGCACGGGCAGAGGGGTCATAGGTTACCTTTTTCAGGAGATGTGTAGAGATGGAAGATTTGTGGGAGATGGGGACATTGTATCTGATACCAAACTGTACCAAACATTGCACACTCAAGAATGTTTACCGACAATACACCGTAAGATGCTTACTAGATGTTTTCTAGACCCTGCTTTCAGATTGTAATGGTGATCTGCAGTGATTTGACCTACTTTCATTTGTGTGCACCGTTATGAAGTTTGCATAAAGGTCTTTTGTTTGCAGTTGTGTTTTGTTGAAGAAAGGGGAAAGTTATTGATGGAATAAATAATATGGAAGGTCAGAGGCACTCAGACACAGAGAAATATCAGGATTGTGAGGGCTGTCAATTAGAAATATTAATGCAGCTCATTTAAGATTATGCTCATTGTTTCCAAGAGCTAACTAATAAAATTAAAGGTTTTCTTATTAATAAATCTCAAGACTAAACAGGACAAATGCGGTGCACGATCACAGACTTATGGAATGATACAGAAAAGACCGCTCAGTCCATCGTGCCTGTTCCAAGGGCGGGATTCTCCCCTACCCGGCGGGGCGGGGGGTCCCAGCGGGACCACTCCGGAGTCGGGCCGCCCCGAAGGTGCGGATTTCTCCGCACCTTTAGGGTTCTTGAGAGGCGAGGCCCACGCCGGAGTGGTTTCCGCTCCCCGGCTGGCGTGGAAGGCCTTTGGCGCCACGCCAGCCGGGGCCAAAAGGACTCTGCCGGCCGGCGCGAGTCCGCGCATGCGCGGGAGCATCAGCGGCTGCTGACGTCATCCCCGCGCATGCATGGGGGGGGTCTCAGCTATGGTAAATGCTGTGGCCGAGGCGGAGGGAAAAGAGTGCCCCCACGGCACAGGCCCGCCCGCGGATCGGTGGGCCCCAATCGCGGGCCACGCCACCGTGGGGGGACCCCCTGGGGCCAGATCGCCCCGCGCCCCCCCCAGGACCCCGGAGCCCGCCCGCGCCACCAGGTCCCACCGGTAAGAGAGGTGGTTTGATCCTTGCTGGCGGGACAGGCATTCCAGCAGTGGGACTTCCGCCCATCGCGGGCCGGAGAATCGCCGGGGGGGGGGGGGGCGCCGACCGGCGCGGCGCGATTCCCGCCCCTGCTGAATATCCGGTGCCGGAGCATTCGGCAACCAGCGGGGGCGGGATTCACGGCAGCCCCCGGCAATTCTCCGACCCGGCGGGGGGCCAGAGAATCCCGCCCCAGATCTTTACAGGGTAGCTGCAGGAAGGATGTTCCCGATGGTGGCTGTGCCCAGAACCAGGCGTCACAGTCCGAGTATATGGGGTAGACCATTTAGGACAGAGGTGAGGAGAAATTTTTTCACCCAGAGAGTGATGAGCCTGTGGAATTTGTTACCACAGGAAGTAGTTGAGGCCAAAACATTGCATACTTTCAAGATTGGTAAAAGAATCAGAGGCGACATGAGGAAATACAAAAACGTAGTGAGTTCTGATCCGGAATGCGCTGCGGGAAAGGGTGGTGCATGCATTTTCCATCATAATATTCAAAATGGAATTGAATAAATACTTGATCACAGGGAAAGAAGCAATTAGATATATCACTTAGGTCGAAGGGGATCAAAGGATATGGGGGAAAGCAGGATTAGGCTATTGAGTTGGATGATCAACCATGATCAGAATGAATGGTAGAGCAGGTTCAAAGGGCCGAATGGCCTCCTCCTCCTATTTTCTATGTTTCTATCTTTGGTAGAGCTCACCAATCAGTCCCACACTCCTGCTCTTTCCCTGTTATCAAGTAGTTATTCAATTCCTTTTCGAATATTACGATTGAAAATGCTTTCACCACCTTTTCAGACAGCACATTCCAGAGCAGAACTCACTATGTATTTATTTTTCCTCATGTCACCTCTCATTCTTTTACCAATCAACTTAAATGTGTGTCCACTGCTGACTTTTCTACGACTAGAAACAATTTCTCCTCATTCACTCTGTTAAAACCCTTCATGATTTTAAACACCTCTAACAATTCTCCTCTTAACCTCCTTTTCTCAAAAATGAACAATTTCAGCTTTGTGGCTCTCCACATAATTGTAGCCGCTCTTCCTTAGGTACCATGATACCATTCTATTGAATCTCTTCTGTGCTCTCTGTAAGGCGTTGACATCTTTCTTAGACTCTGGTGTCTAGAATTAACCATAGTATATCATCTGATGTTTAACCAGTGATTTATCAAAGTTTACCGTAAGTTCCTTGATTTTATGCTCTGCCTCTACTAATCAAGCCAAAGATCCCATATGTTTTTACAACAACCTTCTTAATTTATCCTGTCACCTTTAAATATATTTGTATGCACACTTCTGTTCCTGCACCCTTTTACAATTGTACCATTTAATTTATATTGCTAACTATGACTCCAACTGGAGTATCCCCTCTGATTCCCATTGACTTCAATTCCGCTTGGGTACCTTGATGCTTCAGTACTTTTGTAGGCCTGAGGTTGTCATGCCAGGTGTTGGTAAACATCTCCTGCACTAAGAACTGTATCCGCTGGCCTGGTTGAGATGCATTGCAAGTCGCTGTGAAGGACACCATGCTATCAATTCTTTTGTCTCTGGATCCTTCCAATGTGACCCCAGAGATATTTCAAGGGTCTCATTCTGCGCATCTAAGTGCCTAAGGTGACAGATGGATTGTAACCTGCCCTTACGATGACAATAGCCAGAATGAGTGATATTCAAACTCACCTCTCTGGTTAGATTCCCACAGATACAGGGAGCCATTTACTGCACACAAATGGAAACCCAAATAATCTCAAGTTAAAAAATTCCCACCCTCGTTTCCAAATTCCCCCAGAACCTCATCTTTCTGATTCTCTGCAATGTTCTTCAACCCAACAACCCTCCAAGGTATCTGCACTCCTCTAGTTCTGGCCTTTTATTAAATTATAGTACAGTCAGAAATTATTTTTTATATCTGAGTGTTTTATTTTCCTTTTTTTTTCTTTTTTTTTAAATTTAGAGTACCCAATTGATTTTTTCCAATTAAGGGGCAATTTAGCGTGGCCAATCCACCTACCCTGCACATCTTTGGGTTGTGGGGGTGAAACCCACGCAGACACGGAGAGAATGTGCATGTTTTATTTTCCTGCTTAAAGTGTGTAAACAGCTACCCAAGAGAAGCAACGTGCTCCATCTAATAGAAATGCAAGATTTAATTCACTATTACAGATTCTAGGTTTTCCAATGATAGAATATTTCTAGTTTGACAAAAGCTGAAGAAGAAATGACTTAAAAGAAATGTTGTGTGGCAAACTACTGCACATTCATGGGTGTATATGTTTACGGTGTTCTGATTACATGCCTTTACTATTTTCTGTTAATTTTATAGACACTTTAAAAAATCATTTTCGTTTCTACACTCAATGAAGGAATTCAAGCATTTTCTGAAGTACTTTTATTCCTTTTTGGAAAATGTCCAGTCAGTATCTTCTGTTGAAAGTATTTTATTTCTTGTCTGCTGTCTTATCCAGCAAATTTACTTCTCAATTAATCTGAGTCGTTTCCTTTTTATCTTATATTTAAGCTTGCTTTCTTTGAGTCAACTACCTTTGCCGTTCACTTCCCCGTATTGTTTTTGGTTTTTACTTTGAACCCAATTATGTTATGTCTTATTGTCGTCTGAGGTAATCTCTGTTATAACAAGGGAATTCAAGACTAATGGGTGGTTATCTGTTTTCTTTCACTCTGCTGAAAGCCATTAAAAAGCTCCCCTGTGATTTTCTATAGTCTTGGTTGATGAGTTAATTTGTCCTTAACGGGATTAGATGTGATGAAGACAGTTGATGCCATATGATAATTTAACTGTAAATGGCATCTATGGACTGTCAATTAATTGCATTGGTAATTAGGATTTAAACAGTTTTGCATTAATTGCATGAAATAGTGGCATACAGTTACAGAGAACCAAAATAGGTGTGGATGAGTTTGGAAAGAATAACCACAATAACTAACTATTATATAGTGCTGCTCATGTAAAGGAAGCGGATTCAACAATCAAGGCAGTGATGTACAAGTGTAAGTGGGCAATGTTTAGAGATGAAAAAAGGCAGTCTTGGCAATTGCCTGCAGAATGCTCGAAAGCTTAACTCAGTGTTGAAAAGGCTACACACGATCAGAATGAACCCGAGTGATCAGCCAGAGTTGTTTGCTGAGGAGTCCTCTGAGGTCGATAAATGTTGAGAAGAGCTGAACAAAATAGTTTCCATTTTGTAATGTTGAACAGCGGAGAATTATATTTAAATGGATTAACACTGCAGCAATAGTATTTATGTTAATGACTGTGGCTAGGATGTAGTGTGGATGTCATTGGCCACCTCAGTTACAAGTACATAACCTGGGCAACATCTTCAAATTCATACCACTATTTTACACAATTGATATAACATGTGCTCCCATCTTGACACAGAGGGTCACCTAATAACTTACACACTGAAGTGCAAGTTCACTCATGTAGCTAACAGCATCTTTATGCAATTGTGGGAACTCCTACCATATAAGAATTCCGTTTAGAAACAGGTGATGCTCAGGTAGATCCTAGGATGACCAGATCTTCACCATGCAGCCAGTGTCAATGTTCATAAGTAATGAACAAAATGAGCAATGGGGAAGGGGATTTCCCAGAAAATGGATGCAGGATCACAATGTAGGATCAACCCACATCTGTTTCTTCTGCTGCAGGCAGCACAATTTGATGCTGCCTGCTAATTTACAGAATTACAGCAAACACAAATCGCTGGTGATTCTCCCAAAAGGGGACAAAGTTCCCGGGCGAGCGTGTTTAGCCACGTGTTTCCCGTCACTCACAGTGCCAGAAAGCACATGGCTATTCAACACGACTCTCATTGTATAAGGGGCTTGAATGGGGAACGTGTGGCCGAGGCGGGGGACTCCCCAGTGTAGCGAGAGATCGGGACACCATTTAAGAATGGCGTCCCGATCTCCAAGGCCTCCGAAGCGATCCCCTACTCCCCCCCCCCCCCCCCCCCCCCCCCCCCCCCCCCCCCACCACCAGCCTGAACGCACTATGGGAGGCTGGTCCCCTCCAACACCCACGCAGGGCACTCCTGGCCTGATGGTTGCCAGTTTGGCACCTTGGCAGCGCCTATGCCAGATGGAAGTGCCACCTTGGCACCACCATGATGGCACCCAGGAGGCACTGCCAAGGTGCCAGACAGGCACTGCCAGTGGGCCCAGGTGGTACCAGCAATGCCAGGGCATCACCCTGCCCAAAGGGTATGTAACTGGGGGCCTTCGATCCCCTGGTCCCCTCCAGACAAACTCTAAGAAGGCAGTGGGCCAAGTTATCCATTGGAGTCAATACCAAGAGCCAAGCCTGTGGACAATTGATGCAGTGCTGCAAAATGTTTAATAGTGAAGGTCAGTTAATGCTTCTCCAAATACTGTATCCCACCAGTTGTACCAGTAGTCTCAGACCCTTCACAATAAACCCCACCCCAACATTCACCTAAAACATGTTTTTATTAATCAGGAACCATGCCAAACATTAATAGTGTCACCTCAATAATGAAATGTTGCAAACCTCACACCTACATCTCACAGCTTGCAAATAATACCAACTATTCAATCGTGACAGCCACATCACTCAAATAGATTGCACTGTACTCACTGTCAAATTTGCTTCTTTTTACTGGATGAGGTGGCTCACACTAGAGGTAGTGGGCGCTAACCAGTAGGTTCCAGGTGTGGTTGCATGTCCTCCTCATGGAGGAGATGATGCACACCATCATTGCTAAGACCATGGCCAGCCATGTGTTTTAAGAATGGAAGATGGTGGTAACCTCTTACCTGATCCTCCTTCACACATCCCACTTTGCCCTCATTCCACAATCTCTCCTGGTTTATAACTGCCGAAGGTGTAAGCATGCACTTCTTACTGCCTCTCCCTCTCAACCCTTAGGCCTTACTCCTTTCAGATAGATAAGAACTGCTGCCTGGTCAGGTAGCCATGGATGAGCAATGGATGGAAGAGCAGCGAGACAATGATGATAAAGAAACACCATCACTTGATCACACACCTCGTACCCTCTATCTCACATACTGACACTGCGTGCATGTTAGAGGAAAGGAAAGTGAGGGTAGTGGAGTGGTTGAAGAAGACAAGGAGAGGCAACATCGATGTTAATAATGACGTTAAACAGGGCAGTTTTGATACTTCAGATTAGACATCAGGTTTGGATGGATTGGAACAAAGAATGTGGTAGGGATTACCATGTATTTGGTTTGTAATGGTAAGTTGTGAGGAAAAGGCCTCAATTAGCATGGAATGAGTAGCAACTTGAATAATGTTTGAAAGAAAGTTCAATAATTTCAGCGAGCATGGAATCACATTGGAACAGTTAGGTGGTTAGCAGAATAAGTGATTGACTTAATGGAGAAAACTATACAGATGATGTTTGGATGGTGCAGTTGCAGAGTGTAGAAGCTGGAGTCTGGCTTGGTGAAGGAACTAGGAGGAATGGTGAACAGGAAAAGGCAGAGCAATTGGATGATCTTGATTTTAGAAAAGCAAAGTGGTGTCAGATGACTGTGTAGCAAAAGAACAGAGATATTTTGTTTCCTACAGGCCAATTATTTCTCACACGAGTATGATAGTTGCGTATCTAATCAAATGCTGCCGAAAACTACAGGTCAGAACCATAAGTGGATAACATCTCCCTGTAAACAAAGCAAAGAGAAATGACTGTAATCATTTATTTAACAGAGAAGTGGCCACTCAAAGCATGTGAAAACTGTTCATAACATTCCAGGATGATTGTCCACTTAGCAATGACCTATGGGAGAACCACTTCAGCTGTAACTGTGATGTTTTACATCACTGTACAAATTTGGATTCTGGCAGTTACTGACTTCCCAGCTGGATTTCACATTCACTGGTCAGTTCTGCTGCATCAAGGGTGGCACGTGGAGCAATGGTTAGCACTGGGACTGCGGCGCTGAGGACCCGGGTTTGAATCCTGGCCCTGGCTCACAGGGAGACAGTGCCACGCCTGTTCCATGTCCTTGTGGATATGGTATCCCATGGAGGAGGAGGACACTGGTGACAGTGAAGGTCACTGCAGCACTAAATTTCTATGCCACCGGGTCATTCCGCCGCTCGAGTGGTAACCTGTGTGATATATTATAATCTTCAGCTTACAGGTACATCCGGGAGGTGACGGACGCTCTGTAATCCTGGGCATCTGACTATATCATCTTTGACCTGGACCAGGTCCAGCAGGGTGTCCCAGGCCCAGAGGCCATCGATGGCACGCATGCCACCCTGCAAGCACCAGAGCTTATGGGAGTGCCCAATAGAAACAGGGAGGGTTCCACTCCTGAATGTTCAGATCGTTTACGACCACCACCTGAGGATCATTCACATGTATGCCTGGTACACTGGATGCATGCACGGCAGCTACATTCAGATCCTTAAGAAGGACAAGGACCCTCGGTAATGTGGACCATATCGACCTCTTTCACTTCTGAACAAGTTACTCGCAAAAATGCTGGCATTGGGGTTGGAGTCCTGCCTCTCTGAGTAGATCTCCAAAGACCGTCAGACTTCGTTAGGGCTCGGCAATTGTTGACCAATATACGTTGGTGTTAAGTTTTGTCCTCTTCCCCCCTCCTTAGTACCCGAACCGGAGTTGATTGTTTCTCTGGATGCGGAAAAGGCATTTGATAGGATGGAGTGGGGATATCTCTTGGAGATTCTTGGGAGGTTAGGATTTGGGCAAAAGTTTATATCCTGGATTTGTTTACTGTATAGGGCTCCCACTGCTAGTATTCACACAAATGCTTTGAACTTGTTCTACTTTGAATAGGGGCACAATGCAGGGATGTTCATTGTCTCCGCTCCTATTTGCTTCAGCAATAGAACTCTTTGTCATGGTGCAGAGGTCTTCCAGCAAGTGGAGGGCATAAATTAGGGAGGGGTGGAGCAAAGGGTGTCCTTGTACACATATGATCTGCTTCTTTATGTTACGGACCCAGTGTCCACTCTGGATGATGTGGAGATTCCGGCATTGGACTGGGGTGGGCACAGTAAGAAGTCTTACAACACCAGGTTAAGTCCAACAGGTTTGTTTCCAATCACTAACTTTCCGAGCGAAGATTCCTTTTTCATTTGGGTGGGTAAGACCCCAGGGATCCATAGGGTGTTCCATCCAGAGAGATAGACAGTCAGGTAGTTTAGCTTGACCTAATTTATTATTTTATTATTGGACAGCCAATTTTGAAAAAGTATTGGGGTGGTTTAGTGATCCGTCTTCTGTGTGGGTGCAAATGGAGGCATGTTCTTGTAAGAGTTCCAAGCCTCGGTGCATTAGTAAGAGCATTGTTGCTGTTCTCTCTGGCAAAAGTTGGGGCAGCACGGTAGCACAGTGGTTAGCACTGTTGCTTCACAGCGCCAGGATCCCAGGTCCCAGATTGCGGCTTAGGTCACTATCTGGTGCGGATTCTGCACGTTCTTCCCGTGTCTGCGTGGGTTTCCTCCCACAATCCCGAAAGATGTGCTGTTAGGTAAATTGGACATTCTGAATTCTCCCTCTGTGTACCCGAACAGGCGCCGGAATGTGTCGACTAGGGGCTTTTCACAGTAACTTCATTGCAGTGTTAATGTAAACCTACTTGTGACAATAAAGATTATTATTATTAAAAATTAAGATTTTCCTCAAATCCGGTAGGGATGTCCACCCTGAGAATCTGGAAACAGTTCAGACAGCATTTTAAATTTAGCTCCATGTCTTTGCTGGCCCTTATCTGCAGTAATCACCTCTTTTTGCCGGCAGGTTTAGACATAACTTTTCGGTCATGGGAGGGGAAGGGTTTGGTGTGGTTTGTGGGCTTGTTCATAGAGGGTAGGTTTGCCAGCTTTAAAGAGCTATCGGAAAAATTTCAACACCCTGGTTCCAATCTGTTCAGATATTTTCAGATTTGCAATTATTTGCATAAGCCTTTTCATTCCTTTTCCTTGGCACCACCCCCTTTCCTGGTGAAGAGGATTTGGACTTTGGGCGGGTGTGGTGGGAGGAGTGTTTTGTGTCTTTACGGCCAGATCCTATCAGCAGAGTCAGCTCCATTGGATGAGGTAGAGGTGAATTGGGAGAGTGAATTGGGCCCTATTCTGGATGATGAGGTGTGGAGCAAGGCTCTTTGCAGGGTCAACTCCACTTCCTCTTGCACTTGGCTTGGTCAGATCCAGTTTAAGGTGGTGTACAGGGCTCATTTGAGCACGGCGACGATGAGCAATTTTTTCTCTGGGGCGGAGAACAGGTATGAGCATTGTTCTCGGAGGACGGCTAACCACACTCATATGTTCTGGTCTTATCCAAATTAGTGAGCTTCTGGATCTCCTGCTTTCGCACCATGCCAGAGATACTTAGTGTGGATCTGGAGCCATGCCCGCTGGTGGCCATTTTCAGGGTATCAGATTCGCCGGTGCTGAAGGCGGGGGTGAAGGTAGATATCCTCATCTAACCCAGAAACGAGTCCTGCTTGGGTTGAGTAATATAACTGTTTTATATTATTTTGCTTGGGTGGAGATCTTCTGCTTCGCCCAGTACCTCGGCTTGTTTGGGTGACTTCATGTAATTCTTACATTTGGAGAAGGTCCAGTACACCATTAGGGGGTTGGTAGAAGTGTTCTACCTAAGATGGCAGACATTCCTTTCCTTTTTAAAAGAGTTAATCACTGTCGGTTGTTAAAGGGTTTCATTAAATGTTGGGGGGTTAAGTTAATTCGGGTTCTTGATGTGTACTAAGTTCTTTGTGCATTGGAACTTGAATGAACTGTTTTATATTATTTTGTTTACAATGAAAACATTTTTTTTAAAATGTTTTTATAAAGTTCCTGGAGATCTCTTTAAGTCAAGGCGAATGTCAAGGTTATGACCAAATTAGACAATTGGCAAAGTGTTCCTGTCTATTCGTGACCTAGGTATGATCCAGATGCACACCATCTGTTGGAAGATACCTCGTTTTCATGTTCAGATTGTTCTTTGTCATAGACAGACTCTTAGCAACCAAAGGAAGGCCTAGTGCTATTGAAAAAATAAAACACCATCAGATTTGTAAATTCAAAGGAATCTAGGCCCAGATCTTCTATGGGGTGGCAAGTAACAGTACACCAACTCAATACTTCTCCGTATTTCTTCTGGCTCCTTTCAAGCCTGGCTTTCCCAGAAGTGCAGAACATAGCATCTCTTGGAAGGCTCCATCAAAGTGGGTAGAGTCGAGAAAGACAGGACAATGCCCCATCACCGCACCCTCCCTCCCGCTGCCGCCATATTATGGCGCTAGCTGCTGTATGATAAGTTTATAGGTCCCATATGAATGTTCATGAATGGATGAATGAGCGAATAGGTAAGGTGGTAGAGTGGGTGGCTGGGTGAGGTGTAGGTGGGTGAGGTCATAGGCGGGTAAGGCCATATGTGGGTGAGGTGGCAGGTGGGTGAGGTGGGTGAAATAGGTGGATGAAGTGGCACATGTGTGTTGTGGCTGGTGGCTGAGGTGAGTGAGGTGGGTGAAATGGAAGGTATGTGAGATGGTAGTTGGGTGTAGGGGTTAGTTGAGTAGCCAGTGAATTTGTTGGGTCAGGTCAGGAGTGAAACAGTGTTTGGTTTTGTTGTGTTGTAGCCAGGTCTTTTCGGGTATGGAGAGGTAGTTGAGATGGGAGTTAGACAGGTGGTCAAGGGTTAGTCAAGTGGACAAGGCATAGTCGGGTGTTTGGGTGGTCGTCAGGTTTAGTCAGCTGGTCAAGAGTTTAGTCGGGCCGGATCAGAGGGGTAATTGGGGGTCAGTGTGAGTGATTGGGAGGGGGTCAGTTCTTTAGTTACCCAGGAGTTAGACTAAGTTTTAATCTGTCTAAGACTCAGGTAATTACTGCAGAGCTGTCGGATGTCTCCAACTCAAGCTCAGAGTTGGAGACATTTGTAGAGGGTCCTGGGGAGCAGGGGTTCAAGTTGAAACTTCCCATGCAGTTTCCACATAGAACAACACACCAAGACCCCCTTTGGGTCCCAATGCCTTGCCCAGTCATACATCCAGTCTCCAATGATCCAGAGACTGGAACATTGGGCCCTAATGTCAATTTGTATGACACAGCTGGGAAATTTCTAAATGATCAGTTAGCCTTAAATTCAGCAGACTTCTAGGTTCTAGACTGCAGCAGCTGAAAAGGAGCTAGAAAAAAGAAATTGTCCATGTGGTGATTGTCCCTTTAAGGGCAGCACAGTAGAGTAAGGGTCACATGGCCTGGGTGACCAATCAGGACTCAGAAAGTGAAGTCATCCCAAGGTGAGAAACGCTACTGGGCAGAGACATTTTGGGCGCTAGCTATAGCCATGAGACTGCTGTACAATTCTGATTAATAAACACCCCACCTTTTACGTTCACTAATGAAGTTTGTGAAAATGCATCTTTGCAGTAAACCTGGGAACATTGGAAGAAGAATAGGCTATTTGGCTCATCAAGTCAGCTCCCTCATTTTTAGCAGGTGAAACGTTTAAATTAAAACTTTGCAATTCTTCCTCTATTACGCAAACTTTCCAGGCATGTCTACCCTCGAATCAGAATTTTGTTCACTACACAAAAACAATCAAATTATTACATAATCATAGTATTTAAGAATAATTATCCATCGTTATGGCTTCTCCAATTTTGAGAAAGACTGCATTGATGCAATCAAATTAGATTCAGAGTGACTTATGATCTTCTGTATAAGTGATGACTTTATATTGTAGCTTATAACAAGGTTGCTTGTCCATGAACATCATTTATGACTAATTCATAGAACACATTCAATTACTGTTTGGCCAGTACTCCTAGTGGATTACTCAATATTTGGACTCATGTGAAGACATGTACGCTAAGATGTCAGAGAACAACTGCCAAATGAGAAAACAGGAAAGGGTGATGCTGAGAGTACTTTTTGGATGGATACTGGCTGATCTTAAAATTAATGTTGCACAGCATTAATAGAAACTTTTAAAGCTTGGGAATTCTTGGAATAGTTCCAAAACAAGGGGCGGGATTCTTTGCAGCCCGCGTTGAAATTGTGTTCAGCGATCGGGCGGAGAATGGACTCCGATGCAGAAATCAAGGCCGACGCCGGTTTGACGCCAGTCCGCCTTGCTCTGACCCTCCAAAATGGCATCATCGTGGTGGGCACCATACGCCATTTCAGCGCTGTTGGTGCATCATCGGCTGGCCAACCCGCGATGCTCCGGCCGAGTTCCCAACGGCATGGGACACGTGTGGCTGCGGACTGTGTCCAGCGTCGCCACACTTGGCCGGGGGACCATCTGCTACAGCTGGGGGGACAGGTGGAGGGTGGCCAGGATGTGTCCTGTGGGGTCACGGTTTGCAGGTTACGTTCTGCGCAAGGGCGGTGCCATGTTGTACGGTGCGACTGTTGCAGGTCGTCAGCTGTGTGCATGCACGGACCGGGAGCTAGCTATTCTCCGCCCATTTTCGGCTCGATCTGCGGGTGTTTCACACAGCGCCGGTGCGAGCCCCTCACTGATACCGGAATCGGTGAGGGGTTTGTGCCGGTTTGCCGGTCATGAAACACCACCAACAGGATTCTCCGACCCCCTGCCAGGTTGGAGAATCCCCGGGGGGGAGGCGCGAATCCCGCCCCGATGCCAGCTGCCCTATTCTCCGGCGCCATTTTTCGGGTGGCGTGGGATTCCCGCCACGCCGGTCGGGGGCCGTTGACTGCGGCCCTCCCGGCAATTCTCCGGGCCCCAATGGGATGTGTGGCTGTCCAGTTTTGGCCAGTCCGCCGATGTGTCTTACTCACCTCACGTACGGCGGGACCTGGCAGGTGAGTATGTGGGGGCAGTCCTGGGAGGGGTGCGGGGGGATCCGACCCCGGGGGGTGGGGGCACCCCCGGTGGCAGGGGGGGAAGGCCCCCACGGTGGCCTAGCCCACGATCGGGGCCTACCGTTCCTGCGGGCGGGCTGTTTCCGTGGGGGCCTTCTTTCCTCTGCGCCGGGCCCCTGTAGGGCTCCTCCATATTGCCCGGGGGCCAGCGCGGAGAAGAGAACCTCCGCACATGCGCAGAAATATGCCGGCCGTTCCGCACATGCATGAGATCACGCCGGGCGTTCCGCGCAAGCGCGAACTCGGGCCGGCACTTCGGCGCCGGCTGAGCAGCAGGGTCGACTCCGACGGCAACCTAGCCCCCTAGAAAGGTGAGAATTCCTCACCTTGGGGGGCCGTTTACGGCAGAGTCGTTGACGCCGGTTTTCCCGCCGGCGTGGGGACATAGCCACATTTTCAGAGAATCCAGCCCCACAGGTCCCATGCCGGCATTAGCACTTAGCCGCAGAAACGGAGAATTCCGCCCAAGGTTTGTGCTGTACTTCCACTGATAGATTTGAAGCAGCTTCAAGGAAATTTCCAGAATATTATCAGTGGAATTCTCCATCAGCAGGATC
This sequence comes from Scyliorhinus torazame, assembly GCF_047496885.1. Lineage (NCBI taxonomy): Eukaryota > Metazoa > Chordata > Chondrichthyes > Carcharhiniformes > Scyliorhinidae > Scyliorhinus > Scyliorhinus torazame. The sequence goes on along the minus strand of NC_092712.1, from coordinate 120,770,050 downwards.
CTCCGGTCCGCCGGAAGCGTACTCACACCCGCGGGTTTTCTGGCGGCACGGAATGGCCGCAATGGGGAACCCCATTGCTGCCTGCGGGAACAGAGAATCCCGTTGCCGGCGTGGGCGCACCATGCCGAAAACACAGCTGGTGGACTGGAAAATCCCACCCTATATGTTTCAGATGGGACTCCAACACATTTCAAGTATGAATGTTGACTGAAGTAGAAAGCACCTTGAATTAGTTTAATGATTTTTTGAACAAAAATTCTAATTAAGGGGCAATTTAGTGTATAGAATCCACCTCCCCTGCACATCTTTGGGCTGTGGGGGTGAGACCCACGTGGACATGGGGAGAAAGTGCAAACTCCACAAGGACAGTGACCCGGGCCCAGGATCAGTTTAATGCTCAGTGGAAAGGTTTTTTCTCAACAATGTTCATGGACAAAAGCTCTGTTGGACAACTTCTTTAATAGAACACTGCTGCTCATATCCCACCCTTCCTATTATAATTGCATCATTTATCTTTCACCCATCACCCATGTGCTTGCTCACATGTACTGACCCCACAATGCCTAAGTTTTAAAATCTTCATAACTGGTTTTCAAAATCCTCCATGGCCTTGTTCCTCCCTTGCTTTGTAACTTGCTGCAACCCTACAAGTCTTTGAGATCTCTTTGTTCCTTTTATGCACCTCCAAGTTTGTCACTCTACCATTGGTGTGCTTTCAGCTGCTTTGGTCCTGAGCACTGAAATTCCCTCTCTACACTTTTCCATCTCTCTGCCTCTCTCTCTCTTGCTTTAAGATGCTCCTTAAAACCTAAATCTTTGACCAACTTTAGGTCAACTGTCTTGCGATCGCCTACCGTGGCTCAATGTCAAAACTAGTCTTATTGATATTATTCTTGTTAAGCAAGTGAGGACATTTGTTAACGTTTAATGCTTTATATAAATGTAAATTTGTTACTGATATGAGTTGCGGGGGTTGGGTGAGCAGAAGACGGGGTTTCGCTCTCAAGCCTCTCTGGTTAAAATAAGCCTGCAATGCAACTGTGCAGATTTACACATCAAGGACAAACACTTCGCAGAAGGCTCCTGTGGAGCCATGTCCTTCAGAGAACAGATTATTAGAGATAATCTGGAGAAATGTTTGAAAACAAAACAGGAGCAAATAAATCTGAGGTGATGGACATTTCTTGTAGGGCAGAAGTTCATCAAGTTATATTACTGATGAGGTTCCAAAAGAGAGGCATTTAGGAGTAAAGAAAAGTCAAGAGAAAATGCAAAAACATTTTTAATGGCCTGGACGGCATAAGGATGTACCATAGAACCCTTACAGTGCAGAAGGAGGACATACAGCGCATCGAGTTGGCACCAACTTTCTGAAAGAGCACCCTACCCAGGCCAACTTCCCCACCCTATCCCCGTAAGCCCATAAGCCAACCTAACCTGCACATTTTTGGATACTAAGGGGCAATTTCTAGCATAGACAATCCAGCTAACCTGCAAATAGGAACATAGAGATTAGGAGCAGAAGTAGGCAATGCAGCCCTTCGAGCCTGCTCCGCCATCAATCAGATCATGGCTAATCTCTTCCTGGTTTCAAATCCACCTCCCCACCTGTTGCCCATATCCCTTTAACCTGTTTTTTTTATCAGAAATATATCTATCTCCTTCTTATTCCACAAATTCACCACCCTCTGTGAGAAGTAATTCATCCTTAAATCTACCATTTCTCAATTTATATCTGTGAACTCTCATTCACATCTTTGGATGTGACTTTTGTCATGCATGCCATTCGTGTCAGGTGATAGAAAAATCTCAAGCAGTAATCCAACCAGCATATCCAGTTCAGCATTTGAGGAACATTTTATTAGGGTCCTATTTGATTGTGTGGGGCCCCTTCCTAAGCCAAAAATTAGAAATCCATATTTACTGACTACAATGAATGCATCTACTAGATGTTCAGAGGCCTTTCCATTACCAAATATTATGTCTAAGAGGATTGTAGTGTAGTTAATCAAATACGGACTCCCCAGAAAAATCCAATCACACTCACAGAGTGTGTCATATCCATATGTTCAAAACATAGGGAGGGAAAGCAGGAGGATGTGTTAGTAGTTATAACTCAGGGAGAAGAGATAAATCCAGGCATTCTAAATTGGACATTCCTCAAATTAGATTGGACAATGAGGAAGTTATAAGAAAGTGGGCTAAATTACTGAGTTACCTTCTAGAGGAAAATCAGAGTGACCTGAAAGTGATATTGCAATCACATGGAGCTATATGTGGGAACAAAGTAGGAAGTACAAGGGAAATTATATATGATGTAGATGTAGGAGACTCTATTCCAATTCAGCAACATCTATATAGACTGAATCCACTCAAGTTGGTAAGCTGTAAAAGGAGATTGAAAGTATGCTTAAGAATTATATCATTGAAGAAAGTTGCAGTGATTGGAGCTCACCTTCTGTGATAGCTCCAAAACCAGATAGAACATAACGGTTCTGTGTAGATTATTGGAAAGTGAATGCAGTAATGAAGTCGGATTTGTATCGTATTCCTTGTTTGGAAGACTCCATTGAAAAGGTGGACAAGTGTAATGAATGCAGAGATTGTTATATATTATATTTTATATTTGTGGCAGTAATGTTATTAAAAGTCTGGGTTAAGGTATACATTTGTTGCAGTAATATTATTAAAGAACCTAGGTTAAGGTATCTAAACTGTGTGACTGTTAACGTTGTAATTAAGGAGTTGTAAAAGGTGAGGTCATGATTGATTCCAACTACTTGGTCACAGATAAATGGCTAATGGGGTATTGCTATGATTGCTAGAGATTCCCTGGAGAGTAGATAATTTAGGAGGGGTTGTATTTAGTCGTAGGTAAGCAGGCCATGTGACATCTTAGTGGGATAAAGATCATGTAATTAATGTGAAGAGCCAGGTATAACTGTAGTTTTGCAGTTTGCCATTGATTTAGAATCTGACAAGACAGAAGGATTTTAAGTTGAACAGTAGTTTTGCCAAATGCTGTCAGGTTGAGCAGAAGTGCATTAAACCAGCTCTTGAAAGGAACTCTCTCCAAAGGTCTCTATACAGCTAAGCACATAAATCTGGTTTGTTAACTTAATTTATAAGTGGTATTTGAACTGTGTTGGATTGCTTACTTGGAGTCGTAGCAGGTATAGATTATAAATTTAAGTTTTTGCTTGTGTTTAAGAACTGTTTAACTGATAATTGTAAAGCTACTTCACTGATGTTAATGTGGTTAATTTTGTGTCTAAATTAGAACTTGTTTTAACTTAAAAGTTCCCTATTGGTCAGAGTCAGCATGCCTGGGATGAAGTATCCTTTCTTCACAGTTAGACAAATTTAAAAAAGGAAATTTTGCGGTTCTTAACTGGTATCCAAACAAATGTTGGGGTCTGGTCCGGTATCCTAACACAAGAAAATTTCATTACCAAAATTGACCTACTCAAGGATACTGGCAAGTAGCTTTATCGGAAATGGCAAAGGCAATTTCGGCTTTTGAAACACTAAATGGTCTGTATCCATTTAAAGTCATGCTGTTTGTGATGAAAAATGCAGCAGCAACATTCCAAAGACTAGCCAATAAGGTTATTTCTGGACAAAGGAATTAAGCAGTGCACATAGGAATTCTGGTGGTGTTCAGTCAAATATGGATTAGCATTTGGAACATTTGAACAAATTATTCAATCGCCTAAAATAATCTTTATTGTCATAAGTAGACTTACATTAACACTACACTGAAGTTACTGTGAAAAGTCCCGAGTCACCACATTCCGGCGCCTGTTCGGGTACATAGAGAGAGAATTCAGAATGTCCAAATTACCTATCAGCACGTCTTTCGGGACTTGTGGAAGGAAACTGGAGTATCTGGAGAAAGCCCATGCAGAAACGGAGAGAACGTGCAGACTCCACACAGATAGTGACCCAAGCTGGGAATCAAACCTGGGACCCTGGGGCTGTGAAGCAACAGTACTATCCACTGTGCTACCGTGCAAAGGCTGGCTTGGTGGTAAGCTTGACTAAAAGTGTTTTTGCGAAAGCCCAACTCACGTTCTCAGGCCATACTATTGGACATGGTCAGATGGCCTCATGGAACGTGAAAACAAAAGCTATTGGTGAGTTCCCCATACCGTCAATGAGAAGTGACGGTTTGAGATTTGTGGCATGAGCAATTTCTACAGAAAACTTGTGCCAAATTTTAACAGTGTGGTTGCGCCATTGGCAGAACGTTTGAAAAAGAACAGGAAATTTGAATGGATGTCAGAATGTCAGGAGGCATTTGATCATTTGAAAACTGTGTTGACCACAGCATCAGTTTTGGTGACACCAAATTATGACAAGCAATTTAAGGCAGGTTTTTTACGCAGAGGGTAGTGGGTGCCTGGAACTCGCTACCGGAGGAGGTGGTGGAAGCAGGGTCGATAGTGACATTTAAGGGGTATCTTGACAAATACATGAATAGGATGGGATTAGAGGGATACGGACCCAGGAAGTGTAGAAGATTGTAGTTTAGTCGGGCAGCATGGTCGGCACGGGCTTGGAGGGCCGAAGGGCCTGTTCCTGTGCTGTACATTTCTTTGTTCTTCTTTGTTCTTTGTGTCCATTGATGAGAGTGACATGGGCATTGGTGCTATGTTACTACAGGAGGATGAAGAAGGGATAGAAAAGCCTGTTAATTATTTTTTCAAGGGAAACTGAATTCACATCAAAAGAAGGGAAGAGCGAACCTTATTGCAAATGTTCTATCACAACTTTGAAATGGTAGAAGAATGGAATATCTAACATGGAAAATGAAGCATCTTTTGATACTACTAGTTCATTTATTTTAAGAGGAGGGTGTGGTGAATATAAGAAATTGTCACACTCATAGTTTGTATTTTTGCAGTAATATTATTAAAACCTATCTTAGAATGCTTACAGATGGCACGTCTGCTAGAGTTGCAACTAAAAGTGAGGTAATCAGTAATTTTTGCAGGGAAAGTGTTTTGATAATAGACATTAAAAGCCATTTTACCTGTTTAAAGGTAAAGAACTAATGTAATGTAACAGTTTGAGTCTGGCTAAACAAATCAAGGCACATCTTGTAACAAGAGAAAAAAGAATGCTGTGTATTTCGCACGCAGCAGTGTAGTTAACGGGAGGGGATAGGTTTGCCTGGACAAAGTAGTTGCTTCCAGGATTTTAAGATGAGCAGGAGGTTTTCAACCTTGGTCCTGAAAAATGGTTTATCTCCAAAGAATCTGCACCTAGGTAAGTAAGTAAAACCTGGTTGTCAACTTTCTGCATAAGTGACATTTGAAATAGTTGTGTTGCTTAATTGGAATGTAGAGTCAGGTTTCAGGAAGTAAATTAAGATGTTGTACCTGTTAACTTAAAACTCTTTCTTTGTTGCTAATGTGCTTAATTCTGTGTTCAAAGAAAAAATTGTTTTAATATAAAAGCTGTCTGCTGGTAGTGTTCTCACTCCTGTGGTGCGTTAACATTTCCTCACAGTTTTACCAAATGCAAATAGTTGGGTTCTAATCTGGGGTTATAACCAAAATTGGAGTTCTGGTCTGGACTCATAACACTGCAAACAGTCCAACACCACTGATTCATTATTTGAGGACAAAGGATGTGGGGGAGGGGGTAATCAGCAATAGGTTTTTTGCCTATGTTTGAACTGATGCCAGGAAACATCATGGGGTCCAGAGTTGATGTTGAGAACTCCTAGAGCAATTCCCTCCCAAATATATACCATCATGGCACCACCTCTTGTGCATCTGGACACAACCAAGAATGGTGATGGTGGTGCCCATTTCCTGCATAAGAATCATACTGCTGATGGTCTGGAGTCACATGTAGGCCAGTCCAGGTAAGGATAACAGATTTACTTCTCTGAAGGACATCAGTGAACCAGCTGGTTTTTTTTTAACAAACAATTTTATTGAGGTATTTTAGGCATATAGAAAAAAATGACATTTCACAGTACAAACAAAAAACGAAGTCAAGACACAAATTCCACATTAAACATAATGCAAACTACGGCTCTGTTCATGCATGGACCTGCCTCAATATACCCCTACTCTACTCTACTCTACCCTAGCCCCAATTCGCACCACCCCCCTCCCCTGCTGACACTTAATCCTCTGCGAAAAAGTCAATAAATGGCTGCAACCTTCAGGCGAACCCTAGTAGCGAACCTCTCAAGGCGAACTTGACTTTCTCTAGGCCAAGAAAGCTTGCCATGTCTGATAGCCATTCCTAAGCTCTCAGGGGCTTTGAGTCTCTCCATGCTAACAGTATTCGTCGCCGGGCTACCAGGGAAGCAAAGGCCAGAACATCGGCCTCCCTCTCTTCCTGGACGCCCGGATCCTCCAAAACCCCAAAGATTGCCACCTCCGGGCTCATTATCACCCCAGTTTTCAACACCCGGGACATGACATCTGTGCATCGCTGCCAATACCCCCCGAGTTTAGGGCACGACCAGAACATGTGTCCATGGTTAGCCGGCCCTCCAGCGCATCTAGCACACTTGTCCTCCAGCCCGAAGAATTTACACATCCATTGCCACCGTCATGTGGGCCCGGTGCACGACCTTAAACTGGATCAGGTTGAGCCTGGTGCATGTTGCGGTCGTGTTTACTCTGCTCAGGGCTTCTGCCCAAATACCGTCCTCCAGCTCCCTCCCGAGCTCCTCCTCCCACTTAAGCTTCAGGTTACTAGGTCTGCGTATCTTCAGCTCTCATTAGCTCCTTGTAGATGTCTGAAACTCTACCCTCTCCCACCTCTCCCCTAGAAACTACCCTGTCCTGCCTCCCCTTCGGCGGAAGACGTGGGAAGGACAGCACCAGTCTGCGTACAAAATCCCTCACCTGCAAGTATCGTCCCCTCTCGTCAGCCCAAACTTCTCCTCCAGCGCCCTCATGCTCAGAAAGCTCCCTTCCAGGAACAGATCCCCCATCCTCACAATCCCCACTCTCCTCCACAGTTGTTACGCCCTGTCCATGTTCCCCAGGGCAAATCGGTGGTTACCGCAGATTGAGGTCCACACCGATGCTCTTACCTCCCCTACATGCCTCCTCCACTGGCCCCAGATCCGAAGAGCCGCCACCACTATCGGGCTGGTGGAGTACCGTGCCGGCGAAAGTGGCAGAGGCGCCGTAACCAGGGCTGCTAAGCTAGTGGCCCTGCACGAAGCAGCCTCCATCCGCTCCCAAACCGACCCCGCACCCACCATCCATTTCCTTATCATCGCTATGTTGGCTGCCCAGTAATAGTTGCTGAAGTTCAGCAACACCAGCCCCCCTTCTCCTCTGTTCCTTTCAAGCATCACCCTCTTCACCCGAGGGGACTTCCCTGCCCATACAAATCCCAGAATAATTTTATTCAGCCTCTTAAAGAAGGACCGCGGGATAAAGATGGGGAGACACTGAAAAACAAACAAGAACCGCGGGAGAATCGTCATCTTAACAGTCTGCACCCTCCCCGCCAATGACAGCGGGAGTGCATCCCACCTCCGGACATCCTCCCTCACTCGTTCCACCAGTCGGGACAGGTTGAACTTGTGCAACCTGCCTGTAATAACCTGCACAGGACTCATCCACCTGGGGATGATTGTTTCCCGTATTCAATTGGACTGAGTTAACCCAGCACGAGCATAAAAGGCAGGCAGCTGTAGAGCCAGCTAAAAAGGAATGAGGACCAGCTGAAAGGGAACTGGGCCCTGTGTATGTATGATGCTGTTGCTGAAATAAAGGACGTTTCAGAAGCTAGTTGGACTCCTGTGGTGGTATGTATTAGGGGTCATGTGGGACTGTGAAGCCGTGATGCTATTGGCTGACAGATCCCGGGTCCTGGTTGGCTGCCGACTCCTGGCTCCGCCCTGAAGGCGGAGTATAAGAACCCGAACTTCTCCCCGCCGTTTCATTCTGTTGCTGAGCTGTTGGGGTTAAGTCTCGCTTAATAAAGCCTGAATCGACTTCATCACTTCTCGTCTCTCTCGTAAGTCATTGTGTGCTACAATTTATTAAGCGAGCTTAAAAGACTATGGAGCTCCGGATCGCCCCGGAATGCCTGCGGATCAGCCCCCACGCATCGAACTCGGCAGCAGTATTTAAACACTGGCAAGCATGTTTTGAAGGCTACCTCCGAACGGCCCCTGGTCGGATCACAGAAGACCAGAAAATGCAGGTCCTGCATTCGAGGGTAAGCCCGGAAATTTACCCTCTCATAGAAGACGCAGAGGATTTCCCGACGGCGCTCGCATTGCTGAAGGGCATCTACGTTCGGCCCGTTAACCAGGTCTACGCGTGCCACCAACTCGCGACGAGGCGGCAAAGTCCCGGAGAATCGCTAGAAGAATTCTACGCCGCGCTGCTAATTTTGGGACGGGGCTGCAGCTGCCCGCCGGTGAACGCGATCGAACACACGGACATGCTAATTCGCGATGCATTTGTGGCAGGTGTAAACTCTCCCCAAATCCGCCAAAGACTTTTAGAAAGAGAGTCGCTAGGACTCTCAGAGGCATGGGCCCTTGCAGCTTCCCTAGATGTGGCCTCGCAAAACGCCCGCGCCTACGGCCCCGACCGCGCGGAAGCCCTTTGGGCTCTGTGGACCCCCGTCGCGACAACCCCCTCCACCTCGCAAGCTTGCACGGTTAAAGCGCCAGACCATCCCGGGGGGGCCCGCTGCTATTTCTGCGGACAAGCGAAACACCCCCGGCAGCGCTGCCCGGCCCGCGCAGCTGTTTGTAAAACCTGCGGCAAGAAGGGCCATTACGCGGCAGTGTGCCGGTCCCGGGGGGTCGCCGCAATCCCCGGAGAAGAACGAGCCCAGCACATCTCAAACGCTCCCCAACCCCCCCAGCGCGACCCATGTGCGACCCGCGGGTGCCGCCATTTTGGGTCCCGGGCACCACGAGGGGAGGATGGGTGCCGCCATCTTGTGACCCCCCAGCCACGTGCGATTCATGGGGGTGGCCATTTTGTCCACCCCCGACCACGTGCGATCCATGGGGGCGGCCATTTTGTCCACCCCCGGCCGCGTGCGATTCATGGACGCCACCATCTTGGTTGACAACAAAGGACCCCAGCATCGACGGCTCCACGGGGTCCGAAGAAGACGCGGCGACACTACTACCACGACTGGCTTCGGTGACACTGGATCAATCGCGGTCCCGGACGCTCCAGACGATGACAACAACGGTGCTGGTCAACGGATACGAGACGCCATGCCTGATCGACTCCGGGAGCACTGAAAGTTTTATTCACCCAGACACGGTAAGACGCTGTTTTCTGACCATCCATCCAAGCACGCAAAAGATTTCCCTAGCTGCAGGATCCCACTCCGTAGAGATCAAAGGGTTCTGCATCGCGAACCTAACGGTGCAAGGGAGGGAGTTTAAGAACTACAGGCTCTACGTCCTTCCCCAACTCTGCGCGCCCACATTACTGGGATTAGATTTCCAGTGTAACCTGCAGAGCCTAACATTCCAATTCGGCGGCCCAATACCCCCACTCACTATCTGCGGCTTCGCAACTCTCAAGGTTGAACCACCGTCCTTGTTTGCAAACCTCACCCCGGATTGCAAACCCGTCGCCACTAGGAGCAGACGGTACAGCGCCCAGGACCGGATATTTATTCGGTCTGACGTCCAGCGGTTGCTGAAGGAAGGCATAATCCAGGCCAGCAATAGTCCCTGGAGAGCCCAGGTGGTAGTAGTAAAGACCGGGGAGAAGCAAAGGATGGTCGTAGACTATAGTCAGACCATCAACAGGTACACGCAGCTAGATGCGTACCCTCTCCCCCTCATATCCAACATGGTCAATCGGATTGCCCAGTATAAGTTCTTCTCCACCGTGGACCTCAAGTCCGCCTACCACCAGCTCCCCATCCGCCCAGGTGACCGCAAGTACACAGCCTTCGAGGCAGACGGGTGTCTATACCACTTCCTAAGGGTCCCATTTGGTGTCACAAACGTGGTCTCGGTCTTCCAATGGGAGATGGACCGAATGGTTGACCAGCACGGGTTGCAGGCCACGTTCCTGTATCTCGACAACGTAACCATCTGCGGCCACGATCAGCAGGACCACGACGCCAACCTCCAAAAGTTCCTCCAGACCGCTACCGCCCTGAACCTCACATACAACGAGGAAAAGGGCGTTTTTAGCACAAACCGGTTGGCCATCCTGGGATACGTAGTGCGCAATGGGATAATAGGCCCCGACCCTGAACGCATGCGCCTCCTTATGGAATTTCCCCTCCCCCACTGCTCCAAAGCCCTGAAACGTTGCCTGGGTTTCTTTTCATATTACGCCCAGTGGGTCCCCCAGTATGCAGACAAGGCCCGCCCGCTAATACAGTCCACTACCTTCCCCCTGTCGACAGAGGCTCGCAAGGCCTTCAGCCACATCAAAGCGGATATCGCAAAGGCCACGATGCGCGTCATCCAGGTCGAGAGCGACGCATCCGACGTAGCTCTGGCGGCCACCCTTAATCAAGCGGGCAGACCCGTGGCCTTTTTCTCCCAGACCCTCCACGCCTCAGAAATCCGCCACTCCTCAGTGGAAAAGGAAGCCCAAGCCATAGTGGAAGCTGTGCGACATTGGAGGCATTACCTGGCCGGCAGGAGATTCACTCTCCTCACCGACCAACGGTCGGTAGCCTTCATGTTCGATAATGCACAGCGGGGCAAAATGAAAAATGACAAGATCTTAAGGTGGAGGATCGAGCTCTCCACCTTCAACTATGAGATCTTGTACCGTCCCGGAAAGGTGAACGAGCCGTCCGATGCCCTATCCCGCAGCACATGTGCCAACGCACAAATAGACCGCCTCCAAGCCCTCCACGAGGACCTCTGCCACCCGGGGGTCACTCGATTCTACCATACTGTGGAGGAGATCCGTACAGTCACCAGGAACTGCCACATCTGCGCAGAGTGCAAACCGCACTTTTTCAGGCCGGATAGAGCGCACCTGATCAAGGCTTCCCGTCCCTTTGAACACCTCAGTTTGGATTTCAAAGGGCCCCTCCCCTCCACTGACCGCAACGCATACTTCCTGAACGTGGTGGACGAGTACTCTCGTTTCCCCTTCGCCATCCCCTGCCCCGACATGACAGCGGCCACAGTCATTAAAGCCCTTGGCACCATATTCACACTGTTAGGTTGCCCCGCGTATATCCATAGCGACAAGGGGTCCTCCTTCATGAGTGACGAGCTGCGCCAGTTCCTGCTCAGCAAGGGCATAGCCTCGAGCAGGACGACCAGCTACAACCCCCGGGGGAACAGGCAAGTAGAGAGGGAGAACGGCACGGTCTGGAAGACCGTCCTACTGGCCCAACGGTCCAGGGATCTCCTGGTTTCCCGGTGACAGGAGGTCCTCCCGGATGCTCTCCACTCCATCCGGTCGCTGCTGTGTACCACCACTAACCAAACGCCTCATGAGCGTCTCCTTGTCTTCCCCAGGAAGTCCTCCTCCGGAACGTCGCTGTCGACCTGGCTGGCGGCCCCAGGACCCATCTTGCTCCGGAAACATGTGCGGGCGCACAAATCGGACCCGTTGGTCTAGAGGGTTCACCTTCTCCATGCTAACCCGCAGTACGCCTACGTGGCGTACCCCGATGGCCGACAGGACACGGTCTCCCTGCGGGACCTGGCGCCCGCTGGCAACACACACACACCCCCGACACCGATCATCCACTCCCTGCCACCGGCGCACCCCGCGACCGCCCCCTTCCCGGGGGGATCGGTCCTCCTCCCATGCCCGCCCAGGAGTAAAACAGGAACAAACACCGAAACGCTCCCGGAGACGACAACGCCTGAACAAGCACCTGCACCACCACCGGGGCTGAGGCGATCGACGAGGAAGACCAGAACGCCCGCTCGACTCGTGGAATCCGCGTGACACCAAGAATGTTGTTGTAACAAAAAAAATTTTTTTGCTAATATTGTAAATAGTTTTCACAAACTTGTATATAGCCCAGTGTAGGGCTAAAACTGTAGTAACATGTCCGAAATTTTCCTTCCAGGGCTAGCCTGGTAAACCCCTACCATCATGCGAACCACCACCCCGCCAGGTTCCTTTTTAACAAGGGGTGAATGTGGTGGTATGTATTAGGGGTCATGTGGGACTGTGAAGCCGTGATGCTATTGGCTGACAGATCCCGGGTCCTGGTTGGCTGCCGACTCCTGGCTCCGCCCTGAAGGCGGAGTATAAGAACCCGAGCTTCTCCCCGCCGCTTCATTCTATTGCTGAGCTGCTGGGGACAAGTCTCGCTTAATAAAGCCTGAATCGACTTCATCACTTATCGTCTCTCTCGCAAGTCATTGTGCGCTACAACTCCCCTGGCTTTATCACATTGGCAACGATGATGAATTGGAGCTGTCGGCCTGCTGCTTGTTCGGCTGAGCTACCCCCCGGGAATTTCTTTTTAAAAAAGAGTGGACTACGGTATCGAGTTTGTTTCTGTGTTTTTTTTTTTAATAGCCTCTAATGTTCTGGAAGGCGAGAGCCGGGTCGAGTTTTTTTCTTCTGCCGGCTTGTGAAGTGTGTCCGCTGGGAGTGATCTGGAGTCTGATGTGTCCGGCAGTACCAGATGTGGTATCATTCTGGTGTGGGTCACGTAGCGTTTCGTCCATCTCTATCTGCTGTTGTTTCCTGATGCTGGCAGAGCGGTCCACAGGGAAGTCCGTTCTCGAGTTGCCGCCGCCGGTTTGGAACGCCATTCTGGTTGTGAGTGCAGCGTTGTGTTTGGAAGACTGTTCTGCGGCAGCTTGGACTGTGGGATTTGCAACAGTGATGTTTTGCCTGCGAGCTGACAGTTATTGTACGACTGCAGGTTTTGTGCCTGGAGACTCTGGTGTGGAGTTAACTGGACTTTCCATATGTGACTTCTGGTCCTGTGGAAGCTTGCACGGAACCCTGCTGTTTTTTTTAAATTTGCGCTGTGTGTTGATTTGCCTGTGTACTGTAAGAATGTCGGGGCGACAGCTCCCTGGGCATTTTGGTAGATGTTTTATTTTTTTGGGGTAGAATTTAGAGTGCCCAATATTAAAAATTATGGGGAGTTGCGGGACGTTGAGGTGGACGTTGTCTGATGTCCCCTTCCCTCTGTGGCTGGAAGGCATGACACACCGATTGGGCCATGGGCTGATGGGTCCGATGCTGTGGCGCGTGCCGTCCCCGGGTTCGGCTGTTGGCAGCTTCGCCCCGTGTGTGACTGGTGAGGGTGTTGGGCCGGACGTAATGCTTGGTGGAATACACGCCTGCCCATCCTGCTTCTCTGTTCGGTGGAGCCTTATCCAAACCAATTTTTTTTTTAGGTTTGTTGTCTGATCACTGTGGGGTTTGCACCCGTTTGGTCCTCTCCTATCCACTCCTCCTAAATGGCCATCCTTGTGAGGGGTTTCGGGCTTTGGGGGGGGAGGGGTGTAATAACCTGCACAGGACTCATCCACCTGGGGATGATTGTTCCCCGTGTTCAACTGGACTGAGTTAACCCAGCACTAGCATAAAGGGCAGGCAGCTGTAGAGCCAGCTAAAAAGGAATGAGGACCCGGTGAAAGGGAACCGGGCCCTGTGTATGTATGATGCTGTTGCTGAAATAAAGGACTTTTCAGAAGCTCGTTGGACTACCCTGGCTTTATCACACTGCCCCAGTCCCGAGCCACCTGAATCCCCAAATATCGGAAACTCTCCCCAACTAGCCTGAAAGGCAACCCCTTCAGCCTACTCTCCTGTCCCCTCGCCTGAATTACAAACAACTCGCTCTTAGCCATGTTCAGTTTGTATCCGGAGAACCGTCCAAATTCCCTCAGGATTGCCATAATACCGTCCATCCCCACCATTGGGTCCGATACATATAACAGCAGATCATCTGCGTATAACGAGACTCTATGTTCCACGCCCCTCCCGGACCAGCCCTTTCCAGCCCCTAGAAGCTCTCGGTGCAATTGCCAGTGGCTCTATGGCCAGCGCAAACAGCAGTGAGGAGCGAGGGCAGCCCTGCCTTGCCCCACAGTGCAGTCTAAAGTAGTCCGATGTCGTCCTGTTCGTCCTTACACTCGCCTCCGGGGCCTGATGCAATAGCCTAACCCAGTGGATGAACTCCGCCCCCCCGCGAACCTGAACCATCCTAGTACCTCCCACAGATAATCCCACTCGACCCGGTCAAAAGCCTTTTCAGCATCCATGGCTACCACTATCTCTACCTCCCTACTCTCCGGGGTCATCATAATCACGTTGAGCAGCCTTCTTATGTTGGCCACCAGCTGCCTCCCCTTTACAAACCCGGTTTGGTCCTCCACAATTACATCCGGTACACAGTCCTCAATTCTGATCGCCAAAATCTTGGCCAGTAACTTGACGTCTACGTTAATCAAAGAGATCGGCCTGTATGACCCACTGGCCTCTGGGTCCTTATCCCGTTTCAGAATAAGCGCGATGGTGGCCTGCGACATTGTCGGGGGTAAACTCCCTCTGTCTCTTGTCTCGTTAAAGACCCTGACCAGCACCGACCCCACTATCCCGGCAGATTTTTTGTAAAACTCCACTGGATACCCGTCCGGCCCCAGGGCTTTACCCGACTGCATGACCTTCAGGTCCCCCCAATACCTCTTTGATCCTGACCAGGGCCCCCAGTCCGTCCACCAACCCCCTCCCCACTCTTGGGAAGGTCAGTTTGTCCAAGAATCGCCTCATCTCCCCGGTCCCCCGGGTGGTTCCAAAGCGTGCAGCTTCCTATAAAAGTCCCTAAAGACCTTGTTCAGCCCTGCTGGATCACCCACTAGATTACCGTCCCCATCCACTACCCTCCCTATTTCCCTAGGCGCTTCCCTCTTCCTCAGTTGCTGCGCAAGCATTCTATTGGCCTTCTCCCCATGCTCATAAATCGTGCCTTTTTCCTTCCTAAGCTGCTCTACAGCCTTGCCTGCAGTCAGCACCCCAAATTCGGCCTGCAACCTCTGTCGTTTCCTGAGTAAATCTGGCCTCGGGGATTCCGCGTAACTCCTGTCCGTCTGTAGAATTTCCTTAATCAGCCGGTCCGTCTCTGCCCTATCTTTCCTGTCCTGTACGCCCGGATTGAAATCGGCTCCCCTCTCTCCAGTGCCTCTCAGAGCACCGCTGCCGAGACTTCTCCAGTATCGTTCACCTGCAGGTAATTCTGCATGCATTTCCTCAGCCTCTCGCACACCGCCTCGTCTGCGGGTAGTCCAACTTCCAGCTTCCATGGTGGGTGCTGAAAGCTGTCCTTACAAAACTGCAGGTCTACCCAGTGCGGAGCATGGTCCGATATGGCAATTGCCGAATATTCTGCCCCCACCATTCCGGCCAGCAGGTCCCTACTCACAACAAAGTAGTCAATTCGGGAATACACCTTGTGGACGTGGGAGTAGTATGAGAACTCCCTCACCGTCGGCCGGCTAAATCTCCAAGGATCTGGTGCCCCCATTTGCTCCATGAACCCTCTAAGTTCCTTTGCCATCGCTGGCAACCTGCCTGTTCTTGAACATGACCGGTCCAGGCTCGGGTCCAGGACCGTATTAAAGTCCCCGCCCATGACCAACTTCCGCGAGTCCAAGTCGGGGATCTTCCCTAGCATCCTCCTAATAAAATCCACATCATCCCAATTAGGGGCATACACACTGACCAGGACTACTCTCACCCCTTCGAGCTTACCCCTCACCATGACGAACCTGCCACCCCCATCCACGACGGTGCCCTCCGCCTCAAATTGTACCCTTTTATTAATCAGGATCGCAACCCCCCCTTGTCTTAGAATCAAGCCCCGAATGAAAGATCTGACTGACCCGGTCCTTCCTTAACCTAGCCTGGGGCGGGATTCTCCGACCCCCCGCCGGTTGCCGAATTCTCCGGCACCGGATATTCGGCGGGGTTGCGAATCATGCCGGTTGGCGCACCCCCCCCCCCACTCCCCCCGGTGATTCTCCAGCCCGCGATGGGCCAAAGTCCCGCTGCTGGAATGCCTGTGCCGCTGGCGAGAATCAAACCACCTCTTACCGGCGGGTCAAGGCGGCACGGGCGGGCTCCGGGGTCCTGGGGGGGTCGCGGGGCGATCTGGCCCCGGGGGGTGCCCCCACGGTGGCCTGGCCTGCAATCGGGGCCCACCGATCCGCGGGCGGGCCTGTGCCGTGGGGGCACTCTTCCTTCCGCCTTCGCCATGGTCTCCACTATGGCGGAGGCGGAAGAGACCCCCTCCACTGCCGTGCGCGGGGATGCAGTGAGCGGCCGCTGACGCTCCCGCGCATGCGCTATATGCCAAAGTCAGTTTCGCGCCAGCTGGCGGGGCACCAAAGGCCTGTCCCGCCAGCTGGCGGGGCGGAAATCAGTCCGGCGCGGGCCTAGCCCCTCAAGGTGAGGGCTCAGCCCCTCAAGATGCCTCCCCCTAACTTGGCAGTCTAACTCCGATAATGTCAATAAGGAGCAGCATATAAATGGAAATAAGGGGGTTATGCAGTTACAGATCCTTTACTGTGATTCCAAAAGGTGCCAGAGGGAAATCATTGCATTATATTCTCTGCCCCTGGCTGAATAGGTAAGAATGAAAGTAGGTGAAGGCAGTGTTATTCCGGACAACAGAGGCATTGGCGAAGAATGGTGAGGCCAACTGTGTCAAAGGGTGTCGACAGGTCACGAGGGATGAAAAGAGACAGCATGCTATAGCCGCAGTAGCAAAGAATGTTATTTGTGACTTTGATTAGGAGCATTTCAATGCTGCACAGGAGGTTTTCTTTTAATTCTATGGAATTAAAGACAGTCTGTGGGATAAAGTGATAATTGTAGAACCCGCACTCTATTTTCTTCTGCTCACATCTATCTATCTTAGGGAGTTTAACCAAATAGAACTTAAATGATGCAGTTTGACCACCGGTCCAATGCTTTTGTAGTAATTGTCCATGCCATGATTCTGAGAAGGTATTTTGGATGAGGGGAGAAATCTTTTTGAGCATTGATCATGGAACACTTTCCTTAGGTAGTAAGGATAGGTGACGGCTGCCATGTGAGGAACATATATACCTCCGTTTGTAGGGCAGCAAATAATGGGAGGCTGATTCTGAAGAGTGATAATAAGCACACTGTGAGGACTGAAATTACCTAAGTATTGATCATTCATGTGGGTGTCCTCGCTTGAGTTTATGTTATTCATTTGATTGAATTGTTTCCCTGCATCTTCAGGTAATTATAAGAAAAATATCTTCAATAAATTTGGCTAACTACAAAGTAAAGATTGGCCCTGCATTATCACCAATCTATATTGCAAATTAAGCCTCTTTGTTGTTAATATGGATTGTTTCAGATATCTCCTCATGGATGTTGGCTATCCACCCTACTGCCTTCTATCACTTAGACTCAGGAAGGTAAACGTGTCAGGGCAAAAATCAAATTCTATATTATTATATTATCAGTATAATTAATAAACATAAAACATACATTGCTTCAGCTGAAGGTTCGCTAAAATAAAATGCTATTTTCTATAATCTTTGTAAGTGTTAGTTTGCCCTCTGCAATTCTTTTGCAATTTGTGTGCAGTTGAAATTTAAAAATGCGACAGAAAGTAGCCGAAAATGATAAATGTTCTGATTAATCTTCACAGGTAATTCTTTCTGGTGCCTACTTGATGTTGTGCCAATTAAAAATGAGAAAGGCGATGTAGTTCTTTTTTTGGCATCCTTCAAAGACATCACCGTTACCAAAGTGAAGGTTGCCCAGGAGGATAAAAAGGAAGGTCAGTGTTTCATCATGAAACGTTCCCTAGTTATTGGAGGCAGTGGCACTTGGATCTTATTGCCACAGGTTCCATGTAAAATGCAATAATAAATTACTTCGCAGAAAAATAAAACTGGCAATGAATAATCTGCTCATGCTGTTTTGTTTATTTTCAGTTATAGCTATCCAAAGCATATACCACATACTGAAATTACGTCCAACCTCAGTTAATTGTCTTTAAAGCCTTCAGCCTCCTAACTCCTACACTGCGAATCAAGGCCCTGGCAACAGCCAGAATGGGGTCTGTTTGAACTCAGCACTGAGTTCAAAGGCCCTGCTGAGTTTGGATATCCCCTATCAGCAAAAGTTGAATTGTTGGAAATGTGGGTGGGACATCCTGCCATTTTTAAAGGTCCACTGAGCCTTTCCAACTCCACAAAAGTCCTGTGGCCATCTAAGAGCCCCCTGGCAGCAATTGCCACCCCTGCAGCGACACCCTATGTGCCTTCCCTGCCACGCCTTGGCCGACACTGTGACTGCTGGAAGATGTACAACTGCTCCTGAGGCATTTCAGGTTGACAGCAGGAGTTTGGATCTATCAAATGCTATGTAGTCTCACATTGCATTGGAATCTGCAATGTAACCATTTTCCATGGGCATTTCAATGTTAAAAATCAATTCCTACATGTGTGTGTTGCTAGTAATAGCACCGAGTGGCATTTTATGAGAATTCCACTGTTGCATTTGGAAGAAAATAATTTGTCAGCTACATATCATGCCAGATCCCAATCTGTGATGGGTTCACAATCTCAATGAGAATTTATGTGTGTTACGTCTTTAGATCTAGTGTGTTAAGGCATTGTGCACATAAACTTTACACAACCCAGGTAGTTTAATTGTTATATAACGAGACTTGTCTCGATCATCATTTCGAGTCCCACATTAGGTAATTTTTTTCATTTTAGTCAATTTTTAAAATTGATTTTTAGCAATAAAAATTATAATCTCCACATTGGAAGAACATTTCCTGATTATATATCTTCATCATTTATTGGATTATCAGAAACATGTTTTACAGAGGTAGAAATTGCTAACTGTTGGGTGGACCAAATACAAGAACTTGCAATTGATTAAGGACTGCACAGGCCTAATAATGATTATGTTGAACTTTATTGTTAGTCTGTGTCAAGTCAACTTATTTGTTTTAATGCTGCCAGTTGTAACGGAAAATCTAACACTGATACTGGCACTGAGACTGCAATTGTGCATTTGCAGGGAGAGCTCCCCCTATTGTTGCGGCACAATAAACACAAACAGAAAATTAGATCATCTCTTAAACTTCTAATCAATGGAATATGTACCACATCTATTCAATTTGTCTTCATCATTTAGCACTTTTTAGCCCTGGTGTCATTCTGGTGAATCTGCACGACATTCTCTCACATTCAGTACAGATGCCAAACTGAATACAGTTCTCGAAATGGGGTCTGACCAGAGCTCTGTACAACTGTGATATAATTTCTACCCTTTCATATTCCAGCCCTCTTGAGACAAAGGCTAACATTCCAATTGCCTTTTAAAATTATATTTTGCCCATGTCCACCAGCTCACCTGAGCTTCTAAACAATTGCTCATCCACAATTCATAACTTCTACCCACATAAAAAAAACTCTGATCTTAGGTCCAAAAGGTTTAAGATAACTTTACGCTTCCTACTTCAACTCCACCTTTCACAGTTTTTACCACTCATCTATCAATGTCCTTTTGTAACTTTCTGATCCCTTCTGCAGTACTTGCTGTGCCACCTAACATCGTGTTATCAGCAAACTTGGAGATAAGGCTTTCCATCCCTTTATTTTAGAATTACAAAATATAATGGAAAATGAAAATGTACAAAGAACAAAGAAAAGTACAGCACAGGAACAGGCCCTTCAGCCCTCCAAGCCCGTGCCGACCATGCTGCCCGACTAAACTACAATCTTCTATACTTCCTGGGTCCGTATCCCTCTATTCCCATCCGATTCATGTATCATGTAGTGATACAAATCCACCCCAAAGGATAACACATGTTATGTCCTGCCGATATAAGTCCAAGCACTATTTCTTACCACCTAACCAATTCCCATCCATGTCAATATGTTGTCTCCAGATCTATGTTCTCAAACCATTACGGCTAGATTTATCTTGATCAACAATTCCTTTTAGCAGCAAAAATAAATGTGTCCCTGCCAAGCTTCTTAAATTGAAATGTTTGTTTTTTAAAAAAACTTTAAATTGATCATTCATGACACGATATGGAAGTCTGTTTAAGTGACCTTTTTAAGACATTCAGTGTCATGAAATTGATTATATTCCAAAAATATATGACTTGCTCTTGGCCTTTCTTTCTGAGCAGGTGAAAATTATAGACTGTGGCTGGTGGAGAGTGCTGTGCTGCACAGTTTGAGAAAATAAATAATGCTGACAGTGATGGCAGGCTTTAGAGGATATCGAGCAAAGCTATTTCCTCTCCTGCAAAGTTAGAATGTGGAACAAAATAAATTGGCATCAATAGGACTGTGCTGCACTTCATGGAATTCCGGGATAACTGGTTAAACACTGAAAAGTGACCCTCTTGTATTGAATTTAGTTTGCCACCTACAAAATTCCCAGTGCCTTTTTTGCGCTATATAACACTTGCATGAGTAAGAAGCTTTATAGCATTGGTTTTGACAGAAACTATGACCAAGTCAGCAATTCCCATTGAAATTGAGAAATTTCAGTTGGAAACCGCACAAATCCGCAAATGCAAACAAAAATTATTTTAAATGCTTCAGGTTGGTGTTTAGTACCAGGGCGATTCTGCGCCCACACTCTCTGTCCGTGAGTAAAGTGATGTAGCCATCTCAGACCATGGGACCATGGGAAATATGGCTAACCCAGGACTCAGACACACTCAGAGCTTGTGTGTGTATTTGCAACCCAGATAGCTAGACTCAATCGAAACCCCCGCTCGTTTGCATTCTAATGGCCCATTTCCCCAGAACAAAAGGACTGTACTCGGGTAACCGATACAGATGCAGACTAACCGGCGCCACTCCCTTTGCTAAGAAAGCTCAAACAGCCAAGGCCAGTGACCACTCAGGACACGCCCAGCTATCAAGGCACCTGCCCCTTTATTGGCCAAAATCGAAGGCAGTGATCGAAGCTTGTCGAATTATTGGGTCCAAAGCTAAGGACCGCCCCAAAGAGCACAAAATCCCAGAGGGATAAAAAGAGACACAACCATGTGTTCAGTCTCTCTTGGCCCCGGCCTACGCCTAAAACTAAGTATAGCATTACGACCAGAAGACAAGTTCAAGACCAACGATCGCTACCAGACGGATGAGCCAAGCAGAAACAGAGCCACTTCTTCGACCCAGCCACGCAAGATCCGAACAAAGGCCTTGTTCATCTGCAAAGAGACGGTTGCCCTGAAGTTAAGTACAGGTTATTGTAGTTGTTAGGTGTGGTTTAACTTGTGTTTTATGTTGCATGTCAAAGTAATCCTTGTGTGGAAATAGTGGAAATAAACTATCTTTGAACTTGAACTGACTAACTGGTTGTTTGGTCCTTTGATCGATATCCGGTAAAGCCTTGTGGTGGTATCATTTGATACCTGGCGACTCTGAAAAGCAATATTATCATTAAAAACTGCCATATCTAGTTAATTTGGCAACATTTTTGGTGCCGATTGGCAACATTATTGGTGACTCCGGTGCCGAAAGAGCAACATTATTAGCGACACTAGTAGGATAGTATTCCATGCATTAAAAAGAGCAACATTATTGGCGAACTCTGACGGGACTCGGTTAGAAGTGATTTTGTCACTCCGAGAGACCCCACAAAACTTTGCATTAGAAATCCAATTGAGGAAAAGTGAAAGAAACCACAAGTGTAAGGCCCGTTTCAATCAAATCACCAAGATTCGGAAGTGTGTATTAATCTGCATGCGTACTAACAGGGATATAAGGTAAACTTATTAGATTTTGGGTAAAACTATCGGGAGTATAGAGAACCGGAAAATAGCCTAGGCCATACCCGCTGTTCAAATCACCGCCTTATTCCCCCTGTCCCAAATTGATGGTAGGAAAAGAGAAGTTAGAAGCAGAGGTTCTAACAGAGATTAACGGTAGGAAAACCGAGATAATAGTAGAAATGGCCACAAAAGCGATGGAACGCCTAATGAACCCGCAGGAACCCAAGGTCGCAGCGACCAACAGTGCCCCATATGGGAAGAAGAGTTGAGGAAATATTTGAAGGGGAAAGGATGGCTCCTTTGGTCCGAGTTTTGTCGATTGATGAGTCAGGTCCAGGAAGGATAGGACAAACCTGGTGGGACAACCTAACCGAGGTACATAAGAAGAATGCAGCGAAAGTTCCTAAGCCGAGGGCAATAATGTCCTGTTTGGCACAGTTGCGAGGCACAGAGGAGGTCGTGAGGATGCTCTGCAGACAGCTAGCTGAGAAAGAAGAGAAGAATGAGGGAAACTATAGTGAATGTGAAAAGATTAATGAGCAACTCCGGGAACAGTTGGCAGCTAAAGATAAGGAGGTGGCTGATGTCAAACGGGCACCCCAATCTTGTTTAGTTCACCTTAGCAGCTTTCAGACGCAGTACGATAAAGCCTAACAAGATACACAGCACGCAGCCTTGGTACGAGAAGAGACAGATCAGCAGGGAGCACAGTTAACAAGACAATGCGCAGATTTAAAGGCAGCTTTACGAGCGCTCCATAGCTCCACTACAGAACAAAGACCGAGCACAGTAGATCACGCGAAATGTAGATGACAAATAGAGAGGTTGCAGTCACTGCTGTCAGTGCAAAACAGATTCAGTGATACCTTTGGACAAGATTTAGATGAGGAAAATGGCCCCAATTGGCAAGAACTAACTGAAACCGCCCATAGATATGTGGAGAATACCGAAAATCACAATAGAGCCCCCCATGCCCTGAAAAGGAAAGCACCCGCACCACCGACTGCACAGGCAGCACACACATCCATGAATCCAGTCACCACACAGCGCAAGTCATCGGATCGGGATGAGCCTGATTTTGTTTACACCACCCCACTAACCATCACCCAATTGAGAGGTGTCTGCGCCAAAATTGAACCATTCGAACCCACCGCAGACCCACATAATTTCTTTGAGAGAATACGACAGCAAATGGTTATGTACAGTCTAGACGAAAGGGAGGAAGTTAAGCTTATAGTCATGAGCCTACAAGGGCAGCACGGTAGCATTGTGGATAGCACAATTGCTTCACAGCTCCAGGGTCTCAGGTTCGATTCTGGCTTGGGTCACTGTCTGTGCGGAGTCTGCACATCCTCCCCGTGTGTGCGTGGGTTTCCCCCGGGTGCTCCGGTTTCCTCCCACAGTCCAAAGATATGCAGGTTAGGTGGATTGGCCATGCTAAATTGCCCTTAGTGTCCAAAATTGCCCATAGTGTTGGTTGGGGCTGCTGGGTTATGGGGATAGGGTGGAGGTGTGGACCTTGGGTAGGTTACTCGTTCCAAAAGCCGGTGCAGGCTCGATGGGCCGAATGGCTTCCTTCTGCACTGTAAATTCTATGAAATCTATGAGCCTTGACCCATCCGTTAGCCCAGCTTTACCAGAACCCCAGAATGTAGGAGGAGGAAGCCCACAAGAAATGAAAACGGCTATTTTAGACGCAATTGGGTACAACAAGGGACACCCCGTAGAAGGTTTGAACCTTTGTAGGCAAAAGAAGGGAGAGCATCCGACTGCATTTGCAGGTCGCCTTTGGATCCATTTTAAAGCAGTATTTGGGGATTTGAACCGCGCACACTTAGATAACGATGACACAACTAAATGGGCCCGCACTATAATCTCCCACAGAAGCAGGTCAAAAGGCTTGTGTAAATTACGACCCCGCAGACGCCACATATAATGAGGTTTGGGTTTTAAAGCGACTCTCCAGAGCTTGGGAACAATCCCTACATAGGAAGGCAGATCAGGAAAAGACAAAGGCGAACATGCACCCAGTCAGGACTAATCAGGACCCAGCATGGGTAAATGAGGGCAGACATGAAGGACAGCACCTCAGAGCACAGGCACCATGAGGTTGCTATAATTGTGGACACATGGGACATTACGCCCGCGAATGCAGACAAAACCTCCCGAACCAGCAATGGCTCCAGCAATCGAACGCCCCACCTAGGAACAATGTTAGGCCCATACATAGCATTAGCGCCCAAACAGATAATGCAGTAATCAATACCACAAATTGACGGTGTTCGGACTCCCCAACTTAGGTCTGCGACACACTCTGGGACAAATCAGACAGACCAGTAGTCACAGGCACAGTCCGGGGACATCCAGTAGAGTTCCTTTGGGACTCCTCCACAATGTTTCAGCGCGACAAATGGCCCACCACAGACACCATCACCCTTAGTGGATTTACAGGACATGTACAGCAGGGATACATTACAGCCCCTGTCGATATTCAGACATGAACCATAAACACCAGGAACCCCGTTGTTTTAGTCGAATTCCCCCAAACAGCCGAGCACATTCTAGGAATCGCCTTTATGAGCTCCCATAACCTTTCCTTTGGCCCCGTGAATCGGTGTGTATGGAAAATGGCCAAAAAAGCGAGAGCCCCCGCTACGCTCACAGTAGGGGAATACAAACATAGGATTTGCTCAGCAGGAGACTATTGGTTTGATCCGCAAACAATTTGTACAGACCAGACAATTAGAGAGGTCCTCAGAAAACATAAAGCATCCTTCGCCCAACATAAACATGATTGTGGGAAGATCCCAGGCATGGTCACAATTTCAGGTCCCAATCCTAAGCCCCAGAAGCAATACGGCTTTCCCCAGCAAGCTGAGGGTGAAATCTTAAAAGTCATCAATAGCTTACTAGATCAAAGAGTAATTTGGCCCATAGCCTCAACAAACAATGCCCCAATTTGGCCCGTAAAGAAACCCAACGGTTCATGGAGATTAACCATTGACTACTGAGAGCTCAACAAGGTCACCCTATTAGCAGCCCCCACCGTTGCCACGAGTCCCAAAACCATGCTCAAGCAGGGAGTATGCACAAAGTACTTTACAGTGCTGGACATTAGCAATGGCTTCTGGTCCATTCCCTTAGATAAGGCCTGTCAATACAAGTTTGCATTCACATTTCAAGGGCAGCAGTATACGTGGACAGGCCTCCCGCAAGGTTTCCACAACTCTCCCTCCATTTTTCACCGACAATTGGCCAACGCACTTTCCAAATTTTCCCACCCCGAATGCCTTATTCAAGATGTGGACGACTTACTCCGACAGACGGACACAAAGGAAGAGCATGTTAAGCTTCTTTCAGAATTGCTAGGTCTCTTACAATCAATTGGATGCAAGGTTAACCCGAAAAAAGCCCAGATCCTAAAAGAAAAGGTTCTTTATTTAGGCACCATTATCATCCACAGGAAGAGAGAGATTGAACAGAAGCGAATTGAGTCAATAGTTAAATTGCCCCTGCCCCACAATGTCACTGCACTCCGGTCATTCTCAGGATTAGTTGGATATTGTAGGAACCATATAGATGGTTTTGCCACAAAAAGCAGCCCCAATCTCAGAGCTCCTTAAAAAGAACGCCCCATGGGAATGGCTTCTTCAGCACACAGACGCCATTGATGAATTAAAACGCGCTCTCGGCACAGCCCCCGCTTTGCAAGTTCCAGACCCACACTCTCCCTGTGCCATAGAAGTAGCAACCACCGACCGAACCCTATCAGCAGTACTCCTACAGGAAAGACATGGCCGATTAGGACCCATAGCCTATGCCTCACTTGTTCTGGATCCCGTAGAGCAAGGATTCTCAGCCTGCGAACGGCACTTGCTCGCAGTCTTTTGGACAGTGCAGTATTTTGCATATATCACAGGCCTCAACCCCGTAACGATTTTAACCGAGCACACCCCAACGCAGCTACTGCTAGATGGTAGATTAAAGGACGGTTCAGTCAGCCAGGTTAGAGCAGCTCGCTGGACACTGTTGTTACAAGGAAGGGACATTACAGTTAAACGTACAAAGACCCACACATTTTAGCAGACAACCTTCAGTATGCAGGAACTCCCCATGGGTGCCAGATCATTGCAGCCAAACACCACACAGGACACATTATTCCGAAGTCACTACACACACGAGCAGTCATCAGAACGCAGAATCCCCAGACCACGGACAACGCTTTAAAGATTTATGTAGACGGTTCCTCCACCATAGAAAATGGAAGGAGAATAACTGGTTGTGGAATTTATGTGGAAGACGCACAGGGACGCGCATTAGAGGAAATATCTTTAAAATTGCCCGGCCACCTAGGATCACAAGCAGCTGAATTAGCAGCTATAGCATATGTAGTGCAGTACCCAGATTCCTTTCAGACCCCAGCGGACATACATCCTGACAGTTTATATGTCTGCAATAGTTTGACAGAATTCCTGCCCCTGTGGGAATCTCGAGGATTCGTATCTGCTGATGGTACACCCCTACCCTCAGACCCATTGTTGAAGAATATCCTTCAGACAGCAAAAGACCGCACATATGGCATAATCAAAGTGAGAAGCCATCATCGTTCCTCCCCACCCGGTAACGTAAAGGCAGACGCCTTAGCCAAGTCAGGGTCACGCCACGGACACTTTTGGCAACCCCCGGAAAGTGAACTGATACATGCAGTCCAGGTTTCACAGACCAATATCGAAGATTTAGCCCAGGCCCAAAAGACAGACGACACTCTTCAGCAAGTTTTAGACGGTAACTTCCCAGCCCCCTACGACAAATTCAAGGACTCACTGACGGTACAGGACGGTATAGTTTTGAAAAATGGAATTTATGTGGTCCCCACCCAGGACAGGAACCAGGTAATTTATAGTTTCATGACGGACACGGACATCAGGGGATAGACAATACCATTGCCCATTTAAGACCTTTGTGCTGGTGCCCCGATTTAAAAGCAGATGTCACGCATTATGTTGAGAATTGTTTAATCTGTGCACAGAACAATCCTGAAAGGTAGCCGAAGAAAAGACAATTGAAACACATCCGACTTGTTAATGGCCCATGGACAAATTTACAGCTCGACTACATTGGTCCCCTCCCCCCTACAGAAATGGTTTTAAATATGTATTAGGAGTAATCAACACCTTTACAAAATGGGTGGAAGCATTTCCCTCCAGGATTAACACAGCAAAAGCCAAAGCTAAGATTTTGACCCAACAGATATTTATACGCTGGGGTCTTCCCCGCAGCATTGAGTCAGACAAATGTACCCATTTCACCGGCAGAGTCATGCAAAATGTCCGAACGATTTTTGGAATCAAGCAAAAATTTCACATAGCGTATCACCCCCAATCCAGCGGCATTGTTGAACAAATGAATCGCACCTTGAAAGCGACCATTAGAAAAATGGTGCAACAGCATAACACCACATGGGACACAGTCCTCCCATTTGCCCTTATGTTTATCCAGTTCCAGTTCCACAAGTTTCACCCCCCACACCCTCATGACCGGACGGCCCATGAAAGGAACTGAATATTTATTAGGTCTCAATTTGGCAAGCCCCACAGTCACCGCCCTCACCCATGAAAAAGCGGTCCAACAAGTCACGGAAAATATTAAAGCAGCACAGCTCGCTGCAGCTGCGCGACTAGGTGCTTGGAAAAAGCAGAGTAAGGCCTGCTTTGATAAAACAGACCATCCCGTAGAGTATACAGTCGGTCAGCAAGTGATGGTTTCCCTGTACAATCCCAGTTCGTTCCTCTCCCTTAAATTTGCATGACCCTACTCCATTTCGGACAAAGTGAGCCCCTCTGTGTACAAGATAACATACCCCAATGGTAAAACTGGTTGGTTCCACATCAACCAGCACAAGGTCTATGGAACCCAATGTAGCCACTCCCACCACATCTCCATGGCAATAGCAGACGATTCCGCCCTGCCCATCGACAACCTAGTCCAACTCTCCCCCAGCCATGACAGCACACCCACACCCACAGACCCGACCTTGTCTCCGCCCACAAGTATGACTTTCCACCTTGAGCTTGACTCCGACGACAGCGCCAGCCTCCCTGAATTGGCCACGATCACTGACCAATGGTACAGCCTCCCCGCCCCAGTCACTCCAGCCCCTGGAACCATGCCCAGGACATGTTTGGCCCCCAATATCCCCTTCCACAGCCAGTGCCACTGCCCGACGACAGTAATTTGCCCTTCACTGCGACCGCCCCTATGCTTCATGACAAGCGAACCCCTCTTTGGCACCGTGACAACTTTTGCAGACTGGTAAGACATGACGATTCAGATTCCACGACGGTCCACGCGGCCACGGCACAAAAACGGCAGACACAAGTCTGCAACCGGAAGATGGTGACGATTCTGAGTCTGACTCCCGTTACTGTAACCCTTTTACAATGCTTTTCAATACAGAACCCTGAGGTGTCCAGATGATGAGAAAAAGGGGCCGCATAAGAATTATGGTATCCTATTTACAGATGGAGTCTGCCTGCCTTCTTTCCTTCTTTCTTTTTTATTGCTACATGGTTTTAATTAATGTCAGCCTGACACCCAATTTCTTGATACAGTCATAGCTACTCTTCCGACGCCATTTACTGACCAATGGCCGTTAAAGGAACAATTGTTGGATCTCACATGTGTTACAAATTCTTTCCCCTCATTTCGGTCACCCAGGTAGGGAACAACGGCACTAATCCCCGCCCTACCTGAGGACCCCAAATGCATCCGGTCAGTTAAGCTCGGGTAGTGGAGCAACGGCACTGATCACCGCCCTACCCGGGAATCCCACCCATTCTTGCCCTGCCGCGGCCCACACACACCTCATGTTCCCGTCACTTTGAGTACTCCGGAATGGTTCTTTACACTTTTCACTGTCTTTGGCAGGTCTTAGTTTTTCATTCTCTGCTCTTATTGTGGTTTAAAGAATTCCCTTTGCCACAGTCTTTACACTCATCCCTTTACCTTCCGCGACCCTCTGGTCGTTCCCCATCTGCTATTTACATGTTTGACACACTTGGTTGCCACATATATGCTGCTATACGCGAACTAACTCTGGACCTTTGGACGAAGAAACTTTATAAAACCGGCCGCCCTAAAATTCGGCTGGTTAAGATAAGCCTCAACCTCCCATGGTTGTGATTTAAGAAAGACTGGTTGAATAAATTGTCCACCCACTCCAAGCATCGACCACAAGCTGCAAGCGTCTCTGTACTTTAAACATTTGCATTTCTTGTCTCTCCAAAATAGTATTTAAAAAAAAAAATGAGGGAGTTACATATGGTGATGATTCTAATGGGTAATTGAAGTTAAGGAAAGAAAGACAAACAAAACGAGATGTTAACCAACGATAATAACAGATATTATGCTTGCACCCCCAGGAATATACGAAGAACGAAGAACAGAAGACAAGATGAAGAGAGGACTGATGACCTCCATTGCGATCATCGCTGGACTCCTACAACTGTGCACTTACAAGCTATTGGACCCCACACCACGCCAGCCCTGAAAATGATCACACAACATGATACCCCTCGCCCACATACCACATATAGAGATAAACACTGATACCCCCACTTGGTGCGAAAATATGGTATTCCCTTTCATATACAGTAGAGGCCCTTCATCCAGACACTTAGGGCGGGATTTTCCCCTACCCGGCGGGACGGGGGGTCCCGGCGCCGAGGAGTGGCGTGAACCACTCCGGCGTTGGGCCGCCCCAAAGGTGCGGAATCCTCTGCACCTTCAGGGGCTAGGCCAGCCCCAGAGTGTTTTGCACTGCGCCGGCAGGCGGGGAAGGGGCCTGACGCCACGCCAACCGGCGCCGAAGGGCCTCTGCCAGACGGCGCGAGGTGCCGCATGCGCGGGAGCACCAGCGTGTTCTGGCGCCATCCCAGCGCATGCGCAGAGAGGTCGTCTCCGCACCGGCAATGGCGCACCCGTACAGGCGCCGGTGCGGAGGAATAGAGTGCGTCTACGGCACAGGCCCGCCCGCGGATCAGTGGGCCCCGATCGCGGGCCAGGCCACCGTGGGGACACCTCCCGGTGCCAGATCCCCCCGCGACCACCCGAGTACCCCGGAGGCCGCCCGCGCAGCCAGGTCCTGCCAGCAAATACCTGGTGTAACATACGCGGACGGGACTGGACGAAAACGGGCGGCCACTCATCCCATCGCAGGCCGGAGAATTACTGGTGGGCCACTGCCAGTGGCCGGCGAATGACGCGGCGCGGTTCCCGCCCCCACCAAATCCCCGGCGCCGGAGAATTCGGCAGCCGGCGGGGGGCAGGATTCACGCCGCCCCTCGGCAATTCTCCGAACCGGCGGGGGGTCGGAGAATCCCGCCCTTAGACTCCGCAACTGGCGAAAAAGAGCCTCTTGCTCCTCAACATATGCACTCCGAGCCCCCTTCTTCAGAATTCCCCCAACCCAACAAACAATGTAACCACCGATAAAAATAAGGATTGTACACCTCTGTAACGTTGATAAGTTAAGTAGAAATGTGATGCTGCCGTTGGTTTAAAAATGTTGTATTGTACATACGTTCCTTTTTATATTTGCCAGCAGCATGAGAGTAGCTTAGATAGTGATAGTTAGATAGCCCTTGTGCGAATAAGTTAAATGTGTAATAGTTGAATGTTTTGTAGTGACCCGTTAGAAATTAGTAATTTGTGATGTGTTAATAGAATTAGGTGAATGCCCCAAAATATAGGACAAAGTAGTGTAGAACCTGCCCTTGACCAAGGGTAACCAGCACACCAAGGACAGTTAAGGGATCAACAGTGTGATCCACCACGCTTCGTGATTAGGATCAAGAGGACGGGATGTAGCCATCTCAGATGGCCACCTGCAAAGGACCATGGGAATTATTGCCAGCCCAGGACTCAGACACACTCAGAGCTTGTGTGTGTATTTGCAACCCAGATAGCTAGACGCGATCGAAACCCCCGCTCGTTTGCATTCTAATGGCCCATTTCCCCAGAACAAAAGGACTGTACTCGGGTAACCGATACAGATGCAGGCTGACCGGCTCCACTCCCTTTGCTAAGAAAGCCCAAACAGCCAAGGCCAGTGACCGCTCAGGACACGCCCAGCCATCAAGACACCCGCCCCTTTATTGGGCAAAATCGAAGGCAGTGATCGAAGCCTGTCGAATTATTGGGTCCAAAGCAAAGGACCGCCCCAAAGAGCGCAAACTCCCAGAGGGATAAAAAGAGACACAGCCATGTGTTCGTTCTCTCTTGACCCCAGCCTATGCCAACCCAAGTGTAGCATTACGACCAGAAGACAAGTTCAAAACCAACGATCGCTACCAGCAGATGAGCCCAGCAGAAATGAAGCCACTTCTTCTACCCAGCCACGCAAGATCCAAACTAAGGCCTTGTTCATCTGCAAAGAGACGGTTGCCCTGACGTTAAGTATAGGTTATTGTAGTTGTTAGGTGTAGTTTAACTTGTAGTGTTTTATGTTGCATGTCAAAGTAATCCTTGTGTGTAAATAAACTACCTTTGAACTTGAACTGACTGACTGGTTGTTTGGTCCTTTGATCGATATCCGGTAAAGCCTTGTGGTGGTATCATTTGATACCTGGTGACTCTGAAAAGCAATATTATCATTAATAACTGCCATATCTAGTTAATTTGGCAACATTATTGGTGACTCAGGTGCCGAAAGAGCAACATTATTGGCGACGCTAGTGGGATAGTATTCCACTCATTAAAAAGAGCAACAGTGACGCTGACTCAAAATCCGGAGTGAATTGAAAGACACATTTCTCTCCAGCATGAAATGGGATTTGCAATTTTCATTCTCACCCCCCCCCCCCTCTGATGGAGTAGGGCGAATCGCACCAGACAAGCCTGGGAACCACATTGCGTTAAGGGTCTGGGGCTGGTATGCAAATATCATTTCCAGTGTCCTCCTTGCTGGGCTTGTGCTCAAATCACCGCTGAGGGAATGCCCGTCCTCAGTGGAAGCTGAAAAGTGAGTGGAAGGAGGTGAATACTGAGGGTCAGCACTGGTGCGACTGTGAGGTTCCGAGGTGGAGTCCCATGATAGTCCAGACTAAAAGGGCAGAGTAGTACTCTGGAATGGGTTACAACCCTGCCTCATGAGGAATAAAGAACCTCTCATGTGGGGAGGCACACTGAATTTTGAGTAGAACCCCGCACATTGAGGAGCAAGGGCAACAGGTTTATTGAATTTCTATGCCACTTGTCTGGGAAGGTTGTCTGTCAGGAATTAATGTGTAAGGCGGTGAAATTGGAGAATGAGGGTGCCCTCTAAGTTTGTACTTGTCATGCTAATTGCAGGCTTCACTCAAATCAGTTATGCCTCATCTGCTACAGGAGGCAATCATCTGCCTGATACGCTAGTTCACCCTTCATTGGCAAGTCAATTGTGCAAATGAAATCTGCAGTGTTAAAGTTTACTGTCTCTGGTTGGAGTTCCAGTCTCACCCGATGCAGAGAGGGGAGGGGAGTAAGGAGGACATCCTCGTGAACCTGCTCCTGGGATTGGCCATTCTTGCCATAAACAGGTCCAGGCAGCGGGCGACCGAGGGGATCGTCCGACCCAACTGTCTGCCCCTCTACCATGGCTACATTCGTAGGCTGTCCCTGGAGAGGGAGCGTGGTGAGGGCTCCCTCTGAGAATCTTGGAGCAGACCTTCTGGCTGACATTTCCTCAGTGGGATCTGGAACAAGTGCTGGTGAGGTGTTTATATGCAGCACCCCAGGGATTGCTATGATTAAGTTTTTCCAGGGGTAGCGAATCAGTGGGAGGCCGCCAAGAGGCCGCGGTGTGATTCACCTGGAGAAAAAACTTTTGTTGAAGAGGCAGAAACATCCGTGAAAAATCTCAACACATGACCTGACACTTTGCCAATTTTTGGTAAGATCGCCCTCGAAAGCTTGCAGACTCTTGTTGATGAAATTGATTTTGCACTGCTGCTCTCTTGGAACATCCTCCACATCTGGATTCCCAAATGTTTCAAAATTCTGGAGTAGTAAAGGGGTTTGTTAATTACTCCAGGGCAGAGGAAGATCATTCTCACAGGTGCGGAGCAATTGGCTTACATACTTTTATTATTGCTAATGAAGTCACTGCTTGGAAATTTGCAGTGTTTGGGATGCACATGCTCATTTCCGCCGGAGGACTGCTGATTTGTGCAGGTTCCTGTCATAGAGTCATAGACGTTTACAGCATGGAAACAGGCCCTTCAGCCCAGCTTGTCCATGCCGCTCAGCTTCTATCACTAAGCTAGTCCACTTGCCCACATTTGGCCCATATCCCTCTATACCTACCCTGCCCATGTAACTGTTTAACTGTTTTTTAAAGGAAAAAATTGTACCCGCCTCTACCACTGCCTCTGGCAGCCCGTTCCCATGCTCATCACCCTCTGTGTGAAATCATTTCCCCTCTGGTTCTAATTTTCCCTTCTTTGGGAATAGATGTTGACTATCTACCTTATCGATGCTCCTACTTATTTTATAGACCTCTATAAGATCACCCCTAAGTCTTCTACGCTCCTGGGAGAAAAGTCCCAGCCTATCCAGCTTCTCCTTATAAATCAGAGCATCAAGTCCTGGTAGCATCCTTGTAAATCTCTTCTGCACTCTTTCTTAACAATATCCTTCCTATAATAAGGTGACCAGAACTGAACACAGTATTCCATGTGTGTTCTTACCAATGTCTTGTACAACTTCAACAAGACGTCCCAACTCCTGTATTCAATATTCTGACCAATAAAACCTAGCATGCTGAATGCCTTCTTCACCACCCTGTCCACCTGCGACCCCACTTTCAAGGAGCTAAGAGCCTGTACCCCTAGACCTCTTTGTTCTGTAACTCTTCCCAACTCCTTAACATTAACTGAGTAGGTCCTGCCCTGATTTGATCGACCAAAATGCATCAACTCACATTTATCCAAATTAAACTCCATCTGCCATTCATCGGCCCACTTGCCCAATGGGTCAAGATCTTGTTGGAATCTTATATAACCTTCTTCACTATCCACTATGCCACCAATCTTGGTGACATCTGCAAATTTTCTAACCATGCATCCTACATTCTCATCCAACTCATTTATATATATATCACAAATAACAGTGACCCAGCACCAATCCCTGAGGCACACCGCTGGTCACAGGCCTCCAGTTTGAAAAACATCCCTCCACTACCATCCTTTGGCTTTGGTCGCCAAACCAATTTTGAATCCAATTGGCTACCTCACCCCGGATTCCGTGAGATTTAACGTTTTGCAACAACCTACCATGCGGTACCTTGTCAAAGGCCGTACTGTTGGCACCCAGGTCTGTTGCCTCATCCAATCAGCAGGTCCTTTGAATATACAAATAGGGGATCCTATTTGAGGTCCCCTTTGCAAAATAAATTTTCTGCAGTCAGTATTCTCAGGTGTATGGTAACCAAACACATCGGGCTGGATTTTCAGAGGCTGCTAGGAGGTGGGACTAATCCTGCGCTCGTGATCCCACTTCTGTTGTCAGTCTGCAGGAAACTGGATTTTCTCGGTGGAAAAGTTTGTGCAAGAGCTGGGTCTGCTGTCTCAGTCGAAAACCCAAGGTGGGAACCAAGGTGGACTGCCTCGGAGCAGGCCTGATGATATGGCCCACCCCACCTCTGAGAAAAGGCCTATCAAAATCGATGCCTGGTCAAAGTTTTGGCCTTCTTAAGGAGTTGTAAAGGTGCTTTGCAAAGTGGTAAAGATCATTAGAGAAGACAAAAGGTATTTATTATAGAGTCATAGATGTTTACAGCATGGAAATAGGACCTTTGGCCCAGCTTGTCCATGCCGCCCAGTTCCTATTACTAAGCTAGTCCCACTTGCCCGCACTTGGCCCATATCCCTTTATACCCACCCTGCCCATGTAACTGTCTAACTGTTTTTTAAAGGAAAGAATTGTACCCGCCTCTACCACTGTCTCTGGCAGCCCATTCCAGAGCCTCACTTATTAATTAATTAATTATTTAATTAATTAATTCTTATAATAAGAATTGTACAGCAATCTCATGTCTGCAGCTAGCTACAAAAATGTCTCTGGCTAGGAGCTTCTCTCACTATGAATCCTGATTGGTCACCCAGGTCATGCGATCCTTACTCTGTTGTGTTGTCCTTAAAGGAGAGGCGGTATTGCTGTGGTATTGTCACTGGACTAATAATGCAGTGACCCAGGGTGATGGTCTGGGCACCCAGCAGATGGTGGAATTTGAACAAATTCAATAGAACACCTGGGATTACAAGTCTAATGATAACCACAATACTATTGTCGAGTGTCGTCAGAACCCATCTGGTTTACTAATGTCCTTTAGGGAAGGGAACTTGTTGTCCTTACTTGGTCTGGCCTACATGTTACTCCAGACCCAGAGAAATGTGGTGGACTCTGACATGCCCTCTGAAATAACTTAGCAAGCTACTTAGCCCTAACCAATCGTTACAAAAGGAAATTAGCTGGGCAGACCAGCTGGCATCGGCCTAGGAACTAGAAATGATAACGGCAAACCCAGTCCTTTAGACCTACAAAGTCCTCCTTACTAACATCTGAGAGCTTGTGCCAAAATTGGGAGAACTGTCTCACAGAATAATGCCTTCCCAGACACCACCATCACCATTCCTGGGTATGTCCTGTCCCAGCGGCAGGACAGACCTATCAGAGAGAGGGAGTTGATCTTGGATTCCTCAACATCAACTCTGGGTTCCATGAAGTCTCATGGCACCAGGTCAAACAAGGTCAAGGAAACCTCCTGCTGATTACCATCCGTGCTCATCTGATGAACCAGTGTTCCTCCACGTTGAACACTGTAAAAGCCCTTCCTGTTGATTCCCTTATTTCATATTTATTTTACTTTGTCGTCATAGTTTCTGGTCTGTGGATCTTTAATGGATACATACCTTTAAATTGAGCAGATGAAGTGAGGAAGTCGCAAAATACTACACTGTGCTATGAAGATTTAGATTTTGAACAGAAGAATTCAGACTTTATGGCACCTGAGAGATTGGAGAGATTGCTTTGATCGGTTGGCTGGTTGCCAATGGATTGGCCAAGAACTGTATTCTGCCCGGCAACAGACAATGATTGGGTCCTGCCTGGTGGAGGTTTTCAGAAAACCTGAGAAAAAGCTATTGAATGCTGAGAGAATAGGTTGTATGTTGCTCTCGCTCCCTCTTTCTCCCAACCGTTTCCAAACGCTGGTTCTGAATCTGCAGACAAGTCTCGACACCCTGAAAAATCTACAGTGAAAATCATTACAGGCTGAAAGCAAAGACACCCAAAAAGAGGATTAGACTGAAAAAATTTCTAACTGGAAGGCATCAATCTGAAACAGAGCCTTTTATCCTTTTACTATTCTTTTTACACCCCGTTTTTCCCCTCTGTGTTTGTCTGTCTTGTGCGTGTGTAGAGGGTCAGGCGAGTTAAAGAAGGGGAGAGTTAGAAATTAGATAATAATTAACCAGTTGTATTTGTTGCCTATTTAATTACGGTTGCTGTTATTAATAAAAGTTAGGTGTGTTTAAATTTACAAACCTAGTGACTGTAGTTATTGGGAAGCCAAAGACCAAAGACTTTGGGTATTTTTATAAAATTAATTGTTTATTTCAAATGTCAATTTGCCTCAAATACCAACCTTAAACCCCTAAAAATCTGTGTCTTTAGGATAAAATGCAGGAATGAGGAGGGTCCTGTTCTGAATTCTGCTGGCAGTAAGCCTATGTGGCTTGGATATTAAAGATAAAAGTGGGGGAGGGGTGGGAGGGGCGGGAGTGCAGTTTGTTTTACTGTGTAGAAGGTGCAAGATATACATGCCTGTATACAATGACCAAAGCATCTGTGCTGATGGTGGGTAGACTGTTGGTCTCCGAAACAAGGTGTTAATGTCAGAATTTATAAAGGACTATACTTTAGACCATCTCGTTAGTTTCAAGATAGAATGAAGGATAGCTAATTAGCATTCTTATCTGGTACAGGGCCTGTGTGATTCATGTTGCCATGGAGATGGGCTTTGAGAGGGGGAAATGCAAAGGAAGCCATTGTAGGTTCAGCTTGCACTTTTCTTAAAATATTACTGTACCTCACAGACAGTGTCAGTCTGCAAGAATCATGAACATCTGTAACGATTACAAGTGATTGTTTATTCATTCAAGGGATGTGGGTGTGGCTGGCTAGCCCAAAATGTGTTGTCCACCCCTAACTGTCCTTATGGAGGTGATGGTGAGCTGCTTGCATGAACAGCTGCAGTCTGTGTGGTGTAGGTGCATCCACAGTGCTGTTAGTGGGGGAGGGAATTCCAGGATTTTGACCTAGTAACAGTGAAGGAATGGTGATATATTCCCAAGTCAGGATGGTGTGTAGCTTGGAGGGGAATGTCCAAAAGGGGGCATTCTCATGTGTCTGCTGGCCTTATCCTTCTGGATGATAGTGGTTGTGGGTTTGGAAGATGCTGCCTAAGGAGCCTTGGTGAGTTACTGCAGTGCATCTTGTAGATGATAGACACGGCTGCCAATTTGATTGGTAGTGGAGGGAGTGAATATTTGTGGATGGGATGCCAATCAAACAGGTTGGTTTCTTCTGGATGGCGTTGAGCTCCTTGAGTGCTATTGGAATTACACTCATCCAGGCAAATATGGTGTATTCCTTCACACACCTGACAAGTGCCTTGTAGATGATGGACGGGCTTTGGGATTGACTGATAAATGTCAGAAAGGGCCATGGTATTGATATCAATATTTAATTTTTCCATCAGTAATAAAATGCAGGGAGTTCTCTGGCTGGTCCATGTCGCCAAGATGCTTTGTGTAATTGACAACTACAGTTTAGGCTTAAGATGACCCCATAGAAACCAGTACATTTACTTTGAAGACTTTCTCATTTGACAACTTGAAATACTACATGATGTCAGAATTGGAAGTAACTATGACATTAGTGGACTGTGATTATGAGGCTAGTGGACTGTGATTGTGAGGCTAGTGGACTGTGATTGTGAGGCTAGTGGACTGTGATTGTGAGGCTAGTGGACTGTGATTGTGAGGCTAGTGGACTGTCAGTGTGAGACTAGTGGATTGTCAGTGTGAGGCTAGTGGATTGTCAGAGTGAGGCTAGTGAACTGTCAGTGTGAGGCTAGTGGATTGTCAGTGTGAGGCTAGTGGATTGTCAGTGTGAGGCTAGTGAACTGTCAGTGTCAGGCCCGTGGACTGTCAGTGTGAGGCTAGTGGACTGTCAGTGTGAGGCTA
This sequence comes from Scyliorhinus torazame, assembly GCF_047496885.1. Lineage (NCBI taxonomy): Eukaryota > Metazoa > Chordata > Chondrichthyes > Carcharhiniformes > Scyliorhinidae > Scyliorhinus > Scyliorhinus torazame. Next base: position 120,732,038 of record NC_092712.1, on the reverse strand, counting down.
GTGGACTGTCAGTGTGAGGCTAGTGGACTGTGATTGTGAGGCTAGTGGACAGTCAGTGTGAGGCTAGTGGACTGTCAGTATGAGGCTAGTGGACTGTCAGTGTGAGGCTAGTGGACTGTCAGTGTGAGGCTAGTGGACTGTGATTGTGAGGCTAGTGGACAGTCAGTGTGAGGCTAGTGGACTGTCAGTGTGAGGCTAGTGGACTGTCAGTGTTAGGCTAGTGAACTGTCAGTGTGAGGCTATTATACTGCGATTGTGGGGCTAGTGGACTGTCAGTGTGAGGCTAGTGAACTGTCAGTGTCAGGCCAGTGGACTGTCAGTGTGAGGCTAGTGGACTGTCAGTATGAGGCTAGTGGACTGTCAGTGTGAGGCTAGTGGATTGTCAGTGTGAGGCTAGTGAACTGTCAGTGTCAGGCCCGTGGACTGTCAGTGTGAGGCTAGTGGACTGTCAGTGTGAGGCTAGTGGACTGTCAGTGTGAGGCTAGTGGACTGTGATTGTGAGGCTAGTGGACAGTCAGTGTGAGGCTAGTGGACTGTCAGTATGAGGCTAGTGGACTGTCAGTGTGAGGCTAGTGGACTGTCAGTGTGAGGCTAGTGGACTGTGATTGTGAGGCTAGTGGACAGTCAGTGTGAGGCTAGTGGACTGTCAGTGTGAGGCTAGTGGACTGTCAGTGTTAGGCTAGTGAACTGTCAGTGTGAGGCTATTATACTGCGATTGTGGGGCTAGTGGACTGTCAGTGTGAGGCTAGTGAACTGTCAGTGTCAGGCCAGTGGACTGTCAGTGTGAGGCTAGTGGACTGTCAGTATGAGGCTAGTGGACTGTCAGTGTGAGGCTAGTGGACTGTCAGTGTTAGGCTAGTGAACTGTCAGTGTGAGGCTATTATACTGCGATTGTGGGGCTAGTGGACTGTCAGTGTGAGGCTAGTGAACTGTCAGTGTGAGGCCAGTGGATTGTCAGTGTGAGGCTAGTGAACTGTCAGTGTCAGGCCCGTGGACTGTCAGTGTGAGGCTAGTGAACTGTCAGTGTCAGGCCAGTGGACTGTCAGTGTGAGGCCAGTGGATTGTCAGTGTGAGGCTAGTGAACTGTCAGTGTCAGGCCCGTGGACTGTCAGTGTGAGGCTAGTGAACTGTCAGTGTCAGGCCAGTGGACTGTCAGTGTGAGGCCAGTGGATTGTCAGTGTGAGGCTAGTGAACTGTCAGTGTCAGGCCCGTGGACTGTCAGTGTGAGGCTAGTGAACTGTCAGTGTGAGGTTCGTGGACTGTCAGTGTGAGGCTAGTGGACTGTCAGTGTGAGGCTAGTGGACTCTCAGTGTGAGGCTAATGGACTGTCAGTGTGTGGTTAGTGGACTCTCAGTGTGAGGCTAATGGACTGTCAGTATGAGGCTAGTGGACTGTCAGTGTGAGGCTAGTGGACTGTCAGTGTGTGGCTAGTGGACTGTCAGAGTGTGGCTAGTGGACTGTCAGTGTGTGGCTAGTGGACTGTCAGCGTATGGCTAGTGGACTGTCAGTGTGAGGCTAGTGGACTGTCAGTGTGTGGCTAGTGGACTGTCAGTTTGAGGCTAGTGGACTGTCAGTGTGAGGCTAGTGGACTGTCAGTGTGTGGCTAGTGGACTGTTAGTTTGAGGCTAGTGGACTGTCAGTGTGAGGCTAGTGGACTGTCAGTTTGAGGCTAGTGGCCTGTCAGTGTGAGGCTAGTGGACTGTCAGTGTTAGGCTAATGGACTGTCAGTGTGAGGCTAGTGGACTGTCAGTGTGAGGTTCGTGGACTGTCAGTGTGAGGCTAGTGGACTGTTAGTTTGAGGCTAGTGGACTGTCAGTGTTAGGCTAGTGAACTGTCAGTGTGAGGCAAGTGGACTGTCAGTGTGAGGCTAGTGGACTGTCAGTGTTAGGCTAGTGAACTGTCAGTGTGAGGCTATTATACTGCGATTGTGGGGCTAGTGGACTGTCAGTGTTCGGCTAGTGTATTGTCATTGTGAGGCTAGTGGACAGTCAGTGTGAGGCTAGTGGACTGTCAGTGTGAGGCTAGTGGACTGTCAGTGTTAGGCTAGTGAACTGTCAGTGTGAGGCTATTATACTGCGATTGTGGGGCGAGTGGACTGTCAGTTTTAGGCTAGTGTATTGTCATTGTGGGGCTAGTGAACTGTCAGTGTGAGGCTAGTGTACTGTCAGTGTGAGGCTAGTGGACAGTCAGTGTGAGGCTAGTGGACAGTCAGTGTGAGGCTAGTGGACTGTCAGTGTGAGGCTAGTGGACTGTCAGTGTGAGGCAAGTGGACTGTCAGTGTGAGGCTAGTGTATTGTCATTGTGAGGCGAGTGGACAGTCAGTGTGAGGCTAGTGGACTGTCAGTGTGAGGCTAGTGAACTGTCAGTGTTCGGCTAGTGTATTGTCATTGTGAGGCTAGTGGACAGTCAGTGTGAGGCTAGTGGACTGTCAGTGTGAGGCTAGTGGACTGTCAGTGTTCGGCTAGTGTATTGTCATTGTGAGGCTAGTGGACAGTCAGTGTGAGGCTAGTGGACTGTCAGTGTGAGGCTAGTGAACTGTCAGTGTTAGGCTAGTGGACTGTCAGTGTTAGGCTAGAGTATTGTCATTGTGAGGCTAGTGGACTGTCAGTGTGAGGCTAATGGACTGTCAGTGTGTGGCTAGTGGACTGTCAGTGTGAGGTTCGTGGACTGTCAGTGTGAGGCTAGTGGACTGTCAGTGTGTGGCTAGCGGACTGCCAGTGTGTGGCTAGTGGACTGTCAGTTTGAGGCTAGTGGACTGTCAGTGTGAGGCTAGTGGACTGTCAGTGTGTGGCTAGTGGACTGTCAGTGTGAGGCTAGAGGACTGTCAGTGTGAGGCAAGTGGACTGTCAGTGTGAGGCTAGTGGACTGTCAGTGTTAGGCTAGTTAACTGTCAGTGTGAGGCTATTATACTGCGATTGTGGGGCTAGTGGACTGTCAGTGTTAGGCTAGTGTATTGTCATTGTGGGGCTAGTGAACTGTCAGTGTGAGGCTAGTGTACTGTCAGTGTGAGGCTAGTGGACAGTCAGTGTGAGGCTAGTGGACAGTCAGTGTGAGGCTAGTGGACTGTCAGTGTGAGGCTAGTGGACTGTCAGTGAGTGGCTAGTGGTCTGTCAGTTTGAGGCTAGTGGACTGTCAGTGTGTGGCTAGTGGACTGTCAGTGTGAGGCTAGTGGACTGTCAGAGTGTGGCTAGTGGACTGTCAGTGTGTGGCTAGTGGACTGTCAGTATGTGGCTAGTGGACTGTCAGTGTGAGGCTAGTGGACTGTCAGTGTGTGGCTAGTGGACTGTCAGTTTGAGGCTAGTGGACTGTCAGTGTGAGGCTAGTGGACTGTCAGTGTGTGGCTAGTGGACTGTTAGTTTGAGGCTAGTGGACTGTCAGTGTGAGGCTAGTGGACTGTCAGTTTGAGGCTAGTGGACTGTCAGTGTGAGGCTAGTGGACTGTCAGTGTGAGGCTAATGGACTGTCAGTGTGAGGCTAGTGGACTGTCAGTGTGAGGCTAGTGGACTGTCAGTGTGAGGCTAGTGGACTGTCAGTGTGAGGCCAGTGGACTGTCAGTGTGAGGTTCGTGGACTGTCAGTGTGAGGCTAGTGGACTCTCAGTGTGAGGCTAGTGGACTCTCAGTGTGAGGCTAATGGACTGTCAGTGTGTGGCTAGTGGACTGTCAGTGTGAGGTTCGTGGACAGTCAGTGTGAGGCTAGTGGACTGTCAGTGTGAGGCTAGTGGACTGTCAGTGTGTGGCTAGCGGACTGTCAGTGTGTGGCTAGTGGGTGTCAGTTTGAGGCCAGTGGATTGTCAGTGTGATGCTAGTGGACTGTCAGTGTGTGGCTAGTGGACTGTCAGTGTGAGGCTAGTGGATTGTCAGTGTGAGGCAAGTGGACTGTCAGTGTGAGGCTCGTGGACTGTCAGTGTTAGGCTAGTGAACTGTCAGTGTGAGGCTATTATACTGCGATTGTGGGGCTAGTGGACTGTCAGTGTTAGGCTAGTGTATTGTCATTGTGGGGCTAGTGAACTGTCAGTGTGAGTCTAGTGTACTGTCAGTGTGAGGCTAGTGGACAGTCACTGTGAGGCTAGTGGACTGTCAGTGTGAGGCTAGTGGACTGTCAGTGTGAGGCAAGTGGACTGTCAGTGTGAGGCAAGTGGACTGTCAGTGTGAGGCTAGTGGACAGTCAGTGTGAGGCTAGTGGACAGTCAGTGTGAGGCTAGTGGACTGTTAGTATTTGGCTAGTGGACTGTCAGTGTGAGGTACGTGGACTGTCAGTGTGAGGCTAGTGGACTGTCAGTGTGAGGCTAGTGGACTGTCAGTGTGAGGCTCGTGGACTGTCAGTGTTCGGCTAGTGTATTGTCATTGTGAGGCTAGTGGACAGTCAGTGTGAGGCTAGTGGACTGTCAGTGTGTGGCTAGTGAACTGTCAGTGTGAGGCTAGTGGACTGTCAGTGTGAGGCAAGTGGACTGTCAGTGTGAGGCTCGTGGACTGTCAGTATTAGGCTAGTGAACTGTCAGTGTGAGGCTATTATACTGCGATTGTGGGGCGAGTGGACTGTCAGTGTTCGGCTGGTGTATTGTCATTGTGGGGCTAGTGGACAGTCAGTGTGAGGTTATTATACTGTGATTGTGGGGCTAGTGGACTGTCAGTGTTAGGCTAGTGTATTGTCATTGTGGGGCTAGTGAACTGTCAGTGTGAGGCTAGTGTACTGTCAGTGTGAGGCTAGTGGACAGTCACTGTGAGGCTAGTGGACTGTCAGTGTGAGGCTAGTGGACTGTCAGTGTGAGGCAAGTGGACTGTCAGTGTGAGGCAAGTGGACTGTCAGTGTGAGGCTAGTGGACAGTCAGTGTGAGGTTAGTGGACTGTCAGTGTGAGGCTAGTGGTCTGTCAGTGTGAGGCTAGTGGACTCTCAGTGTGAGGCTAATGGACTGTCAGTGTGTGGCTAGTGGACTCTCATTGTGAGGCTAATGGACTGTCAGTATGAGGCTAGTGGACTGTCAGTGTGAGGCTAGTGGACTGTCAGTGTGTGGCTAGTGGACTGTCAGTGTGAGGCTAGTGGACTGTCAGAGTGTGGCTAGTGGACTGTCAGTGTGGGGCTAGTGGACTGTCAGCGTATGGCTAGTGGACTGTCAGTGTGAGGCTAGTGGACTGTCAGTGTGTGGCTAGTGGACAGTCAGTTTGAGGCTAGTGGACTGTCAGTGTGAGGCTAGTGGACTGTCAGTGTGTGGCTAGTGGACTGTTAGTTTGAGGCTAGTGGACTGTCAGTGTGAGGCTAGTGGACTGTCAGTTTGAGGCTAGTGGACTGTCAGTGTGAGGCTAGTGGACTGTCAGTGTTAGGCTAATGGACTGTCAGTGTGAGGCTAGTGGACTGTCAGTGTGAGGTTCGTGGACTGTCAGTGTGAGGCTAGTGGACTGTTAGTTTGAGGCTAGTGGACTGTCAGTGTTAGGCTAGTGAACTGTCAGTGTGAGGCAAGTGGACTGTCAGTGTGAGGCTAGTGGACTGTCAGTGTTAGGCTAGTGAACTGTCAGTGTGAGGCTATTATACTGCGATTGTGGGGCTAGTGGACTGTCAGTGTTCGGCTAGTGTATTGTCATTGTGAGGCTAGTGGACAGTCAGTGTGAGGCTAGTGGACTGTCAGTGTGAGGCTAGTGGACTGTCAGTGTTAGGCTAGTGAACTGTCAGTGTGAGGCTATTATACTGCGATTGTGGGGCGAGTGGACTGTCAGTTTTAGGCTAGTGTATTGTCATTGTGGGGCTAGTGAACTGTCAGTGTGAGGCTAGTGTACTGTCAGTGTGAGGCTAGTGGACAGTCAGTGTGAGGCTAGTGGACAGTCAGTGTGAGGCTAGTGGACTGTCAGTGTGAGGCTAGTGGACTGTCAGTGTGAGACAAGTGGACTGTCAGTGTGAGGCTAGTGTATTGTCATTGTGAGGCGAGTGGACAGTCAGTGTGAGGCTAGTGGACTGTCAGTGTGAGGCTAGTGAACTGTCAGTGTTCGGCTAGTGTATTGTCATTGTGAGGCTAGTGGACAGTCAGTGTGAGGCTAGTGGACTGTCAGTGTGAGGCTAGTGGACTGTCAGTGTTCGGCTAGTGGACTGTCAGTGTTAGGCTAGAGTATTGTCATTGTGAGGCTAGTGGACTGTCAGTGTGAGGCTAATGGACTGTCAGTGTGTGGCTAGTGGACTGTCAGTGTGAGGTTCGTGGACTGTCAGTGTGAGGCTAATGGACTGTCAGTGTGAGGCTAATGGACTGTCACTGTGTGGCTAGTGGACTGTCAGTGTGAGGTTTGTGGACTGTCAGTGTGAGGCTAGTGGACTGTCAGTGTGTGGCTAGCGGACTGCCAGTGTGTGGCTAGTGGACTGTCAGTTTGAGGCTAGTGGACTGTCAGTGTGAGGCTAGTGGACTGTCAGTGTGTGGCTAGTGGACTGTCAGTGTGAGGTTCGTGGACTGTCAGTGTGAGGCTAGTGGACTCTCAGTGTGAGGCTAGTGGACTCTCAGTGTGAGGCTAATGGACTGTCAGTGTGTGGCTAGTGGACTGTCAGTGTGAGGTTCGTGGACAGTCAGTGTGAGGCTAGTGGACTGTCAGTGTGAGGCTAGTGGACTGTCAGTGTGTGGCTAGCGGACTGTCAGTGTGTGGCTAGTGGGTGTCAGTTTGAGGCCAGTGGATTGTCAGTGTGATGCTAGTGGACTGTCAGTGTGTGGCTAGTGGACTGTCAGTGTGAGGCTAGTGGATTGTCAGTGTGAGGCAAGTGGACTGTCAGTGTGAGGCTCGTGGACTGTCAGTGTTAGGCTAGTGAACTGTCAGTGTGAGGCTATTATACTGCGATTGTGGGGCTAGTGGACTGTCAGTGTTAGGCTAGTGTATTGTCATTGTGGGGCTAGTGAACTGTCAGTGTGAGTCTAGTGTACTGTCAGTGTGAGGCTAGTGGACAGTCACTGTGAGGCTAGTGGACTGTCAGTGTGAGGCTAGTGGACTGTCAGTGTGAGGCAAGTGGACTGTCAGTGTGAGGCAAGTGGACTGTCAGTGTGAGGCTAGTGGACAGTCAGTGTGAGGCTAGTGGACAGTCAGTGTGAGGCTAGTGGACTGTTAGTATTTGGCTAGTGGACTGTCAGTGTGAGGTACGTGGACTGTCAGTGTGAGGCTAGTGGACTGTCAGTGTGAGGCTAGTGGACTGTCAGTGTGAGGCTCGTGGACTGTCAGTGTTCGGCTAGTGTATTGTCATTGTGAGGCTAGTGGACAGTCAGTGTGAGGCTAGTGGACTGTCAGTGTGTGGCTAGTGAACTGTCAGTGTGAGGCTAGTGGACTGTCAGTGTGAGGCAAGTGGACTGTCAGTGTGAGGCTCGTGGACTGTCAGTATTAGGCTAGTGAACTGTCAGTGTGAGGCTATTATACTGCGATTGTGGGGCGAGTGGACTGTCAGTGTTCGGCTGGTGTATTGTCATTGTGGGGCTAGTGGACAGTCAGTGTGAGGTTATTATACTGTGATTGTGGGGCTAGTGGACTGTCAGTGTTAGGCTAGTGTATTGTCATTGTGGGGCTAGTGAACTGTCAGTGTGAGGCTAGTGTACTGTCAGTGTGAGGCTAGTGGACAGTCACTGTGAGGCTAGTGGACTGTCAGTGTGAGGCTAGTGGACTGTCAGTGTGAGGCAAGTGGACTGTCAGTGTGAGGCAAGTGGACTGTCAGTGTGAGGCTAGTGGACAGTCAGTGTGAGGTTAGTGGACTGTCAGTGTGAGGCTAGTGGTCTGTCAGTGTGAGGCTAGTGGACTCTCAGTGTGAGGCTAATGGACTGTCAGTGTGTGGCTAGTGGACTCTCATTGTGAGGCTAATGGACTGTCAGTATGAGGCTAGTGGACTGTCAGTGTGAGGCTAGTGGACTGTCAGTGTGTGGCTAGTGGACTGTCAGTGTGAGGCTAGTGGACTGTCAGAGTGTGGCTAGTGGACTGTCAGTGTGGGGCTAGTGGACTGTCAGCGTATGGCTAGTGGACTGTCAGTGTGAGGCTAGTGGACTGTCAGTGTGTGGCTAGTGGACAGTCAGTTTGAGGCTAGTGGACTGTCAGTGTGAGGCTAGTGGACTGTCAGTGTGTGGCTAGTGGACTGTTAGTTTGAGGCTAGTGGACTGTCAGTGTGAGGCTAGTGGACTGTCAGTTTGAGGCTAGTGGACTGTCAGTGTGAGGCTAGTGGACTGTCAGTGTTAGGCTAATGGACTGTCAGTGTGAGGCTAGTGGACTGTCAGTGTGAGGTTCGTGGACTGTCAGTGTGAGGCTAGTGGACTGTTAGTTTGAGGCTAGTGGACTGTCAGTGTTAGGCTAGTGAACTGTCAGTGTGAGGCAAGTGGACTGTCAGTGTGAGGCTAGTGGACTGTCAGTGTTAGGCTAGTGAACTGTCAGTGTGAGGCTATTATACTGCGATTGTGGGGCTAGTGGACTGTCAGTGTTCGGCTAGTGTATTGTCATTGTGAGGCTAGTGGACAGTCAGTGTGAGGCTAGTGGACTGTCAGTGTGAGGCTAGTGGACTGTCAGTGTTAGGCTAGTGAACTGTCAGTGTGAGGCTATTATACTGCGATTGTGGGGCGAGTGGACTGTCAGTTTTAGGCTAGTGTATTGTCATTGTGGGGCTAGTGAACTGTCAGTGTGAGGCTAGTGTACTGTCAGTGTGAGGCTAGTGGACAGTCAGTGTGAGGCTAGTGGACAGTCAGTGTGAGGCTAGTGGACTGTCAGTGTGAGGCTAGTGGACTGTCAGTGTGAGACAAGTGGACTGTCAGTGTGAGGCTAGTGTATTGTCATTGTGAGGCGAGTGGACAGTCAGTGTGAGGCTAGTGGACTGTCAGTGTGAGGCTAGTGAACTGTCAGTGTTCGGCTAGTGTATTGTCATTGTGAGGCTAGTGGACAGTCAGTGTGAGGCTAGTGGACTGTCAGTGTGAGGCTAGTGGACTGTCAGTGTTCGGCTAGTGGACTGTCAGTGTTAGGCTAGAGTATTGTCATTGTGAGGCTAGTGGACTGTCAGTGTGAGGCTAATGGACTGTCAGTGTGTGGCTAGTGGACTGTCAGTGTGAGGTTCGTGGACTGTCAGTGTGAGGCTAATGGACTGTCAGTGTGAGGCTAATGGACTGTCACTGTGTGGCTAGTGGACTGTCAGTGTGAGGTTTGTGGACTGTCAGTGTGAGGCTAGTGGACTGTCAGTGTGTGGCTAGCGGACTGCCAGTGTGTGGCTAGTGGACTGTCAGTTTGAGGCTAGTGGACTGTCAGTGTGAGGCTAGTGGACTGTCAGTGTGTGGCTAGTGGACTGTCAGTGTGAGGCTAGTGGACTGTCAGTGTGAGGCAAGTGGACTGTCAGTGTGAGGCTAGTGGACTGTCAGTGTTAGGCTAGTTAACTGTCAGTGTGAGGCTATTATACTGCGATTGTGGGGCTAGTGGACTGTCAGTGTTAGGCTAGTGTATTGTCATTGTGGGGCTAGTGAACTGTCAGTGTGAGGCTAGTGTACTGTCAGTGTGAGGCTAGTGGACAGTCAGTGTGAGGCTAGTGGACAGTCAGTGTGAGGCTAGTGGACTGTCAGTGTGAGGCTAGTGGACTGTCAGTGAGTGGCTAGTGGACTGTCAGTTTGAGGCTAGTGGACTGTCAGTGTGTGGCTAGTGGACTGTCAGTGTGAGGCTAGTGGACTGTCAGAGTGTGGCTAGTGGACTGTCAGTGTGTGGCTAGTGGACTGTCAGTATGTGGCTAGTGGACTGTCAGTGTGAGGCTAGTGGACTGTCAGTGTGTGGCTAGTGGACTGTCAGTTTGAGGCTAGTGGACTGTCAGTGTGAGGCTAGTGGACTGTCAGTGTGTGGCTAGTGGACTGTTAGATTGAGGCTAGTGGACTGTCAGTGTGAGGCTAGTGGACTGTCAGTTTGAGGCTAGTGGACTGTCAGTGTGAGGCTAGTGGACTGTCAGTGTGAGGCTAATGGACTGTCAGTGTGAGGCTAGTGGACTGTCAGTGTGAGGCTAGTGGACTGTCAGTGTGAGGCTAGTGGACTGTCAGTGTGAGGCCAGTGGACTGTCAGTGTGAGGTTCGTGGACTGTCAGTGTGAGGCTAGTGGACTCTCAGTGTGAGGCTAATGGACTGTCAGTGTGTGGCTAGTGGACTGTCAGTGTGAGGTTCGTGGACAGTCAGTGTGAGGCTAGTGGACTGTCAGTGTGAGGCTAGTGGACTGTCAGTGTGTGGCTCGCGGACTGTCAGTGTGTGGCTAGTGGGTGTCAGTTTGAGGCCAGTGGATTGTCAGTGTGAGGCTAGTGGACTGTCAGTGTGTGGCTAGTGGACTGTCAGTGTGAGGCTAGTGGACTGTCAGTGTGAGGCAAGTGGACTGTCAGTGTGAGGCAAGTGGACTGTCAGTGTTAGGCTAGTGAACTGTCAGTGTGAGGCTATTATACTGCGATTGTGGGGCTAGTGGACTGTCAGTGTTAGGCTAGTGTATTGTCATTGTGGGGCTAGTGAACTGTCAGTGTGAGGCTAGTGTACTGTCAGTGTGAGGCTAGTGGACAGTCACTGTGAGGCTAGTGGACTGTCAGTGTGAGGCTAGTGGACTGTCAGTGTGAGGCAAGTGGACTGTCAGTGTGAGGCAAGTGGACTGTCAGTGTGAGGCTAGTGGACAGTCAGTGTGAGGCTAGTGGACAGTCAGTGTGAGGCTAGTGGACTGTCAGTGTGAGGCTAGTGGACTGTCAGTGTGAGGCAAGTGGACTGTCAGTGTGAGGTACGTGGACTGTCAGTGTGAGGCTAGTGGACTGCCAGTGTGAGGCTAGTGGACTGTCAGTGTGAGGCTAGTGGACTGTCAGTGTTCGGCTAGTGTATTGTCATTGTGAGGCTAGTGGACAGTCAGTGTGAGGCTAGTGGACTGTCAGTGTGTGGCTAGTGAACTGTCAGTGTGAGGCTAGTGGACTGTCAGTATGAGGCAAGTGGACTGTCAGTGTGAGGCTCGTGGACTGTCAGTATTAGGCTAGTGAACTGTCAGTGTGAGGCTATTATACTGCGATTGTGGGGCTAGTGGACTGTCAGTGTTCGGCTGGTGTATTGTCATTGTGGGGCTAGTGGACAGTCAGTGTGAGGTTATTATACTGCGATTGTGGGGCTAGTGGACTGTCAGTGTTAGGCTAGTGTATTGTCATTGTGGGGCTAGTGAACTGTCAGTGTGAGGCTAGTGTACTGTCAGTGTGAGGCTAGTGGACAGTCACTGTGAGGCTAGTGGACTGTCAGTGTGAGGCTAGTGGACTGTCAGTGTGAGGCAAGTGGACTGTCAGTGTGAGGCAAGTGGACTGTCAGTGTGAGGCTAGTGGACAGTCAGTGTGAGGTTAGTGGACTGTCAGTGTGAGGCTAGTGGACTGTTAGTATTTGGCTAGTGGACTGTCAGTGTTAGGCTAGTGGACTGTCAGTGTGAGGTTCGTGGACTGTCAGTGTGAGGCTAGTGTATTGTCATTGTGAGGCTAGTGGACAGTCAGTGTGAGGCTAGTGGACTGTCAGTGTGAGGCTAGTGGACTGTCAGTGTTCGGCTAGTGTATTGTCATTGTGAGGCTAGTGGACAGTCAGTGTGAGGCTAGTGGACTGTCAGTGTGAGGCTAGTGAACTGTCAGTGTTAGGCTAGTGGACTGTCAGTGTTAGGCTAGTGTATTGTCATTGTGAGGCGAGTGGACTGTCAGTGTGAGGCTAGTGGACTGTCAGTGTTAGGCTAGTGAACTGTCAGTGTGAGGCTAGTGAACTGTCAGTGTTAGGCTAGTGGACTGTCAGTGTGAGGCTTGTGGACTGTCAGTGTGAGGCTAGTGAACTGTCAGTGTTAGGCTAGTGGACTGTCAGTGTTAGGCTAGTGTATTGTCATTGTGAGGCTAGTGGACTGTCAGTGTGAGGCTAGTGAACTGTTGGTGTGAGGCTAGTGGACTGCCAGTGTTAGGCTAGTGTACTGTCAGTGTGAGGCTAGTGGAATGTTAGTATGTGGCTAGTGGACTGTCAGTGTTAGGCTAGTGGACTGTCAGTGTGTGGCTAGTGCACTGTCAGTTTGAGGCTAGTGGACTGTCAGTGTGTGGCTAGAGGACTGTCAGTGTGAGGCTAGTGGACTGTCAGAGTGTGGCTAGTGGACTGTCAGTGTGTGGCTAGTGGACTGTCAGTGTGTGGCTAGTGGACTGTCAGTGTTAGGCTAGTGGACTGTCAGTGTGAGGCTTGTGGACTGTCAGTGTGAGGCTAGTGAACTGTCAGTGTTAGGCTAGTGGACTGTCAGTGTTAGGCTAGTGTATTGTCATTGTGAGGCTAGTGGACTGTCAGTGTGAGGCTAGTGAACTGTTGGTGTGAGGCTAGTGGACTGACAGTGTTAGGCTAGTGTACTGTCAGTGTGAGGCTAGTGGACTGTTAGTATGTGGCTAGTGGACTGTCAGTGTTAGGCTAGTGGACTGTCAGTGAGTGGCTAGTGCACTGTCAGTTTGAGGCTAGTGGACTGTCAGAGTGTGGCTAGTGGACTGTCAGTGTGTGGCTAGTGGACTGTCAGTGTGTGGCTAGTGGACTGTCAGTGTGAGGCTAGTGGACTGTCAATGTGTGGCTAGTGGACTGTCAGTTTGAGGCTAGTGGACTGTCAGTGTGAGGCTAGTAGACTGTCAGTGTGTGGCTAGTGGACTGTTAGTTTGAGGCTAATGGACTGTCAGTGTGAGGCTAGTGGACTGTCAGTTTGAGGCTAGTGGACTGTCAGTGTGAGGCTAGTGGACTGTCAGTGTGAGGCTAATGGACTGTCAGTGTGAGGCTAATGGACTGTCAGTGTGTGGCTAGTGGACTGTCAGTGTGAGGTTCGTGGACTGTCGGTGTGAGGCTAGTGGACTGTAAGTGTGAGGCTAGTGGACAGTCAGTGTGAGGCTAGTGGACTGTCAGTGTGTGGCTAGTGGACTGTCAGTGTGAGGTTAGTGGACTGTCAGTGTGAGGCTAGTGGACTGTCAGTGTGAGGCTAGTGGACTGTCAGTGTGAGGCTATTATACTGCGATTGTGGGGCGAGTGGACTGTCAGTTTTAGGCTAGTGTATTGTCATTGTGGGGCTAGTGAACTGTCAGTGTGAGGCTAGTGTACTGTCAGTGTGAGGCTAGTGGACAGTCAGTGTGAGGCTAGTGGACAGTCAGTGTGAGGCTAGTGGACTGTCAGTGTGAGGCTAGTGGACTGTCATTGTGAGGCAAGTGGACTGTCAGTGTGAGGCTAGTGTATTGTCATTGTGAGGCGAGTGGACAGTCAGCGTGAGGCTAGTGGACTGTCAGTGTGAGGCTAGTGAACTGTCAGTGTTCGGCTAGTGTATTGTCATTGTGAGGCTAGTGGACAGTCAGTGTGAGGCTAGTGGACTGTCAGTGTGAGGCTAGTGGACTGTCAGTGTTCGGCTAGTGTATTGTCATTGTGAGGCTAGTGGACAGTCAGTGTGAGGCTAGTGGACTATCAGTGTGAGGCTAGTGAACTGTCAGTGTTAGGCTAGTGGACTGTCAGTGTTAGGCTAGAGTATTGTCATTGTGAGGCTAGTGGACTGTCAGTGTGAGGCTAATGGACTGTCAGTGTGTGGCTAGTGGACTGTCAGTGTGAGGTTCGTGGACTGTCAGTGTGAGGCTAATGGACTGTCAGTGTGAGGCTAATGGACTGTCACTGTGTGGCTAGTGGACTGTCAGTGTGAGGTTCGTGGACTGTCAGTGTGAGGCTAGTGGACTGTCAGTGTGTGGCTAGCGGACTGCCAGTGTGTGGCTAGTGGACTGTCAGTTTGAGGCTAGTGGACTGTCAGTGTGAGGCTAGTGGACTGTCAGTGTGTGGCTAGTGGACTGTCAGTGTGAGGCTAGTGGACTGTCAGTGTGAGGCAAGTGGACTGTCAGTGTGAGGCTTGTGGACTGTCAGTGTTAGGCTAGTTAACTGTCAGTGTGAGACTATTATACTGCGATTGTGGGGCTAGTGGACTGTCAGTGTTAGGCTAGTGTATTGTCATTGTGGGGCTAGTGAACTGTCAGTGTGAGGCTAGTGTACTGTCAGTGTGAGGCTAGTGGACAGTCAGTGTGAGGCTAGTGGACAGTCAGTGTGAGGCTAGTGGACTGTCAGTGTGAGGCTAGTGGACTGTTAGTGAGTGGCTAGTGGACTGTCAGTTTGAGGCTAGTGGACTGTCAGTGTGTGGCTAGTGGACTGTCAGTGTGAGGCTAGTGGACTGTCAGAGTGTGGCTAGTGGACTGTCAGTGTGTGGCTGGTGGACTGTCAGTATGTGGCTAGTGGACTGTCAGTGTGAGGCTAGTGGACTGTCAGTGTGTGGCTAGTGGACTGTCAGTTTGAGGCTAGTGGACTGTCAGTGTGAGGCTAGTGGACTGTCAGTGTGTGGCTAGTGGACTGTTAGTTTGAGGCTAATGGACTGTCAGTGTGAGGCTAGTGGACTGTCAGTTTGAGGCTAGTGGACTGTCAGTGTGAGGCTAGTGGACTGTCAGTGTGAGGGTAATGGACTGTCAGTGTGAGGCTAGTGGACTGTCAGTGTGAGGCTAGTGGACTGTCAGTGTGAGGCTAGTGGACTGTCAGTGTGAGGCCAGTGGACTGTCAGTGTGAGGTTCGTGGACTGTCAGTGTGAGGCTAGTGGACTCTCAGTGTGAGGCTAATGGACTGTCAGTGTGTGGCTAGTGGACTGTCAGTGTGAGGTTCGTGGACAGTCAGTGTGAGGCTAGTGGACTGTCAGTGTGAGGCTAGTGGACTGTCAGTGTGTGGCTAGCGGACTGTCAGTGTGTGGCTAGTGGGTGTCAGTTTGAGGCCAGTGGATTGTCAGTGTGAGGCTAGTGGACTGTCAGTGTGTGGCTAGTGGACTGTCAGTGTGAGGCTAGTGGACTGTCAGTGTGAGGCAAGTGGACTGTCAGTGTGAGGCTCGTGGACTGTCAGTGTTAGGCTAGTGAACTGTCAGTGTGAGGCTATTATACTGCGATTGTGGGGCTAGTGGACTGTCAGTGTTAGGCTAGTGTATTGTCATTGTGGGGCTAGTGAACTGTCAGTGTGATGCTAGTGTACTGTCAGTGTGAGGCTAGTGGACAGTCACTGTGAGGCTAGTGGACTGTCAGTGTGAGGCTAGTGGACTGTCAGTGTGAGGCAAGTGGACTGTCAGTGTGAGGCAAGTGGACTGTCAGTGTGAGGCTAGTGGACAGTCAGTGTGAGGCTAGTGGACAGTCAGTGTGAGGCTAGTGGACTGTTAGTATTTGGCTAGTGGACTGTCAGTGTTAGGCTAGTGGACTGTCAGTGTGAGGTACGTGGACTGTCAGTGTGAGGCTAGTGGACTGTCAGTGTGAGGCTAGTGGACTGTCAGTGTGAGGCTAGTGGACTGTCAGTGTTCGGCTAGTGTATTGTCATTGTGAGGCTAGTGGACAGTCAGTGTGAGGCTAGTGGACTGTCAGTGTGTGGCTAGTGAACTGTCAGTGTGAGGCTAGTGGACTGTCAGTGTGAGGCAAGTGGACTGTCAGTGTGAGGCTCGTGAACTGTCAGTATTAGGCTAGTGAACTGTCAGTGTGAGGCTATTATACTGCGATTGTGGGGCTAGTGGACTGTCAGTGTTCGGCTGGTGTATTGTCATTGTGGGGCTAGTGAACTGTCAGTGTGAGGCTAGTGGACAGTCACTGTGAGGCTAGTGGACTGTCAGTGTGAGGCTAGTGGACTGTCAGTGTGAGGCAAGTGGACTGTCAGTGTGAGGCAAGTGGACTGTCAGTGTGAGGCTAGTGGACAGTCAGTGTGAGGTTAGTGGACTGTCAGTGTGAGGCTAGTGGACTGTTAGTATTTGGCTAGTGGACTGTCAGTGTTAGGCTAGTGGACTGTCAGTGTGAGGTTCGTGGACTGTCAGTGTGAGGCTAGTGTATTGTCATTGTGAGGCTAGTGGACAGTCAGTGTGAGGCTAGTGGACTGTCAGTGTGAGGCTAGTGGACTGTCAGTGTTCGGCTAGTGTATTGTCATTGTGAGGCTAGTGGACAGTCAGTGTGAGGCTAGTGGACTGTCAGTGTGAGGCTAGTGAACTGTCAGTGTTAGGCTAGTGGACTGTCAGTGTTAGGCTAGTGTATTGTCATTGTGAGGCGAGTGGACTGTCAGTGTGAGGCTAGTGGACTGTCAGTGTTAGTCTAGTGAACTGTCAGTGTGAGGCTAGTGAACTGTCAGTGTTAGGCTAGTGGACTGTCAGTGTGAAGCTTGTGGACTGTCAGTGTGAGGCTAGTGAACTGTCAGTGTTAGGCTAGTGGACTGTCAGTGTTAGGCTAGTGTATTGTCATTGTGAGGCTAGTGGACTGTCAGTGTTAGGCTAGTTAACTGTCAGTGTGAGACTATTATACTGCGATTGTGGGGCTAGTGGACTGTCAGTGTTAGGCTAGTGTATTGTCATTGTGGGGCTAGTGAACTGTCAGTGTGAGGCTAGTGTACTGTCAGTGTGAGGCTAGTGGACAGTCAGTGTGAGGCTAGTGGACAGTCAGTGTGAGGCTAGTGGACTGTCAGTGTGAGGCTAGTGGACTGTTAGTGAGTGGCTAGTGGACTGTCAGTTTGAGGCTAGTGGACTGTCAGTGTGTGGCTAGTGGACTGTCAGTGTGAGGCTAGTGGACTGTCAGAGTGTGGCTAGTGGACTGTCAGTGTGTGGCTGGTGGACTGTCAGTATGTGGCTAGTGGACTGTCAGTGTGAGGCTAGTGGACTGTCAGTGTGTGGCTAGTGGACTGTCAGTTTGAGGCTAGTGGACTGTCAGTGTGAGGCTAGTGGACTGTCAGTGTGTGGCTAGTGGACTGTTAGTTTGAGGCTAGTGGACTGTCAGTGTGAGGCTAGTGGACTGTCAGTTTGAGGCTAGTGGACTGTCAGTGTGAGGCTAGTGGACTGTCAGTGTGAGGGTAATGGACTGTCAGTGTGAGGCTAGTGGACTGTCAGTGTGAGGCTAGTGGACTGTCAGTGTGAGGCTAGTGGACTGTCAGTGTGAGGCCAGTGGACTGTCAGTGTGAGGTTCGTGGACTGTCAGTGTGAGGCTAGTGGACTCTCAGTGTGAGGCTAATGGACTGTCAGTGTGTGGCTAGTGGACTGTCAGTGTGAGGTTCGTGGACAGTCAGTGTGAGGCTAGTGGACTGTCAGTGTGAGGCTAGTGGACTGTCAGTGTGTGGCTAGCGGACTGTCAGTGTGTGGCTAGTGGGTGTCAGTTTGAGGCCAGTGGATTGTCAGTGTGAGGCTAGTGGATTGTCAGTGTGAGGCTAGTGGACTGTCAGTGTGTGGCTAGTGGACTGTCAGTGTGAGGCTAGTGGACTGTCAGTGTGAGGCAAGTGGACTGTCAGTGTGAGGCTCGTGGACTGTCAGTGTTAGGCTAGTGAACTGTCAGTGTGAGGCTATTATACTGCGATTGTGGGGCTAGTGGACTGTCAGTGTTAGGCTAGTGTATTGTCATTGTGGGGCTAGTGAACTGTCAGTGTGAGGCTAGTGTACTGTCAGTGTGAGGCTAGTGGACAGTCACTGTGAGGCTAGTGGACTGTCAGTGTGAGGCTAGTGGACTGTCAGTGTGAGGCAAGTGGACTGTCAGTGTGAGGCAAGTGGACTGTCAGTGTGAGGCTAGTGGACAGTCAGTGTGAGGCTAGTGGACAGTCAGTGTGAGGCTAGTGGACTGTTAGTATTTGGCTAGTGGACTGTCAGTGTTAGGCTAGTGGACTGTCAGTGTGAGGTACGTGGACTGTCAGTGTGAGGCTAGTGGACTGTCAGTGTGAGGCTAGTGGACTGTCAGTGTGAGGCTAGTGGACTGTCAGTGTTCGGCTAGTGTATTGTCATTGTGAGGCTAGTGGACAGTCAGTGTGAGGCTAGTGGACTGTCAGTGTGTGGCTAGTGAACTGTCAGTGTGAGGCTAGTGGACTGTCAGTGTGAGGCAAGTGGACTGTCAGTGTGAGGCTCGTGAACTGTCAGTATTAGGCTAGTGAACTGTCAGTGTGAGGCTATTATTCTGCGATTGTGGGGCTAGTGGACTGTCAGTGTTCGGCTGGTGTATTGTCATTGTGGGGCTAGTGAACTGTCAGTGTGAGGCTAGTGGACAGTCACTGTGAGGCTAGTGGACTGTCAGTGTGAGGCTAGTGGACTGTCAGTGTGAGGCAAGTGGACTGTCAGTGTGAGGCAAGTGGACTGTCAGTGTGAGGCTAGTGGACAGTCAGTGTGAGGTTAGTGGACTGTCAGTGTGAGGCTAGTGGACTGTTAGTATTTGGCTAGTGGACTGTCAGTGTTAGGCTAGTGGACTGTCAGTGTGAGGTTCGTGGACTGTCAGTGTGAGGCTAGTGTATTGTCATTGTGAGGCTAGTGGACAGTCAGTGTGAGGCTAGTGGACTGTCAGTGTGAGGCTAGTGGACTGTCAGTGTTCGGCTAGTGTATTGTCATTGTGAGGCTAGTGGACAGTCAGTGTGAGGCTAGTGGACTGTCAGTGTGAGGCTAGTGAACTGTCAGTGTTAGGCTAGTGGACTGTCAGTGTTAGGCTAGTGTATTGTCATTGTGAGGCGAGTGGACTGTCAGTGTGAGGCTAGTGGACTGTCAGTGTTAGTCTAGTGAACTGTCAGTGTGAGGCTAGTGAACTGTCAGTGTTAGGCTAGTGGACTGTCAGTGTGAGGCTTGTGGACTGTCAGTGTGAGGCTAGTGAACTGTCAGTGTTAGGCTAGTGGACTGTCAGTGTTAGGCTAGTGTATTGTCATTGTGAGGCTAGTGGACTGTCAGTGTGAGGCTAGTGAACTGTTGGTGTGAGGCTAGTGGACTGCCAGTGTTAGGCTAGTGTACTGTCAGTGTGAGGCTAGTGGACTGTTAGTATGTGGCTAGTGGACTGTCAGTGTTAGGCTAGTGGACTGTCAGTGTGTGGCTAGTGCACTGTCAGTTTGAGGCTAGTGGACTGTCAGTGTGTGGCTAGAGGACTGTCAGTGTGAGGCTAGTGGACTGTCAGAGTGTGGCTAGTGGACTGTCAGTGTGTGGCTAGTGGACTGTCAGTGTGTGGCTAGTGGACTGTCAGTGTTAGGCTAGTGGACTGTCAGTGTGAGGCTTGTGGACTGTCAGTGTGAGGCTAGTGAACTGTCAGTGTTAGGCTAGTGGACTGTCTATGTTAGGCTAGTGTATTGTCATTGTGAGGCTAGTGGACTGTCAGTGTGAGGCTAGTGAACTGTTGGTGTGAGGCTAGTGGACTGACAGTGTTAGGCTAGTGTACTGTCAGTGTGAGGCTAGTGGACTGTTAGTATGTGGCTAGTGGACTGTCAGTGTTAGGCTAGTGGACTGTCAATGAGTGGCTAGTGCACTGTCAGTTTGAGGCTAGTGGACTGTCAGAGTGTGGCTAGTGGACTGTCAGTGTGTGGCTAGTGGACTGTCAGTGTGTGGCTAGTGGACTGTCAGTGTGAGGCTAGTGGACTGTCAGTGTGTGGCTAGTGGACTGTCAGTTTGAGGCTAGTGGACTGTCAGTGTGAGGCTAGTAGACTGTCAGTGTGTGGCTAGTGGATTGTTAGTTTGAGGCTAATGGACTGTCAGTGTGAGGCTAGTGGACTGTCAGTTTGAGGCTAGTGGACTGTCAGTGTGAGGCTAGTGGACTGTCAGTGTGAGGCTAATGGACTGTCAGTGTGAGGCTAATGGACTGTCAGTGTGTGGCTAGTGGACTGTCAGTGTGAGGTTCGTGGACTGTCAGTGTGAGGCTAGTGGACTGTAAGTGTGAGGCTAGTGGACAGTCAGTGTGAGGCTAGTGGACTGTCAGTGTGTGGCTAGTGGACTGTCAGTGTGAGGTTAGTGGACTGTCAGTGTGAGGCTAGTGGACTGTCAGTGTGTGGCTAGCGGACTGTCAGTGTGTGGCTAGCGGACTGGTCAGTGTGAGGCTAGTGGACTGTCAGTGTGAGGCTAGTGGACTGTGATTGTATTGATGTTCATTGATGCTGGTTGAGTGCTGATGTTTACGGCCTTACAGGTTTTCATTTCTTCTGTTTTCCATTTCCAACAAAGCGAGCAGAAATGTACTGCTGAGACTGGCTGCCGTGTCCTTCTCAATGTTGCTCTGGACTAATGACTTTGTGCCTCTGGTGCCAAGTGTTGGATTCTGGCCCCTCACTTCCTTTGGGTGCCGGGATTGAACACTCTGTGTTGGTGTCAATTGGTCACTTGGGCTGCAATGTGAAGCTCTGTGGCTTTGGATATTAAATTGATTCATATTGTCTCTGCAGTGCAGACAGGAGGCCAGTGCTATACACCTTGAAAACGTCACATGGACCACTAGTTAAGAACCCCTGCTATAGTCATGCTCTTATTTAGTTAAGTTGACAGATAATATTTAGTGAGTCTCTAGCTGAGCATGATCTCACACTGGTGTGATCCGCTCTGTGAAATCAACTTTGTTTTATAAAGTCATTTGCAATTAAAAATGTCAACATTAGGTATCAAATTTACAACCACACCTTGGTCCTCTGAGCAGCTGCTTCAATTAAAGCATCGGAGGAAAAAGCTGGAAAGGATATGAAATGGATAGTTCCAGTGAAGTAATTTGTTGTGATGAAGTAAATAGCCTCTTTTTCAACTATAATTTTATTATTTATTTTATATTCACTATGCTCGGCAAAGCTAGAAATGGCAGACAATCAAGCATGAAATTACAGAAGCATTCAAATAATATGGAACAACTTTGATGTTGCGTCATATCTCAATTAGCAGTCAGAAAACAGGGCGGCATGGTGGTGCAGTGGTTAGCATTGCTGCTTCACCGCACCGAGGACCCGGATTTGATCCCGGCCCTGGGTCACTGTCCGTGTGGAGTTTGCACATTCTCCCCATGTCTGAGTGGGTCTCACCTCCACAACCCAAAGATGGGAAGTGTAGGTGAATTGGCCACGCTAAATTGTCCCTTAATTGGAAAAAGAAATTAATTGGATACTCTAAATTTTTTTTAAAAGGAGAAAAACATCTGGGGTGGGATTCTCCGTCGGCCGACGCCAAAATCGGGAAGTGGACTGGGTGAAGAATTGGTTTTGACGCCAAATCACGGCGGGCACCGGGTTCACGCCAAATCACAATTTCCTGGTGCCCCAATGCTTTCCACCCCTCGCGTACAGTAAACACCATTTACACATCATTAGCGGCCTGACCCGGTATTTTCTGGACCACCACGATTCGCTGCCTCCACTGGGGGGGAATTTCCGATGGCGAGGTTCACTTGTGCTTTTAAAAATCAAAAAACAAGCGCTGTGACTGATGAGAGAGAGAGAGGACGTAGGGCATACAGAGGCACGAATGTGGGCTCCCAGGCTGGCCGGGGTGGGGGGGGGAGGTGATGGGGGACAGGCCGTGGGGCCGGGGAGATCCCCCACAAGACTGGGGCTATGCCCAAGCACGGACCATCATGGTGGGGTACCAGAACGGTGAGCACCGTCTGAGCTGTGGAACCTGAGCCAAACCCACCCCCAAAGTCTGCCCATTCCCAACCCCAACCTGAACCTTCTCTCCAGCCCTCCCAGACCAGCCCACCCCTTACACCCTTCTGACAGGGCACCGAGGCAGGTTGTAACAGTGTGAACAGGTATTTAATGTGACAACATATATACAGATTGGTTCCCTGGCCCCTATCACTAAACTGTGCCCTGCAACCATACCAACTTAACTGGTGTCTACTTTTCTGGCCTCACGGGCCCCAACACTACATCTAGGCGGATCCCCAGACAGTTCATCAGGAGTGGAGCCGGCCTGCTGTGCTCCCTGCCCTGGGTCTCCTTTGGCGGCCGTCTTATGGGGCCACTCGACTTGGATGGGCCCGGCTGCTGCTCGGGTGTCCCAGATGGCATGGTGCTGCCCTGTTCTGCCCTCTGCCCATGTGATGCATCAGGGACAAGAGTGGTGGAGTGCTGCGGTGTTCCGGCACCTCCGCTGCGAGAGTCACCGGCACGGACCCCATCACCTCCTCCTCCCTCAGGGTGCCCATTGACCCCTGGGCTACTTTGTGGAACGGCGGTGCGAGTGGAGCTAACACCTGAGGCTCCCCGTCACCTGTCCTGGAAGCCCGCTCTGGTCTCGACCATGGTCTCAATGCTCATGACCATGGTGCACAGGAAGTGGACCATCTCCATCTGGAACTGCGCCACATCAAGTTGTGACTGTGCCACCACCTTCTGGATCTGTGCCACATCAGCCAGTGACTGCGCCAGCTCCCTATGGGACTGGGCCACCTCTCTCTGTGTCTAAGCCACATTGGCGAGCTCCTGGGCAATGCCGCTGACGCTCTCAGCCATGGCCGCTGTGACTGGGAGCGCCGCGGCAACGTCCAGGTGACAATGTGAGAGGGCAACCCTGCACTGGGCCTCGGCCAATGCCGACACAGGATGCCACAGGCCTTGGACATGCTGATCCATGGCCAAAACCCTCTCATCCAAAGCCTCCACAGTGGACGCCACACCTGCAGTGTTAGCTTGGGTGGCACACTTGATCGGCACCACCTCCTGCTCCTGCACACGGTTGGTCTCCTCCAACTGCTCCTGCAGGCACTGGATGCTCGCCGACAACCTCTCATGTAGTCCCTGGCTCTGTGACTGCATCTCCACGATTGATGGGTCTGTCCATTCCAGAAGCCCAAAACCCATCTGGACGGCAGCTAATCCCTGGGGTTGGGCCGCACTCCGACCGTCCGCCCCCTCGGGAGTTCCTACCGCCACCTGCTGTACTGGAGCATGTGTGTAGTGCACACCAGAGAGTATCCCAGGAGCCTCTTCAGTAAATTGCCCAACCAAGGTCAGTGTCTCTGGGATGGTGGAGGATGTTGGAGACAGCTGTGGTGGGAAATCTGTGTCTTGAGTTCTGGGGTGTCCTGGGATTCGGGTCAAGGGCTGCCGTACGTGTCGGTATCGTCCAGCTGCTGGTCGGCATCTGGGGTTCTGGCTGTGGCTGGGGTAGTGGGCTGGGGACAGCAGATGGGCCTGTCCCACCATCAGCAGCTCCTACAACACACAAGATAAGACGCATGATTGCATCATGGGCTGGGGTGTGTGTGTGGGGGGGGCGCGGGGCGGGGGGGGGGGGGGGGGGTGGAGCGGTGGTGTTTGGGTGGTATGAGGGTGGTGTGGGTGTAATGGTGGTGGTAGATTTGAGGGTGGTGTGGTGCCGACACACGTGTCATGGGGAACCACAGATCAGCAGGCTCTGTTGCGGTGAGGGGCCGCAGGCCCGGTGGTCCCCCTCCAGTCTTCTCCCGTTCCCGGCGGTTATAGGTAGCCTTCCCCTGGGGAGAGGGGGGATGCTTGGATACAGAACATGCACAATTTTAGTCAGTCCGATGCATGCTGCCAAGCGGTTGAGTAGCTGATGGCTTCAGTGGCCAGGGCACCTGACCATGGCGGCCGGTATGGGTGCTGGCATGTGGTGCAGGGTGGGGATCCTGCCTCCCTCTGGGTGTGGGGGTGTGGGAGGGTTTACGGATGTGTAGGACGGGGGCTGGTGCCTGGGCCACACTGCTGCCTACTCACCCAGGCCGCACTGAGGAAGCCGTGCAGTTTCTTCCTGCACTACTGGCCGATCCTAGCAATGTTGCCCACGGCGCTGACCACCTCTGCCACCTATATCCAGGCACGGTGAACAGCAGTGGCTGGCGGCCTCCTTCCTGGCCAGGGTACAGGGTCGCCCACCTCTCCTCCACGGGATCTAGCAAGGTGTCGTGCTCGGTGTCCGTGAAACAGGGTGCCGCTTTCCTCGCTGCCATCTTGTTGGCTGGGATGGTGTGTGTGGGATGGTGTATATGCGGCTACAGCTTGTCAGCCTCCTGCGTGTCATTCGCAAACCCTGCGAACCCCGCATCGTTTCCCATTGGAATCGATTATTCCACGTGGCGCTGGTTCTAGCCCCCTAAATGTCATTGAATTGGTCCAGGTGCAGCGCCAGTTATCTGTCGTGGAAGTCCATGGATCCTGCCCCGGCGTCATCACTGAGTCTCAGGAACAGTGAATTTGGCCCCAGACCTCTGCAAGGATTACCAGAATTGGCAGGAAAGGGTTGAGAATGCTGAGACAGTTGAAGATGTGACTGACGTTGATATCGCTCATACCGAGTGCAAGAATTCTGTGTACGGAAAACCAATGAAATCCATTAATGTTACATGTACAATAAGTCCCAGGTTGCATTTTATCAGCACGCACAGCTGTGTAGGGAAGAAATAGTGGCAGTGTCCAAGACTCAAAATACTCCAGAGATTTAAGAGAATATTAGTGAAAGATTATTCTGACTACTTAAAGAACCAGTTAAATAATACAGTAATGACCACTTCTCAACTTATGAATTATATGGCTTATGGACACTGATTGACTCCAACATGGCTTCGCAAGTGCTGTCAGTTAACCACGATTCACACTTAAAAGACTCCTCTCTGTTTCCAGCCAGGCCAATGGCTGCTAAATCACTGCCTAAATGTTGGGGATTGCTTCGTACTGATGGTTATCAGACGGTGTGCTCCCCCTGCTAAAACTCACCTGTGCTCTTACCCACCTACCCCATGCCCTTGCTGCTCTACTGTTTCAAAACACCAACAGATTTTGATGCTTTCGTGACACCATAGTTGAAAAAGTATTTAATCAAATGTAAAGCGTTTTGAGACATCCTGAGGTGTTAGATCAATGCGAGTTCTTTCCTTGACACACATCATCTGACAAACCTGCTTTTTGCCATGTTCCCAACTGCTTATCATGAAAACTGTCAGCTGCCTCTAGTATTAAACAATAACTTTCAATGAAAAGAATAATTTGGGAGTGAGTTAAATCCTGCTTTAAATCCTAAATTTGCATATTTCACATTTATAATGAATTGATTGTTAGGCAGCTAACAAGTATTAACAGGCCTGAAAAGTCACATAATGATGTCCAAGCACTATTTCGGGGTAAAATCAAAAGTTAAAAATCACTCCATGAGCATCAAGTCAAAAATTAACAACACCTTAAAAAACATCTAGGTCGTATACCTATTGAATCCCTTATTGTTTGTTTGACAAGAGTAGTTAAAGTTTAGCTGGTCAAAATGTCACCTCCTCAAAAGAATGGTCAACATGTCACCTGCCAAACTTAAAAGAGATTAGGTGATCTATGCCAAATGTTGGGCCCATGAAGTTTCCCGACAAACATTGCCTGATCACCGCAGGGCTTTTAAGCACAATGCAAACCGTTTAAAATCAGCAACAATTCCAAATTAGGGTTTTATGAGTTATATTTATTTTGAATGAGTTAACTTTTGTTCACACACAAGGATGACTTTTTTTTGAGATTTTGGAGATTTGGGCATTGACAGGGAGTCATCCAGACTCGAATCGTTAGCTCCCTTCTCTCTCCACAGATGCTGTCAGACCTGCTGAGATTGTCCAGCCTTTTCTGATTTTGTGTCAGATTCCAGCATCCACAGTCATTTGCTTTTATTTTGACTTTTTGTGGATTTAATTAAAAGAAGTTTTACATATAGGTCAGTCAACCAATGAAATGTTTGATTTCATAAATAGAAAAATACAAGGGAAGAGGGAAAGCAGGGACACACTTCAGCTCAGCTCGCCGGCGAAGTCGTGCCGTCCTTTATCACATCTCTGGCCACCTACAAAGACGAGAGAAGAGCAAGTTGAAGATAAATAATGTAAGTATATGAAGAATTTGAAAAAACTTGAAAGATATTTTATCACTGTTAAATCAAGCATATGTGCTATCCTTGCTATTGATACAATAATGTACCACAGTTCTAGCAACGAACCAATATATCATTGTTGCTGATCACTGCAAAGTTTAAGAACCAGAACATTTTCATGTTTATTCCGACTATACGTTTGACAGGAATGTCAAATTCTCTGCATTATTATGCTGCCTGTGGACCTAGACCTTTCTCCAAACAGTTTGCTCAGCAGCTGCTTGTATAGCTCAGCTATTAATAGCCAGATCCCAGTAGAAGCCTTTAATTCATTTTGAACATACAGACTTGGCAATTTATAAATTGAAGTGGCAGATTAGCTCTACTGATTTGAGCCGATCTAAGTATGGTTTTTTTTTTGTAGGGTCATATTTTGTCGACTACCTCAGGGGGTTTGCTGCAGCTTTGCTAACTTTGGCATTACCATGTACACCCGCAACTTGCAGAATGGTCAACAGGATATTTGTATTTTTCAGAAGATCAATAACCCATATATTCACAGGGGCAACAATTTATACAACCACCACACTGCTGTATCTCCCGAGGATCAACCTCTCCGCAGTTTCCATTGCAAGTTCAATTAACTTGTGGCAAAAATGACGACGTATTTGGGAATGATGATTTTGTAAATCCATTTTATTTGTAAAACCTGTTGCTAATGAGGGTTAAAATTAGCAAGGCATTATTTGATGACTCCACCTGCCTGGGTGGGCTGCAGAAAGTGACATTTGGCAGAGGTGCTTGGTGGTTTTAAATGAAGTACAGATTGAGACATCAGCTGGAATCTTCCATTCAGGGGCGGGATTCTCCGACCCCACGCCCGGTCGGAGAATCGCCGGGGGGTGGCGTAAATCCCGCCTCCGCTGTGTCCCAAAGTCTCCACCACCAGAGATTCGGCGGGTTCGGGAATCGCGCTGCACCGGTTGGCGGGCCCACCCCCGCCGATTCTCCGGCCCACGATGGGCCGAACTCGCGCTGCTGGAATGCCTGTCCCGCCATTAAACCACCTTTTGAACGTCAGGGCAAGGCGGCGCGGGCAGGCTCCGGGGTCCTGGGCGAGGCGATCTGGCCCCGGGAGGGTGCCCCCACGGTGGCCGGGCCCGCGATCAGGGCCCACCGATCCGTGGGCGGGCCTGTGCCGTGGGGGCACTCTTTTTCTTCCGCCTTCGCAATGGTCTTCACTATGGCAGAGGCAGAAGAGACCCCCTCCCCTGCGCATGCGCAGGGAAGACGTCAGCAGCCGCTGACGCTCCCGCGCATGCGTTGCCCGGCGAAGACCTTTCGGCCCCGGATGGCATGGCGCCAAAGGCCTTTCCCGCCTGCCGGCAGAGCGCAAACCACTCCGGCGTGGGCCTAGCCCCTCAAGGTGAGGGTTTGGCCCCTAAAGATGCAGATACTTCCGCACCTTTGGGGCGGCCCGACGCCGGAGTGGTTCCCGCCACTCCATTATGCCAGAACCCCCCGCCCCACTGGGTAGGGGAGAATCCCGCCCCTGGAGTCTAGGCTCAATGACGGGAGTAGAAGTCAGAGTGATTTCCATTGGGGGGGTGGGAGGGGGGGTTTCGGTGCAGCTGACAGCATCTGATCTTTGTGCTGCTCAGCTCATTATCTGTGCCTCTGTGTGGAGCATGGAAGGATTTGGGTTTATTGTCACGTGTACTGAGGTACAGTGAAAAGTATTGTTCTGTGTACAGTCCAGACAGATCGTTCCATACATAAAAATATAGACATACTATAGATACACAATGTAAATACATCAACATCAGTGTGGCATATCCCATGACAGGACCAGGCAAGGAGTCACCAACCCTGTCATTACCTTATAGGGTCAAATATCCGGGCGCCAATTTAAAGGGCACCCAGACAGCCTGCACTATCCCAATCACCTTTGCCTGACCACTGCTCAACCCTTCCCACTAATCCTTAAACTTTTCCTTGGTTACCATCCACACAACTTGCATTGCCACCACTTGTTCTTAAACATAGGCTGGCATTTACAGACATTCCCCAAAGAGGTCAATGTAGTGACAACTCACTGTTAATCACGGAAGAAGTCCACTCGCCAGGTGCATGCTCCTTACGCGCAGTCATAATAGTGAGCATTCTAATTTCTTGCTGGCGGAGAACTTAATTTGGAGGTGGACTTAATTTAGCTGGGGAACTTAATCCCAGTCAACTGGCCTTTTAATGGGCATGCGTGACACGTTAAGCATGCAAAAGGGCTTCCCGATATTATTTGTAGGGGGAAGCTCGACCTTCCTTTGAAGTCACAAAAACGGAATTGCAAACATTTATCCTGGCGTTGGGGAAACTGCCAAGCTTTCTGCTGTTGATGGGCCCAGAAGATTTTGTCCCTTGGGGGCAGATTTTGGCAGGCGTTAGCCGTCAAGAGAATGGCGAAGTAGGCAGAGAATCCCACAAGAATCGGAAAACACGATTCTCACTGGCGCAACCTCGTTTTCCGATTTTTCCACACCAGTGACATAACAAAGTTCATGTCCTGGGGGGGGGGCACTGATCCTAATTTTGCATGGTGTGGCATTGAAGTACATTTTATTATACTTACCGAGTACCCCCGCCACATGATCCCCCCCTCAATGAATATTCATACCAAGTATAGGCTGGCATTTACAGAAGCTGGCAGTGCCAACCTGTTCCAGGGAGCAGTGTCGGGGCAGACCCCCTGGGGAGCTCCATCGGGGGCAGAGTTCACATTATGTTTGTCGCAGGGAATGCTGAAGCTTGTGGTGGGGGTGCTGGGAGAGCCCTGATGCTGATGGTGGTTGGACAGGGGGAAAGCCCTGATGCTGCTGGTGGGGTGGAGGGCAGGGGGAAGAGAGCCCTGATGCTGATGCTTGTAGTGGGGGAGGCATGAGAACCCCGATGCTGACGGTGGTGGGCAGGATAGGAGAAAGCTCCAGTGCTGATGGGGGAGATCGTGGGGCGGGGTTATTCCAAGTGCTGATCAGGGTGCCATTTTTAAATGGCTACCTGACCTCTGCGGTGCCGGCCTTGCCTATCAGGACCCACCCCACCACAGTGACGCCTGAAAACAAGCCCGCTGCATTTTTTTTCAGAGATGCTCAAAATCTAGACTAAAAACTCGGCTGGAGAGCTACATGTCGGGTTTCAGTCAGAGCCTGACACTGAAAAAATATGGGGAAATTCTGCCCCTGATGTTACTTAGATATTGTCATGATTTGTGCATTCCTGCTTTCCCATGCTTAAAATCTAGAGTCCTGGGGTGAGCAGGGGGCACACTGATCCTAATTTTGCATGGTGTGGCATGCTGGAGATCAAATGCTATCAAGCATAATGAATTTACCAGAATGATAACTGGTACAATTTGAAGTGACTTTACCAAAGCTGTAACTTTCACGGGTGAAGGATTTTAAGTTCTGCACCTGACGCGCATCACAAGTGTCTGCCCTAAAATTCCACATGCCCAGCCTTCAGTTCTTTAAAGTAATTCAGGAGATTTTCTTTTCAAATAACTCGTTTTTGGGATGTGGGCATTGCTGGCAAGACCAACATTTTATTGTCCATTCCTATTTTTTTCAACCAGTGCTCTATGACATATCTCCCACAATGCTGCACATGATTGATACAACTTGAGTACCTCAATGGGTCACTTCACGTTGGTTTGGAACCAGAGTGATATATAGGCCGGGCATTCATGAATCAGTTGAGTTTTTATGATAAACCAACAGCTTCCTGGTTGCCTTTAATAACACGAGCATTTATTTACAAATATTTTCTAAATTGAGTTCAAACTTTCAAACGGGCAAGATGGAATTTGGGCTCTCAGCCTGTACATCATTAGTCTAGACTGCTGGAATACATGTCCAACACCATGACCACTAGACTATTATACCCTAATTGTGGCCTGGGCCAAGGAAATTTTATAGTGGATGCTCCTGATGTGTACTAGGAGTGAATGCAACAGGATTTCTCAACCCTTGTTTTTTAAATAATATATTACGTACCACTACCAAATATTGATACATATTCTCAACCCCCATCTCTCGGATGACATGGACCCAGCTCTTAGCTGGTGACTATTATTGATGAATATGGGGTGTGATTCTCCGGAAAGGTTTCTAAATGTGGTAGTGAGCAGTAACAGCCGCGAGCTTCCCAGGGCTCAACCCAGCGAGACCGGCAACACTTTTCAACATTTCTTGGTCCACTTAACAAGGCCCCACGGGCTATTCGCCGCAAATGAAGGCTCGCCAGTGATTCGCCGGGACAATGCCCGCCAGCCCCCCGATAACAAGGTCGAGCAGCACTTGCTCAGCCAATCCCAGTCAGCTCACAACAATTGCGACGAGGAGATCGGATCCAAGATTCGGCAATGCAGATCTGGGGAGGCTCCTAAATACAGTGGCGGCCAGGAGAGATGTCCTGTTCCCGCGAGGGTCCCTGAGGGTGAGCCACAGTGCAGCCAGTGCTGCCTGGCATGAGCTGACGGCGGCTGTAAGCTCTGCAAGTGTGACCAGGAAGACTGGCCTCCAGTGCCAAAAAAGTTTTAACAACCTACACTGGACAAGACGTCTGAGTAGACACCAACGCCCCCCCACCCCCAAGACCTTTCCACCCCCACACAAGCATCCACCCCCCCAACTCTCCATGTGGCCTCCAACTTCCCATTCACTGCCCCCTCTCCCTTTAATGCCCCCACCCTTCCTTCACACTCTCCTTCCCACCACTGTGAACCACGCGTGTGACTAACGATGCCCTCTCCCTGTCTCCTCGGGAAAAGCTCTCCCACAACCATTGGGAGAGGGCCCAGACTGGCGGAGGATTGCCCCTGGACAGAAGAGTCCTCAACTGCTACAAGGAGCGGGCTCTGAAGGTGACCGGGGTGGCCAAGGACAGGGCGGTCACCCACACGGAGGGTGGCAGATGCCGCAGAGGTGAGGAACCATCGGGCTCCACCTGGAGGACCTGTCAAACGTGAGTTGTTATTGCCTCACTGAGCAACCCATCCCTCCCACTGACCACTTGTCCATTCTCCCGCAGGTCCTGCAGCCGACGTCGCCAGCCCATCCCAGGTGGCCGCCTCTCCAGCTGTCACAGCTGTCATCCCCACCCTCCACCAGATACACACACCTCAGTGGGAAAAGTTAGTGGTCAGGCTTCTGGGGCACAATCTGGTGAGCACCACACTGCTGATGATGCACATCAGGTGGAGGCAGGAACCCACATGCGAGACAGCAGTCGGAGGGCTGCTAGATCCCAGGTCCCAGCTGGGTATCAGCCTGATGCTGATCGTCTGGTACAGGGTTACCCGGAGCTGATGGAGACGATACAGTGCAGTCAGGACATTCAGAAGGAGTTGTCAGTGACACTCAAGTAGGTCCATAGTTGATTGGAAGAAACCCAGAAGCCACAGGCGCTGCAGATGTTGCTGGCAATACATGGCCCTGAGGCCAACACTGCTAGTGTGGCGACCACGTGGAGACCCTGGTACACGACGTCAGCACCATGAGTAGAAGTGTCCAAGGCATTGCGCAGTTGGTGATGGCCATGGTTATTCTACTCGCTGGGGAATGCTACCCAGTACCAGGTTGACCTTGATGAGGTTCTGTGGGACATGTCTCGCTCTCAGATGGGAATGGCCGAGGCACTGCGGAGCATGTCCCAGTCGCAGTTGAGCATTGCCAAGGCGCTGCAGAGAATGGCCTCGTCACTGAGGAGCATCGCTGAGGGCGTTGACACGATTATGCAGGCATCAGCGAGCCGTAAGGGCTGGCAGAGCCAGATGATGCAGGGGCAGCCGGGGCGCGATCCAGTTGCCCCTATGTCCCGAGGTGAACCCAGGGCCCTATGGGCACCGAACGGGAGGAGGGGGCCCTGGGTGCCAACCCGGACCCATCCCATGGAGTGGGGATGATGGCCATCAGCTCCCCTGAGTTCCACCCCTCTGATGAGGCCGTGTCTCACAGTCAGCACACGGGACAGGGCGGCACGGCTGTGCATATGCTGCTGACAAGTGTGCCAGGGCCCTCTGGCCCCAGAGCCCCCAGAGGACGCACGGCAGGGGCATCAAAGGCCAAGGGATGAGGTAAGTAGCTGGCTGCCTCCACCTCAGATGTGCACCCTGGGGAGACACCTAGATGCAGCAGTAAAGCTGGAATTCCAGGCACGTTGAAGATCACTGAGGACACTGGGGGAGGGAGGAGGGGGGGTGGGTAGGGGGTGAGGGTGAGGGGGGTGCGGCAGCATCGGGAGAGTGGGGAATTGTATAATATATTAAACACCCTTGAGCACAACCAGTATGACGCCTCTGTCACTTTCTTCCGCAATGCGTGCCGACCTCCAAACCCTTGGTCCATCTCTCCAGGCATCTCCCCTTCCACCTCTGGGAACATTGCGTGCAGGTGATGGGTGTGAGCAAGCACTCAGCAGACAGGCAGTGATCAGACTATGGCATAGATTGAGGAGCACTGGTGCTCAGCTCCCTGTGGATTATCATCGCCTCCCTACCCTCGACAGTGACCCGCTGACGGTGCTGACACAGTCCCAGCACCCTGGAGTGATGTGACACACACCCTGGGTGTTCAGATGTTGGCTGCTGCGTGTGTGGTGTTGCCTCCTGCAGTTTTCAGATACAGTGGCCAGGCATCACTGTCTGACTAGGATGCTAGGCAATAAGCCCCACATGCTACATGGCCCGCCCACCCACGATAATCCACTTAGGATGTGTGAAGTGTTCACTTAACCACGATTGCCAATTCCCGATTAGCAATAGCCTTCAGCCAGAGGCCTTGGCATTCGGTGGCGGTTATGGGTGGTCTGGGAGGCAGGCGGGCAGGGAAAAGGGTTGCCCCCGGAATGGATACACTCAATCCAGGCACTGGCATGGTGGTGCCACATGCGGTTGGCATGTTGGCACCACGCGTGGTTGGCCGCCCCCCCCCCCACACTCCCAAGACGACCCACCCCTGCGGAAGGTATTCCGCCCGCAACCAAGGGTCTCCCACCCCCTACCGAGAACTGGGGTGGCAAGCCCAGTGCCCCGGACTCTTTGCCTGTGAGCAAAGATGGCTGCTCACCTCCTCAGCTCCAAAGAGAAGTCCTTCTGCCAGGTTCACGTTTTTCAAAAGGAGTATGAATCGACGCCAGAGTCAGCACTTGTTGGGGAGGCTGCTGGATATGAGGTGGCTCCCATCAATTGTATGGAAATAGGGCTTAAGTGATGATAATTGGATCCTCGCCACACTGCTGTGAGATCCCGATTTCACCGAGGGGAGTGGGCCGGTTGCATCACTAACTGTTTGGCACCTGGCGCGGTTCTCGTTTTGGGTCTCTCCTGCTATTCACCGGCCTCGGTTCGGTCGAGCGAGAGCGCAAGGAGGCCGGAGACTCGCACCCATTGTTTGTTTTGTAAAGATAGAAATGAGAACTAGAAAACTATTGTCTATCTTCTTAAGTCTTCTGCAAGCACGGTAGGGCAGCACGGTAGCATTGTGGATAGCACAATTGCTTCACAGCTCCAGGGTCCCAGGTTCAATTCCGGCTTGGGTCTCTGTCTGTGCGGAGTCTGCACATCCTCCCCGTGTGTGCGTGGGTTTCCTCCGGGTGCTCCGGTTTCCTCCCATAGTCCAAAGATGTACAAGTTAGGTGGGTTGGCCATGCTAAAATTGCCCTTAGTGTCCAAAATTGCCCTTAGTGGTGGGTGGGGTTACTGGGTTATGGGGATAGGGTGGAGGTGTTGACCTTGGGTAGGGTGCTCTTCCCAAGAGCCGGTGCAGACTCGATGGGCCGAATGGCCTCCTTCTGCACTGTAAATTCTATGTCTAAGCTGACTGACTATACTGGAGGAGTCCTATTTTCAAATTTAGTTATCGTCTGATGCCCTAACTCTTTTTTTAATGTTTCTCCCCTTTTGAAGTTATGGCATGGGAGTAATCTTTTACCGTTCAAAAGTCTTGAAAGCTTGTTTTCCATCATTTCACCTGAATTTTAATTACAATTTTTTATGTTTTACAACATTATATTGATTTGAAATGTGTTTTTTTTATTTGGGTGAATTATCCGAATGTCAGAAAGTCGCAATGTAAATTCCAATATCAGAAACATTCCCACGTTGTGATAAAGCACACATTACAATTGACCAGAAATTGAGAAGAACTTCCATGGGGGTTAAATGTAACTTTAGCAGAGGATTGGTGGAAATCGGAGAGGAATTACCATTTATATCGTTTCTTTCATTTCAGCTATCCTTAAACTGAAGTTATGGTAAATGATTGGGAGAAATCCGACCGCATTGTGTGTTAATATAAATCTCAGGGGTGAAATTCTCCGCCGATCGGCGCAAAAAACGGCGCAAATCCGACTTGCGTCACGTCGGAAAAATGGGTCGAAAGTCTCCGGCCCGAAATGGGCTAGCAGCGACGTGACGGGGTCCGCGCTTGCGCACGTGGTTCACGCCGTGCAGCGTCATACACGCCGCACGGCGTCACGGCTCATAAGGCCGCGCTGCTCTCCTCCACCCGACCGGAACACCCGACCGGATGGTAGGCCGCCGCCCAGCCCCGAGGTTCGAGTCACGGGATGTGGAGGCGCTCCAGGACGCAGTGGAGCAGAGGAGGGGCGCTCTGTATCCCGGGCACGGCCGCAGAGTTGCCCCACGCCACAGCCGGCGTCTGTGGAGCGAGGTGGCAGAGGTCGTCACCGCTGCGGCCCTGACACCACGGACAGGCACCCAGTGCCACAAGAAGGTGAACGACCTCGTCAGAGCAGGCAGGGTGAGCCTCCCCATATCCCCCCTCCCCCATATCCCCCCTCCCCATATCCCCCATATGCCCCCTTCCCCATATCCCCCCCATATCCCCCTCCCCCATATCCCCCCTCCCCATATCCCCCCTCCCCATATCCCCCCTCCCCATATCCCCCATATGCCCCCTCCCCCATATCCCCCCTCCCCATATCCCCCCTCCCCCATATCCCCCTCTCCATATCCCCCCTCCCCCATATCCCCCCTCCCCCATATCCCCTCCCCCATATCCCCCCTCCCCCATATCCCCTCCTCCCCCATATCCCCCCTCCCCCATATCCCCCATATCCCCCTCCCCCATATCCCCCTCCCCATATCCCCCCTCCCCCATATCCCCCTCCCCCATATCCCCAAGTGAATCCAGCCCTAACCTTAACCTCTGCAATGCACGCGCAACCGATGGTGTGCATTCATATACCTGCCTAACACTGTTGCCTTTTACCCCTGCCACCACCCCCACCCACCCCCCCGCCACAGGAGAAGCGCGCACACAACAATAGGGAGCATGTGAGGACTGGAGGAGGCCCCGCTGATGAGAGGCCACTGACCGTACACGAGGAAAGGGCCCTGGAACTGGCTGGCGGACCTGAGGACCGGGAGGTTGCTGATGCAGAGGTCGGGGGCGTACTAGCAAGTGAGCCACCGACAGCCTGTCCCCATATCCCCCCTCCCCCATAACCCCCCCTCCCCCATATCACCTGATCACTGCCTGCGTGTCTAACCATGCATGCTTCATTGTATATCGCAGGAGCAAACGTCGAGGCACCCATCCCCGCAGATGCAGACCGCCCGCAGGATGCCCCTCGGAGGCCATGGGAGACGGAGAGACCCGGACCCTCCGGCATGCGACGCCCGCAGGATGCCCCTCGGAGGCCACGGGAGACGGAGAGACCCGGACCCTCCGGCATGCGATGCCCGCAGGATGCCCCTCGGAGGCCACGGGAGACGGAGAGACCCGGACCCTCCAGCATGCGATGCCCGCAGGATGCCCCTCGCACACCACGGGAGACGGAGAGACCTGGAGCAACAGGGAGACGGCACCCCCGTCATGTGCGTGAGCGACGAGGCAGGCGTGTGCCACCCAGCGACGAGGGGGGCAGCCACAGGCCCCCGTCACATCCGAGCCAGGACACCACTACCCAGGACACCACTACCCAGGACAGCACTGCCCAGAACACCCCTACCCGGGACAGCACTACCCAGGAAGACGAAATACCGGACAGTGACTCAGAGTGGATGGGTGGAGACGAACCCCCACCCCAAAATGCCATGGACTCAGAGTGGGACGAAGAGCACGACACAACGCCACTGCTGTCACCAACACCCTCCACCATCGCAGAAACACTCACCTCGGTTGGGCACTTTAGTGATGAGGCGTCTGGTACACTCACTGGTGCGCATAACACAGCCGTCCCGGTACAGCAGGTGGAGGTAGGAGCAGCAGAGGGGCCGGGCGGTCGGAGGACAGCCCAGCCCAAGCGAACATCTGCTGCCCAGATGGATCCCGGGTTCCTGGAGTTTCCACACCCACACACAGATCCGATGCAACCACCGACCCGGAGACAGGCGAAGAGGGTGACGGCCGGCTTGCGGCGGCTGGAGTCGCAGGTGGAGGAGTCCACCCGCGTCCAGGAGCTGGAAGTGGTGCCGGTCATGCGTGCCACCCAGGCTGACACCGCACGGGTGGCGTCCGCGGTGGAGGCAATGGGTGCGACGGTGTCAGACATGGGGGGCGGTTTGCGAGGCCTGGGGCTTTCCGTGCAAGCGGCGTCTGTGGCCCAGGACATGGCTGCCCTCTCACAGGAGGCCATGAGCCAGTGCCAGCACCAGATGGCAGAGGCGCTCAACGCCATGGCCCTGTTTGAGCAGTCCCTAGCCCAGTCTCTGCAGGCCATGGCCCAGTCTCAGCAGGCCATGGCCGAGTCTCTGCAGGCCATCGCTGAGGGCATCGGCGCCAGTGGCCATGTGCGAGCCGGCGTCGCACTGTCACAGACAGGGTTTGCCAACCCCCTGGGCTCCATGGCTGCAAACCTGCAGACCCCTGTCAATACCAACACGGGCCCCCAGGACTGGCAGCGCCAGATGTCGGGGGGGCGTCGGATGGCCAGTCCATTCGCATCCCCCACCCATGTAGAGGCCTGGGGGCCATCGGGCACCCCGGGGGAGGAGGAGGTGGTGTGGTCCGTCCCGGCTCCCCGTGTAGGAGAGGTCCCGGAACAACGCGACACCTCGGACTCCCCCCCTTCCGTCCCAGGTGCATCGGGTGGACAACGGGCAGGACAGGCTGGCAGCTCGCCATCCCAGTCACCCGGGCCGCAGCCTGGCCCATCTAGGCCAGGACGCCCCAGGAAACGGCCGCCAAAGGAATCCAGTGTCAGAGGGCAGGAATCACAGGAGTCCACCTCCAGTTCTGCTGTACCATCTGGGGAACCACGTAGACGTAGTCAAAGGGCCCGTAAGGCCAAACAATTAGACACTGAATAAGTTGGCACGGGTGCAGGGCACAGATGAGTTTTAGGGGCTAGGGCACGTGCATGTACTCCTTTGGTCATTAAAGTCAATGTTACACCTACAGAAGCTGCCTTTGTGCTCTGTCCAAAGCGTAGGGGGTGTCATGTACATTGAGCGCAAGTGTGTGTGTGAGGGGTGGTCTTACCTCAGCCCCAGGTGAGTCTGCCCCCTTCCCCCTGGGCCGCCATCAACATCCCCCCGGGCAGAGGACGGGACCGTGTGCTGCAGTGTCACAGCCGCATGCAGGGATGGTCCGGGTGGATGGTGGTACTGTGGCCATGGGTCAGACATAGTCCAACGATGTGGAGCCAGGAGCTCACCGCAGGGCGGGTTGTCATCATCCTCCATGGCCTGCAATAGACACGCGTCCACCCGCAACTGTGTGAGCCCGGCCGTTGTGCCGCAGGTGGATCGGCAATGGCGGGGGGGTGATGTGCATGCGGGTGGGGTGGGTGGGGTTGGGGAGGGGAGTGAGAGTGCTGGGTGGGTGGATGGGTGGGGGGTGTGGGTGGTCAGCTGTTGCCATGGTGTGCGGTCTGTGGCCATACTACCCGATTCCCACGCCCATCTAGTCAGTGAAGCGGGCGGCTATCAGTCTGTCCCATGCCCGCTGGGCCAGCCGGTAACGGTGGACAGCCACCCGCCTGTGTCTAGCCCGTCTGCCCTGACCGTTGCCCCCATCCCCCTCATCTGGGGAGGACTGCGCCTCTTCCTGCTGCTCCTCCACTCCGCCCTCCTCTGCCTGCGGCACATCGCCCCTCTGTTGGGCTATGTTGTGCAGGACGCAGCACACCACAATGATGCGGCCGACCCTATCTGACCGATACTGGAGGGCGCCCCCAGAGAGGTCCAGGCACCTGAAACGCATCTTCAGCACGCCAAAGCACCTCTCTATCACTCCCCTTGTCGCTACATGGGCATCATTGTAGCGGTTCTCTGCCTTATTGCGTGGCCTCCGTACAGGCGTCATCAGCCACGATCGCAATGGGTAGCCCCTGTCGCCCAGCAACCAGCCCCTCAGCCGGGGATGGCGTCCCTCGTACATGCCGGGGATGGATGACCGCGACAACACGTATGAGTCGTGTACACTGCCTGGGTAACGGGCGCAGACGTGCAGGATCATCATGCGGTGGTCGCAGACCACCTGTATGTTCATCGAATAGGTCCCCTTCCTATTGGTGAACACGGCCCTGTTATCTGCAGGTGGCCGCACGGCGACGTGCATCCCATTGATCGCGCCCTGGACCATGGGGAACCCGGCCACGGCAGAGAACCCCACGGCCTGGGCATCTTGGCTGGCCCGGTCCACAGGGAAGCGGATGTAGCGGTGCACCATGGCATATAGGGCATCTGTCACTGCCCGGATGCACCGATGTCTGCGATATGCCGGACAGGTCCCCACTCGGTGCCTGGAATGACTCCGTTGCATAAAAGTTCAGGGCAACCGTAACCTTGACGGACACGGGGAGAGGGTGTCCCCTGCCAGTGCCACGCGGTGACAGGTGTGCCAGCAGGTGGCAGATGTGTGCCACGGTTTCCCGCCTCATCCGGAGTCTCCTCCTGCATTCCCGGTCCGTGAGGTCCTGGTATGACTGCCGGGGCCGGTACACACGGGGCGCTCTCGGGTGCCTCCGTTGCCGTGGGGCCGCGACGTCCTCCTCCCCCTCCTCGTCCTGTCGGTCAGGTGTCCCTCCAGCCTGGGCGGCTGCCGCCTGTCCCTCTGCGGCAGCCTGCGCCGCCTCTCTGGCACGCTCCTCCTCCTCCTCCTCCTCATCCAGGGCAACATGGACATTAGCGGCTGCCGCCACGGCGGCCAACATCGCTGGATGATCGGAAAACATGACGGCCTGGTGGGGGGGGGGGGAACGACGACATGTTATATGTCATTGCCCATATCTCCTCCTTCCCCCCAGCCAGGTGGCATGGACCGCATGGGTCCAACTGTTGGAGGCTGGCACCTGGCCAGGTGGACCAACTCACTTGCCCCCCCATTCTCCTCCCCGGCACAGACCCCCCATCCCTCTCCCCGGCACGGACCCCAACCTCCTCCCCGGCACGGACCCCCCATCCCCCTCCCCGGCAGGGACCCCCCATCCCCCTCCCCGGCACGGACCCCCCATCCCCCTCCCCGGCACGGACCCCCCATCCCCCTCCCCGGCACGGACCCCCCCATCCCCCTCCCCGGCACGGACCCCCCATCCCCCTCCCCGGCACGGACCCCCCATCCCCCTCCCCGGCACGGACCCACCCATCCCCCTCCCCGGCACGGACCCCAACCTCCCATCCGCCTCCCCGGCACGGACCCCCCATCCCCCTCCCCGGCAGGGACCCCCCATCCCCCTCCCCGGCACGGACCCCCCAGCCCCCTCCCCGGCACGGACCCCAACCTCCTCCCCGGCACGGACCCCCCACCCCCCTCCCCGGCACGGACCCCCCATCCCCCTCCCCGGCACGGACCCCCCATCCCCCTCCCCGGCACGGACCCCCCCATCCCCCTCCCCGGCACGGACCCCAACCTCCCATCCGCCTCCCCGGCACGGACCCCCCATCCCCCTCCCCGGCACGGACCCCCCCATCCCCCTCCCTGGCACGGACCCCAACCTCCCATCCCCCTCCCCGGCACGGACCCCAACCTCCTCCCCGGCACGGACCCCCCAACCTCCTCCCCGGCACGGACCCCCCATCCCCCTCCCCGGCACGGAGCCCCCATCCCCCTCCCCGCCACGGACCCCCCCATCCTCCTCCCCGGCACGGACCCCCCATTCCCCCTCCCCGGCACGGACCCCAACCTCCTCCCCGGCATGGACCCCCCATCCTCCTCCCCGGCACGGACCCCCCTCCCGGCACTCCCCCGGAGCCCAGCCCACTCTAACCACCCCCCCCCCTTCGCACACACACACACACAACCCGAGACACACCTCTCCCCACACATTCAGACTGCGGCCACGCCATCGCCTGCC
Organism: Scyliorhinus torazame; assembly: GCF_047496885.1. NCBI lineage: Eukaryota > Metazoa > Chordata > Chondrichthyes > Carcharhiniformes > Scyliorhinidae > Scyliorhinus > Scyliorhinus torazame. The sequence continues at coordinate 120,692,186 of NC_092712.1, read as the reverse complement.
CAGCGGCCAACCCCCCAGGCCGTCACTCACCTCCACGCTGGTCGGTGTGAACCTGGAGCACAGGTTCACGCCTATGAAAAGGAGGTTTGATTTACGTCGACGTGAACGGTCATCACGTCGACGGGACTTCGGCCCATCCGGAAGGGAGAATATCGGCAGGCCGAAAATCGGCTGCCTTGCGCAGACCCGTGCCATTCTCCGACGTCAGCGGCGCCATTAACTCCCCGCCGACTTTTCTCCCTTCGGAGACTTCGGCAACCGGCGGGGGCGGGATTCACGGCGGCCAACGGCCATTCTCCGACCCGCTGGGGGGTCGGAGAATGACGCCCCAGATCCCTCTTCTACACCAATATGATACTCAAAAGTTTTCACACCAACCATTACAAAATCCTTCTGAAGCCGCAGATTCAGTGCCAAATTACAGCTGATATGTATGCATCAGGAAGAGGAGTGCAATGGCGTAAACTTTTATATAATACAGAAACCGATGGGAAAACTCAGCAGACCTGGCAACATCTGTGAATAGAGAAATAGAGTTAATGCTTTAGTCAATATTTTTTCATCAGAACTAAACTCAAAGTCTAAACTTCAATTCAGTTTCACATGGGTTTCTTAACAGAAAGAGAAACCCATTTGTCTGGGCTATGGTGAAGACCTCAAAGTAGAGTGGTTTCCTGCTTGTGACTTCCTATTCTGAGCAGAAGGTTCTCCTACCTGGAGAACATGTCAGAAATTTGTACGGTTCCTGCTATGTATTCTTTTTGTCTTTTGGTTGTACCAGATTGTTGTTCTTGTTTCTCTTCCCACACTTAGTGGTGCACGAGGCAGGCTTTCATTCATTTTCGTAGTGAGTTTTACCTGGAACAGGTCGCTAACCTGTCACCAGAGGCTTACAGCTTGAGGGGCACAACTCCACATCAAGCATGGCCGTCCGGGAGTCTCCCTCATTCGTACTGCCTGCCATTGGCACGTTGGAAGGATTTTACAGAGTGATGCTCAACCTGTCTGGCCATGTTATGGACATACACAAAATCTTCAAATCATCCAACCATCTCATTTAAACACTCTGGGTACATTTGCACCAGATCGTCTTTGCTTCTGATTGGAGGGATCTTTTCAATGAGTGCACCTTCTTCAACCGTTGGGTCACAATTTTACTGCCGTTCCTGTTGGCAGGGTCTTCTTGTCCCGCAAATAGCAAACCCCCACCTCCCACTGTGAGTTCTCCGGAGGCACAGGGTGTGAACAACGGGAAAACTCATTGACAACAGCGGGAGGCAAAACACTCTATGGGGGGGGTGGGGAGCGGGGAGGGGCAGAAAATCCCATGTGTCGCCTCCTAGACCTGATGGTTTACTGAGATAATCTGCAGCTCTTCACATCTGCTGAGCCCCAGGATAGCAGGTCTATCTATTTCAATGAAGTAGAGCATGCAGTTAACATGTTTACTTTGTCCCTCTGATTTGAGTTGTTCTAGCTGTTGAATCTCAGTTACCCTATATGCTGTTAGTATGATATTTGCTCGGTTTCAGAACACCATTCTTTGGGTAACTATTTCCTTAAAATGTTCATCTTCCGGTATAGTCTGAGTGGGATAATGTGACTCTGCACTCCATCAGAATTCACCTACAGATTTATCCTTGTGGGATTTCCACTTCCCTCTTCCTGTTCTGATTGGTTGTGTAACTATATTTTCTCCGCAGACAGCTGCATCCAGCCATTTTGTGCAGTTGTATGGCTCCTAGGACTATTGTGTTCTCAGACTCACCATTCTCTTCCAGGGTATAGGTGTTTTGGTTTATTTTCCATTTACCTGTTTCTCTGGCTCTGGTGCCTCATCTACCACCTCTGTTCAGCACATAGTTTGCTAATGACTGGCCTTTCTACAAGCTCTGCAGTTCAATCCATATGAGGACCCTTTCTGTCTGTATGTGACTTCATTTGGTTATCGACATCTCCTGCACAATCTTCTCCCTGTTGTATATTCTTTAATTTCTGCTGCATTGCATCTACCCTGTTGTCTTTCACTTTGCTGATCTGAAAGCCAGCTGTTAGGGTAGCCAGTGTCTTCATCTGCCTGTTTGTGGCTTCATGAGTTCCGGCAGTGTAGACAGCCTGTGTTACTGTTATGCCATTCAACGGAACATAGTAATGGATCTGGGTTTTCGCTGGACCTGAGAGTGGTGGGGCCGAATCTCTCTGATAGGTCCCGGATCTCAGTATACTGTCCCTCTCTCCCCCCCCCCACCCCCCCCCCCCCCCCGCCCAACTGGATCACTGGAAAGCCAGCCACCCCCTTCAGCCCCCTTAACCACCCCTCTGTCCCCCCTGTATCACATTCAGTTCCCCCCTCAGTCACCCATTAACTTCTCCTCTGTCCCCCCTTCAGGCCCCTCGCCTTGGTAGTGCCAACCTGACACCTTGTACTCTGAGGGAGGTGGGAGAAGGGGGTAAGTTCTCTCCCTGCACTTGCCTCCAGGATGCCGAGGTAGGAAATGGGGGTTGAGAGAGGCTGGTGCTGGGCTGGAGGGGCTCATGTCGGGGGGCCTTCCTGGGATGGGGTCATTTCGTTTGTTGGTACTTGCTTGTACTTGATCTTACTGTTATTCATCTGTTATTTTGTATATAGTTTACCGACAGTTAATGTTAATAAATCGTTTATAGCTTTAGCTACAAGTGTTCTTGCAATATAAAGCAGGCCATCCGACAAGAACATTACATGATAGCAGGGCTGGATGGTATTAAACACTGAGAAAAAAAACAAGTCTACCACAAGGTCCACAGAGATTTGAAGATTTTGCAGACTGCAAGAATGAACCTTGAAGCCACCAATGAGTCTCAGATTCATGTTAATATGGACAGTAACTGGTGTGTGTTTAAACAACAATTTAATCTGTTTCTTACTGCAGTAAATTTAGAAGATCAATCAGATTTGCGTAAGGTAGCAATGCTCCAAACAGCAGCAGGGACCAAGCAATTGCTGTGTTTAACACGTTTAAATTTGCAAACAATGAAGATAGTAAAAAATGTAACAAAGTAATTCGAAGATTTGATGCACATTGCAGCCCCAGAAAAAATGAAATTTATGAACGCTATGTGTTTAGATCACTTTTACAGAAGACAGGGGAGTCCATAGATCATTTCATCACTGATTAAAAGTTAAAAGCTAATACCTGTATTTTTTCTGATTCGGGACCAGATTTCATAGACTTTCATAGAATTTACAGTGCAGAAGGAGGCCATTCGGCCCATCGAGTCTGCACCGGCTCTTAGAAAGAGCACCCTACCCAAGGTCAACACCGCCACCCTATCCCCATAACCCAGTAACCCCATAACCCAGTAACCCCACCCAACACTAAGGGCAATTTTGGACACTAAGGGCAATTTATCATTGCCAATCCACCTAACCTGCACATCTTTGGACTGTGGGAGGAAACCGGAGCACCCGGAGGAAACCCACGCACACACGGGGAGGATGTGCAGACTCCGCACAGACAGTGACCCAAGCTGGAATTGAACCTGGGACCCCGGAGCTGTGAAGCAATTGTGCTATCCACAAGGCTACCGTGCTGCCCCATAATAATAATAACCCTTTATTGTCAGAATTATGAAGTTACTGTGAAAAGCCCCTAGTCGCCACATTCCAGCGCCTGTTCGGGTAAGCTGGTACGGGAATTGAACCTGTGCTGCTGGCCTTGTTCTGCATTATAAACCACCTGTCTAGCCCACTGAGCTAAACCAGATTGTGCTTGGTGTGGATGAAAATAAGCTCAGGGAATGGTTGCTGAGGGAATCGGAGCTGTCCTTGGAACAAACAGTTAAGATTTGTCAGGCTCACAGCACAGCTTTCTAAAATGTTTCTCAGTAATGGCGGCATCTTCTTGGAGGAAAACACTCTGGTTGCCGCCCTTTTTCCAAAAAGGTGGGAAAGTTCCTGCAGCTTCTCGCACACCAACAAACACGTTAAAGGTCAGGACGAATATTTCTGTGTGAAAGATGTGGTCAAAGGCACAAATTACGGTAGCGTCCAGCGTTTGGCAAGTTTTGTTCCAGATGCAAAGGAAAAAATCACTTTGCTCAGACTTGTTACTCAACCCCAGACCAGTCAACACAGTCTCCAGTGATGAAACATCATTGTTTGTTGGAGTAATAACAGAGAAGAATATTTTTTTGGAGAAATCAAAAGATTCTCCAGCACTTAAGAAAATGCAAACTGTTACTCCATTTCAAATGAATGCGGTTGATGAGGACAAATAGCTGCTACCACTTGAAGTGAACGGTACAGTTGTCCAAATGAGGTTAGACACTGGTGCCAAAGCCAACTTAATCAGCATGACTGATATAAAAAATTAAACAGAATAGAAGAAACCACAAAATATCTCTGAGAGACTATAATGGTTCAAGCATGAAATGATATGGTGCTTGTGACCTGAGTGTGGTGGTGAAGAACACAGTTTATTCCGTTCCATTCTATATTGTATCGAGGGCTTGGATTCATCATTAGGTGATCAGTCCTGTGAAGAATTTGGTCTAATGCAGTTGATATATAGCATCCACAATGGATTGAGTCAACACTCCAATGATTCTGAGAATATTATCAGCAAATTCAGCGATGTGTTAACAGGTTTTGGTATGCTAATATTCACCTACAAGATACAACTCAAAGAGGATGCAAAAGCTGTGACACATGCACCAAGAGTACCTGCACCTCTTTGGGATCGCCTCAAAAAGGAGCTAGACAGAATGCAATATTAAATGTAATCAGAAAGATAGAAGAACATACCGACTGGTTTGTGTAAAGAAAAGAATGGCGACATTCGCATATGCATAGATCCTAAAGATCTTAACAAGAATATCAAAAGAGAATGTTACCAAATACCAAAACATGAGGAAATCACACCTGAGATGGCTGGTGCACAATTCTTTACGAAACCTGACGCATCTCAAGGTCTCTGGCAACTAACGTGTTATGAGCCAGGGTTTAGAAAACTCCAAAGTATATCATGGGGTTCACCTGACCTACAACTGTTTATAGATTTTAGTAATGAGGAGCACAAGCGCCTGCCTTTCAGATGTTATTCAACAGAGGCCTTAAACACTTTTAATCAAAAACAAAGTTTATTCTATGAATTTAGTTAACAGTTTTATAAACACACACAGTAAGCATTTTTATCAACTACAAACATAAATACCCCGCACAGCTACAGCACTCTATGTATAACCCTTAATAAATTTCCGCTTTAAGCTGTCCCAATTTAGTAACAAGATCCCATAAACCAGAAACCCTTTTTCAAAGGTGTGGCTCAGCACCCTTCTTGTTTCCTGTCCAAAACAGCAGGTTTCAATTCCTTCCAGAAAACAGGTATTACCTTTAAGTTATCACGTAATCTGGAGACAGCTTTTAAAATGCAGAGAGAGAGACTCCAAGATCTGAATACAGCAGCCAAATGTGAAAACGAAAGCAAAAATCTCAGAGCCACACAACAGCTCCCAGCTCAAAAACGAAAGTAGAACTCAGAGCCACAGTCCAGCCCCACCCACACAATGACATCACTGAAGCCATTTGATAAGACAAAACATTTCTTAAAGAGACACACCCATGACAAAAGATAGAGGAAGAAAGTACAAAATACTGCACTTTTCATACGGCATTTGGATGGTACTGCTTTCTGAGAATGCCGTTCGGCATAATTTTGGCATCAGAAATTTTTCACCGTGCCATGGAGCACATAATCGAAGGCATCGAAGATGTATGTGTGTACGTGGATGATATCATCGTTTGAGGCTCAACCATAGAAGAGCACAATACGAGGTTGCTTAAAGTTCTAATGAGCATCAGGAGAAATGGGCTGAAGTTCAGCAAGCAAATGTGGCAATTTGGAGTAACAGGTCACATTCCTAGGTGACAAGCTCTCATCATATGGCATTGAACCTGACAAATCCAAGCAATTGTCAACATGCCAAAGCCACACAACAAGAAACCCATCTGAAGAGTGATGGGTATGATCAATTTTATCGGGAAATTCATTCCAAACCTGTCAGCAAAAACAACTCATCGACGTGATCTCCTGCACAAGACGACGGATTTCACTTGGACTGAGCAACATGAACAAGAGGGGAAGAAGCTCAAGATTTCACTAACCACCACACCAGTTCTCACGTTCTTTGGCCCAACTAAGCAGATTAATGTGTCAACAGGTGGGTTGAAATATGGTCTGGGAACAGTTCTGCAAGTCGAGCATGATGATTGGAAACCAGTCGCGTATGCATCACAATCCATGACGAAAACAGAACAGAGGTACGCTCAAATCGAAAAAGAATGCCTGGGTTTAGTTGCAAGCTTGGAGAAATTCCACGACTACGTCTATGGCCTTCCAACTTTCACAGTTGAGACAGATCATCGTCCTTTGGTTAACATCATCAAAAAAAATCTCAACCAAATGTCTCCGCGCATTCAGAGATTGATGATGAAGTTACAACGCTATGACTTCAATCTCATCTACATGCCAGGCAAATATTTGTTCTTAGCAAATGCATTATCGAGAGAGCCGATACAAAGTATTAATAGTGAAATTGCTGAAGATCTGGATCTGCATGTCAATCTTATTTCCACACTACCACCAGTATCAGAAACAGAACTACATGAGATCTAAGAAGAGACCAAGAAGGATCAAACTCTTCAAGAGGTGATGAGGAACATCAACTCACACTGGTCCAGAGGTCAATGTATGGTGTTCTACAAAAATGATCTGAACTCAATATTATTAATGAAGTGGTGCTACATTTGAACACTATAGTCATACCTTAATCTCTTCGCAAAAATGTACTGAAGAGGCACGGTAGCACAGTGGGGGTGGCACGGAAGCACAGTGGTTATCATGGTTGCCTCACAGCTCCAGGGTCCCAGGTTCGATTCCTGGCTGGGTCACTGTGCGGTGTCTGCAGGTTCTCCCCGTGTCTGCGTGGGTTTCCTCCAGGTGCTCTGGTTTCCTCCTATGGTCCAAAGACGTGCAGGTTAGGTGGATTGGCCATGCTAAATTGCCCTTAGTGTCCAAAAATGTTGGGTGGGGTTACTGGGTTACGGGGATAGGGTGGAGATGTGGGCTTGAGTAGGGTGCTCTTTCCAAGGGCAATGGCCTCCTTCTGCACTGTAAATTCTATGAAATCTATGAAATCTAAAGAGGATACACGAAGGACATCTAGGGATTGAAAAATGTAAACGGAGAGCTTGTGACTCTGTTTACTGGCCAGGTATAAACCAGGATATTCACAGGATGGTCAGTTGTTGTGACATATGCCAGAAGCATCGTTGCAAACAAAGAAGAAAACCGATGCAAATATCTGATATTACCTACTGCACCATGACAGAAAGTAGCTATTGATCTCTTTCACCTACGAGGGAAAGATTATTTAATGATCATAGTTTGACAAATAGTCGAACTTGATATTGCTCTACTGTCAAGCATAACGGCAAGCAGTGTAATACTGCATACCAAGTCAATGTTTCCCAGAAACGGAATTCCGCAAGTTGTCATGAGCGACAATGGTCCTTGTTTAAGCTATAAAGAGTGGTAATACTTCGCAGTCATAGAACATAGAACATATAGTGTAGAAGGAGGCAATTCGGCCCAATGAGTCCGCACCGACCCACGTAAGCCCTCACTTCCACCCTATCCCCATAACCCAATAACCCCTCCTAACCAGATAGTTCAGCTGTTCCTGAGCATGAGAATGTCATGGGGAACATTGAATCTACAAGTTCTGAGCAGCAAGGCCAGACTTGGAGAAGATCAACCAGAGTCAGAAGAAAACCTGATCGACTCAATTTGTAGATTTGCACTATTTGTACATACTATGCTTGCTGTTCTTGTGTGTGTGTGTGCGTTTATATATGTGTTTATACATATATATATATATATATATATATAAAACCAGTTTTAAAAATTAAAAAATAATAATACTGTTAGACTCACAGGCTCATGATATCACATGTAAATATACTGATAATAATGTATTAATTTATTCCTTCAAATGAAAGGGGATGTAGTGATAGCACGGTTGTGTTGTAATTCATCGACTGACCACTAGGAGTCTCTTTAGCATATAAGTGAATGTTAGAGTCAGCTGGCCCCTCAGACTAGCTGGAGGAAGCTGATGAGAGAGGTTGCTTGTGCTTGATCTTACTGTTATTCATCTATTGTTTTATATATAGCTTACCCACAGTTAATGTTAATAAATCATTTATAGCTTTAGTTACAAGCGTTGTTGTAATATAAATCAGGCCATCCAACAAGAACATTACAACCATACTATGCATTCGTGTTGGATTTTGAATCCCAGATGTTGTAGGTAATCAAATGTTAAGCTTATTAAGATCAGAAACTCTTTAATTTTGCCATGTCCTCTGTTACAAAGAAGGACTGGATTGAACTGGTTCTCTACACATCATATCAGTCTCTAGTGCAGCTGTAAAATGTGCCCCCAGAAAACTTACACATAGCACATTAGGAATGAATTAGTCAAGGACTAGCTATTTACAGATGATATATAATAACCAACAATATATAACAGTTTCATTCCTGAAGATAATGCTTGATAAATCATGCACAGCGCATGTTAAATTTTGGATGTGTGGGTGAGATTTGCAACCAGATCTGAAGTCAGAAAATTACCTCTTCAGGGGTATCAAAATCTTTACTGTTGACTCAACAAAAATAGGCAAGGTCATCATTTAATTTGTGTATGAATTGTGTGTGCCGCAACATTAAGGACCCATCTCTGCACACGCTGGAATGTCTAGAAGATTACAGCAGTTCTGGGTGAGTTCTGCTTCCCCAACCACTCCTGGCATTTCTGTAACCAAGCCTATTTCATGCTGGAGTTATGGCAGATGTGCATGGGCCAAGATATTTTAGCCTCATAATGTCATAACTCACACTGTCACCTATTTCCTCCTACAACTGTATGTAATAACATTTGTTGATATGATAGTCATGCTTCCATCTGTCAAAGTTCAGAGAATTAGTCGGTGAACATGTGATAAATTATGATAAATTCCTTTTATGTATGTGAAGGGTCGATAATTGATGACATTGTTCTGTGGGGAGGAAGTACAAATAGTTATTTGTAGTAAATTGCAGTATGCTCAGTGCACTTTCTGAAATTTATATTTAACAAATGCTGAAATAAGAGACATGCTGTCCAAACTTTTGATCTTACACTCATCAGGACGGATCACAAGATCGCCAATGGTAAAGGCAACAACGATTTATACTGCATGGGAAGAGAGTGCTGATAGTTTATCAAGTCGGCTCAGATTGTTGAAGGCAATGTAGTATAAATTGTTGTTCCCTTTGCTTTTGGGTATTCCTGCGATCTGCCTTGATGGAAAGCTTGGGCAGTCTCTTCTTTTTCAGCTGTATTCAAGTTTCCTGTATGATCAAATGACTCAATGTAACTGTCTTATTTCTCTACAGAATGTGTTTAGGAACCAACCAGCACTACCAGAGTACAAAGTTGCAGATGCAAAAAAGTCAAAATTCATCCTTTTGCATTACAGCACTTTTAAAGCATTATGGGATTGGCTAATATTATTGGCAACGTTTTATGTTGCTGTGACTGTACCATATAATGTTTGTTTTATTGGAATTGATGAAGATTTGCCTTCAGCCAGAAGCACAACAGTTAGTGACATTTCAGTGGAAATTCTATTCATCATAGGTAAGCAGACACTTCTGTCATTGAGCTCTCATTCAGTTTGTAATCAACATTTATCTATGTATTGACTAGCTATGAATGAATGAAGAATTTATGATTAACCATAACCAAACAGGATCAATTAATAATAAGTATATCACAATATAATCGAGAACTGAATCTTTCCAATTAAACCAACAAGTATTTAATTACTGGTATTAGAATGTGAACTCCATTCATTATTTTTAACTCTTCATAATTCTAAGTGCACAGATTTTCCCGTTCTTGATTACATTAACTGTCCATTGACCTGTGGAGTTAACTTTGAAAGAACTCTGAATTTTTAGTCACAGTAAAGATTACCATGCATGTGTTTAGAGAAGAATACATCCCTGTGACTCACTGCAAGGCAGTGGTCTGATCACAAACTGAGAAACCAAAGTTCTAGTCATGCAAAACTACCCTCTGAATTGTAAACTTAAAATGTAGACTTGAAATCACATCGATTTCTGTAACATAAGCACCAAAATTGTGGTTTTCCATCTTGGATGAATTTATGTTATGCTCACGAAGGCCCTTGCCTTATTCACCTATTATAGTGCATATGAATGCTGTAGTAATTGTAGCACAATCACTGCAAAAACCACCGAAGGGATTTCATTCAAAAATAGACATGCCAGAAATCTTACAAAACTAACAAATCCCTTGTTGACTTCATGTCTTCCATCAATGCACTTAGCTAACTCGAACTGCAACCACATACACATCTTTATAATGCAATAAATGATGAGAAGTCATATTTTAGAAACCTCTGTTTAAATACTGAATTATCTCATGCACCATCACACATGACACATTTTCACCGTATTAGCCCTACGATCAGTTGTTGATACAAGAAAGTAACTAAGTTTTGACTCCAAACTAGCTTTCATCCACTTAAGCAGGCCAGAGTAACTTAGAACTGCTTGTTCAAATCAATGTCATGCTGTTGTGTGCAGCATGTTGAATGGGGTTGGCTTTAAATGTCTCTGGGTATTACCTTCTGCTGCATTGCGCTGGTTCACCCAAAATTGACCAAAACAGCAGAACAATTTGAGGAATTTCAAGCACAAGCTAGACCTAGCATCAATTGGGTTTCCACAATCTTTTGTGCTGGTGTAAGAAAATCACGCAGCCCCCAGATCGGATTTATCAGCATGACCTTCCTTCTTTTAAATGCAGGGGAAATAAAAAGCATCTTTTAAACGTTTTTCAGTAATAAGATTTAATTTACCAAGAATTTGATTAAACTAATAAACCGCAGTGTATAGTTTTATAACATCATTTTCGTTTGTTTAAAATTGGTTACTCACAATTTTTGGATCAGTCACATTTATTAACAATGCTTCTTTCCTGAGATTAATGCCATTTTCAGCTGTATTAAATACATTGCACCAGGTTACCACACTTAAGTACATCAACGAATATCTTTAATACAAGAGAAAGAGGAACAATTATGTTCTAAAACACTACTCATATGCAGTGCTTTATGGAAAATTTTATGTTTGTGGTTATGTAAATGCTTTTAAGCGAAGATTTGAAGCATAAATTCATGTCGGAAAGCTTACACAACTGGGCACAATTTGCATCCAGGTTGCATCCAACGTGGAAATTCTGTGGCAATCCATGCACGATTACAATATTACAATATCTCCCTTAATTCATGAGGAGTTGAAGCAAGTCAGAGTGGAGTCAGTGATTAATCTTGGTTTCTATTCAATTTCTACTTCTATCACCTGCAATTATCTACTAAATTGTTCTGCACCTTCATTGAAATAGGTATGTGGATTAATAGGGGTAAATTTTCCCTACCCGCACTGATGAGAGGTTACTTTACCCACTATCAATCTACATTAGAAAGCCATGAGCAATACACCCATGATTTTCTGATGCGCATTAGGGTAAGAGAAAGTAACAAGCTACCAGTGTGGGCGAGAATAATTAGGATAAAATTAGTTCCATTTGTAATTGCTAGATGAAGGGCAAGATTTTCCTGCCCCATCTGCTGGCGAGATTGTGTTGTCAAGAACAAAGAAGAAAGAACAATACAGCACAGGAACAGGCCCTTCGGCCCTCCAAGCCTGTACCGGTCATGATACCACCCTTGGCCAAAAACTCTCAGCACTTCCTTCTGCCTTATCCCTCTATACCCATCCTATCCATGGGTTTGGCAAGATGCTTTTGAATGCCGTTAATGTATCTGCTTCCACAACCTCCCCTGGCAACGCATTCCAGGCACTCACCACCATCTGCAAAAAATATCTGCCTCGCACATCTCATCTAAACTTTGCCCCACGGACCTTGAACCTATGCCCCCTGGTGACTGACCCTTCCACCCTGGGAAAGATGCCTGCCCATCCACTCTATCCATGCCCCATATAATTTTGTAGACCTCTATCAGGTCACCCCTCATCCTCTGTCTTTGTAATGAAAACAATCGAGTTTATTCAGCTTCTCCACATAGCTAACAGCCTGCAGACCAGGCAACATCCTGGTAAATCTCCTCTGCACCCTCTTCAAAGCCTCCACATCCTTCTATGAGTGTGGCAACCAGAATTGTACGCAATATTCCAAGTGCGGTCTGACCAAGGTTCTTTACAACTGTAGCATGACTTGCCAGTTTTTATACTCGCGACCCCGTCCAATGAAGGCAAGCATTCCATATGCTTTCTTGACTACCTTGTCAACTTCTGTTGCCACCATCAAAGATCTGTGGACATACACGCCCAGATCTCTCTGACTTTCTATATTCCTAAATGTTTTGCCATTTTCAGTATATTCCCCCTCTATGTTAGTTCTACCGAAATGCATTACCTCACTTTTGTCCTGCCGCCGAGATTGTGTTGTCCTGCCGTAAGCCATTAGACTTTAGGCTGGTCTGCCGAATTTCCTGCAATGGGGCCCACCACAACGGGGCTGGAAAATCTTGGCCTACGTGGTATTTATTAATTTTGTGACTCCAGTCTCAAGAATTCTGTCATTATGTACAAACGTTTGATTGTTCGCCTCACATCTTTTCATAACTCTTAATCTTTCCTCTTTCCCAAAGAGCAATTGGTCGCCTCAAATTGCAATAAGGACTTTTTTTTCTGTAAACTGGTTCTGACTGACTGACTTCTCTTTTGCTTTGAACTTTTTGAATTTTTAAAACAAAAACAGGTCAGGCAGCAACTATGTGAAAGGAAGAGAGTTAAAGTTCCAGGTCAATAGTCTTTTATCAAAACTGGAAGCTGTTAAAGATGAAGCACTTTTAAGCAAATACAGAGCCAAAACAAAAAAGAGGCCAGAGAAGGAACAAAAGGGAAAGACTCAAAGGTAGGGGTTATTAAACGATAACAGGGATGATGGTGCAAGGCAATAGCAGGTGAAAATTGAAGCAAAATAAAAACAAAAAGACTTGTGCAGAGGAGATGCGAAAGTGAATAAAAGACTAGGAGGGAAACCTGAAAAATTTCGGCAAAGTGGTGAGAGTTCCCATGTATCAGGAATGTGGTGGAAAAAAGGTAAGTAGATCACGGACAAACCTGCTGGTCATTTACCGAAAAGAAGTCCCCACTCATACCTCCTCCACTCTGAATGACTCTGGTACACCATCCTCCAATAACAACAACTTGTATTCATATACCACCATCTTTGAATGTAGTAAAAGGTCCCATAAATGCATTATAGCATAAAGTTTGAACCTGCACCACATAAGGAGATATTAGGGATGACCACAAACATGGTTAAAGAGGAAAGTTTGAAGGATCGTCTTAAAGGATTGGATTAGATTTTGTTTATTGTTTATTGTATTTTTCTGCGAGCAGCTCAACAGATCACTAAGAACATGAAAAGAAAAGGAAATAAAAGAAATTACATAATAGGGCAACACAAGATATGCAATGTAACGACATAACACCGGCATCGGGTGAAGCATACAGAAGTGTAGTGTTAATGAAGTCAGTCCATAAGAGGGTCGTTTAGGAGTCTTGTAACAGTGGGGACGAAGCTGTTTTTGAGTCTGTTTGTGCGTTTTCTCAGACTTTTGTAACTCCTGCCCAATGGAAGAAGTTGGAAGAGTGAGTAAGTCTGGTAATCAAAGGGGTCTTTGATTATGCTGCCCGCTTTCCCCAGGCACGGGAAGTGTAGATGGAGTCAATGGATGGGAGGCAGGTTTGTGTGATGACTGGGCTGTGTTCAAGACTCTCTGAAGTTTCTTGTGGTCTTGGGCCGAGCAGTTGCCATACCAGGCTGTGATTCAGCCAGATAGGATGCTTTCTGTGGTGCAACTGTAAAAGTTGGGAAGAGTTAATGTGGACATGCCAAATTTCCTTAGTTTCCTGAGGAATTATGTGCGCTGTCATGCTTTCTTGGTGGTAGCGTCGACGTGGGTGGACCAGGACAGATTTTTGGGGATGTGCAGCCCTAGGAATTTGAAAAAAAGCGAGGTGGAGAGATGTGAGGTTTCATAAGGAAAATCCGAGCTTGGGGTATTGGCAGCTGAAGGCACAGCATGCAATGATGGAGCAATTAAAATCAAAGATGCTCAAAGAGCCAGAATTGGAGGAGCGCAGAGATGCCAGAGTTTGGAGGAGATTACAGAGAAAGGGAGGATGAGACCATTAAGGAGTTTTGAAATGAGTGTGAGAAATTTAAAATTGAGGCATTGTTTAAAAGCAGAAGCCAATGATGGTCCACAAACACATGTATGAGTTAGAACATAGACAGCAAAGATTTTGGATGGCCTTGGTGTATAAAGGGTGGAATGTGGAAACCAGCCAGGACTGTGTTGGAATAGTCAAGTCTAGCGGTACCAAAGGTATGATGAAGATTTCGAGAGCAGATGAGCTAAAGCAGTGGCAGCGTTAGGAGGTGGAAACAGGCATTCATAGTGATGGCATGGGTGTGAGACAGGTTCTCAATTCAGATGAAGTATAACATCAAGATTGCAACCAGCCCTTTTCAGCATCAGACCATTACCATGGAGAGAAATGGGGTCAGTGGCTCAGGACGGGAGTTTGCAGCAGGGACCAAAGACAAAAGTTTTGGTCTTCCCAATATTTACTTGGAGGACATTTCTGTTCATCCATTACTGGATATTGGACAAGCAGTCTAATAATTCCACGCAAGGGAAGTGGTGGTGAGGTAGAGCTGGATATCATCAGCATGCATGTGAAAACTGACACTATTTTTAGATGATGTCACCTAGGCACAGCATATCAATAAGAATTAAAGGGCCATGATTGGATTCTGGATGCCCGAGGTAACATTGTGTGCTCGGGACGAGAAGCCTTTCTAAGTGATTCTCTGGATTTGATTAGACAAACATGGAACCAGGTAAGGGTTACGCAATGGTGGAGAAGCATTAGAAGAAGCTTTGTGTAAACTGGCCAAGGTGGACCATAAGGGAAAGTTTACCTTTTTCACAGCCACATAGAATGTGTTTGTGACTTTGATGAGAGATATTTAGGGACTGTGGCATGGGCAGAAACCACGGGCAGGATTCTCCGACCCCCTGCCGGGTCGGAGAATCGCCGGGGGCTGGCGTGAATCCTGCCCCCGCTGGTTGCCGGATTCTCCGGCACCGGACATTCGGCAGGGGCGGGAATCGCGCCGCACCGGTTGGCGCCCCCCCCCCCCCCCCCCCCCCCCCCGCCGATTCTCCGGCCCGGATGGGCCGACGTCCCGCTGCTGGAATGCCTGTCCCGCCGGCGAGAATCAAACCACCTATCTTACCGGCGGGACAAGACGGCACGGGCAGGCTCTGGGGTCCTGGGGGGGGCACGGGGCGATCTGGCCCTGGGGGGTGCCCCCACGGTGGCCTGGCCTGCGATCGGGGCCCACCGATCCGCAGGCGGGCCTGTGCCGTGGGGGCACTCTTTTCCTTCCGCCTTCGCCATGGTCTCCACTATGGCGGAGGCGGAAGAGACACCCTCCACTGCGCATGCGCGGGGATGCCGTGAGCGGCCGCTGATGCTCCCATGCATATGCCGCCCGGCAAAGTCAGTTTCGGGCCAGCTGGCGGGGCACCAAAGGCCTTTCCCGCCAGCTGGCGGGGCAGAAATCAGTCCGGCGCGGGCCTAGCCCCTCAAGATTAGGGCTCCGCCCCTCAAGATGCGGAGAGTTCCGCACCTTTTGGGCGGCACGATGCCGGACTGATTCGCGCCGTTTTTGGCGCCGGTGAGCGGACATCACGCCAATTGCGGAGAATCCCGCCCCACATTTCAAACATGGAATTCCAAGAAAGATAGGCATGGATTTGGGGGTGGGGGGTGGGGGGTGGGGGGGGGGGGGGGGCAGCACGGACAAAGATTCAGGAGAGGGAAGGTAGTTTTGGAGATGCAGCAGTAGTTTTCTCGAATGCAGAGGTCAAGGAGTGGGAAAAGGGACAGGGAGGTGGGTTGATAGGCAAGATGAGTTCCAAATGAGTATTGGGCGATAGGGTAGAAACTAGCCAAAGTTAAAGCTCAGAGTCAGGGCAGGGGGCTCAAGTAGAGGAAATTTCAGATGGCGGTCTGGGGCTGGGTACAGCATGTGTTGTCTGAGCAAAAATTGCATTTGTGGGTCAGATTTCTCCCCGTGTCTGCGCGGGTTTCCTCCGGGTGCTCCGGTTTCCTCCCACAAGTCCTGAAAGACAAGCTTGTTCGGTGAATTGGACATTCTGAATTCTCCCTCGGTGTACCCGAACAGGCGCTGGAGTGTGGCGACTAGGGGCTTTTCACAGTAACTTCATTGCAGTGTTAATGTAAGCCTACTTGAGACAATAATGAAGATTATTATCATTATTACGTAAAATCATTTTGTAGAGAGTTGAATTCTTTCCAGCAAAATCAATATTTTGATCTTGTTTAAGTCTTAAATCTTTAAAGTGCATCCTGAAATAAAATCCTGTTACATCCTTCAGCATTGACTACCTTGTAGATTGAACTTTGTTTCTGTGACGTGAGCAGTGATTCAAGATAATATCAAATTGAAGCCTTAAAAAATATTTCAACAATAGATTTCTAGCATACGAAACAATCTAAAGCATAATTTTTAACATCTCGTTCCAGGGAAGATTTTCCATTGACAAATTAAGGAATTTAATGATTATTGTCATGTCTGAGATGCACCATTAAAAATAACGTAACATAACCTTAGATAAAACAGTAATGAATGAAAAGTATTGGCCAAAAATTCCGAGTATTGTTTGAACATCGAGTGCTTTGCCTACTGCAGTTATTAGCAGAAGGCTACACACATTGATTGGAAGATCTCACACAACATTCTACATATTGTTATATTTGTCATTTATAGTTTCTTATCTATGACAGAGCTACTACAGAACTTAATAGGCCAAATAATGAAATACGAGAGTTGTTAGCATCTAGTTTTAGAGGTTAATTTCGAGGTTAATTTAGATGGTTAATTTATGACACTTTTTCTCAAACTATAAAACTTCCACAAAGAATCTGTTTCAAGCTTAACCATACATAGATGTAGTCAATTTGTTCATATCCGTGATAACCTTGTGAATACACTCCATAAGT
Source organism: Scyliorhinus torazame (assembly GCF_047496885.1). Lineage (NCBI taxonomy): Eukaryota > Metazoa > Chordata > Chondrichthyes > Carcharhiniformes > Scyliorhinidae > Scyliorhinus > Scyliorhinus torazame. The sequence goes on along the minus strand of NC_092712.1, from coordinate 120,674,943 downwards.
AATAGCATATAAATGATGAATACATATTAATAGAGGTGGTAACCTACTTCAAATAAATATTTTTTTCTTCAGCTTTATTTATGCGGATTTTTACAGCAAATTATTTTGTTTACAAAAGGCAGTCAGAAAATCCTCCGTGCTTGTGTTGCATTTTCACATAAACCTAATTCAAATAGGTTTCAAATTCATTTACTAACTGTACTGCTTTATGTCAAACAGATATTGTTTTGAATTTTCGAACAACGTATGTCAGCAAGTCTGGTCAAGTTATTTTTGAAGCTCGATCTATTTGTATTCATTATGTAACGACATGGTTTATCATCGACTTAGTTGCTGCGCTTCCTTTTGATCTTCTCTATGCCTTTAATGTCAATGTGGTAAGTACAGCACTTGCATTTCTTTGAATATCTTTCACATCTTGGTTATTTTTCCTCTAAGTGTTCTCCCTGACACGAGATCAACCACGGCCATTGGCTATCCTTAATTCTCATATCTTTAAGATTATGTGGGGGTTATGAAATGTATTGTGACAGTGGAAATTTGTTATGTATGAACTGTATTTTGGTGTACAGGGATTTGGTGTCACTATTTGCCATCTCCTTGATGTTTAAAATATTTCAGTTGCTATTGGCAGAATTCTTTCTGCTTTATGAGACTTTATCACTGACAATATTAGTTTTCTGTAAATACACGTTGCGACAGGCGAATGTATAATTCAAACAATGCATGACCTGGCCATTGAAGTAATATACGATGAGAAATGATGATTTTGCATGATTTTTGAAATCTTGAGTTCTGCAGCAGCAGCATATTTTTGTTGGTTTTGGGACAAATGTTATACTACAAGTCCGACAATGAAAAGCGGGATTCATTGAGAAAATGAAGATGCTATATAAGGTATCAGATATGAGGTGAAATGGTTGATTACTGACATAATGAAAATAACATAGAATGTAAGAAAGTGTGAAACAAAAAATAAACAATTTTCCCATTGATCCCCTTCCCACAGCGCACCACATACAATTTATACTTCCATGAATTTTCTCGAATTTACCGAATCATACAGCTAGCTGTTCAAACTGCTTTTTAGACAAAACTTTTTCAAAGGCTGGGCAGACGGGAGTGTGGGGGTGGAACTATATTCTGGGGGGTGCTCATTGTGAACCAGGTCTCCTAAAATAGTAGCCTCTTTTCTTCCTGGTCCATTAAACACGCCCCTCGCACCCACTCCCTATATCTGCTACCCTTACCTGATCTGGCCTACATGTGACTCCAGACCCACAGCAATGTGGCTGACTCTTAACGGCCCTCTGAAATGGCCTGCAAGCAACTCAGTTGTACCAGACTTTTTAAAAAATTAATTCAAGGGGGGCTTCACTGGCTAGGCCAGAATATATTGCCCATCCCTAATTACCCTTGAAAAGGTGGTGATGGTGAGCTGCCTTCTTGAACCACTGCAGAAAGACTAGATTGGATTGGATTTGTTTATTGCCACATGTATCGAGGTACAGTGAAAAGTATTGTTCTGCACACAGTTGAGACACATCATTCCATACATGAAAAGAAAATAAGAAGTGTCTCACCTACTTGATGGTTATTAGGAATGGAACACTGACATCACTCATGGAAATTCAGTATGCGGATAACATCGCCATCTCCGCTCTCTCAAAAGCAAATCTCCAAGCCATGCTTGACACCTTCGCGGAAGCAAACTAAAGAATCCATCTCAACCTCAACCTCAAGAAGATTCAGGTCCTTTACCAACACACCCCAGGGCAAGATCCAGTCTCTCCCTCCATCAAGATCAATGGAGAAACCCTCCCAAATGTGGAACATTTCCCATACCTGGGGAGCCACCTCTCATCAAAGACTGACATCGGTGTGGAGATCCAACATCGTATCCAATCCGCGAGCGCCACCTTTGGACGGCCAACGATGAGAGGATTCGATGACAGCAACATCTGTGCTGATACCAAGATCCTTATGTATAAGGACGTCATCTTCCCAACTACGTACACGTGCCACCTCAAGGCCCTAGAGAGGTATATCGACACGGTGTGAGGCGGATTCTCTGCATCAGCTTGGAGAACAGGTATACTTAAAGTGGCATCTTTGAAAGAGCTAAGAACACCAGCATCGTGGCCGTGATCTTCCAAAACAAACTCTGCTGGGTCAGCCATGTTCTTATGATACCAGAGTCCCAACTGCCAAAGCAAATCTGCGCCAAGCTCCAGTCGGCCCCCGAACAAAAGGACAAAGGAAAAGCTTCAAAGACACCCTGAAGGTTTACCTCAAGAAGTGCAACATGGAAGTCATGCCTGGGAGACCCTTGCTCAGAAGAGACCTACTTGGAAGAACCTCTTGATTGAAGGGACACAATATTTCAGGACAGCAAGAGGAAATCTAGAAAAGGAGCCTGAAAATACCAATGATCTTGAGTCCAAAAGCCAACTCCACCTCCTGAAACACTTTCCAAGTGTGTAGTTGGAGATGCAGCTCTAGGGTCGGCCTCATCAGCCATGTAAGGACCCACCAAACCCATGACCAGTGACACAGAGTTTCTTAGGTGGACTATCATGCTCGTTAGCGAGTGATTGCTGAAATGGGCAACAAATATTGGCCCAACCAGTAATGCCCGCATCCCACAAAAGAATAAACCTTTCCTGTCTCTGAGCAGATTTGTCTTTCCATGGAGTACATTCTCCAAGAACATATCACATTCATGAGCTTGCCACAACCTTACTCACTAAGATGTAACATAGATGCATTTAGAAGGAAGATAGATAAGGTAAGAAAGGAATAGAAAGGTATGCTACCGTAGTTACAGTAGAATGGGAGGATGGTCATGTGGAACATAAAAACAGGTGTAGAGCAATTAGGCCAAATAGTCTTTATTTATGCTGTGAATTTTATGTAACTAATGTAATGTATCAAAAGGAGAAGACAAAATACATATTTTTAAAGTGCCATTAACATTGCAAATATGCTTTAAACCCTATGGCCTTGGATTCCTATTTCTCAGTCGAAGGCTGTGCTGAATTGTTCCTGCATCGGTGTAATGGGGTGATATGGAGGAGCACCTGTAATAGCTGGTTTATATTAGATGGTATAGCTCTGTAAGAATCATGTTGGTGTAGAATTTCTGGCAGTGTATTGTAGTTCAGCAACTGGAAACACCTTGACAACACAGTAGCTGTCAATGTCTGCCCACTCTCACATACTTCCTAAATCGTTTGGGGAGCCTGGCAGCAATGGGAGAATGTACAGTGTCCTTTTATAGAATGATTTAGCTCAGATGAGCTTTCTAGTGTGAAAATGGCCCACATTCTGCCTGAGCATTCTGCTGAAATATTGTCCAAATGATTTCCAAACAATCTTCCAAGTCTGTCTCATCCAACAAAAACCTCTCATGTAACTGAATATTCTCGGCCTTTTTGGTACCTGGAGTCAGAGTCTTCATGTGAGATGTATATTTGATGTATATTTCAGCACTTAGTACATTGTTAGGAGCCCCCTCAGATGGCTTTCAATAAACTAATCACTTCAGTCGCAATTTGCAATTGGGTAGATCTCTCCCATATGATTATATTTGTGTCAGAGGTGTAATGTTGCACATCCTCTAATAAATAGAAATCTTCTTCCTTGATTTATGGTGTAATGGCCTGCATTGGAAATACTTGTGTCCATAAATATTAATGAAAATAACAAAATAGTGTGTATTTGAACTGATTAAATCATTAAAGCCAAATATTAAATATCAAGGTATTCAAATATATGGCATTTCTATTAAAATCAGTTGCAATCAATAGATAGAAATCTGTACCCCCAACAATATTCCAGTGCTGCCATTTTAAACAGTAAAAGCTGCATCGACAGAAAGTGGTGCTCTGGTCTGATTCAATTTAGGTGGTCCTATGTGTGTAGAAATTCAGCAGCTCATATTGCTGCAAGAAAATGAAGTCTGGCTGCTGTCCAAGTGACAGCGCTGTCTCTTTATTACTATTTCTAAATGCATTACAGAAAGCGTCAGGTTTGCAGACTCTTTTCTGTGGTCTGGTCTGTGTTAGTCACTGCTGTAACAATGAAAAGACAGCATGAATAATAATTGTTTTTTGCAATACAATAACTTTGTTTGTGGCGTTCAAAAACTATCGTTTGTCCAGGATGGGAAAATAGCTTATTTATGGATTGGACAGCTGCGGAATACTTAGTTCTTGCATCCCAAATGATAACAATAATAAAATAAAAATGTTAAACTATAATTCATGCCACTATACCATCAATTGATAGAGAAGAATTCCACTTGATGGGGGATGTGTAACATAGTACCTCTGACACAAGTACCATCACATGGAAGAGATTTACTCAAATTGCAAATTGCGACTGGAGTGATTGGTATATTTAGTTTTTGATGACGGGAAGACTGTGCAAGGTACAGAATCTGACATTCTGAGGTGCTTTCAGATCTTAAATTCAGTTGGGAGACGGAAACATGGGGCAGAATCTGGTGAAGCTCCCAGGAGCAGGAAATTAGCGGGGAACTGTAGGGAGGCTAAAATGTCAGCTTTCCAGTTGGATGAAAGTTGGGAATTACGTTGGCAGCAGACTAAAGGTGGATCAGGGTTCCCGATGGCAAATGACAGGAACCTTTTTTAATGCAATAGCTCGTCACACATTCTTGAGTCATGCCTCATAAAGGCATAGGTACAGTCACATTCATAACTTTAAAAAACTAACTTTACTCAGTGTGGAACCTTTTGGAATGGACTTTTCTTTTAAAATGGACAATATGTGCTGAAAAAGATGGCCGCCAGAGATCAGATGATCTGATCTGTGTATCCAAGAACTGATTCCACATTTGGTTACACCCTAGAAACGGGTAGGTATTCCAAACTAAAAGGTATTAATTACACATATCCTAGGGCCCATTAGAATATGTTTCTGAATTGAATGGGTCTTTTTTAAACAAAGAAGATGATTGACTTAATCCTCTCAGGACACATATTGTTAAACGATAATCCAGTTGTGGCTAACCAACCCAAGATGACCACCATATTAGGAACAGGAACTGCAATTGTGAGGATTCACATCAAGTCAGCCATGTTCGTCCATTTTTAATCTTTAAAATGCTGACTGCAGAAAATAAGACATGGTGGTCGCAGCAGAAAAGACCTCTTCATTGAGCCCGCAGCATGTGTTTTCCAGAACAAGACAGTCGGGTTTTTTGCTTCTAACCTGTAAAAGTGCACTACCGCAACTGTACTTTCCTGGAGTGTTTTTGTGTATGTGTGAATGAGTGCCGTAGTGTTAAGATTTCAGGATGAGTAAATAAATCAACAATCCTCTTTCTTTAAAACCACTAAAACGCTGTGCTGCTGGTTATTTCAATCATCCACACATTCTGTGGTTTAAAAACAAACACTCACACTTCCCCTTAAAAGTCTACGGGCTGTGGACAGTTGGCCAAGGAATGGGATTTCAGCAGTTCCCTCTCGCCCTTTCCATTGCAGTCACCAGAATAAACGGTACCTTTGTGATTAAGTTGGCAGCAAATGAGGATCGTTTGGTATCAGATTCACAACTGGTTAAAGGTGACAGGCAGTAGGCGACATTGTCTTTCTAGTAGATTCGAATTAGGCAGGAGCTGCTGTTCTTGTATGAGCACCTTTGTTGGACTGGAGAGAGGAGGCTAAGCTTGATGGTAGCCGCCTAGGGGGATCAGGGCACAACTGTTCATGGAAGGGAGGATAGCAGCTGTCCACAAAGGTCAGGGCATGGTTGTCTGAGGAAGGGAGTTTGGGTTATGGGGGACAGGGGGAGGGAGCTGATGAGAGAGGGAGACTCAATATCTACCAAGACAGCTGAAGCATGAAACTGAAGCGATGAAGGGTTATTAAAAGCAGATCAATGGTGAGGTTAGGAGAGTCTGAGGTAACCGAGGGTAGCTCAAGTACGATAGAAGGAAGATTGAGGATGACAGTTGGCAGGTTCAGGTTGCTGGGGAGGGGGTACTTCAATGGCGAGAGAGTGCAGTTCTAGGTTGACAGTTAATCAAGGGTGATGCTGGGTGGCTCAATGGGCACAAAAGCAGGGTTCGGACATTGGAGAGAGGATTGTAGGCGATGGAAAAAAAAGTCAAAAGCCACTGTGGGACGGTGCAATTCCAATGTCAGAATGGGGGTATCCAGGAACATGGCAGTCATTGTAGTTTATGCCTGGAAGATATGCAGAGGTGATATATGTCTGCAAGAGGAGTTTTATTTACAATGCTCTAAAATATCTGCTCTCATGCTTGCATCAGCTCGCTTCAGTTCAATCTCCTTTTCCCTAAGTGGCCACATCTAGACTGAACCAAACAGTGAGGAGTTAATGGACACACAAATCAAACACTGAACTGCTGAACACTAATCCTTTTAAAACTGTAAGCCACTATTATAAATTAAACCATAATAAATAATAAATGTACACACATCGAGTCCTGTGGATATTGCTGACTGGACCAGCATTTATTTCGCATCCCTTATTGACCCTGAGGAGGTGGCAGTGACCTGCCTTCTTGAACTGCTGAAGTCCATGTGATGATAATACTGACAGTGCTATTAGGAAGGGTGTTCCAGGGGTTTGGCTCAGCGACAGTGAAGGAACGGCAGCAATATTTATAAGTCAGGTTGGGGTGTGGCATGGAGGGTAAATTCTAGATTGTAGTGTTCTCCCATGTATCCGCTGCTCTTGTCCTTCTAGAGAGTGGTGGTTGTGGGATTGGAAGGTGCTGCCTAACGAGACTTCTTGTGTTCCTGCAGTGCATCTTGTAGATGGTACACATTACTGCTACTGTGCCCTTAGCACAGGGCTAAATCGCTGGCTTTGAAAGCAGACCAAGGCAGGCCAGCAGCACGGTTCAATTCCCGTACCAGCCTCCCCGAACAGGCGCCGGAATGTGGCGACTAGGGGCTTTTCACAGTAACTTCATTTGAAGCCTACTTGTGACAGTAAGCGATTTTCATTTCATTTCAGTGGTGGAGGGAGTGAATGTTTGTGGATGGGATGCCAATCGAATGAGCTGCTTTATCCTGGATAGTGTCAAACTTTGAGTGTTGCTGGAGCTGCACTCATTCCGCTAAGTGGAGAGAATTCCGTCACACTCCTGACTTAGACACTGTTGATGGTGGATAGATTTGAGGAGTCAGAAGGTCAATTATTCGGTGCAGGATTCCTAACTTCTGACCTGTTCTTGTACACATTTATATGGCTAGTCCAGTTCTGTTTCTAGTCAATGGTAACCCCCAGGATATTGACAGTGGGGGATTTAGTGATAGTAATGCCATTGAATGTCCAAGGGACGATGGTTAGATTTTCTCCTGTTGGAAATGGTCATTGCCTGGCATTTGTGTGGTGCGAATGTTACTTTCCGCCTGTCAGCCCAAGTCAGTTTTTTTCTACATTTTGGCACGGACTGCTTCAATATCTGAGGCATTGTGAATGGTGTTCAACATTGTGCAGTCATCACCAAACATCCCGACTTCTGACGTTATGAAGAAGGCAAGATCATTGATGAAGCAGCTGAAGATTGTTGGGCCTTGGACACTAACTACCCTGAGGAACTCCTGCAGTTGTGGCCTGGAACGGAGATGATTGACCTCCAACTATCACAACCATCTTCCTTTGTGTCAGGTATGACTCCAACCAGTGGAGAGTTTTCCCCCTGATTCCCCTGGACTTCAGTTTCACTAGGGCTCCTTGATGCCATATTCGGTCAAATGCTGCCATGATGTCAAAAGCAGTCACTCTCACCTCACTTCTTGAATTCAGCTCTTGTGCCCATGGCTATAATGAGGTCAGGAGTTGAGTGACCCTGGTGGAACCCAAACTGAGCATCTGTGAGCAGGTTATTGCTGAGCAAGTGCCGCTTGATAGCACTGTTGATGATTCTGAAATTTCTTAGAGTTCAACTCATCTGTTTTCCCTCAGCACAGAAATTGTCTCTGAGAAAGGCAGGTGTTCAGGTGATGGTGCTGAGATCTACAAATTGGAGTTTGTGGTTCTGCATGATCAGCTCAATGATCAATACCTCAGACACTCATTGGAAAAGGAACTGTATCCTCATAATCACTGTCCTCAAAATATCCTGGTCTGCTCGCTATCAAACACCTCACATGCCATTCTGCATTGTCATCCAGCAGTTATGATGTGGAGATGCCGGCGTTGGACTGGGGTGAGCACAGTACGAAGTCTTACAACACCAGGTTAAAGTCCAACAGGTTTGTTTCGATGTCACTAGCTTTCGGAGCGCTGCTCCTTCCTCAGGTCATTCACCTGAGGAAGGAGCAGCGCTCCGAAAGCTAGTGACATCGAAACAAACCTGTTGGACTTTAACCTGGTGTTGTAAGACTTCGTACTATCCAGCAGTTAAGCATTGATTCTGAGCAACCATTTAATCTACTTTGGTCCTGAGTAGAGGCGATGTAAGTATGAGATCACCATTTGGTCATTTGTTGTGAACCCAATCTCCAATTTCAAATCTTGGTCCTTTTGCACCTCTTTGTTTACACTTGAGCTTTACATTGATGCTTTGTGAATTTTTCCTCTGCCTTTGCCTTTGCTCTGACATTCTCATTGGATATTGGTAATCACTTAAGATGGTCAGTGGCATGAGAAAGTTATGACCAATCATATGTTTGTCCAGTGTCTTTTCAATCAGAATGTGGGGGATGAATCAATATGTGCGAAGTAGGATATGAATGATTGTTCAAATGTTTTTTTCCCTCTGCCATACTCGCTCTCAGTCTGTTATTTATTACGTGTTGAATTGTTTGATTCCATCATTTGATTGTAGGTTGCATCATGATGTCAGATGGTGGTGAATTCCATAGCTGGCTACGAACTCCATGAACCTACTGGAAACAAATTGCGCTCCATTTTCTGTAGTGACTATCTCCAGTAAACCCCACTTTGTAAACAAGTTGTCTGAAATGTCAATGACCGAAGCGTTGGTTATAGAATTTATTGTAGCAACAAATCATGAACATCCATCAGGAAGCATTTGGTTGCATGAACCAATGAGATACTCTACCTCAAAGTTATACCAATGAAGATGATCTGACCATCTGCAGATGAATAGGGGTCAATAACCAGAGCCTGATCTACAGGCTAACACCATAGTCAACGCTTGGTGATCAATGAGCAAAGTAAACTTTCCACTCTAGAGGTACATGTGTCAACGGGGCGGCATGGTGGCACAGTGGTTAGCACTGTTCTTCACAGCACCAGGGTCCCAGGTTCAATTTCCGGTTTGGGTCATTGTCTGTGCGGAGTCTGCACATCCTCCCCGTGTCTGCGTGGGTTTCCTCGGGGTGCTCCGGTTTCCTCCCACAAGTCCCGAAAGACGTGCTGTTAGGTGATTTGGGCATTCTGAACACTCCCTCTGAACAGGCGACAGGGGATTTTCACAGCAACTTCATTGCAGTGTTAATGTAAGCCTACTTGTAACAATAATAAATATTATTATGTATAGGGGAGGTGGTGGCATAATGGTATTGTCACTGAATTCAACAAAATGAAATTTGAATTCAATGAAAGAAAATCTGGAATTATGTCCGATGACCATAAAACCATTGTCGATTGTTGTAAAAACCCATCTGGTTCACTAATGTCCTTTGGGGAAGAAAATCTGCCATCCTTACCCGTCTGGCTTACATGTGACTCTGAGATCCATAGCAATGTGGTTGACACTTAACTGCCTCCTCAAGGGCAATTAGGATGGGCAATAAATGCTTGCCCAGCCCACGATGCCCACGTCCCATGTTGATATGAGTAGATTCAGGCTGGTGCTTCTCCCTCTCCAGTGGAGTATGTGTGTTCAGTTTCCAACAATAGTTATGATGTGCAAGCAATTAGTCACTCGCTTCCTTCGACGTCCCTAGAGCTTGAATAGCATTTCTTGGCCTACCTGTTTATGGGTTGAGATGCTATCTTCACCTTTAATGGATCAAACGCTGTTTTCTGTGCAATTGTTCATTCCCATTGTGTCCTTTCCCATTATGTTTCTTTGTGCAATAGCTTTAAGAGGCTCTGCGACTTAGAACCTAATTCCTGATAAAAGTTGATAGTACCAAGGAAAGAAGCCAACTCTTTTGCATTAGACGGGATCTGAAGTCCATGAATGGCTGTGATATTATATGCACGCTTTGTTCCAGTTACTGTCTATCTATACCCTAGAAGGTCAAACTCGGATACTGCAAATGTACATTTGTTCCTGTTGAACATCAAATTGGGTTGTTCAAGTCAAGTGAGCATCACTGATAACTGATGATTGTGTTCTGCTTTATCCCTTCCATGGACAATGATATCATCAAGTAGGCTGAGTATCCCCTCAATGCCTGATAAGATTGAAGAGATGATCACTGAAATGCGCAAGGAACTTAATCAATAGGACATTCTGCAATACCGAAATACATCTTTGAGTGTAACAAAGGATACAAGGTACCGGCTTTGCTATACTAGTGGCGATAGCTCCGCCACATGTCAAGCTCTGAGAAGGCTGTTGAGTCATGAAAAGGTGGCAATAGTTTGTGGATCGTAGACAGTGCATGTTTGTTTGGGATGGTGGCTTTATTGACTGCCTTAAGGTGATCACATAGTGCCCGAAGTGTCATTTTGGGTGCAATTGGCAGGGTGTTTCTCAACGGCCACATTGGTGAGATCGTGGGTAATATTTAATGGCCATAAATGTGCCCCCATGAGCTATTCGCTATTACTGGCTGTCTCACTGTCTGATTAGTCTGACTCGTACCTCAGCGTCTCACCCCTAACAAGGGGGAGCTGCTTTAAAATGCTCCCTCACCACTCACTTCCAGTCAACACACGTGGCAGCGCAGACCTGCTCCTCACTTTGGGGATATCGACCTCACAAGGCTTCTTGACGCTGTCGACGTGAAACAGGACATCGTGTTCCTCCGATGGGATCAGTGGACTAGCAGCTGCATCACCAATACGGCCTGGGAGACAGCGGCAGAGGCAGTCAGTGAGGCCAGCATGACGAGGTGGACTGCCGTCCAATGTCGGAAGAAGACCAACGATCTCCACCGAACTGTGACGGTAAGTTACCACTTCTCTCCTGGCAACAGTTCCGCCTACCACCCCTCAAATTCACAACCTCCTCCCCCACACCTCACACACACACAAATCAGACTCAAGTCTGACACCTCACACTCTCCCCACACCCAAATTTGCATTGTAGCACAGTGGTTAGCACAGTTGCTTCACAGCACCAGAGTCCAAGGTTCAATTCCCGGCTTGGATCACTGTCTATGCGGAGTCTGCACGTTCTCCCTGTGTCTGCGTGGGTTTCCTCCGGGTGCTCCGGTTTCCTCCCACAAGTCCCGATACATGTCCCGAAAGATGTGCTGTTAGGTGAATTGGACATTCTGAATCCTCCCTCTGTGTGCCCGAACAGGCGCCGGAGTGGCGACCAGGAGATTTTCACAGTAACTTCATTACAGTTAATGTAAGCCTACTTGTGACAGTAGCAAAGATTATCCTATTAGTATTATAATAAACAGGAAATGGCCAAGACAGGGGAGCGAAGTACCAGAGATTCAGATCCTCACCTCCTGTGAGGAATGGGCACTCAAAATCATGGGGTTGTCTGAGAAGAGAGCAGTCACCGACAGTGAGTTTGGCCTACACCACAGAGATGAGGATCCACTGCCCCTTCACCCAGATGGCCTGTCGCAAGTGAATTGTTGACGTCAGGCAAAATGATCCTTCGCTTTCACTGACCACATGTCCATTGCCTTGCAGGATCACTATCTGATAGGGCCAGGCCATCCGGAATTTCCCCCCCCCCCACAACCCAAGGGACCATCTCTGCAGAGAGCTCAGAGGAGACCACCATCAAGGTGTCACAACTATCACACACACCTTCCACCAGCGCAGATACACAAACCTTGATGGACAGGCTTCTGGGGCACAATCTGGTTAGCACCACACAGTTGTTGATGCACATCAGGTGGAGGCAGGAACATCCGAGGGAGACGGCAGTCGGAGGTCTGATGGTTCCCAGGACTCGGTGGGGGCCCAGTTAGATGCCAAGCCCATGGACAAGGTTCTCCCAGAGCTGATGCAGATGCTGGGACACAGCCATGAGATTCAGGAGGGAATGTCAGCAATATTCCAGCGAGTGCATAGACAATTGGAGGAGTTCCAAAGCTGACGGGTGCAGGAGATGTTGCCGACAATGCGTGGCACCGAGGCCAACACTGCTAGGGTGGCGACTGCAGTGAAAAACCTGGAGCACGAGGTCAGCATCATGAGTGGCTGAGGGTCTCAATATCGTGAGCCAGTGCTGAGGGATAGTTTCCAGGTTGATATTGCCGAGGCACTGCAGAGCATGACCCAGTCACTGAGGACCGTCGCTGAGGGCGCCACACCATGATGAAGACAATGGGGTGCCGCTAGGACAGGCAGAACCAGATGACACAGAGGCCTCTGGAGCTCACTCCAGCTGCCCCTCCACCCCATGTTGACCCACAGGGCATGGCAACACGTGTGACACGGGTAAGTCAGCCAGGGCCTTCTGGCTCCAGGCTCTCTAGAGGGCATCCACCAAGGGTATCAAAGGCCTTAGGGCGCGGAAAGCAGCAGGCTGCCTCCAACTCTGATGTACATCCTGGGGACACACTGAGGCATAGCAGTAAACCACAAAAGATCAAGAGAGAGGATCACTGTGTGGGCACGGCGGGGTCACTATCTCGAACTAGTTCACTTTTAAAGCATGTTACATGTGATGCATGTGAAGCCTCTGTTATGTTAAGCTTCACAACGTGCATGCCTGCACCCCCACCTCCTGTTGCCCACTGCTCCCCTAACACCCCGTGCATAGTGGTCCAAGATCAAATGCACCCGATGCAGACCCCATTCAGAGGATGCATGTGAGCACACAGAAAGGCAGGAGTTGGTCTTTGGCATCAACTGAGGAGCACAAAAGCTAACTTCACAGCAACTTATCAATACTCTCCTGCCTTGTATATTGATCCGCTGGCATTGCCAACATCAGCCCGTCATCCTGGAATGATGTTACACAGACCCTTGGAGAGTGGAACAGTGTAGTTGGGGCGGAGAGGGTGGTGTGTGCAGGAGGGGCGAGGAATGTGGGAAGAGGGGAGGAATTTGGGGGGGGTGGTCAGCTGACAGACAACGCTTCATCCTATGAGGATCAGGTGATGATGAGGCCCTCCATGGTCTCCAGGCATTTTGCTGCCTGTCCTCCATCCTCCGGCTCCTTCTGGAGGTCCTCCTCAGGCTCGTCCTCCATCCTCTTCCGGTGAGCATCCCCCTTCTCCTCAGATGAGGCCAAATGTCCCTCCTCATCCTCCTCATGTCGCCCCACTGCTGTTCCAGGTTGTGGGGGGCACAGAAAACCGCCACTAAGCAGGAGACCCGCTGGGGGTATACCGCAAGGCATTACCAGAGCAGTCCAGTTATCGGAACTGCATTTTGAACAGTCCAATGAACCATTCAACGACAGTACAGGTGACAGCATGAGCCTCGTTATATTTGGTCTCACCCTCGGTCTCCGGCCTCCACAATGGCGTCATCAACCAGGACCTCAGAGGGTACTCCTTATCCCCCAAGAGCCTACCATCATCATGCGATGGTCATTGAAGATGCCAGGGATCTCCGAGTGTACCACGATGTAGCTGTAATGCAGATTCCCTGGGAAGCATGCACACAGGTGCATGATCTGGAGGTGTGGTCGCACACGAGTTGAACATTGAGGGAGTGGAACCTCTTCCTGTTCATGAAGGACACTCCCTGATACCTCGGTCTACATTAGGCGACATGCATGCCATGGATTACCCCTGGACCTGAGGCATCCTGGCAATGGCGGGGAATCCTGCCGTCCGGCCATCTTGGTCTCGTCCAGCTCAAAATTGATGAAGTCTAATGCCCGGGATACAGGGATCTGTGACCTTACAGATATACTTGTGGGTTGTAACTTGTGATATTCTCGAGCCCTGGAATGGTCCAGTTACATAGAGGTTCAGGGCTGTGAGGATGTAGCACAGATGCCACACTGTCTCTTTGCTGAGCCTGAGTCTCCTGCGGCACATGCTGCCCGTCATTTCCTCAAAAGACCAACAATGCCTGTACACCGTGGGCAGTCACTGGTGTCCCCTCTGGGTTGCTCCTCAGCCTCATGGGTGGCCAGGTCTTCTTCCTCTGCACATGGAATGCTGCCTCCAGCCTGTGTTGATGCTGCTGCCATCTCTAGTGTCTGGCCACCTGGGTTGTCACCAGTACCACGAGCCATATTGTTTTACCTGTAAGGAATTGGAGAAGGAGAGACCGACCATCAGTTAGAGCTTCCATTCCGGGACCCTCAAATCCCCCAAGCCTCCTCCACCCTTATGTGTCCCACCTTTGTTCTCTCGGAGTGCCATCCACCAAGCCAGTTGTTCTGGAGAAGCTCACTCTGCACACTCACCCCTGGCCACAGCAGGAGTCCCTGGACCGCAGACCTGCTCCGGCACCATTAGGGAGGCTATGCTCAGGTGACCGCCCCTGATCCACAAACTTACCCTTTGGTCGCGAGGATATCCCCAGTGCTGAAGCTCAGCTCTAGAATGTTTGATTGTTGGCTGCTGCCTCTGTGGTGCTGATGCTGCCAGAGTTCAGGCCAAGTGTTCAGGCTGCAAAGTTTGATTGAAATGCAACACAATAATCATCATCTGAGACACAGCACGTGCACCCACAGGAATCCACTTGAGAATATTTTGTTTATTAAACAGTCAACAGTAACAAAGATTTGAAAATCAACTACGTACCGTTCCACATATCACACTAACCATTAAACAATAAGGAAACATCACCGTTCCACATTAGTATCAATACAAAGCTATGTAATTTTCACAAAATAAATCAAACATACTGCGTCATTACTCACAGTTACCTCAACAGAAATGGGGGATAAAACAGAGAATATATTATCATGTCCAGAACTGTGTCATAGAAATGATCTGTCCATCAATGTGTGACTTGTTCCACGTATCAGAGCCTTTCTCTATCCAGGAGCCGCAGCTGTGCAGGCCCCCCCACACGGCCCAATCTCACCGCACCCAAATCCTGGCATCCACATATTCCACTGGTGCACAAGATGCAGTTAAACATCCTTGACTTCCAGTGTTTAACCCGTGGTGATGTGCCAGTTACAATCAGCACTCACCACACCAGCAACAAAAAAATTCGCAATCTACGAAAGCATTTCTTCAACGGCGTCATCTGGTGGACCATTTGGAACAATGTTAGTGCACCAGGTCCCGCAGCGTCTTCTTGCCTCAAACCGGATTGCCTTCGGGACTCATAGGTCCCCCTGAGCTTGCTGTTCCAGGACCCAAATTTGTGAGGAAAAAATTGTCCTTCTTTCATAGATTACATAGAATTTACAGTGCAGAAGGAGGCCATTCGGCCCATTGAGTCTTCTCTGGCCCTTCCACCCACACCTCCACCCTATCCCCGTAACACCACCCAACATGTTTGGACACTAAGGGCAATTTAGCATGGCCAATCCACCTAACCTGCACATCTTTGGACTGTGGGAAGAAACCGGAGCACCCGGAGGAAACCCACACCGACACAGGGAGAATGTGCGGACTTCACACAGACAATGGCCCAGCCGGGAATTGAACCTGGGACCCTGGAGCTGCGAAGCAACAGTGCTAACCACTGTGCTACCATGCCACCCAGAAAAGGAATAAAACAGCAACAGCAGCCTCCAAGCATTTGCAGCCACCAGCAGGAGCAAGCTACAAACACAACCTGCAAATATTTTAGATTATTGAAAGTATCATAAATGCAAAAGTCAATACAATGAGGACACCAATCACTTGCCGTTCCCGACCTACATCAGTGGAAAGGCAGACCAGCCCAGTTCACTGGAAAAGGCTGCTCCAACATGGAGCACGGTGAAGGAGCGAGAGAAAAACATTCCATCCCACCCAAGAGGGGCACAGTTCAGCTCAGAGCATCGCCGTACAGTGGTTAGCACAGTTGCTTCACAGCTCCAGGGTCCCAGGTTCGATTCCCGGCTTGGGTCACTGTCTGTGTGGAGTCTGCACTTTCTCCCCGTGTTTGCGTAGGTTTCCTCCGGGTGCTCAGGTTTCCTCCCACAGTCCAAAGATGTGTAGATTAGGTGGATTGGCCATGATAAATTGCCCTTAGTGTCCAAAAAGTTAGTGAAGTTACTGGGTTATGGGGTACGGGGATAGGGTAGAGGTATGGGCTTAGTACTCTTTCCAAGGGCCGGTACAGACACGATGGGCCAAAAGGCCTCCTTCTACACTGTAAATTCTATGATAACAGGTCAGGCACATTATAAACCAAACTAAATACAGAGCAACCACCCAGGCGAACACAAAGCAGGCAGGAAGAAAACAAAGTCTCCAGCCGTACACCAAGGACAAAAAACAAAGGAACAATGCCCCCAGCTGTCAACAGTAAGAAGTCTAAAAACACCAGGTTGAGGTCCAACAGGTTTGTTTCGAATCACTAGCTTTCGGAGCACTGCTCCTTCCTCAGGTGAATGAGAGGTAGGTTCCAGAAACATATATACACAAAGTCAAAAATGCAAGACGATACTTTGAATGCGAGAGGGATAATCAGAGGTTAAAGAGGTGTGAATTGTCTCAAGCCAGGACAGTTGGTAGGATTTCGCAAGCCCAGGCCAGATGGTGGGGGGGTGAATGTAATGCAACATGAATCCGAGGTCCCGGTTGAGGCTGTACTCATGTGTGTGGAACTTGGCTATAAGTTTCTGCTCGGCGATTCTGCGTTGTCACGCATCCTGAAGGCCGCCTTGGAGAACACTTACCCGAAGATCAGAGGTTGAATGCCCTTGACTGCTGAAGTGTTCCCCGACTGGAAGGGAATATTCCTGCCTGGCGATTGTTGCGTGATGTCCGTTCATCCATTCACGTAGCATCTGCATGGTCTCACCAATGTACCACGCTTCGGGACATCCTTTCTTGCAGCATATGAAGTAGCCAACGTTGACCGAGTCACACAAGTATGTACCACGTAACTGGTGGGTGGTGTTCTCACGTGTAATGGTGGTACCCATGTCGATGATCTGGCAAGTCTTGCAGAGATTGCCATGGCAGGGTTGTGTTGTGTCGTAGTTGCTGTTCTGAAGGCTGGGTAGCTTGCTGCAAACAATGGTCTGTTTGAGGTTGCACGGTTGTTTGAAGGCAAGTCGTGGGGGTGTGGGGATGACCTTGGCAAGATGTTCATCTTCATCGATAACGTGTTGAAGGCTGCGAAGAAGATGTCGTAGTTTCCCCGCTCCGGGGAAGTACTGGTTGACAAAAGGTACTCTGTCTGTTGTGAACAAAGAACAAAGAAAATTACAGCACAGGAACAGGCCCTTCGGCCCTCCCAGCCTGCGCCAATCCAGATCCTTTATCTAAACCTGTCACCTATTTTCCAAGGATCGACTTCCCTCTGTTCCCCGCCCATTCATATATCTGTCTAGATGCATCTTAAATGATGCTATTGTGCCCGCCTCTACCACCTCCGCTGGCAAAGCGTTCCAGGCACCCACCACCCTCTGTGTAAAAAACTTTCCACGCACATCTCCCTTAAACGTTCCCCCTCTCACCTTGAAATCGTGACCCCTTGTAATTGACATCCCCACTCTTGGAAAAAGCTTGTTGCTATCCACCCTGTCCATACCTCTCATAATTTTCTAGATCTCAATCAGGTCCCCCCTCAACCTCCGTCTTTCCAACAAAAACAATCCTAATCTACTCAACCTTTCTTCATAGCTAGCACCCTCCATACCAGGCAACATCCTGGTGAACCTCCTCTGCACCCTCTCTAAAGCAGCCACGTCCTTCTGGTAATGTGGCGACCAGAACTGCACGCAGTATTCCAAATGTGGCCTAACCAAAGTCCTATACAACTGTAACATGACTTGCCGACTCTTGTACTCAATACCCCGTCTGAATAAGGCAAGCATGCTCTATGCCCTCTTGACCACTCTATCGACCTGCGTTGCCACCTTCAGGGTACAATGGACCTGAACTACCAGATCTCTCTGTACATCAATTTTCCCCAGGACTCTTCCATTGACCGTATAGTCCACTCTTAAATTAGATCTTCCAAAATGCATCACCTCGCATTTGCCTGGATTGAACTCCATCTGCCATTTCTCTGCCCAACTCTCCAATCTATTTATATTTTGCTGTATTCTCTGACAGTTCTCCTCGCTATCTGCAACTCCACCAATCTTAGTATCATCTGCAAACTTGCTGATCAGACCACCTATACCTTCGTCCAGATCATTTATGTATATCACAAACAACAGTGGTCCGAGCACGGATCCCTGTGGAACACCACTAGTCACCTTTCTCCATTTGGAGACACTCCCTTCCACCACTACTCTCTGTCTCCTGTTGCCCAGCCAGTTCTTTATCCATCTAGCTAGTACACCCTGAACCCCATACGACTTCACTTTTTCCATCAACCTGCCATGGGAAAATGTATCAAACGCCTTACTGAAGTCCATGTATATGACATCTACAGCCCTTCCCTCATCAACTAACGTTGTCACTTCCTCAAAGAATTCTATTAGGTTTGTAAGACATGACCTTCCCTGCACAAAACCATGCTGCCTATCACTGATAAGTCTATTTTCTTCCAAATGTGAATAGATCCTATCCCTCAGTATCTTCTCCAACAGTTTGCCTACCACTGATGTCAAGCTCACAGGTCTATCATTCCCTGGATTATCCCTGCTACCATTCTTAAACAAAGGGACAACATTAGCAATTCTCCAGTTCTCCGGGACCTCACCTGTGCTCAAGGATGCTGCAAAGATATCTGTTAAGGCCCCAGCTATTTCTTCCCGCGCTTCCCTCAGTAACCGGGGATAGATCCCATCCGGACCTGGGGACTTGTCCACCTTAATGCCTTTTAGAATACCCAAAACTTCCCCCTTCCTTATGCTGACTTGACCTAGAGTATTTAAACATCCATCCTTAGCTTCAACATGCGTCATGTCCCTCTCCTTGGTGAATACCGATGCAAAGTACTCATTAAGAATCTCACCCATTTCCTCTGATTCCATGCATAAATTCCCTCTTTTGTCTTTGAGTGGGCCAATCCTTTCTCTAGTTACCCTCTTGCTTCTCATATACGAATCAAAGGCTTTGGGATTTTCCTTAACCCGGTCAGCCAAACATATTTCATGACCCCTTTTAGCCCTCTTTATTGCGCATTTGAGATTTGTCCTACTGTAACGATATTCCTTCAAAGCTTCATCAGATATAAGTCACCTAGATCTTATATATGCTTCCTTTTTCATCTTAGCTAGTCTCATAATTCCACCCGTCATCCACGGTTCCCTAATCTTGCCATTTCTATCCCTCATTTTCACAGGGACATGTCTGTCCTGCACTCTAATCAACCTTTCCTTAAAAGACTCCCACACTTCAAATGTGGATTTACCCTTAAAGAGCTGGTCCCAATCCACATTCCCTAGCTCCTGCCGAATTTTGTTATACTTGGCCTTTCCCCAATTTAGCACTCTTTCTTTAGGACCACTCTCGTCTTTGTCCATGAATATTCTAAAACTTACGGAATTGTGATCGCTATTCCCAAAGTAATCACCGACTGAAACTTTAACCACCTGGCCGGGATCATTCCCCAATACCAGGTCCAGTATGGCCCCTTCCCGAGTTGGACTATTTACATACTGCTCTAAAAAACTCTCCTGGATGCTTCTTACAAATTCTGCTCCATCTACACCTCCAACACTACATGAGTCCCATTCAATGTTGGGGAAGTTAAAATCTCCCATCACGACCACCCTATTGCTCCTCCATTTTTCTATAATCTGTCTACATATTTGTACCTCTACTTCACGGTCACTTTTGGGAGGCCTGTAGTAAAGTTCCAACAATGTTAGTGCACCCTTCCTATTTCTTAGCTCTACCCATATTGCCTCAGTGCTCGAATCCTCCATCGTGCCCTCCTTAATCATAGCTGTGATATCATCTCTGACCAGTAATGCAACTCCTCCACCCCTTTTACCTCCCTCTCTGTCCCTCCTGAAGCATCTATACCCTGGGATATTTAGTTGCCAGTCTTGCCCTCCCCTCAACCAAGTCTCCGTAATACCAATAACATCATATTCCCAGGTACTAATCTAAGCCCAAAGTTCATCTGCCTTATCTGCTACACTTCTCGCATTGAAACAATTGCACTTCAGACCACCTGTCCCTTTGCGTTCATCGTCTCTTCCCTGTCTACTCTTCCCCTTAGTCACATTGAGTTTATTATCTAGTACCTTACTGGCTTTAGTTGCTGCCTCTTTACTGACCTCTAACTTCCTAATCTGGTTCCCATCCCCCTGCCACATTAGTTTAAAACCTCCCCAACAGTGTTAGCAAAAGCTCCCCCTAAGACATTGGTTCCAGTCCTGCCCAGGTGTAGACCATCCGATTTGTAATGGTCCCACCGCCCTCAGAACCAGTTCCAATGTCCCAAAAATCTGAACCTCTCCCTCCTGCACCATCTCTCAAGCCACGTATTCATTCTGACTATTCTTGAATTTCTACTCTGACTGTCTCGTGGCACTGGTAGCAATCCTGAGATTACTACCTTTGAGGTCCTACTTTTTAAACTTATCTCCTAACTACCTAAATTATGATTGTAGGACCTCATCCCGTTTTTTACCTATATCGTTGGTGCCTATATGCAACACGACAACTGGCTGTTCACCCTCCCCCTGCAGCCGATCTGAGACATCCCTGACCCGTGCATCCGGGAGGCAACATACCATTCGGGAGTCTCGTTTTCGACCACAGAAATGCCTGTCTACTCCCCTTACAATTGAATCCCCTATGACTATAGCCCTGACAGACTTTTTCCCACCCTTTTGTGCAGCAGAGCCAGCCACGGTGCCATGAGCCTGGCTACTACTGCCTTCCCCTGGTGAGTCATCTCCCCCAACAGTATTCAAAACGGTCTCCCTGTTTTGGAGGAAGATGCCCTTAGGGGACACCTGCACTGCCTTCCTGCTCTTTTTCTGCCTTTTGGTCACCCATTCCCTGTCTCCTTCACCAATCCTAATCTGCGGTGTGACCAACTCACTGAACGTGCTATCCACGACCTCCTCAGCATCGCGGATGCTCCAAAGTGAGTCCACCCGCAGCTCCAGAGCCGTCATGCAGTCTCACAGGAGTTGCAGCTGGACATACTTCCCGCACATGAAGGAGTCAGGGGCATCAGCCGCGTCCCTGAACTCCCACATTGAGCACGAGGAGCTAACACAGGTCTGGGATCTCCTGCCATTTTTACACTTTACCTTAACTGATTACAAATATAATATCAAATAATGAATAAGTGAAAGGAATAAGGATTTTACGTACCAATCACAATACTTACCAACCCACGAAGAGTTAAATTTCTCCCAGCTACTTACCTTCCCGACAGACCACTGGCCACTGCTCCCGCCGAAAATCTGAAGGCCGCTTCTCCTGCAAGGTAAGTTTTTAAAGAGTAAACTTACCTTCCCGACAGACCCCTGGCCACTGCGCCCGCCAAAAATCTGAAGGTCGCTTCGCCTGCAAGGTAAGTTTTTAAAGAGTAAACTTACCTTCCCGACAGACCCCTGGCCACTGCGCCCGCCAAAAATCTGAAGCTATAACTTGCGGATAAAAGAAAAAGAAAAGAGAGAGCTTTACTGATATTCACTCACCCCCTTAGGTTAGAGGAGATGGAAGGGTGGGAGACACTACAAGTGTAGTGTCTCGGGTTTAGCAACCGCCCAACTTAAATAGAGGTAAAAAACAAACACTTAAGCACCTACCTGATTCCCAATCTGCGCTCCGGCTCCCTCTCTCCCGGAAATGAAGGCAAACACCTACCTGAATCCCAAGCCGCACTCGCTGCGCTCCGGCTCCCTCTCCCTCTCCCGAAAATGAAGGCCGCTGGAACCTGGGGGCAAATTTAAACACCTACCTGAATCCCAAGCTGCACTCGCTGCGCTCCGGCTCCCTCTCTCTCTCCCGCTCCCGGAAATGAAGGCCGCTGGAACCTGGGGGCAAGTTTAAACACCTACCTGAATCCCAAGCTGCACTCGCTGCGTTCCGGCTCCCTCGCTCTCTCCCGTCCCCGAAAATGAAGGCCGCTGGAACCTGGGGGCAAGTTTAAACACATACCTGAATCCCAAGCTGCACTCGCTGCGCTCCAGCTCCCGCTCTCTCCCCCGCTCCCAAAAATGAAGGCCGCTGGAACCTGGGGGCAAGTTTAAACACCTATCTGAATACCAAGCACAGACCACCGAAAAAGGTCAGACCAACATGGGGCACAGCAGAAAAAGGAGAGGGAACACCCGAGGGAACACACGAGGGAACCTCGCCTCCCCTCACCAGCATCGGTAGCGTGCACGGAAGGAAAACGCAAAACAGGAGGAATATATCAACGGCGCCAGCTGCACACCGAAGACAAAATTGAGACAAGGAACAAAAAGAACAATACCTCCAGCTGCCGAGTCAGTGCCAGTGCAATGGGAGCAGCAGATGGCCACTCAACATAGAAAGTCACCTGTCGTTCATTAAAGTGTCCTGACCCGACCTCTGGCTGTGCAGTTGAGCCAGGCCGCGCCACCCCTCCTCTCCTGCAGTATCGTCTGATCTTTCATCACCACCCTGTCCGAAGACCGGACCACAGGAACACAGGGGCATTCACAGGTGACCCACAAGTCCAGAACAGAATACACAGCCTATGCACAATACAGGCCTTTAAAAACATCCACAGACTTCACGAGCAATTCCTCCTACACCCTCAGCCCGGTAGTAGGCCTGCCAAAATCCTCCAGGTCTATAGCACAGGAAAGGTTCTTCGGCCCATCGTGTCTGCGCCAGTCAAAACAACCACCGAAGAATTCTAACCCCATTTTAGCACTAGGCCCATAGCTTCGTAATGCACATCTAAAGACTTTGTAAATGTTATTGGAGTCTCTGCCTCCACCACCCTTTAAGACAGCGAGTTCCACTGTGATGCTGACTGTGAAGACACCATTCCTAGACTGCTTCACTGCAATGCTGACTGCGAAGACACTGTTCCCAGACTGCTTTACTGCAATGCTGTGTGGTAGTCACCACTGTTGTATTATATTGTATATACTGCACTGCATATGAGGGTATTACGGTAAGGCCCCTGTACTACAGGTACGGGGGTAGATCCCTGCCTGCTGGCTCCGCCCAGTAAGCAGAGTATAAATGTGTGTGCTCTCCGAACGGCAGCCATTTCGGCAGCAGCTGTAGGAAGCCACACATCTCTGTGTAATAAAGCCTCGATTACTCTCTACTCTCTTCTCGTCGTAATTGATAGTGCATCATGCTGACTGTGAGGACATTGTTCCCAGGCCACTTCACTGTGATGCTGACTGTGAGGACAATGTTCCCAGACTGCTTCACTGCAACGCTGACTGCAAGGACATCATTCCCAGACCGCTTCACTGCAGCGCTGACTGTGAACCCCAAAATGTATCATGGAGTTCAACCAACCTCTCCCTTTAATGGATTTGTTGCTTTTCCGGGCACACGGCTTTTTCCCCAGGTGTGGGATTACAATTATGGACACGTGGGCTTTTAAACACAAAACACTGTTTATTCCATGAACTCTACTTAACATCTTAAATAAACATTGGATCTCTTAACACCCCTTATTCAAAGATAATTCAGAAAATATGGCAACAGTAAATAATTCCTTAAAATGTTCCTTCAAACTTCCAATAGACTTAACACCTTTGAACAGTATCACATCAGGTTAAAGGTTTTAATATTATGAGTTTAAATGACCCAAATGATCCAGAGTTGGTCTTTCAGGGCAGACATCACAGCAACTCCAGCTCACTGCAAAACACAGACAGTCCCCAAGCTCTTTTCAAACTGCAAAACAGCCAGGCACTTTTCAACTGCTCTCAGCAAAACAAGCCAGGCACTTTTTAAAACTGAAACTTCAAAATGGCTGAACTGAGCTGAGCTCCACCCACTCTCTGACATCACTGTTTTCTTAAAGGTACATTGCTTACACATACATTTCTTAAAGGGACTCTCACATGACAATTGTGATGCTGACTGTGAGCACACCATTCCCAGACTGCTTCACTGTGATGCTGACTGTGAGGATACCGTTCCCAGACTGCTTCACTGCAACGCTGACTGCGAGGACACCATTCCCAGACTGCTTCTCCACAATGCTGACTGTGAGGACACCGTTCCCAGACTGCTTCTCCGCAACGCTGACTGCGAGGACACCATTCCCAGACTGCTTCTCCGCAATGCTGACTGTGAGGACACCATTCCCAGACTGCTTCTCCGCAATGCTGACTGTGAGGACACAGTTCCCAGACCGCTTCACTGTGATGCTGACTGTGAGGATACCGTTCCCAGACTGCTTCTCCGCAATGCTGACTGTGAGGGCAGCATTCACAGACTACTTCACTGCAATGCTGACTGTGAGGACACTGTTCCCTGGCCGCTTCACTGAGATGCTGACTGCAAGGACACCATTCCCAGACTGCTTCTCTGCGATGCTGACTGTGAGGACACCATTCCCAGACTGCTTCTCTGCGATGCTGACTGTGAGGGCAGCATTCCCAGACTGCTTCATTGAAATGCTCTTCGTGAGGACACCATGGTCTGTGATCATCCACATCCTGTCCACCACAGCCACATGATTGATCGAGCCCCTCCCGCTCAGTAACTAATTGTCTGGCCGCCACATGATTATGCGGGCAGCACGGTAGCACAAGTGGATAGCACTGTGGCTTCACAGCGCCAGGGTCCTAGGTTCGATTCCCCGCTGGGTCACTCTCTGTGCAAAGTTTGCACATTCTCCCCGTATCCGCGTGGGTTTCCTCCGGGTGCTCCGGTTTCTTCCCACAGTCCAAAAATGTGCAGGTTAGGTGGATTGGCCATGCTAAATTGCCTGTAGTGTCCATAAGGGTTGGGTGGGGTTATTGGGTTGCGGGGATAGGGTGGAAGTGAGGGATTAATGTGGGTCGGTGCAGACTCAAAGAACAAAGAACAAAGAAATGTACAGCACAGGAACAGGCCCTTCGGCCCTCCAAGCCCGTGCCGACCATGCTGCCCAACTAAACTACAATCTTCTACACTTCCTGGGTCCGTATCCTTCTATTCCCATCCTATTCATATATTTGTCAAGATGCCCCTTAAATGTCCCTATCGTCCCTGCTTCCACTGCCTCCTCCGGTAGCGAGTTTCAGGCACCCACTACCCTCTGTGTAAAAAACTTGCCTCGTACATCTACTCTAAACCTTGCCCCTCTCACCTTAAACCTATGCCCCCTAGTAATTGACCCCTCTACCCTGGGGAAAAGCCTCTGACTATCCACTCTGTCTATGCCCCTCATAATTTTGTATACCTCTATCAGGTCTCCCCTCAACCTCCTTCGTTCCAGTGAGAACAAACCGAGTTTATTCAATCGCTCCTCATAGCTAATGCCCTCCATACCAGGCAACATTCTGGTAAATCTCTTCTGCACCCTCTCTAAAGCCTCCACATCCTTCTGGTAGTGTGGCGACCAGAATTGAACACTATACTCCAAGTGTGGCCTAACTAAGGTTCTTTCAGCTGCAACATGACTTGCCAATTTTTATACTCAATGCCCCGGCCAATGAAGGCAAGCATGCCGTATGCCTTCTTGACTACCTTCTCCACCTGTGTTGCCCCTTTCAATGACCTGTGGACCTGTACTCCTAGATCTCTTTGACTTTCAATACTCTTGAGGGTTCTACCATTCACTGTATATTCCCTACCTGCATTAGACCTTCCAAAATGCATTACCTCACATTTGTCCGGATTAAACTCCATCTGCCATCTCTCCGCCCAAGTCTCCAGACAATCTAAATCCTGCTGTATCCTCCGACAGTCCTCATCGCTATCCGCAATTCCACCAACCTTTGTGTCGTCTGCAAACTTACTAATCAGACCAGTTACATTTTCCTCCAAATCATTTATATATACTACAAAGAGCAAAGGTCCCAGCACTGATCCCTGTGGAACACCACTGGTCACAGCCCTCCAATTAGAAAAGCATCCCTCCATTGCTACTCTCTGCCTTCTATGGCCTAGCCAGTTCTGTATCCACCTTGCCAGCTCGATGGGCCGAATGGCCTCCTTCTGCACTGTATGTTCTATGTAATCTATGTAATCTATGTGTGGCTAGCTGTCCGGCCTCCGATCAGAAGTCTCGTTCACATCTGATCCAGCTATTGGGACAAGATTCCATGCAGCATATATTTAAGGCATTGTCATCAAGTGTTGAGCTCTAACTGCAAGTGACCGACCCTGTGTAGAAGTGGTAGCAGGGAAGCTGACTAACATGTTGTTTGTCAACCTCCCATCCTTAAAAAAAAAACAAGCTACTGGAAAACAGCTATCAAGCCACTAAAATTGGGTGGCCGAGGATGTTGCCGGGAATCGTGGAAATGGTTCACAATGAAGTATGTCAGACTGGTCTAGCAGGGGATTTAAAGTTAGCAAATGTCAGGAATGTCCAGTCAGGAGAAGCTGAGGCTTATTTCTAGAATCTGGAGGAGCAGCAACGTTCTACAAGAAACTTTTGAGATAATTTTAGGAAGTTTACCTTGCTGCACCTTTGCAGAAACGAACAGTTTGATGGCTGGTAATTCTCAGATCTCATGTAAAAATAATAATTGGGCCCTCATGATTTGGACATTTAATACAGGAACAGTGTGAATAAGTCACTTCTTCACCTCCCCAGACTCTGATGACTGGGGGAAATGAAAAGCAACCCATTCGGATTTTCTCCCCCTTGAGAATGAATGTGACCTTTTTTAAAACAAAAGTGGAGTTTGGAAATAGTGAAGTCTTGCTAAAACTATACAAGGCAATAGTTAGACAACACCTGGAATACTGAACCATTTTGGTCCCCTTATCAAATGAAAGATATACTGGAATTGGAGGCAGTCCAGGGAAGGTTCACTAGGTTGATCCCAGGTATGGAGACATTTTCTCATTGGGAGTAGGTTGGGCCTGTACTCATTGGAGTTTCGAAGAATGAGAGGCAACCAGACTGAGACATAGGGAGCTGGATTCTCCGCTCCCCGAGGCTGAAATCGTGTTCGGCGAGGGGGCGGAGAATCCCCGATGAAGACAAAATCGGCGGCGGTGCCACTTTCATGATGCTCTGCCCCCTGAAAAGCGGCGTACTCTAGAAATACATTGCGCCACATATCCACGGCCTCAGACCATTGCCCAAGGCCCACCCTGCGATGCTCCATCCACGACCGGCCAAGTACCCAACGGCGTGGGACACGTCGGGCGGGCTTCTCCGACACCCCGCCTGCCCTATTCTCCGGCGCCGGTTTTCGGGCGGGGGCGGGATTCACGCCACGCCAGTCGGGGGCCGTTGGCAGCGGCCAGCCCCGGCAATTCTCCTGGCCCTCAATCGGGGCCTACCGATCTGCGGGCGGTCCTGTGCCGTGGGGGCACTTCTTCCTTCCGCGCCGGCCCCTGTAGGGCTCCGCCATGGCCGGCGCGGAGAAGACACTCCCTGCGCATGCGCCAGAATACGCCGGCCGGTCTGTGCATGCGCGGAACCACACCAGCGGTTCTGCGCATGCGCTAACTCGCGCAGTCCCTTCGCCACCGGCTGACGCGACGCCAACCCCTCTGGCACCAGCCTAGCCCCCGGCAGTGCGGAGAATTCCGCTACTTCCGGTCGGCCCGACGCCAGAGTGGTTCGTGCTGTTTTTCCGGGCCATCGCACCGATCGCGGAGAATCCCGCCCGTGTGGTCTCACCCGTCGTTAACTCAGCGTGGCGACTGTGGACTCAGTCCGGCGCCGCCATAGTCGGGGGAGGGCCGATCCACGGGCAGTGGGCACTTCATTCGGCTGGGGTCACTGTGGTCGGGCGGTCCGAGGCGTGCAAACTGCCGAAGGGGTGTACCATTTTTGCAGCCTGCGTCCGCGGGCTGAGTCCCCATGAAGCGCGGCGGCTGCAGGCAGAAATGCTCAGGGCCGTATCGGCAGCTAGAACTGGGATCCCTACGCTGCCTCCCTGCTAGCCCACAGCAAAATGGTGAATCGGTGGCCGTTTTGCTCTAGTTTTCCTGGCGTAAAACACCACTCTATTCACACCAGCTTGGTGACTTAGTCTCCCAAAAGGAGAATCCAGCCCAGGATTCTCAGGGGGCTTGACAGGGTAGATGCTGAGACGTTATTTCCCCTTGTGGGTGAGCATAGGACCAGAGAACATAATCTCAGATTAAGGGGTCGCCCATTTAAGACAGAGATGATGAAGAATTTCTTCTCTGAGGGTAGTAAGTCTGTGGAATTCTTTACCGCAGAGAGCTGTGGAGGTTGTGGAGACAGAGTTTTAATCAGGAAGAGAATCAAGGGTTGTGGGGATGAGGCTGGAAAATGAAGTTTAGGATCATCATATCAGGTCAATCGTGATGTCATTGAATGTGGGAGGAGACTCGATGGGCAGAATGGTCTACTTCTCCTCTGATATCGTGTGGTCTTAATTCAAGATATTTCACAGGTCATCTGCTTTGTGGGATTTCTCCATTTAACAGCTTCCTTACAAATGCAAGGCTCCTTGTTATGTCTGTGATACAGTTGCAGTTGATCGTGGAACTACAGGAGATAGTCCAGCCTAAGAAAATCATGTATTTCTTCAGACTAAACCCAAGGGAAATTCTTTAAACTCTGGTCCCTATTGTGACTGATACAGTAATAGATACACCACAGAAACATCATATTAAACAACTGGAGTTTGCTGCACTCGACGACACAGAGTAAATATAGAAATGCTGACCAAGTGGAATAGTGCATAATTGAGTCATTGCAAATGGGCCAAGGTTTGTCCACGGCTGCGACCATGAAATGAAACACACTCACTACTGCAGTCTGCCAGCCTAGCTTGTACACGCTAAACTGTGATTATACCAGCCAAATGGACTGGCGGATGCAAATAGCAATGATTCATTTTAGGTTAGGCTCGATGCATACATGAGGGAGAAAGGTGTAGAGCAACATTGTGGGGTGGTGGCCAGAGGGTGTGGGTGTGCGGGGGGTGGATAACAGAGATGGGAAGAAATAACTAGAGTGGGAGGACGCTTGTGTGGAATATAAACCCGAGCAGTGCGACATTCCTTCTTCTGTCCAGATTTTGTGCTGAACGTGTTCAGGGATGCAGAAAATAATTTTATCAAATGTCTTGCTGCTAAGCGACCTCCCTATTTAATGTGTTCTACCCCATGGTGCAGTAATTAGTGTGATTGTGTGAAACAAGTCAGTGAGAGTTCTCTGAGGAATTTGCATTGGGAATCTGTCGACTGGGTTGTTGAATTCCAGGCGCTACCTTAAAATATCATTGTTAACAAGCAAGCTGAAGTAAAGTACTTCACCTCGAACCTCCTCATTATTAAGAAGGACTTTAATTTTGTTTGCCAGTCAACTTATAGTGAGGCAGAAAATAGTCAGGAATTCGGCATGACCTGGGGCGAGATTCTCTGTTTCTAGGACTAAGTGTTGACGCCAACGCAAATTCGTGGACTTTTATGACAGAAAAACTGGTGCCGCACCTGGACCAATTCTGCTACTGTTAAGGGGCTGGCATGGGTGCCACATGGAACACAATCAATTCCAATGAGAAACCGTGCCAGATTTGCCGATTCCACTCAGGAGGCTGACAAGCTGCAGCCGCATATACATCCCAGCCGACAAGATGGCAGCGAGGAGAGCAGCCCTGAGGTTTACCGATGCTGAGCTGGAAACCCTCTTGTACGCGGTGTAGGAGAGGTAACCCTGTACTCCGTGAGCCCAGGAAGGAGGCTGCCAGCCGCCGCCGCTCGCCATGTCTGGGCGCAGGTGGCAGAGGCCGTCGGCACCGTGGGTAACACCGCCCGACTGGCCAACAGTGCCATAATAAACTGCACAACCTCCTCAGGGCGGCCAGGGTGAGTAGGCAGCAGTGTGTCCATGGCACTAACCCCGTAATCCAACACCACTCCCCACCCACTACCCGAAGGTGACCGAACCCCCACCCTGCACCATATGTCAGCACTCATACCGAATGCCATGGCCGGGTACCCTGGTCACTGAGGCCACCAGCTACCCACCCCCGGGCTGTATGCGTCGGACTGTCTAATGCTGTTGTTTTCTGCTTGCCGCCCGGAGAAGGCCGCAAATAACCGCAGGGAGCGGGAGAAGACAGGAGAGGGACCGTCGGACCTGTGGCCCCTCAACGTGCCCGAGCAGAGGGCCCTGGATGTGGTCGGCAGCCCCGAGGAAAGGGAGGTAGCCGAGGTGGAGTTTGGCTGCGGGCGAGGAAGTGAGACCCCGCTTAGTTGCAGTTCCCCGTGACACGTGTTAAGCCCACCCCCCAAAGCCCACCCCCACACCACGCCCACTCCCACCACCCCCGCCCACGGTCTAATCATGCATCTTGTCCTGTGTCTGGCAGGAGCTTCTGGAGATAGATTATCATAGAATTTATAGTGCAGAAGCAGGCCATTCGGCCCATCAAGTCTGCACCGGCACTTGGAAAGAGCACCCTACCCAAGGTCAACACCTCCACCCTATCCCCATAACCCAGTAACCCCACCCAACACGAAGGGCAATTTTGGACACTGAGGGCAATTTATCATGGCCAATCCACCTAACCTGCACATCTTTGGACTGTGGGAGGAAACCGGAGCACCCGGAGGAAACCCACGCACACACGGGGAGGATGTGCAGACTCCGCACAGACAGTGACCCAAGCCGGAATTGAACCTGGGACCCTGGAGCTGTGGAGCAATTGTGCTATCCACAATGCTACCGGCGGGCCCATCCAGTCTCCCCACCTCCAGCCAGTGCCACAGCAGGAGCCCCCCTGTGAGCCGAGCAGCTCGGACATGAGCCCCCCGCCCGAGACCTGGGAGACCCCGGAACCCGAGTCGGAAGGGGACATGGATTTCCCATCACAGCTGTCTCCAACACCCTCCACCATCCCAGAGACACTCACCTCGATTGGGCAATTTAGGCTTCTCGGACACTCTCTGGTGCGCATCACACAGCTGCTCCTTGCTTCTCCCGGTGTGTGTGTACGCGAGAGACCGGTCCCGAGAATCCTCTTTACTCTCACTGCTGTATCCACTGATCTTGTCGGCGATTTTTTCTTTTGTCCAGCAATTCATTTTCTTGCCTCAATAAGCATCGGCAGTTTTCTCTTTTGTTATATCTTTTGAGTTTTCCTCAAAGAGAAAAGGTATGGCGGTGCCCACAGTCTGGATTCTTATAGATGCAATGAGAGGTTTTATCAGGGATGTTGCTCATATAATCTGAGATGGAGAACTGAAGACCGCACAAACTGCTGATGTCACTACATATCATGTGACGCTAATACATAACACCTTTGCTAATGCTCTTCGGGAGGGTTTAAACTAGTTCAGCAGGGGCTTGGGAACCTGAATTGTAGCTCCAGTATACAGGGGGTTGAGAGTAGTGAGGTCATGAATAAGGTTTCAAAGTTGCAGGAGTGTACCGGCAGGCAGGAAGGTGGTTTAAAGTGTGTCTTCTTCAATGCCAGGAGCATCCGGAATAAGTTGGGTGAACTTGCGGCATGGGTTGGTACCTGGGACTTCGATGTTGTGGCCATTTCGGAGACATGGATAGATCAGGGACAGGAATGGTTGTTGCAGGTGCCAGGGTTTACATATTTCAGTAAGCTCAGGGAAGGTGGTAAATGAGGGGGAGGGGTGGCATTGTTAGTCAAGGACAGTATTACGGTGGCAGAAAGGACGTTTGGTGAGGACTCGTCTACTGAGGTAGTATGGGCTGAGGTTAGAAACAGGAAAGGAGAGGTCACCCTGTTAGGAGTTTTCTATAGGCCTCCGAAAAGTTCCAGCGATGTAGATGAAAGGATTGCAAAGATGATTCTGGATAGGAGCGAAAGCAACAGGGTAGTTGTTATGGGGGACTTTAACTTTCCAAATATTGACTGGAAACGCTATAGTTCGAGTACTTTAGATGGGTCTGTTTTTGTCCAGTGTGTGCAGGAGGGTTTCCTGACACAGTATGTAGATAGGCCAATGAGAGGCGAGGCCATATTGGATTTGGTACTGGGTAATGAACCAGGACAGGTGTTAGATTTGGAGGTAGGTGAGCACTTTGGTGATAGTGACCACAATTCGATTACGTTTACTTTAGTGATGGAAAGGGATAGGTATATACCGCAGGGCAAGAGTTATATCTGGTGGAAAGGCAATAATGATGTGATGAGGCAAGACTTAGGATGCATCGGATGGAGAGGAAAACTGCAGGGGATGGGCACAATGGAAATGTGGAGCTTGTTCAAGGAACAGCTACTGCGTGTCCTTGATAAGTATGTACCTGTCAGGCAGGGAAGAAGTGGTCGAGTAAGGGAACTGTGGTTTACTAAAGCAGTCGAAACACTTGTCAAGAGGAAGAAGGAGGCTTATGTAAAGATGATGTGGAGATGCCGGCATTGGACTGGGGTGAGCACAGTACGAAGTCTTACAACACCGGGTTAAAGTCCAACAGGTTTGTTTCGATGTTACTAGCTTTCGGAGCACTGCTCCTTCCTCAGGTGAATGAAGAGGTATGTTCCAGAAACACATATATAGACAGATTGCAAGATGAGACATGAAGGTTCAGTTAGGGCGTTCAAGAGTTACAAGTTAGCTAGGAAGGACCTAAAGAGAGAGCTAAGAAGAGCCAGGAGGGGACATGAGAAGTCTTTGGCAGGTAGGATCAAGGATAATAGATATGTCAGGAATAAACAAATGACTAGGGTAAGAGTAGGGCCAGTCCAGGTCAGTAGTGGGAAGTTGTGCTTGGAGTCCGAGGACATTGGAGAGGTGCTAAATGAATATTTTTTGTCAGTATTCACACAGGAAAAAGACAATGTTGTCAAGGAGAATACTGAGATTCAGGCTACTAGACTAGAAGGGCTTGAGGTTCATAAGGAGGAGGTGTTAGCAATTCTGGAAAGTGTGAAAATAGCCAAGTCCCCTGGGCCGGATGGGATTTATCCTAGGATTCTCTGGGAAGCGAGGGAGGAGATTGCTGAGCCTTTGGCTTTGATCTTTAAGTCATCTTTGTCTACAGGAATAGTGCCAGAAGACTAGAGGATAGCAAATGTTGTCCCCTTGTTCAAGAAGGGGAGTAGAGACAACCCCGGTAACTATAGACCAGTGAGCCTTAGTTTTGTTGTGGGCAAAATCTTGGAAAGGTTTATAAGAGATAGGATGTATAATCATCTGGAAAGGAATAATTTGACTAGAGATAGTCAACACGGTTTTGTGAAGGGTAGGTCGTGCCTCACAAACCTTATTTAATTCTTTGAGAAGGTGACCAAACAGGTGGATGAGGGTAAAGCAGTTGATGTGGTGTATATGGATTTCAGTAAAGCGTTTGATAATGTTCCCCACGGTATGCTACTGCAGAAAATACGTAAGCATGGGATTCAGGGAGATTTAGCAGTTTGGATCAGAAATTGGCTAGCTGAAAGAAGACAAAGGGTGGTAGTTGATGGCAAATGTTCAGACTGGAGTCCAGTTGCTAGTGGTGTACCACAAGGATCCGTTTTGTGGCCACTGCTGTTTGTCATTTTTATAAATGACCTGGAGGAGGGTTTGGAAGGATAGGTGAGTAAATTTGCAGATGACACGAAAGTCGGTGGAGTTGTGGACAGTGCGGAAGGATGTTACAAGTTACAGAGGGACATAGATAAGCTGCAGCGCTGGACTGAGAGGTGGCAAATGGAGTTTATGCAGAAAAGTGTGAGGTGATTCATTTTGGAAGGAATAACAGGAAGACAGAGTACTGGGCTAATGGTAAGATTCTTGGCAGTGTGGATGAGCAGAGAGATCTCGGTGTCCATGTACATAGATCCCTGAAAGTTGCCACCCAGGTTGAGAGCATTGTTAAGAAGGCGTACGGTGTGTTAGCTTTTATTGGTAGAGGGATTGAGTTTCGGAGCCACGAGGTCATGTTGCAGCTGTACAAAACTCTGGTGCAGCCGCATTTGGAGTATTGCATGCAGTTCTGGTCGCCGCATTATAGGAAGGACGTGGAAGCATTGGAAAGGGTGCAGAGGAGATTTACCAGAATGTTGCCTGGTATCGAGGGAAGATCTTATGAGGAAAGGCTGAGGGACTTGAGGCTGTTTTTGTTAGAGAGAAGAAGGTTAAGAGGTGACTTAATTGAGGCATACAAGATGATCAGCGGATTGGATAGGGTGGATAGTGAGAGCCTTTTTCCTCGGATGGTGATGTCTAGCACGAGGGGACATAGCTTTAAATTGAGGGGAGATAGATATAAGACAGATGTCAGAGGTAGGTTCTTTACTCAGAGAGTAGTAAGGGCGTGGAATGCCCTGCCTGCAACAGTAGTGGACTCGCCAACACTAAGGG
Source organism: Scyliorhinus torazame (assembly GCF_047496885.1). NCBI lineage: Eukaryota > Metazoa > Chordata > Chondrichthyes > Carcharhiniformes > Scyliorhinidae > Scyliorhinus > Scyliorhinus torazame. Next base: position 120,640,462 of record NC_092712.1, on the reverse strand, counting down.
CATTCAAATGGTCATTGGATAGACATACGGACGATAAGGGAATAGTGTAGATGGCTTTAGAGTAGTTTCACAGGTCGGCGCAACATCGAGGGCCGAAGGGCCTGTACTGCACTGTAATGTTCTATGTTCTATGTTCGACAGGCTGGGGACCAGCTTAACTCACTTGGCTAGACAACTGGTTTGGTGCAGATCAAGGCCAACAGCGTGTGTTCAATTTCCAAACTGGCTGCGGTTATTCATGAAGGCCCTGCCTTCTCAGCCTTGCCACTAGCCTGAGGTGTGGTGATCCTCAGGTTAAATCACCACCAGTCAGCTCTCTCTAAGGGGAAAGCAGCCTATGGTCACATGGGACTATGGTGATTTTACTTCCCTATTTACAGGATGCAAATGAGGTATGTGACAGCCTCCAGTCGGTTTCCCAATCTGCTATGGCAGGCACTGGAGGAAGATCCCATGGGAAACTCATGCTGGCATAAAACTGGGGTTGGATTCTGCGTTAGGTGACGGCAAAATCACGAAACGGGATCGGCCGGAGAATCGGCACCGACGCCGAAATCGTGGCTGACGCAGTTTCACGCCGATTCAGCATTCTCCGGCCCCTCATAACTGATGAAACCGCGGCGCCTGCCGCGCAGCTCCAAACTACAGTAGGCATCTCATTGCTGATGCTCATGGCCGATTCTCCGGGGCCTCAGCGATTCAGGGCCTCGGATGGGCCAATTTCCCGACGGCATGTTTCTAATGTGGTATAAAAAAGCGTGAAGCTGGCGTGCTGGCTGAGGCGGCTGAGAGAGGAGATAGACGGGGGCGTGGGGGGACTGCGGGCTCCCGGCTCGGACACCGGGCATGCTTTCTGCGGGGGTAGGGGTGTCCTTCCAGGGCTGGAGGAGGCGGGGAAAGGGGCAGACAGTACGAGCAGCCAGGGAGCCCCCAACAAGACAGGGGCATTGCCCAGGCATGGACCTCCATTGCGACGGCCATCTTGCTGGCCACCCACCCCGGCCCCTGGTGTACGCCGTGACGACAGCCGTATGGGTGCCCCCCCCACCCAACACCCCACCCAAACGGCAGCACCCACTGGGGGACCACCCATGGCCACGCCAATGGCAGCCCCCAGAGAGGGCAGTGCCATCCAACGGGGCCCCTGGCAGCAGGGATGGGCGCCGGGACCGGGGGCACTGACAGGGCCGGGGTGTGGGGGGTGGAGGGCATGTGTGGCTGGGGTGCGCGATGATAACCAGGGCCAAGTAGCCCATGGCACCTGGTTGGGCACGGGTGTATGTACCATGATTTCATGTTTGTCTTTCACCCCCTGCCGAGAATTATGGCTTTGGGGCATCAACCTGCGATGTTGGCCGCTGTGGCGATGGCCTCTGCCCTGCATGCAGCCCTGTGGCAGCGTGAGCGGGGAGGCTCAGAGAGGAGGCGGAGGCTGCAGCAGAGGAGCGGGCTGTAGAGGGGAAGGTGGCAGCTGCTCAGGCTGTAGGGCTGGCCGCCCAACAGGACGAGGAGGTGCCAAGGAGGCGCCGGATGAGGCCACGCGTTTACCGCAACCTCATGTCCTTTGAGGGCCTTCCAGACTGGGCATGCAGAAGGAGCATGCAGATGAGCAGGGAGACAGTTCGACACATCTGCCAGATGATGGTACACCTGGCACCGCAGGGGTATGGGGGAGAACACCCTCTCCCCGTGGCCGTCAAGGTGACTGTCGCGCTGAACTTTTACGCGACGGGCTCGTTCCAGTCTCCGAGTGGGGACCTGTCTGGCACCTCACAGGCATCGGGGCACAGGTGCATCCATGCAGTCACCGACGCCCTGTATGTCCAGGCGGATCGGTACATACAGTATCCTGTGGACGGCGCCCACCAGGCTGCCCGGGCAGCGGACTTCGCTGCCATGGCCGGGATGCCCCGGGTGGAGGGGGTTATCGATGGGGTGCGTGTTGCCCTGCGGCCACCGGCGGATAACATGCCGTTATTCACCAACAGGAAGGGGTACCATTCGCTGAACATTCAGGTGGCCTGCGACCATCAGATGCGGATCCTGCACGTTGCGCCCGATTCCCGGGCAGTGCACATGACTCATTCATCTTGGTGCACTCGGTGATCCCTGACATGTTTGAAGGACACTTCCCCCCTCCTCCCCCGGACTGTGGGGCTGGTTGCTGGGCGACAGGGGTTACCCGTTGCAGTCATGGCTGATGAGCCTATCCGGAGGCCACTGACCGACGTGGAGAACCGCTACAATGATGCCCATGCAGCGACCAGGGGTGTGGTCAAGCGGTGCTTCGGGGTCCTGAAAATGCACTTCAGGTGCCTGGACATCTTTGGAGGGGCTCTCCAGTACGAGGCCAGGAGGGTCGCCCGCATCGTGGTGGTCTGCTGCATCCTCCACAATATAGCCCAGCAGAGGGGCGATGTGCTGGAGGAGGATGAGGAGGAAGGGCAGGCCTCGACAGACGAGGAGGATGGTGGGGAGGGGGACAGTGAGTGGGACATGGAACCTGGCCAGGCACAGGCGGCCACACAACGGCATCGCCAGGGCCAGGGAGCATGGGATATATTAGTCGACACGCGTTTCACAGACTAGGGGTTGGAGGGTCGCTGGCCAGGGGCCCAGACACCACCATACCACACCCCCTCACCACCGGACCACCCACACCACCGAACACCCTCACCTCCCACACCACCAAACCACCCGCATGCACATCCCCTCTGTTATATATATCTGCCACGCAACGAGCTGGGGGCACTGGGTTGGCAGTGATAGCAGGCCTGGTCCATGGGGTGGAGGATGATGACAACCCGCTCTGCGATGAGCTCCGTGCTCCGCATGGTATGACAATGTCTGACTCATGCCCACAGTAGCACCTTCCACCTGGGTGATCCCTGCATGCGAGCTGGCCAGTCCATCACATGGCCCTGTCGAATAGCTGGGGAGGGAGTGAAGAGGACGGTGGGGGGGTGGAGGGGGGGGCGCTCGCACCGTGCACCCACTGGGCCTCATCCGTCCCCCTCCCCCACTCCCAGTGGTCATCACTGACCGCCCCATCCCTACACCCATCGTGGCCCTGTCAAATAGCTGGGGAGGGGGTGCAGAGGACAGGGGGGGGGGGGGGGGGCGCTTGCACCGTGCGCCCACTGTGCCTCACCCGTCGCCCCCCGCCACTCCCAGTGGTCAGCACTGACTGCCCCACCCCCACCCCCATCAGCCAGAGCACAAGCAGGTTTGAATGGTGTGAACATGTTTTTATTGTGAACAAAATACAGTCTGTGCCCTAGCCTCTATAACTAAGCTGTGCCCTGCACCCATGCCAACTTAACTGGTGTCTAAATTTCTAGCCTTTTGGACCGTACCACTACGCCTTTGTGGTTCCCCAGACGGTGCAGCAGGAGTGGAGGTGGCCTGCTGTGACTCCTGCCCTGTGATGAGGGTCCCCGTTGGCGCACGTCTCCTGGGGCGGCCTGCCTTGGATGGGCCCAGCTGATCCTCGGGCGTCCGGGGTGGCGTGGTGCCGTCCTGTTCTGCCCGCTGCCCTCCAGATTCATCAGGGACAGGAGTCTGGGAGTCCGAGATGCTGCGGTGTTCCGGCACCTCCCCAGCACGGGTCCCATCACCTCCTCCTCCCTCGGGGTGTCCGATGGCCCCCGGGCTTCTCCATGGGATGGGGGTGTGAGTGGAGTCATCCCCCGAGGCCCCCCGCCACCGGCCGCTACCAGCCCTGGAGGCTCGCTCTGGTACTGACAAGGGTGTGAACATTAGCGCCCATGGAGCACAGGGAGTCCATCTGGGACTGCAACACTTCACTATGCGATTGTACCGCCACCCTGAAGGTGTGTGCCACATCAGCCAGTGAGTGGGCCACATCCCTCTGGGACTGGATCACCTCCTTCTGTGTCTGTGCAACGCTGGCCAGTGCCTGGGCAATGCCGCCGATGCTCTCAGCCAAGGCCTGCTGTGACTGGGCCACACTCAGGAGCGCTGCTCTCATCTCCAGCTGGCTCTGGCACATGGTTGCCTGTGAGTCGGCAACCCTGTTCTGGGCCATGGCCTCTGCCTGCACAGAATGCCCCAAGCCTTGCACACGCTGACCCATGTCCGACACCGTCGCCCCCATTGCCTCCACTGCGGATGCCACCCATGCGGTTTTGGCCTGGGTGGCATGCATGACCGGCACCACCCCCTGCTCCTGCACCCGGATGGACTCCTCCACCTGCCCCTGCAGGTGCCTGAAGCCGGCCGTCTTCCCTTCCTCTCGTCCCTGGTCTCTGACTGCACCTGAACTATGGGTGGGACTGGATGTTCCAGGAACTTTCAAGGTGGTTGTTGGATAGGCACATGGAGCACACCAGAATGACAGGGAGTGGGATAGCTTGATCTTGGTTTCGGACAAATCTCGGCACAACATCGAGGGCCAAAGGGCCTGTTGACCCCGGGACCCGCCTGGGCGGCAGCTGGTTCCTGGGGCGGACGATCGGAGGCTGTCCCTACCTCCACCTGCTGTACCGGACCGACTGTGTGGTACGCTGCACATAGTGTCACAGGTGCCTCTTCACTAGTTTGCCCAACGAGGTTGGGGTGGGATGAGGGAGGTAAGGGGCTGAGGGGTTTGGGGTGGGGAGGGGTTTGGGGTGGAGTGAGGGGGGTGAGGGTGGTGGGGGGGCACACATGTGTCATGAGGATCCACAACTAGGCAGGGGATCACACTCCGTCGCGCACCTCCGATTTCCGTTGGCGACTTCCCTCTCCTCCGGGCCGCCGACCACGTCCAGTGCCCTCTGGTCAGGCATGGTGAGGGGATGCAGGCCTGGCGGTCCCCCTCTGGTCTTCTCCTGCTCCCGGCGGTTGTGCACGGCCTTGTCCTGGGCGGGGGGGCAAACACAAACAACGACACTGTTAGACAGTCCGGAGCATGCAGCCCGGGGTTGGGTAGTGCTGCTCGATCAATAACTCCAGAAGCGAGATTGGAAGACAATTGAAGGCTTTATTGGTCTAGATGTTTCCTCCATCAGCGCAGGTACAGAATGCAGCTGCTAGGGTGACACAGGCTCTTATACTCCGCCTTACTGGGTGAAACCAGCAGGCAGGCTTCACCAATGATATTGCTGTCTCAGGTACCTCCCACACCAATGGTCTTCCAGCATCAACCTGGATACCGTAATACCCCTAATACCGACTACCACATTCACACCCTATTAAAAAAAAAAGTCCGGCGGGGGTGGTGGTCTCGCGTTATACAGTGGTAGAGGTTGAGGTTATGGTGGTACCCGGTATACATTAGTACAGTGTTTTGCCTCATTACATGTCGCAACTATTTACAGTATTTATTGACATTCAAAATGAAGCAATTAGTCGATGGGGGGCCCTGGTCATCCTCTGAGATCGATGCAGTTTCGGCGGTGATGCAGGCTCCGGCTCGGGCATCAATGGCTCAGGGAGCGTGGCTTCGGCTTCTTCGGCAGCTTCATCACCCCTAGACGGGACAGGTGGGAGGTTCGATCCATCCGGGAAGGGGGCGGCTGTGGGGTGCGCCGGTGGAAGGGAGGGTGGGGATTGTGGTGGGGATGTGGGTGGGGACCCAGCGGGCGGCAGGTCCCGTAGGGAGACCGTATCCTGTCGGCCGTCGGGGTACGCCACATAGGCGTGTTGAGGGTTAACGTGAAGGAGGTGGACCCTCTTGACCAATGGGTCCGACTTGTGCGCCCGCACCTGTTTGCAGAGCAGGATGGGCCCAGGAACTGCCAGCCAGGTTGGGAGCGAGGTCCCGGAGGAGGACTTCCTAGGGACGATGAGACGTTCGTGAGGTGTCTGGTTGGTCGTGGTACATAGCAGTGATCGGATGGAGTGGAGAGCATCTGGGAGGACCTCCTGCCAGCGGGAGACTGGGAGATTCCTGGACCGTAGGGCCAGTAGGACGGTCTTCCAGACCGTTCCGTTCTCCCTCTCTACCTGTCCGTTTCCCCGGGGGTTGTAACTGGTCGTCCTGCTCGAGGCAATGCCCTTGCTGAGCAGGAATTGACGCAGTTTGTCGCTCATAAAGGAGGACCCCCTATCGCTGTGTATGTAGGCGGGGAAGGTGAACAGTGTAAAGATACTGTGGAGGGCTTTTATGACGGTGGCTGCGGTCATGTCGGGGCAGGGGATGGCGAATGGGAACCGGGAGTGCTTGTCAATCACGTTCAGGAGTACGTGTTGCGGCCGGTGGAGAGGAGGGGGCCTTTTGAAGTCCATACTGAGGCGTTCAAAGGGACGGGAAGCCTTTATCAGGTGCGCTTTCTCTGGCCTGTAGAAGTGTGGCTTGCACTCCGCGCAGATTTGGCAGTTCCTGGTGGCGGTCCTGACCTCCTCGATGGAGTAGGGCAGGTTGCGGGTCTCAATGAAATGGAAAAATCGAGTGACCCTCGGGTGGCAGAGGTCCTCGTGGAGGGCCCGGAGTCAGTCCACTTGTGCGTTGGCACATGTGCCGCGGGATAGGGCATCAGGAGGCTCGTTTAGCTTCCCAGGACGATACAAGATCTCATAGTTGTAGGTGGAGAGCTCAATCCTCCACCGTAAGATCTTATCGTTCTTTATCTTGCCCCGCTGTGCATTACCGAACATGAATGCAACCAATGGTCAGTGAGGAGAGTGAATCTCCTGCCGGCCAGGTAATGCCTCCAGTGCCGCACAGTTTCTACTATGGCCTGGGCCTCCTTTTCAACTGAGGAATGGCGGATTTCTGAAGCGTGGAGGGTGCGTGAGAAGAAGGCCACGGGTCTGCCCGCTTGGTTGAGGGTGGCCGCCAGAGCTACGTCGGATGCGTCGCTCTCGACTTGGAAGGGAAGGGATTCATCGATTGCGTGCATCGTGGCCTTTGCAATGTCCGCTTTGATGCGGCTGAAGGCCTGGCGGGCCTCTGTCGACAGGGGAAAAACCGTGGATTGGATTAGTGGGCGGGCCTTGTCCGCATAGTTGGGGACCCACTGGGCATAATATGAAAAAAATCCCAGGCAGTGTTTCAGGGCGTTGGAGCAGTGGGGGAGGGGAAACTCTATGAGGGGGCGCATGCGTTCAGGATCTGGGCCTATAACTCCATCATGCACTACGTAGCCGAGGATGGCTAGACGGTCGGTGCTGAACATGCATTTGTCCTTGTTGTAGGTTAGATTAAGGATTTTTGGGGTCTGGAGGAATTTTCGGAGATTGGTGTCATGGTCCTGCTGGTCGTGGCTGCAGATGGTGACGTTATCGAGGTACGGAAACGTGGCCCGCAAACCGTACCGGTCAACCATTCGGTCCATCTCCCATTGGAAGACCGAGACTCCATTTGTGACACCGAAGGGAACCCTTAGGAAGTGGTAGAGCCGCCCATCTGCTTCGAATGCAGTGTATTTGCGGTCGCTAGCGCGGATGGGGAGCTGGTGGTAGGCGGATTTTAGATCCCCTGTGGAAAAGACCTCGTATTGTGCAATCTGATTGACCAGATCAGACATGTGGGGGAGAGGGTACGTGTCGAGCTGTGTATACCTGTTGATGGTCTGACTATAATCGATAGCCATCCTATGCTTCTCCCCGGTCTCTACAACCACTACTTGAGCTCTCCAGGGGCTGTTACTGGCCTCAATAATACCTTCCTTCAGTAACCGTTGGACCTCTGGCCTAATGAAGGTCCGGTCCTGGGCACTGTACCGTCTTCTCGGGTGGCGACGGCTTTGCAATCCGGGGTGAGGTTCGCAAAAAGAGAAGGCGGATCGACCTTAAGGGTCGCGAGGCTGCAGACAGTGAGGGGGGGTATAGGGCCGCCGAATTTAAAAGTTAAACTCTGGAGGTTACATTGGAAATCTAACCCTAGGAGCGTGGCAGCACAGAGGTGAGGGAGGACATAGAGACGGAATTTTTTTAATTCCCTTCCCTGGACCGTGAGGTTCGCTACGCAGAACCCTTTGATCTCTACAGAGTGAGACCCGGAGGCCAGGGAGATTTTTTGATTAACTGGGTGGATGGGAAGAGAACAGCACCTTACCGTGTTGGGGTGTATGAAGCTCTCTGTGCTCCCGGAGTCGATCAGGCAGGATGTTTCGTGCCCATTGATGGGCACGGTCGTCGTCGCGGTCGAGAGCGTTCGGGACCGAGACTGGTCCAGGGTCACCGAGGCAAGTCGTGGTAGAAGTTGGAGGTTTTCCTCAGATGGTGTATGGTCATCCGAACTGGGGTCCTGAAACTCCAGCCAAGTTGGCGACGCCCACTGGTCGCACATGGCTGGGGGTATGCAAGATGGCGGCGCCCATCCGTCGCATGTGGTCCCCGGGGAACAAGATGGCGGTGCCCGGGGCCCGCACATGGCTCTGGAACAGGGAGATGACGGCGCCCACTGGCCGCACGTGACTTGTGGAGAGCGTTGGGGTGGCGGTCCCGGTTTGCCCCCAGAGACCGCGGCGACCGCCCGGGCCTGGCATACTGCCATGAAATGGCCCTTTTTGCCGCACCCTTTGCAGGTGGAGGAGCAGGCCGGGCAGCACTGCCTGGGGTGCTTGGCTTGCCCGCAAAAATAGCAGCAGGGCCCCCCGGGGTTGCATGGTAGTCGCACAGCGCAAGCTTGTGGGGGGATGGGGGATGCATCGGAATCGGCCGCGGGGGGGGGTTCCACGCTGCCCAAGGGGCCGCCACGCGGTCGGGTATGTAAGCGCGGGCGTTTCGGGAGGCCACATCCAGGGAGCTAGCAAGGGCCCTTGCTACCTTGAGGCCTAGTGTCTCTTTTTCTAGCAGCCGCTGGCGGATTTGGGAGGACAGCATACCTGCAACGAAGGCGTCCCGTAACAAAAGTTCTGTGTTGTCGCTGGCTGAAACTTGCGGGCAGTCACAGTTCCTACCTAACACCAGGAGCACACTGTAGAATTCTTCCAGCGATTCCCCGGGGATTTGTCACCACATCGCTAGCAGGTGTCGAGCGTAGACTTGGTTTACTGGGCGAATATAGTGTCCTTTCAGCAGGGTCATTGCGGCCTCGAAATCGTCCGCATCCTCGATGAGGGTGTAGATCTCTGAGCTCACCCTCGAGTGGAGAACGTGCAGTTTCTGGTCCTCCGTAGGTTCAGTCGTGGCCATCCTGAGGTACCCTTTGAAGCATGCCAGACAGTGTTTGAAGGTTGCCACTGAGTTGGGGGCTGAGTTGCAGACACCAGGCTTGATTCGGAGCTCCATTCTTTAAAATCTAGTCCAATAAATTGATGCTCGATCAATAACTCCAGAAGCGAGATTGGAAGACAATTGAAGGCTTTATTGGACTAGATATTTCCCCCAGCAGCACAGGTACAGAATGCGGCTGCGAGGGAGACACAGGCTCTTATACTCCGCCTTACTGGGATGAACCAGCAGGCAGGCTTCACCAATGATATTGCTGTCTCAGGTATCTCCCACACCAATGGTCTTACAGCATCAACCTGGGTAGCGTAATACCCCTAATACCGATTACCACAGGTAGCTGATGGCATCAGTGGCCAGGGCACCCGGCAATTGCGGCTGACATGGATGCCGTCATGCGGGGCAGGGTGGGGGTCCTGCCGTCACCAGGGGGGTGGGGGGGACGGGGTCACATGTGTGTGGGGCGTTGGGGGGTAGTGAGGTTAGTGCCAGGGGCACTCACCCTGGCCGACCTGAGGAGGCCGTGCAGTTTTTTTCGACACTGGGGCCCAGTCCGGACGACTTCGCTGACGGCAGCTCCCACCTCTGCCCAGGCTCGGCAAGCGTCACCGCCTGAGGACCTTCCTCCTCGCCCGGGGCACAGCACCTGCCGCCTCTCCTCCACGGAGTCAAGGGAGGTCTCCAGTTCTGCATCCAGGAAGCGTGCCGCTGTTCTCTTTGCGGCCATGTTGGCTACAACGCTTGTGTGTGGGAGGGGGATAATCCCTTAAATGCGGCTGCAGCTGTGCGGCAATCATGGAACTGGTGAATCCACTGCCATTCCGCTTCCAAAGTGTGGCATTTCCCGTGATGCCCGTGCTAGCCCCTTTGGAGTGTCTGAAAACGTTAACCCGTGGCACCGTTTTTGCCGTCGTGAAACTCCATAGTTTTTCACGGCGGCGTCAACACATAGTCTCAGAAACGGAGAATCCAGCCCCTGACCTTTGGGCCTCCTGCCGGCGAGGGCATGGGAGAATTCCGATCTTTGTTCCTATTTTCACAAAGGAGGGAGGCAAAGCAGGAATTTAGTTATTGAGAGGAGTGTGCAATATTGTATAAGTTAAATATAATGAAGTAATAAGGAGTGTCGATGAGGGTAGCACATTTGATGCAGTCTACTTGGATTTTAGCAAGGATTTTACCAATGGAAGGCTGGACAGAAAATTAGTAGCTGGTAGAATCTAAAAGAAAGTGGCAAGTCCAAAATTGTCTCAGTGGCAGGAAGCAAATGGGACTGGTCAGCAGCTGTTTTTGAGGCCAGAAGACCATTTCTAGTGAGGTTCCAGTCCAAGACTCAGAATTGGGGCTCTTGCTGTTTGTGGTACATATTTCAATGATTTAAATTTAAATGTTGGGTACATGATGGAGTAGATTGTATAAATTGGCTGTGAGGTTGATAGTAAAAACGCTGTAGACTGCACGAAGATATCAGTGCACTGGGCGGATCGACACAATAATGGCAAATGGAATTCAGTCATGGAATCATAGAATTTACAGTGCAGAAGGAGGCCATTCGGCCCATCGAGTCTGCACCGGCTCTTGGAAAGAGCACCCTACCCAAGTCCGCACCACCCTATCTCCATAACCCAGTAACCCCATTCAACCAACACATAAGGGCAATTTTGGATATGAAGGGCAATTTTGTAGCATGGCCAATCCACCTAACCTACACATCTTTGGACTGTGGGAGGAAACCAGAGCACCTGGAGGAAACCCACGCACACACGGGGAGAACGTGCAGACTCCACACAGACAGTGACCCAGCCGGGAATCGAACCTGGGACCCTGTAGCTGTTGTGCTAACCACTATGCTACCGTGCTGCCAAAGAAGTGTGGGTAATGCCTTGGGGAGTGCAAACAAAACAAAGGAACACACAATAAATGGTAGGATTCTGAAAAGTGTAGAGAAAAAGAGGGACTGTGGAGCTCAAACCTTTTGGCAGGAATAGTAAACAAGGTGATTCAAGAGGATTCCAGGGCATTTTCCTTTATTGGCCAATGCATAGAGTGTAAGAACTGGGAGGTTACGCTAAAAATATATAGAGCGCTAAATAGATCACGTCTAAGAGTATTGCTTGCAGTCCAGCTCCCCACATTACAGGAATGATTTGATCTCTCTAGACAGGAGATTTATGAGGATGAATGGAGAACTGCAGCAATTGAGGAAAGGCCTAGGGCTGGATTCTCTGATACTGAGGCTATGTCCTCACACCGGCATGGGAACGGTGCTGTTTTACGAACGAAAATTTGGCGCAAAACGGCCACCGATCCTCCATTTGGCTGGGGCCTAGCATGCCGGCAGCATAGAGCATCGGCTCTAGCTGCCGATACGGCCCGGAGAATTGCCGGGTCCGTGGCCACGCCGTGCAACATGGTGCCAGTCGCGCGTGATCCTGGTTTGCAAAATAGTGCCTCGCCTTTGGCCGGCTTCCAAGCCCCGGATCACCCCCCAACAGTGCCCCCAGCCCCTGACGAAGTCACCCCCGCCCGCGGATCGGCCCTCCCCCGACTGTGACGGCACTGGACTGAGTCCGCAGCCGCCCCGTAGGGTTCTTGAAGGATGATAGCACACCTGACCAACGCCGTCGGGAACTCGGACGGTCGGGGGCGGAGCATTGAGGGGTGGGCCTCAGATAACGTCCTGAGGCCGTCTATATGGCGCAAGGCATACTCTGCAAGTCCGTTGCTTTGGAGCAAGCGGAGCATCGCGAAAGAGGCGCCGCCCCCAATTTGGTCAGAGATGGGTATTCTCCGGCCGATCGGCGAACGCGATTTCGGCATCGGCAACCAGAGAATCCCAACCCTAGTGTTTGTATTCAAAAGAGAAGGTTGAGAGAAATTTTAAATGAGCTGCATAAAATCCTGATCGAGTGGATAAGGACTTTTTCTATGAGCAGAAAGTTGAATAGACAGGGGCCATTGATTTGAAATAATTGGTAGAAGGATTAGACCAGGGTTGAGGAGTATTTATTTTCACCCAGAGGGTAGCATAGATCTGGAAAGGGTGGTAGAGGCAGGTACCCTCGTCACATTGAAACATTTGCATATGCACTTGTGTTACTGCAACCTATAGAGCTACCGACCAATCGGTGGGATCAGGCTGGATAGCTTTTTATTCTACCATATGCCGATTTTTGGCTGAATGCTCTCCTGGGTAGTAAAGGTTCCTGGGCGCAAGTCTCCCATCGGGAGACTAAATCCCGATGCCGGAGTGAAAACAGGAGTGCGCCGGGCCTTGGCGCCATGTAAAAGCGGCGCCACGTAAAAGAAGCGACCGGCGCCGCGTAAATGACGTCACCCGCACATGAGTGGGTTGGCCGGTGCCAACCCGCGCATGCACGGTTGCCATCCTCCCTGCGGCCGCCCCGCAAGAAGATGGCGGATCGATCTTGTGGGGCAGCGGAGGAAAGGAGGTCTCCTTCAGAGAGGCCGGCCCGCTGATCGGTGGGCACCGATCGCGGGCCAGACCCCTTTTGAGCCCCCCCCCGGTGCAGGAACCCCCTCGCCCCCCCACAGGCCACCCCCCCCCCCACCCACCCCCCCCCCCCCAGCGTTCCCACGCTGTTCACGCTGGCAGCAACCAGGTGTGGATGACGCCGGCGGGAACCTGTCGTGTTGGGCAGGCCGCTCGGCCCATCCGGGCCGGAGAATCGCCGCTCGCCAATTACCAACGGCAATCGGTGATTCTCCCAGCGGCCAGCCATGATTCGCGCCGCGCCGGTTTGGGGGGGGGGTGGGAGAATCGAGTGCGGGTGGCGGGATGGCATGGCGGGACTCGTGCGGCGCCCGGGCGATTCTCCCTCCCGGCGTGGGGGGGGGAGAATTCCGCCCCCTATGTTTCTATATTCCCAAAAACAAGTTTGCAATGTTCAACAACGAGCTTAATCTGATTGTAAATCAGCTTAATTTGTACAAACCAGAATGATTCTCAGGCTTTGGCATCTTGTCAAGGTGAAGGGCTTCTGTTTTTACACCAGTCTCCTGCAGTTAAATGTCACGTATTATGAGACTTGAGTGATTGTGATTGGTGGATGAGCTTTCCTCAACAATTCTCGACATATTCAATTTGCTTCTAATGTTCTGAATTACAAGATGTCATTGGCCTGAATTCAAAGACTTCTCTGTGGGGTTTTATCCTATTTTCAATAAGTGTAATTCTGGTAATAATAAGCAAAGCATCTTTTCCAAGTTCTCCCAGCTGTCTCTCTTTCGCAAAAGACAAACACATTGTTATTCAGTCATAGTATCCATTTTGTCATAGTTTTCCATTGGAGTCTGAAAATGGATATCAAATTGCTTTTATATACATGAAAGGCATTGTTAAGGTGATGCAGTTGTGAAAAATACCATTGGTTTAAAATAAAATGGAGAACAGTCATTTGGACAAAACACTTTGCTGAGAATTTTTGGGTTCTGATTTAAGAGGAAAGGGAAATGAGGATGATATGATTCAAGACTTTCAAACTTTAGGCACTGTGGATGAAGTAGATGGATATTGTTACTGCTCTGTTGTTCAGCTCTGTGGACATTCCCTCATTAGAGTTCCATTCCGAAAAATTTGTAACATTACAGTTCCAGCAATGGCATCTCTTCCTGCCCATCATGCTCACTTCTGTAATGCTACATAATGGAAGTAATTTTAACCGAAAAGAATGGAGAGGTTCGGGTCAGATCAGAGGTTGTAAAGTCCTAAGAAGCAATTTCCCTGACGTAAGCCGACTTACTCTCAGCTTTAACTGAGGCCAAAAAGTCAGTGCGTAGCCAACTTGCTCCAAGGAGGTAGGATTTAATACGTTAAATGGGATTATAAGGCTGAGCTTCCTTGTCATGCAGCTTTGTGACTTCAGCTCTAATCGGTTGGGCTTCACAAGTTTCCAGGATCCTGACAGCGACATCCAGGCAAGAATGGTGAATCCAGGAGGTGAATATATTTACACCTATGTCCTGAAACCAGCTATGTCCTTGAGCACTCCCATCCTCCAGGAGACCTCTATTTCGACCCCTTCTTCCCTATGCAGGGGTCTGACTTTTTTCCCCCTACCTGGCCCCTTAGCCTACCACAGCATATTCAATTCTCCTGCCCATTGACTCACTGCCAAGACTTCCAATTCAATTTCAACCCCACCTCGGTCCCAATCTTTCCTCCCAAGAGCCCATCCTTCCCCACCATGAAGCCTCTGACACCAAACGACCCAAGCCACCACCCAGACCTCCAATCCCACCCTTGATCTCCCTCACTGAGGCCTCATATTTCCCCTGTAACCATGCTACTGCCCGCCCCCTCTTCTGGGCCACCAGACTCTTCAGATCACATCTGAGTAACCCTGACTTCACCACATCACTCCACACAGCCCTCCCTTGACTGGACCCCAAACCTCTCAATTAGTCTTAACCTCTAGACAGGGAATAAATTGGCAAAGTGAAAATGTTACAGCATGTGTAGGAATAAGAACAAAGAACAAAGGAACTAAGAAAAGTACAGCACAGGAACAGGCCCTTCGGCCCTCCAAGCCCGTGCCGACCATGCTGCCTGACTAAACTACAATCCTCTACACTTCCTGGGTCCGTATCCCTCTATTCCCATCCTATTCATGTATTTGTCAAGATGCCCCTTAAATGTCACTATCGTCCCTGCTTCCACCACCTCCTCCGGTAGCGAGTTCCAGGCACCCACTACCCTCTGTGTAAAAAACTTGCCTCGTACATCTACTCTAAACCTTGCCCCTCGCACCTTAAACCTATGCCCCCTAGTAATTGACCCCTCTACCCTGGGGAAAAGCCTCTGACTATCCACTCTGTCTATGCCCCTCATAATTTTGTAGACCTCTGTCAGGTCGCCCCTCAACCACTCGCCGTTCCAGTGAGAACAAACTGAGTATATTCAACCGCTCCTCATAGCTAATGCCCTCCATACCAGGCAACATTCTGGTAAATCTCTTCTGCACCCTCTCTAAAGCCTCCACATCCTTCTGGTAGTGTGGCGACCAGAATTGAACACTATACTCCAAGTGTGGCCGAACTAAGGTTCTATACAGCTGCAACATGACTTGCCAATTCTTATACTCAATGCCCCGGTCAATGAAGGCAAGCATGCTGTATGCCTTCTTGACTACCTTCTCCACCTGTGTTGCCCCTTTCAGTGACCTGTGGACCTGTACACCGAGATCTCTCTGACTTTCAATACTCTTGAGGGTTCTACCATTCACTGTATATTCCCTACCTGCATTAGACCTTCCAAAATACATTACCTCACAATTGTCCGGATTAATCTCCATCTGCCATCTCTCCACCCAAGACTCCAAACAATCTAAATCCTACTGTATCCTCTGACAGTCCTCATCGCTATGCGTAATTCCACCAACCTGTGTGTCGTCTGCAAACTTACGAATCAGACCAGTTACATTTTCTTCCAAATCATTTATATATACTACAAACAGCAACGGTCCCAGCACTGATCCCTGCAGAACACCACTAGTCACAGCCCTCCAATTAGAAAAGCATTCCATTGCTACTCTCTGCCTTCTATGACCTAGCCAGTTCTGTATCCACCTTGCCAGCTCACCCCTGATCCCATGTGACTTCACCTTTTGTACTAGTCTACCATGAGGGACCTTGAAGTCCAGATAGACAACATCCACTGCCCTACCTGCATCAATCATCTTTGTGACCTCCTCGAAAAACTCTATCAAGTTAGTGAGACATGACCTCCCCTTCACAAAACCATGCTGCCTCTCACTAATACATCCATTTGCTTCCAAATGGGAGTAGATCCTGTCTCGAAGAATTCTCTCCAGTAATTTCCCTACCACTGACGTAAGGCTCACCGGCCTGTAGTTCCCTGGATTATCCTTGCTACCCTTCTTAAACAGAGGAACAACATTGGCTATTCTCCAGTCCTCCGGGACATCACCTGAAGACAGTGAGGATCCAAAGATTTCTGTCAAGGCCTCAGCAATTTCCTCTCTAGCCTCCTTCAGTATTCTGGGGTAGATCCCATCAGGCCCTGGGGACTTATCTACCTTAATATTTTTCAAGACGCCCAACACCTCGTCTTTTTGGATCTAAATGTGACCCAGGCTATCTACACACCCTTCTCCAGACTCAACATCTACCAATTCCTTCTCTTTGGTGAATACTGATGCAAAGTATTCATTTAGTACCTCGCCCATTTCCTCTGGCTCCACACATAGATTCCCTTGCCTATCCTTCAGTGGGCCAACCCTTTCCCTGGCTACCCTCTTGCTTTTTATGTACGTGTAGAAAGCCTTGGGATTTTCCTTAACCCTATTTGCCAATGACTTTTCGTGACCCCTTCTAGCCCTCCTGACTCCTTGCTTATCCTTATATTCCACACAGGCTTCGTCCGTTCCCAGCCTTTTAGCCCTGACAAATGCCTCCTTTTACTTTTTGACGAGGCCTACAATATCTCTCGTTATCCAAGGTTCCCGAAAATTGCTGTATTTATCTTTCTTCCTCACAGGAACGTGCCGGTCCTGAATTCCTTTCAACTGACACTTGAAAGCCTCCCACATGTCAGATGTTGATTTGCCCTCAAACATCCACCCCCAATCTAGGTTCTTCAGTTCCTGCCTAATATTGTTATAATTAGCCTTCCCCTAATTTAGCACATTCACCCTAGGACCATTCTTATCCTTGTCCACCAGCACTTTAAAACTTAGAATTGTGGTCACTGTTCCTGAAATGCTCCCCTACTGAAACTTCTACCACCTGGCTGGGCTCATTCCCCAATACCAGGTCCAGTACCGCCCCTTCCCTAGTTGGACTGTCTACATATTGTTTTAAGAAACCCTCCTGGATGCTTCTTACAAACTTTGCCCCGTCTAAGCCCCTGGCACTAAGTGAGTCCCAGTCAATATTGTTGAAGTTGAAGACTCCCATCACCACAACCCTGTTGTTTTTACTCTTTCCAAAATCTGTCTACCTATCTGCTCCTCTATCTCCCGCTGGCTGTTGGGAGGCCTGTAGTAAACCCCCAACATTGTGACTGCACCCTTCTTATTCCTGACCTCTACCCATATAGCCTCACTGCTCTCTGAGTTGTCCTCCCGTAGTACAGCTGTGATATCCTCCCTAACCAGTAGCGCAACTCCGCCACCCCTTTTACATCCCCCTCTATCCTGCCTGAAACATCTAAATCCTGGAACGTTTAGCTGCCAATCCTGCCCTTCCCTCAACCAGGTCTCTGTAATGGCAACAGCATCATAGTTCCAAGTACTAATGCAAGCTCTAAGTTCATCTACCTTACCCGTAATACTTCTTGCATTAAAACATATGCACTTCAGGCCACCAGACCCGCTGTGTTCAGCAACTTCACCCTGTCTGCTCTACCTCAGAGCCATACTGTCCCTATTCCCTAGTTCTCCCTCAATGCTCTCACCTTATGACCTATTGCTCCCGTGCCCACACCCCTGCCATACTAGTTTAAACCCTCCCATGTGACACTAGTAAATCTTGACTTCCAGGTTCCTTGGGGTGAGCCCTTCCTGACCTGCTCTCTTCAGGTGAGGTAAGTAAAGGTTCAGCCATATATTTTTGGTTTCTCACCCCTTCCCCGCTTTATCATAATTTCCTCATTCATAACTGGCCCCTTGGTATACAAGGATCAGTTTCCATACGTATGATAATGAAATCCATCTCTGCCTCTTCGCCATGTCCCTCAACGATCTCATTGTTTTCAACTACATTATAAATTCTGCCCTTTACACTGAATCCTTCTCCTTCCTTAACCACTGTCCAGCTGAAATAGGCCATGAGAAATCTGAACGCCTTTTTTGACAGAGTTGGAACCTCTCTCCCATCCCCTCACTGCATAATCCAATTTTGTTTTCAAATATTACATACTATTGTTAAGTAATGGGTTAAGAGACATTGCAATTGGTTGTCTCATTTATGTTAAGTATCCATTAATTGACACTGATATGTAAAGGAGCTTCAGGTGGCCTCTGTCAGGTGATGGATGGTTAGAGTTTTGTGCAAAGGCTGTTGGAATGAAATAAATGTGTGTTTGTGAAAAAGGAACAGAACTTTCGACTCTTCATATCACAGCAACTAAAACGTCTAACAATTGGTAGCAGAGGATGGTTGCTGTGTAAATGTGAAGGGTTGAAAGATACAACTTTTCCAGATCAAACCAAGGAGTGAGTGAGAAAAGAAAAAAAAAGGGATATATGGCTGAACCGAGGATAAAGATGGCTGGATATGACTGTCCTCCCTTATTTTCTGAAAGGGAATCGTACAACCAATGGAGAAGTGCAGTAGTTATGTGGACTAAGGTAACTGCTTTGGGAAAGAGAAAACAAGGTATGGCATTGGCTCTTTCTCTACCATATGGCAGTAAAATCCGAAACAAAGTGCTTTCTGAGCTGGAATTGGAAGAGTTAAACTCAGAAGACGGTCTGGAGACTTTATTACATTATATGGGTAAGATTTATAAGAAAGATGACTTGTTAAGTGCGTATGAAGCATGGTTGGATTTTGATAAGTTCCGGAAAATGGAGGATATCTCCATGGAAGACTATATAATGGAATTTGGCAGACTATATAAAAGGCTGCAGAAACACAAGCTGGAATTTCCACAGTCTGTGTTGGCCTTTAAATTACTTGACTGTGCTAGAGTGAGCAGCATGGATAGGCTCCTGGTTTTGACAGGAGTTCAGTTTACTGATAAGGATATTTTATTCGAACAGATGACAAAAGCTTTACAAACATTTCTGGGGAAACATTCAATTCCGATGGCTCTGATGACCCAAATAGGTCAGCCTGCAATAAGGCAGAATATGGAAGGTACACTACTAACAGGATGGTGAAATTGTATGGCTATGAACAGGGCTCAAGACTATCGAAGGAGACCGAGACTAGGAAATTATGAAGACAGAAACCTAGTTAGAACCTACAATAGGAAGATGAACCACAGAAATGCATGGGGCATGATAAATCGATGTTTTCGATGTGACTCTCAATACCATTATGCTTTCAACTGTCCAACTTGTTATGATAGAGTGTTTGAAGCGACACATGACACGGAAGAGTCAGAAGAGGAAAAAGATAGTCACCAGAAAGAAGGCATTGTCCTATTGGCAAGCAGTTTTACGCCGGTAATGAGGGTGTTTGTTGCAGAACCTTCAACTGTGCTGTATTGGACAGTGTCTGCACATCTACTGTGTGTGGAATTGACTGGTTAAAATGTTACCTGGACTCTTTGAATGCTGAAAATCGTAACAAGATTAAGGAATTTGAAAGTTCCACAAGTTTCAGGTTTGGGGATGATAATACTCTGAAGTCGCTGAAAAGAGTGGTGATTCCTTGCAATATTGCCGGAGTGAATCATTTCATTAGCACAGATGTTGTATCAAGTGAGATACCTTTGCTTCTGAGCAGACCGTCGATGAAGAAAGCACACATGAAACTGGATATGGAACAGGATAAGGCAACAGTTTTTGGAAAGAAGGTGGACTTACAATTTACACAGTCGGGACACTATTGTATTCCATTACTGACAAATAATATTTCAAGTAGAGTGGTTAAGGATGTGTTAATGGCAGTTGAAAATGAGACTTTAGCTGATAAAAAGCTTGTGGTATTAAAACTGCATAGGCAATTTGCACATCCACCTCCTCGGAGGCTGAAAAATGTATTAAAGGATGCAGGGGTAAGGGATGACGACTATACTAAACTGATAGAACAGGTTAGTGACCGCTGTGAAGTTTGTCGGAAGTGCAGAAGGTACACCAGCACGACAGATGGTAACCCTACCTTTGGCCAGGGATTTTAACGACTTTGTGGCCATGGACCTTAAGATCTGGGATAAAGCAAATAATATATTTATTTAGTATTTTATAGATTTAGCAACCAGATTTAGTCAATCAACGATTGTACGAAGTAAAGAAAAGAGAGTAATTCTGGATCAAATCGTGGAAAAATGGATAGGGACACGAATGGGGACAATGGGAGAGAATTTGCTAATCATGAGTTTAGGGATATGTGTGAAAACATGAATATCAGAGTTATGAATACAGCTGCAGAAAGCCCATTTAGTAATGGTGTCTGTGAAATAAATCATGCTGTCATCGATGACATGCTTCGGAAAATTTTGGCAGATCGACCAAATTGCAGGCTAAATTCAGCTTTAGCATGGGCAGTACATGCAAACAATTCATTGCAGATGGTTGGGGGCTATAGCCCTTATCAATTAGTGTTTGGTAGAAATCCTAAAATTCCGTCCATTTTAGATGACCAGCCTCCAGCTTGGGAGGGGACTACAATTAGCTCTGGTTTTGCTGAACATTTAAATGCATTACATAGCAGTAGAAAATCTGTTTTGGAAGCAGAAGTCTCTGAAAGAATTCACAGAGTTTTAAGACATAACGTATGGCCATAGGATTGTTGTTTTTCAGCAAGGAGGCATGGTATGCTATAAGAGAGACAATTCTAATGAATGGAAAGGCCCAGGGAAGATCATAGGCATAGATGGCAAAACAATCAAACTGTTAGGATACATTCATCAAGGATAATGGGTACAGATTACAAGTTTTCAAATTTGGACAGAGCAGACAGACATGACGAGGAACCAGAGTCATCTGGTACGCATGTGTTACAGAACTATGAGGACCAATTAACTGATAAAGACAGGGTTTCTGTGGAGGAACACAACACTGCTGATGAATTAGAACAGGCCATTTTTCCAAAAGGGCAACTGCCAAAAGTTGGTACAAAAGTGACATACTTACCTGAAGGGTCTAGTCAATTGAAGGATGCAACTGTTATTAGTAGAGCAGGGAAGGCCACTGGAAAGTATAAACATTGGTTGAATGTACAGCATTCAGGGGAAGGAGTCAAGACAATGGATTGGGAAACAAAGTTCAAAAATGGAGGGCACAGAAACGCAGTGCCAGTTCAGATAGTACATTGGATAGTGAACAGGTCCGCAGGAAAAGGTTGAGAACTATTGAAAGGACATCCCACAGCAGAAGGGAAAGATCAAGCAGTAGCAGTACAGAACGAGATACCAGGCGGGAGAGGGGACGTAGTTTGTCAAGATCTCGGAACATGAGTAAGACTACGAATACTAATAGGAGTAGAAGCCCACATGCACGTGAGATTTTGGTGGCTTCAAATAAATTAGATGAAAAAGTTATTAAAGAAGCTAATCAGCAAGAATTGCATAGTTGGAGTGAATTTGGGGTATACACAGAAGTACCGGATAGGGGACAAGTAGAAGTAGAAGTAGAAATCGCTTATTGTCACAAGTAGGCTTCAATGAAGTTACTGTGAAAAGCCCCTAGTCGTCACATTCCGGCGCCTGTTCGGGGAGGCTGGTACGGGAATTGAACCGTGCTGCTGGCCTGCCTTGGTCTGCTTTCAAAGCCTGCGATTTAGCCCTGTGCTAAACCAGCCCCAAGAGCTCTATCCCACAGATGGATTTGCACGGAAAAGGTTCTTCTGGATGGAACTTATAAGGCAAAGGCCAGGCTTGTGGTAAGAGGATTTGAAGAAAACTTAGAAGATCAGGATTTAAGGGTAGATTCACCTACAGCAGGAAAGGTTATTTTAAAGATCTTCTTGGCTCTATGAGCCACAAAGGCATGGAAATGCAAATCTATAGATATAAATGCTGCCTTTTTGCAGGGGCATCAGCTCCAGAGAGACATTTTTCTCCATCCTCCTAAAGAAGCAGCTAACACAGAAGGGGTACTCTGGAAGTTGAACAAATGTGTATATGGATTAAATGATGCATCTAGAGTCTGTTACTTTTCGATAAGGTCAGTTTTGTTGAAGTTAGGCTGTTGTCAGTTGAAAGCAGATCCTGCAATGTTTTACTGGCACTATAAAGGAAATTGTTCTGGCATTTTTATGACGCATGTCAATGATTTTTTGTGGGGTGGGACTAGTGATTTTGAAGCTATTGTAATCTCTGGTTTGAGGAAAGAATTCAGTGTTGGAAGTCAGACTTCCGGTGCATTTAAATATATTGGACTGGAAATTGGACAGACTAAGTTAGGGTCAACTTTACGTCAGCAATCTTATTTGGAAAGCATCACCCCAATAGCAATTAGTCGTGGCCGAGTTTCACAAAAAGACGCAATGGTTTCAAAGATAGAAAAAGAGCAGCTGCGAAGTTTAATTGGGCAACTGAACTGGTTAGGTAGACAGACTAGACCGGACGTGAGTTTTGATGTCTTAGAGTTGAGTACAAAAATGAATGATCCCAAAGTGGAAGACATAATAAGAGCAAATAAAGCATTGGCCAAACTAAAAATGCAGGAGTGTGTTTTGAAGTTCCTGGTTTTAGGTGACCTTAAGCACTTGAAACTCATAGTTTATAGCGATGCGTCCTACACAAATTTATTGATGGGGTTTCAAGCACAGGAGGTTTTATAATTTTCCTTTTGGGGAACAATGGTAAATGTTGCCCGCTTGTGTGGGAAACAAAGAAAATAAGGTGAGTGGTAAAAAGCACTTTGGCTGCTGAGACATTAAGCCTTGTAGAGGTGGTGGATATGTCCTTTTATATAAGTATGATATTGACAGAAATTTTGGGATTAGGGGATTTGGGTAATGTACCTATTGACTGTCACATTGACAATAAATCTCTGTGGGAAAATGTGCACTCTATAAAAAGTGTCAATGAAAAGAGGTTACGGTAGACATTGCAAGTTTGAAGCAGATGTTGGACAGAGGTGAAATAACAAAAATTAAATGGGTCGACAGGAGCTATCAACTGTCAGACTGTTTTACGAAAAGAGGGGCGAGTTCACAGAAACTTTTGGATATTGTTAATGAAGGGCGCTTGTTTCTGTGACTGTTTTTTTTTCTTTCTCGTCCAAACAAACAAAAACAAAAAAAGGGGGGGGGAAATCATGGGCGAAATTCTCCTACCCGCCCCGCCACATTTCTGCCCCGACCGGCCGGCGGGAGTCTCCGTAACACCAGCCGGTCAATGGGGTTTCCCATTGTGGGGCAGCCCCACGCCGTCGGGAAACCCCCGGGCGCCGGCAAAACGGAGACTCCCGCCGGCGGAGAATGACGCCCCTGGTGTGTGTTTTTGAGTTTCTTGAAATTTTGCTTTCACATAATTATTTTTTTCTCCAAGGAAGGGGAGACAGTTAAGTAATGGGTTAAGAGACATTGCAATTAGTTGTCTCATTTATGTTATGATGTGGAGATGCCGGCGTTGGACTGGGGTGAGCACAGTACGAAGTCTTACAACACCAGGTTAAAGTCCAACAGGTTTGTTTCGATGTCACTGGCTTTCGGAGCGCTGCTCCTTCCTCAGGTGAATGAAGAGGTCTGTTCCAGAAACACATACATAGACAAATTCAAAGATGCCAAACAATGCTTGGAATGTGAGCATTAGCAGGTGATTAAATCTTTACAGATCCAGAGATGGGGTAACCCCAGGTTAAAGAGGTGTGAATTGTGTCAAGCCAGGACAGTTGGTAGGATTTTGCAGGCCAGATGGTGGGGGATGAATGTAATGTGACATGAATCCCAGGTCCCGGTTGAGGCCGCACTCATGTGTGCGGAACTTGGCTATACGTTTCTGCTCGGCGATTCGGCAGGACCCGCGACAACGCAGAATCGCCGAGCAGAAACTTATAGCCAAGTTCCGCACACATGAGTGCGGCCTCAACCGGGACCTGGGATTCATGTCACATTACATTCATCCCCCACCATCTGGCCTGCGAAATCCTACCAACTGTCCTGGCTTGAGACAATTCACACCTCTTTAACCTGGGGTTACCCCATCTCTGGATCTGTAAAGATTTAATCACCTGCTAATGCTTGCATTCCTAGCATTGTTTGGCATCTTTGAATTTGTCTATATATGTGTTTCTGGAACAGACCTCTTCATTCACCTGCGGAAGGAGCAGCGCTCCGAAAGCCAGTGACATCGAAACAAACCTGTTGGACTTTAACCTGGTGTTGTAAGACTTCGTACTGTGCTCATTTATGTTAAGTATCCATTAATTGACACTGATATGTAAAGGGGCTTCAGGTGGCCTCTGTCAGGTGATGGATGGTTAGAGGTTTGTGCAAAGGCTGTTGGAATGAAATAAATGTGTCTTTGTGAAAAAGGAACAGAACTTTAGACGCTTCATATCACAGCAACTAAAACGTCTAACAACTATCCATCACCAAAAGTGCTTATTTCTATGTCTGCCTCAACACCCCTGAAACATTTATCACAACCTTTGTCAGCACAATCTTCAAATTATTCTTGCGTCTTTCTCATTGGCATGCTATCCTCTTCCCTCAACAAATGTTACCTGTTCAATGTCCCTGTGCCTTGTTCCACATTGGCCCCATAACTTCCAAGCTACCAGGAGTCTTAATTGGAGAGAACACCGAAGATACACTGGACAACTTACATTCCAAACCCACCTTCACTCTGGCCTCTGAAAATGGCTGAATATTCAAACTTGTCTGCTTTATGGCAGCAAGTGCTGTTTTTTAAAAAATGGACATGGCTTCCTTACCTCTGTCTTCTCCAGGCCTCAGGAGTTGCACAGTTCTGGCCTGGCCTGAATCGGAAGGTCAGGCGAAAGAAGCAGCTGGATTGCAAGTTAAGTAACTAGCATCAGAGTAGCAAGGCGACTCTGATTGCCATTCCACGGTGGTTCAGGCCCACATCCTGCTTGTGCATCATTGACCTTCTCGGTCTCCCTGTCTCCCAAAGCATTGAATTTAAAATTCAGGTATTCATATCCCTCCACAGCCCTGCTCTACCTATCACTGCAACTGACGTCCGGCATGTCACCCCCTTCAGCCCTCCACTCTAGCATTATTTACATCAGCTCCCCCCTCCCTTCACCTTATTATCAGTGGTGGCATATCTTAAGCCACCCTAGCTTTATTCTCTCAAATTTTCTCTCGAATCGAACTGCTTCCCCACCTTTGCAAAGATTTTGCTCGCTGCATCTAACTTGTGGTCCATGGCTGAATATCTGTTCCTTTGTATTTTATTTTTCCTCCCATTATAGGGAGTGGCATAAGCCTACATTTGATAGAAGGGTTTGACTCTCTGATGTGTAAAGAAAGGAGGAAGTGGGTGATACTGGACAAAAAAAGTGAATGTTCTCACCACAACTGAAAGACATGACGACATGGCAAAACCACCATTTCACAGCAAACAAAGAATTTGCACAAAAAAGAACTGCCAAGAAGAAGATCTGTGATTTTAGATGCCAGAGGAATGAAGCAATAGTGCCCAATCGTAGAACTCACATTCAAATCCGAGTCTCTCATACACATTCCCCTTTTTCTTTTTGTTGTGCAGTGCGAGTTAATTCCTGGAATTTGCAGTTAACGGTGAAGGAGCGGCACTCATCATTCACTATGCTGACATATGCCCACATAATGATGCACATGATTTTGAGCACCAACTTCCGGACTCTTCAAGTTTCCCATCTACAGCTCTTACCCGCTGCTTATGTAGCCCGCCCAGTAAATATTCAAGTGGCAGGGTCTAAACTAGCAGATATTAGAAAGTAATAATCAGGAAGTAGAAGTAGATCATGTATAGTAAGCAAAATAAAGAGGATGTAAGAAAGATGGGATTAAGAGGGGAGATAAAAGAGACAAAACAAATAATTAAATTCTAAAGTATTAACGCTTCACACTTGTAGAATAACATGTTCAGCACCAGGGAATAATTGTTTGGCAGTAATTACGATCTTTAAAAAGTCACTTGAATGAACTAACCCTAACAATTTCTACCTTGTTTAGTGGGTAAGTATAACAACTTCTATTGATAAATTGCCTATAATGTTGTTAAAACATGCAAAGGTGCTTCATAGGAGTATTATAAAACAAATTATGATACTGAGTCATATCAGGAGACATTAGGCTAGTTGACCAAAAGCTTAATCAAAGAGAAGGGTTTTAAGGAGTGCCTTAGAGGATGAAAGCAAGGCAGAGAGGCTGATATGTTTGGGGAGGATATTTCAGAGCTTGGTGCCTTGGCAACTGAAGACACAGCTGTCAATGGTGAAGCAGTTAAAACCAGGGTGCTCAAGAAGCCAGAATTAGGGAAGCAGAGATACCTCAGATCATCGTGGGGCTGGGGGAGGTCACCGAGATGGTGAGGGATGGCGAGGTCATGGAGGAACTTGAAACCCTGGATGAGAATTTTTAAATTGAGATATTGCTTTGCTGAGAGCCAATGTGAGTCAGCAAGCATAAAGGCGATAAGTGAATGGGACTTGGTCAAAGCTAAGAGAGAGCCAGCAGAGACCTCAGGTTTACAGAGGGTGGAATGCAGGAAGACCAGCCAGGAGTGCATTGAGATCGTCAGTCCGCTAGAGGTAACAAAGGAATGAAGAAAGGTTTTATCATCAGATGAACTGAGACCGGGCCGATGTTATAGAGAAGGAAATAGGCAATCCTTGTGATGGTGCAAATATGGTTCAGTAGGTTAGATAAAGAGAAATTGTCTCATCTCGTGAGACATACAGAACAAGAGGGATGATCTTAAATTAGATCCAGGCAATTCAAAAGTGAAATCCAGGAGCATGTTTTACACCAAGAAGGTTGTAGAAAGCCAGAACATTCTGTAAGATAGCTGTCGAATCTGAGCCAATTGAACCCTCGAAGACTGAGATTGATGGATTTTCATTGGTTAAGGCAATCCGGTTATATGAAGCAAAGCGATTAATAGAGTTAAGTTACAGATCACCCACAATCTAGATGAATGACTGAGCAGGCTTGCAGGGCTAATTGGCCTATTTTACTTATATTCCAATTCTGACTTAAACACAATTTGGTGTAATACTACAACAGCAGAATATTTATACTTTCTCCTTACATTCTAACATGTTTTACCAATATCTATTTCTGATTAAGATTAGCAAATAGCACAAGCATGATGAAGTTCCACTGATACAAGTTAACTGGAGGTTACATAATTCAGTAATAATTATGACTAGGCCAAGTATATCTCATACAAGTAGTTTGAACAAATAGGCTTCACACATTTATCAACACTTTAATATTCTTGTGCTAATGAATCATAATCCCAGTAGGTCAGAAATGATCTAACTTATATATTTAAAAAAACAATAATAATATCACCATCGGTATATAATTACATTTATGTATCTTGACTGTACCGCTATCGCAGATGTAATAAATGTGGTTCAACAAATGAAGTAGAATGATTTTTAAATGGCAATATACTTGTGAGAACTGAACAGCAGCTAAAAATTACTAAGATACAAAGAATTTGTTATGAATATAGTGAGTCTTCCGGTTGCGGCTATGCGGAGCTAAGCCGCACATTTGGCGGCTCTCGCTAAAACGGACTTTTGGGCTCTCCAGAGGAGCCCCAACGGCAATTTTTTCAATGACTTCCAGTGTGGGAAGGGGATAGCAAGGTCCCCCCCCCCCCATAGTATATGGAGTGGACCAGGAGTGGAGCGGTCAAAAAAGCATTTTTGGAGGAGCGAAAAGTGCGAGGGAGAAAAAACAAGATGGCGACGGGCGGAGATCAAGCCGCTTGGGTGCAGGAGCAGCAGGAGTTTCTCAAGCGCTGCTTTGAGGAGCTGAAGAAAGAGGTGCTGCCGCCAATGCTGACGGCGATCGAGGGGTTAGTGGAGACCCAGAAGGCCCAAGGGGCGGCGATCCGGGAGGTGCGGGAAAAAGCCTCGGACAACGAGGATGAGATCTTGGGCCTGACGGTGAAGATGGAGGCACACGAGGCGCTGCACAAGAGGTGGGCGGAAAGATTCGAGGACCTGGAGAACAGGTCGAGGAGGAAGAATCTTTGGATTCTGGGTCTCCCTGAAGGAGTGGAGGGGGCCGATGCCGGGGCATATGTGAGCACGATGCTCCATTCGCTGATGAGTGCGGAGGCCTCTCCGAGTCCCCTGGAACTAGATGGGGCTCATCGGGTCCTGGCGAGGAGACCCAAGGCCAACGAGCCGCCAAGGGCGGTAGTGGTGAGGTTTCACCGTTTTGTGGATAGAGAGTGTGTCTTGAGATGGGCCAAGAAAGAGCAGAGCAGCAGGTGGGAGAATACGGAGATCCGAATTTATCAGGACTGGAGTGCGGAGGTGGCCAAGAAAAGAGCTGGTTTTAATCGGGCCAAGGCGGCGCTCCATCGGAAGGTGGTGAGGTTCGGAATGCTGCAGCCAGCGCGATTGTGGGTCACGTTTCAGGATCGACACCATTACTTCGAAACGCCTGAGGAGGCTTGGACCTTTATACTAACTGAAAAGTTGGACTCAAACTGAGGGTTTGTGGTTGTGGGGTGTTGTCGGCTGTATACGGGGTTTTAACTATGCGTAGGGACTGTTCCACGGGTTGGGTGATGGATGGGGATGGGGGAAGTGACCTGATGGGGAGACTGTGAGAGAGTGTGGGCGCCGGGTCTGGGGGGAGGGGAGGCCCGGGGATGGGGGAATTGGGATAAGGCCGCAACAGGAGCGGCGCCAGAGGGGGCGGGGCTGGCTCAGGAAAGCGCGGGAGTTTTCCCGTGCTAGGGAAGGACGGAGGGGGGGGGGGGGGGCGGGGGGGGTAGAGGAGCACACACTGATTGATGGGGAGGAGGGGGAGGGGGGATTGCCACACGGGGGGGGGTCAATGGGGCGGCGGTGGAGGCCGGGGTCAGCAGGAGTCAGCTGACTTACGAGAGTGTTATGGGGGGAGCAAAAGAGCTAGATACGGATCTAGCGGGGGAAGGGGAGGGGGAGGGGGAGATAGGGTTGCTGCTGCATTGGCCGATGGGGAACTGGAAACAGAAGAGGTGGTCGGGGCGGGGGTCCCCCGTCTGGGGGACTGGAGAGTGCGGGAGGCGCGGGCACGGGACTGGCCTAGAAAAGGAGATGGCTAGTCAGCAGGGGGGTGGGGGTGGGAAGCCCCCCAATCTTGCTGGTAACTTGGAATGTGAGGGGCCTGAATGGGCCGGTTAAGAGGGCCCGAGTGTTCGCGCACTTAAAGGGACTGAAGGCAGGCGTGGTCATGCTTCAGGAGAATGTTGGGGCGGATTCCGGATCTGGAGGCAGGAAGCTTGATAATGGGGGGGGATTTCAACACGGTGTTGGACCCAGCATTAGATCGCTCCAGATCTAGGATGGGGAAGAGGCCGGCTGCGGCCAAGGTGCTCAGGGGGTTTATGGACCAGATGGGGGGAGTAGATCCGTGGAGATTTGCTAGTCCCCTGGCCAGGGAATTTTCTTTTTTTTCTCACGTACACAGAGCCTACTCCCGGATAGATTTTTTTGTTTTGAGTCGGGCGCTGATCCCGAAAGTGGAGGGAACAGAGTACTCGGCCATAGCCATCTCAGACCAAGCCCTGCACTGGGTGGAGCTGAAAGTTAGGAGAGGAGAGGGACCAGCGCCCGCTGTGGCATCTGGATGTGGGATTACTGGCGGATGAGGAGGTGTGCGGGAGGGTGCGGGGGTGCATTGAAAGGTATTTGGAGACCAACGACAATGGGGAGGTGCAGGTGGGGGTAGTATGGGAGGCGCTGAAGGCGGTGGTCAGGTGAGAGTTAATCTCCATCAGGGCTCACAGGGAGAAGAGAGAGGGTAGGGAAAGGGAGAGGTTTGTGGGGGAGATCCTAAAGGTAGACAGGAGATATGCAGAGGCTCCCGAGGAAGGACTACTTAGGGAGCGGCGGAGTCTCCAGACGGAATTCGACCTGTTGACCACAAGTAAGGCAGAGGCACAGTGGAGGAAAGCACAGGGGGCGACGTACGAGTATGGGGAGAAGGCGAGCCGGATGCTGGCACATCAGCTCCGTAAGAGAATGGCAGCGAGGGAGATAGGTGGAGTCAAGGATGGAAGGGGAACTACGGTGCGGAGTGCGGTGAAAGTAAATGATGCATTTAAGGACTTTTATGAGGAGCTGTACAGATCTCAGCCCCCAGCGGGGGAAGAGGGAATGCGACGATTTCTAGATCAACTGAGGTTCCCGAGGGTGGAGGAGCAGGAGGTGGCTGGTTTGGGGGCGCCAATTGGATTGGAGGAGCTGGTTAAAGGACTGGGGAGCATGCAGGCGGGGAAGGCCCCGGGACCAGATGGGTTCCCAGTTGAGTTTTACAGGAAGTATGTGGACCTGTTAGCCCCGTTGCTAGTGAGGACTTTCAATGAGGCAAGGGAGGGGGGGACCCTGCCCCTGACAATGTCTGGGGCGCTGATCTCTCTAATCCTGAAGCAGGACAAGGACCCACTGCAATGTGGGTCGTATAGACCGATCTCGCTCCTCAATGTGGATGCTAAGTTGCTGGCAAAAGTGCTGGCTACGAGAATTGAGGACTGTGTCCCGGGGGTGATTCATGAGGACCAGTCGGGATTTGTAAAGGGCAGGCAGCTAAACACCAATGTGCGGAGGCTCCTAAACGTGATAATGATGCCATCGGTGGAGGGAGAGGTGGAGATAGTGGCAGCTATGGACGCGGAGAAGGCCTTTGACCGGGTGGAGTGGGAGTATCTCTGGGAAGTGTTGCGGAGGTTTGGGTTTGGGGAGGGGTTTATCAGTTGGGTTAAGCTCCTATATAGAGCCCCGGTGGCGAGTGTGGCTATGAATCGGCGGAGTTCGGAGTATTTTCGGCTGTATCGAGGGACGAGGCAGGGGTGCCCCCTGTCCCCCCTGTTGTTTGCATTGGCAATTGAGCCTTTGGCCATGGCATTAAGGGAGTCCAGGAAATGGAGGGGGGTGGTCCAAGGGGGAGAGGAGCATCGGGTGTCGCTGTATGCGGACGACCTGTTGCTGTATGTGGCAGATCCAGTGGAGGGGATGGTGGAGGTCATGCGGATCCGAAGGGAGTTTGGGGACTTCTCGGGCTATAAGCTCAATGTAGGGAAAAATAAGCTCTTTGTGGTGCATCCAGGGGACCAGGGAAGGGGGATAGACGACCTACCGTTGAGGAGGGCGGAAAGGAGCTTTCGGTACTTGGGGATTGAGGTAGCCATGAGCTGGGGGGCACTGCACAAACTTAATTTGACGCAGCTGGTGGAGCAGATGGAGGAGGACTTTAAAAGATGGGATGTGTTGCCACTCTCGCTAGCGGGCAGGGTACAGTCGGTTAAAATGATGGTCCTCCCGAGGTTTCTCTTCGTGTTCCAGAGCCTTCCTATTAGGATTACCAAGGCCTTTTTTAAGCGGGTAGGTAGGAGCATCATGGGTTTTGTGTGGGCAAACAAGACCCCGAGGGTAAGGAGGGGGTTTCTGGAGCGTAGTAGGGTGGCTATTATTGGGCAGCCAACGTGCCGATGATCTGCAAGTGGGTAATAGAGGGAGAGGGGGCGGCATGGAAGAGGCTGGAGATGGCGTCCTGCAAAGGAACGAGCCTGAGGGCGCTGGTGACAGCACCGCTGCCGCTCTCGCCGACAAGGTACACCATGAGTCCGGTGGTGGCGGCAACACTAAAGATCTGGGGGCAGGGGTGAGATGGGAGCCTCGGTGTGGTCCTCGATCCGGGAGAACCATCGGTTCGTCCCAGGAAGGATGGACGGGGGGTTTCGGAGCTGGCATTGGGTAGGGATTAGAAGGATGGGGGACCTGTTTATGGATGGGACGTTTGTGAGCCTAGGGGCGCTGGAGGAGAAGTTTGGGTTACCCCCGGGAAATGCGTTCAGGTATATGCAAGTGAGGGCATTTGTGAGGCGGCAAGTGAGGGGATTCCCGTTGCTCCCGGCACAGGGGATTCAGGACAGGGTGATTTTGGGTGTATGGGTCGGAGAAGGAAAGGTTTCGGCGATATATCAGGAGATGAAAGAAGATGAGGAGACTTCGGTAGAGGAGCTGAAGAGCAAGTGGGAGGAGGAGTTGGGGGAGGAGATTGAAGAGGGTCTGTGGGCTGATGCCCTGAGTAGGGTTAATTCCTCTTCCCCATGTGCCAGGCTCAGCCTGATACAGTTTAAGGTTATTCACAGAGCGCATGTGACAGGGGCGAGGCTGAGTAGGTTCTTTGGGATGGAGGACAGATGTGGGAGGTGCTAGGGAAGCCCGGCGAATCACTCCCACATGTTCTGGTCGTGCCCGGCACTGGATGGGTTCTGGAGGGGTTTCGCGAAGACTATGTCCAAGGTGGTGAAAGTCCAGGTCAAGCCACGTTGGGGGCTGGCATTATTTGGGGTGGCGGACGAGCCGGGAGTGCAGGAGGCGAAAGAGGCCGGTATTCTGACATTTGCGTCCCTGGTAGCCTGGCGGAGGATCTTGCTCATGTGGAAGGACGTGAAGCTCCCCCCAGTGTGGAAGCCTGGATAAATGACATGGCAGGGTTCATTAAGCTGGAGAGGATAAAGTTTGCCTTACGAGGGTCTGCGCAGGGGTTCTTCAGGCGGTGGCAACCGTTCCTAGACTATCTCGCGGAGCGTTAGAAGGAGGTCGGTCAGCAGCAGCAGCAACCCAAGGATGGTGGGGGGGGGGGGGGGGGGGGGGGGGGTGGCGCGGAGGGGGGGGGGGGGTCTCTTTCGGGGGGGTGTATTTGGGCGGGCGGGGGGGGGGTGTTTCCAAGGGGATCTTGTAAAAAAAAATAAAGCATATGGGAGGGTTAATATGTGCGGGAGAAACCCATTGTATAAGTTCTGTATTATGTTTGATTGATATGTTTATGTTCTGTTCTGTTCTTTTCTCTTTTTCTTTTCTGTTATGGGGGGGGGGTTAATTGGTTGAAAATTTTTGTTGGAAAAACTTTGAATAAACATTTTTTTAAAAAATGAATATAGTGAGTCAGTGGAGGGGCCATGTATGTCAAAGAACAATATAATTTTAATGTTTTGGAGGTGGTGCACGATTTATGCAATTCGGTGTCTGTGGTTATGATAATTTTCATGGCTTAATTGAGATAAGTAAGGAAGCCTAATTTTCGCAGCATATGGATAATGTGCTTGTATTAGATCTACCTCACAGAATGTACCATTCTACACAGAATTCATCTGTACCCTCAATTATATTTGACCTTTTGCACTTTTGTCAACAGGTCTCAATTGTTCACCTTCTAAAAACAGTGCGCCTCTTACGTCTGCTGCGGCTATTACAAAAGCTGGATCGATATTCTCAGCACAGCACAATAGTCCTAACCCTGCTGATGTCCATGTTCGCATTGTTGGCTCACTGGATGGCATGCATCTGGTATGTTATTGGCAAAATTGAAATGGAGGGGAACGACCCACTTACATGGGACATTGGTAAGTCTACTCACATCTTGCAGCATTTTTATGTAATGATTTAAACCAGAATTTATTTCAAATTATTTATGCACTACATTAAGGAAATCTGTGTTTACATTTTGTTAAAGGGTAAATTAAGGAAATTGTGGCTTGAGTCACATTTGAAAGCAGCACAGGCCAGAGATAGAACGGCAAAATTGTACAACTTGTCTCCTTCCTTGCATGGCTCAATATGGGAACATGAGATCAGTTACTTTGCCCAATATTTTAACATCTGCTAGAAAAAATACAATACTATTCAACTGATGCTAACTGGGTCAATTTAAATATTTTTTATTGCTGTTAATAGTACTGTGAGCAGTGAGTATTGTAAAAAAAAACACTGATTGAATCCAGTTGTCTTTTATTTAATTTGTGTTTGGTGTTGTCATTTATTGTGCAGGCATTTTCAAGGAGAAATCATATTTTAACATGAATCTTGAAAACTGTAAAAACAGAATGATTAGTGATGTTGATGTCTTCTCAGTGGGCTTGGATAACAAATGACAATACGACCTTGAATATAAATAGCATTAACAAGCTGGTCGAGTGCTAGAAGTAAGGAAGCTTCACATGGTTGCGAAGCATGCTGATGTTTTTCTAATAAGTTCTGTTTTGAGATGCTTTACAATCAAATGACACTGAGTTGAAAGCTGCAATGAGTGGGAACAAATGCCAATGTAAAGCAGCTGCTATATTTGATGTAAATGCGTACACATATATCCAATACCTTGTAACAGATGCTCTGAAATATTAATATTTAGTTTACTCCTCAGACTGAAAGCTTATATGAGAATCAAGGTTGAATTTTATTCTAGTTAAATGCCACTATGCATTTTTTAAAGAGTATTCTTTCAAAGAACGTGGACATCATTGGCAAGGCCAGTGTTAGTTGTTCATTCCTGTGCTCTGCTTAACATCTTTGTCAATACAGTAGGCCTCGTATAAGTAAATACAACTCTTCCTTTACCCCTGAGTTACCCCATTTTTCCCTATTTCTTTAGTAAGTGTAGGATCTGCGGGTTTCAAGTTATAAAACTTTGAATAAAACTCTCTAAGTTCCTAATTCTTAATTTCTAACATTAGGGTACTCAGTTGTGCTTGACCTAATAAGGTACAAATAACTAATTAATTGAAATTATATTAAATAATCTTTATTGTCACAAGTAGACTTGCATTAACACTGCAATGAAGTTACTGTGAAAAGCCCCGAGTCGCCACATTCCGGCGCCTGTTCGGGTATACAGAGGGAGAATTCAGAATTCTCAGCTGTATGGGAATTGAACCCGCACTGCTGGCCTTGTTCTGCATCAATAGTTTTTATGAATCAAGTAGAATGTATTAAGCAAAACTTTACATATACGTAATAGAAAACCATGAAGAAAACATGGAAGGTTTACTAAGGCAGTCGAAACACTTGTCAAGAGGAAGAAGGAGGCTTATGTAAAGATGAGACATGAAGGTTCAGTAAGGGCGCTCGAGAGTTACAAGTTAGCTAGGAAGGACCTAAAGAGAGAGCTAAGAAGAGCCAGGAGGGGACATGAGAAGTCTTTGGCAGTTAGGATCAAGGATAACCCTAAAGCTTTCTATAGATATGTCAGGAATAAAAGAATGACTAGGGTAAGAGTAGGGCCAGTCAAGGACAGTAGTGGAAAGTTGTGCTTGGAGTCCGAGGAGATAGGAGAGGTGCTGAATGAATATTTTTCATCAGTACTCACACAGGAAAAAGACAATGTTGTTGAGGAGAATACTCAGATTCAGGCTAGTAGACTAGAAGGGCTTGAGGTTCAGAAAGGAGGAGGTGTTAACAATTCTGGAAAGGGTGAAAATAGATAAGTCCCCTGGGCCGGATGGGATTTATCCTAGGATTTTCTGGGAAGCTAGGGAGGAGATTACTGAGCCTTTGGCTTTGATCTTTAAGTCATCTTTGTCAACAGGAATAGTGCCAGAAGACTGGAGGATAGCAAATGTTGTCCCCTTGTTCAAGAAGGGGAGTAGAAGGGGAGTAGATACAGTAAAAACAAACGGGAGGCAAAAGTAGACATTGGGCCGCTCCAAAATGACGCTGGTAATCTAGTGATGGGAGACAAGGAAATAGCTGAGGAACTAAATAAGTACTTTGCGTCAGTCTTCACAGTAGAAGACATGAGTAATATCCCAACAATTCCGGAGAGTCAGGGGGCAGAGTTGAATATGGTAGCCATCACAAAGGAGAAAGTGCTAGAGAAACTAAGAGGGCTAAAAATTGATAAATCTCCGGGCCCAGATGGGCTACATCCTAGAGTTCTAAAGGAGATAGCTGAAGAAATAGTGGAGGTGATAGTTCTGATCTTTCAAAAGTCACTGGAGTCAGGGAAAGTCCCAGAGGATTGGAAAATCGCTGTTGTAACCCCCCTGTTCAAGAAGGGAACAAGGAAAAAGATGGAAAATTATAGGCCAATTAGCCTAACCTCGGTTGTTGGCAAGATTCTAGAATCCATTGTTAAGGATGAGATTTCTAAATTCTTGGAAGTGCAGGGTCGGATTAGGACAAGTCAGCATGGATTTAGTAACGGGAGGTCGTGCCTGATAAACCTGTTAGAGTTCTTTGAAGAGATAACAAATAGGTTAGACCAAGGAGAGCCAGTGGATGTTATCTATCTTGACTTCCAAAAGGCCTTTGATAAGGTGCCTCACGGGAGACTGCTGAGTAAAATAAGGGCCCATGGTATTCGAGGCAAGGTACTAACATGGATTGACGATTGGCTGTCAGGCAGAAGGCAGAGAGTTGGGATAAAAGGTTCTTTTTCGGAATGGCAACCGGTGACGAGTGGTGTCCCGCAGGGTTCAGTGTTGGGGCCACAGCTGTTCTCTTTATATATTAACAATCTAGATGACGGGACTGGGGGCATTCTGGCTAAGTTTGCCGATGATACAAAGATAGGTGGAGGGGCAGGTAGTATGGAGGAGGTGGGGAGGCTGCAGAAAGATTTAGACAGTTTCGGAGAGTGGTCCAAGAAATGGCTGATGAAATTCAACGTGGGCAAGTGCGAGGTCTTGCACTTTGGAAAAAAGAATAGAGGCATGGACTATTTTCTAAACGGTGACAAAATTCATAATGCTGAAGTGCAAAGGGACTTGGGAGTCCTAGTCCAGGATTCTCTAAAGGTAAACTTGCAGGTTGAGTCCGTAATTAAGAAAGCAAATGCAATGTTGTCATTTATCTCAAGAGGCTTGGAATATAAAAGCAGGGATGTACTTCTGAAGCTTTATAAAGCATTAGTTAGGCCCCATTTAGAATACTGTGAGCAATTTTGGGCCCCACACCTCAGGAAGGACATACTGGCACTGGAGTGGGTCCAGCGGAGATTCACACGGATGATCCCAGGAATGGTAGGCCTAACATACGATGAAAGTCTGAGGATCCTGGTATTATATTCATTGGAGTTTAGGAGGTTGAGGGGAGATCTAATAGAAACTTACAAGATAATGAATGGCTTAGATAGGGTGGACGTAGGGAAGTTGTTTCCATTAGCAGGGGAGACTAGGACCCGAGGGCACAGCCTTAGAATAAAAGGGAGTCACTTTAGAACAGAGATGAGGAGAAATTTCTTCAGCCAGAGAGTGGTGGGTCTGTGGAATTCATTGCCACAGAGGGCGGTGGAGGCCGGGATGTTGAGTGTCTTTAAGACAGAAGTTGATAAATTCTTGATTTCTCGAGGAATTAAGGGCTATGGAGAGAGAGTGGGTAAATGGAGTTGAAATCAGCCATGATTGAATGGTGGAGTGGACTCGATGGGCCGAATGACCTTACTTCTGCTCCTATGTCTTATGGTCTTATGGTCTTATAGAGACAAGCCCGGTAACTACAGACCAATGAGCCTTACTTTTGTTGTGGGCTAAATCTTGGAAAGGTTTATAAGAGATAGGGTGTATAATCATCTGGAAAGGAATAATTTGATTAGACATAGCCAACGTGGTTTCGTGAAGGGTAGGTCGTGCCTCACAAACCTTATTGAGTTCTTTGAAAAGGTGACCAAACAGGCGGATCAGGGTAAAGCAGTTGATGTGGTGTATATGGATTTCAGTAAAGCGTTTGAAAAGGTTCCCCACGGTAGGCTACTGCAGAAAATACGGAAGCATGGGATTCAGGGAGATTTAGCAGTTTGGATCAGAAATTGGCTAGCTGGAAGAAGACAAAGGGTGGTGGTTGATGGGAAGTGTTCAGACTTGAGTCCAGTTACTAGTGGTGTACCACAAGGATCTGTTTTGGGGCCACTGCTGTTTGTCATTTTTATAAATGACCTGGAGGAGGGCTTAGAAGGATGGGTGAGTAAATTTGCAGATGACACTAAAGTCGGTGGAGTTGTGGACAGTGCGGAAGGATGTTACAAGTTACAGAGGGACATAGATAAGCTGCAGCACTGGACTGAGAGGTGGCAAATGGAGTTTAATGGAGAAAAGTGTGAGGTGATTCATTTTGGAAGGAATAACAGGAAGACAGAGTACTGGGCTAATGGTAAGATTCTTGGCAGTGAGCAGAGAGATCTCGGTGTCCATGTACATAGATCCCTGAAAGTTGCCACTCAGGTTGAGAGGGTTGTTAAGAAGGCGTACGGTGTGTTAGCTTTTATTGGTAGAGGGATTGAGTTTCGGAGCCATGAGGTCATGTTGCAGCTGTACAAAACTCTGGTGCGGCCGCATTTGGAGTATTGCATGCAATTCTGGTCGCCGCATTATAGGAAGGATGTGGAAGCATTGGAAAGTGTACCAGGATGTTGCCTGGTATGGAGGGAAGATCTTATGAGGAAAGGCTGAGGGACTTGAGGCTGTTTTCGTTAGAGAGAAGAAGGTTAAGAGGTGACTTAATTGAGGCATACAAGATGATCAGAGGATTGGATAGGGTGGACAGTGAGAGCCTTTTTCCTCGGATGGTGATGTCTAGCATGAGGGGACATAGCTTTAAATTGAGGGGAGATAGATATAAGACAGATGTCAGAGGTAGGTTCTTTACTCAGAGAGTAGTAAGGGTGTGGAATGCCCTGCCTGCAACAGAGTGGACTCGCCAACACTAAGGGCATTCAAATGGTCATTGGATAGACATATGGACGATAAGGGAATAGTGTAGATGGGCTTTAGAGTGGTTTCACAGGTCGGCGCAACATCGAGGGCCGTAGGGCCTGTACTGCGCTGTTATGTTCTATGTTCATCCCTCAAGTTCCAAGGATTCCTTGAACATTGTCACCTTAGGCAATGGGAGTGATTCTCCCAAAAGGTAACAAAGACCCCTCGCGAGTGCATTTAGCCACATGTTTTCTTGCGCTCGCAATGCTGAGAAACACATGGCAATTCAACATAACTTGCGTCGAATAAGGGGCTGAACAGGGAACGCGCGCCTGCACATAGCCCCATTTTGTACAGTGGGCACCTCCGCTCGCTGTACTCCCCATTATAGTGAGAGATCTGGACAGCAGTTTTGGGAGTGCCAATTTAGCACCCTGGCAATGCCTATGCCAGCTGTCAGTGCCACCTGGCACTACCCAGATGCCAGGATGGCACTGCCAGGGTGCCCAGGTGACACCACCCTACCCAAAGGGCATGGAGCTGGGTCCTCCAATCTCCTGGGAGACCCCCATGAATGCCATTCCATCTGGTCCCCATTTGTTTTTCTTGTTTTAAAAAAAAATATATATACTTTATTCATAAAATCTATCATAAACATTACAGAACATTTTGAATTGTCTTGACTGTACATTTCCATCAGAGTTACACATTCCCTTGACTTTCTTCCATTCAATTTTGATAATATTACACACATATCGCTCTTTACGTTACAATTCCTTCTTAAACATTTACATTGTCATGTTTCTTTTATACATTGGAGTGTTAATGACCCAGACCGAGGGGGGTTTACACTGTTACCCGCCCCTCGGTTTACATTTGCTGGTAAGACCTTACACAGTGGTCCTTCCTCATTGCACCTTGGCCGCTGCTGCCCCAAGCTTGAGTGCGTCCCTCAGCACGTAGTCCTGGACCTTGGAATGTGCCAGTCTGCAACACTCGGTCGAGAACAGCTCTTTGCACTGGAAGATCAGCAAGTTTCTGGCAGACCAAACAGCGTCTTTCACTGAGTTGATGACCTTCCAGCAGCAGTTGATGTTTGGCTCGGTGTATGTCCCTGGTAACAGTCCGTAGAGCACAGAGTCCTGTGTCACAGAGCTGCTCGGGATGAACCTTGACAAATACCACTGCATCTCTCTCCAGACCTTCTTTGCAAAGGCACATTCCACAAGGAGGTGGGTGACCGTCTCATTTCCCCCACAGCCACTCCGAGGGCAGCATGCAATGGCGCTGAGCCTTCGGGTGTACATGAAGACTCTGACGGGGAGGGCCCTTCTCACCACCAGCCAAGCTAGGTCTTGGTGCTTGTTTGTAAGTTCTGGTGATGAGATGTTCTGCCAGATGACTCTGACAGTCTGCTCAGGGAACCGTCCAACGTCCTCCACAGTTTGCTTTTCCCTGAGGGCCTCAAGGACATTACGTGCTGACCACTGCTCCATTGCCTTGTGGTCAAAGGTGTTTTTCTTCAAAAACTTTTCCACGAGGGACAGGTGGTACGGCACGGTCCAACTACTTGGAGCGTTCCGCGGCAATGAGGCCAGGCCCATCCTTCGTAACACCGGGGACAGGTCTCTGAGATGAAGGGGTTGAATCCCAAAGTCTCAGGTACCTCAGGAATGTGCACATTAGAGTGAGGCCTACTACCTCTAATATGCAGATCTGCCAAAAAGTGATCCCTCCCATTGTGGGTGGGATTCACATTGCAACGTCTCACGAGATATGGTTGGATCTCGTGAGGCGTGGCGATCCTGGCTTTCAATGGCCGTGCTGCGCCACGGCGAGCTGTTTTTCGGCTGCAGTGTGGCCGTTTGATTGTGCCCAATGTCTTTCTCTTTGTCTCTGAAGTGATGTTGAACTGTGTCACAGAAGAATCATAGAACAGAAGCCATGGTTAAACTGTACCCCAAAAGATTCTAATTTATCAACTTTTCAACTTCGCTTTATTCCAGAGTGCTTTAAATTGGAAATAGTCCAAATTCATCTCTGCCATTGGCTGAGTATGCAAGCCAACTGGTGTCACCCCATCTCTAACTAGAATTTGGACTAAAGACAAATGTCCATCTCTTATCCCCTGGGCCCCCAGAGTTTACATTCCATTGTGAACAAATGCTGCAGCCTTTAGATATAGAGTTATTAAGAACAAATGTTACTAACCTTCCAACCAGAATGCCAAAACAGAAAGAAGGTTTTTTCCCCAATACAGATATTCTACCCTACAAAAATGGTTAATCAATTAAATCAATGCATGAGTTTTGTTTAAAAATAGTTTCATCCTCAGTTCAAGCTTCTTATTTAGCTATTTCTTCAAAATTGATTTATTAAAAACTCTAAATAGCACACAATGCAATTGAAACAAAACATGCAGCTGCTCAAACTCAGACTCTCAGGCAACTTACATACCATAAAATCATTAAGCGCAGTTTCTCACAAGAAACTGCCTCCTGTTTCC
Organism: Scyliorhinus torazame; assembly: GCF_047496885.1. Classification (NCBI taxonomy): domain Eukaryota; kingdom Metazoa; phylum Chordata; class Chondrichthyes; order Carcharhiniformes; family Scyliorhinidae; genus Scyliorhinus; species Scyliorhinus torazame. The sequence continues at coordinate 120,599,579 of NC_092712.1, read as the reverse complement.
CAACGAGCAGAAATTCAAATTGAACAATTTAAAACGTGGTTAACATCCATGGATGTTTCATCAGAATAAAAATGAATCCTAAATATTAGTCGCGTTGTCAAAATCTTACATGAGGCAGCTTATATATTTCAGACAATCATGGGAATTGTCAGAGCACTGTTGCTTCACGGCGCCAGGGTCCCAGGTTCGATTCCAGGCTTGGATCACTGTCTGTGCGGAGTCTGCACGTTCTCCCCATGTCTGCGTGGGTTTCCTCCGGGTGCTCCGGTTTCCCCTCACCATTCCCGAAACACGTGCTTGTTAAGTGAATTGGACATTCCGAATTCTCCCTCCGTGTACCCGAACAGATGCCAGAGTGTGGCGACTCGGGAATTTTCACAGTAACTTCACTGCAGTGTTAATGTAAGCCTACTTGTGATAATAATAAAGATTATTATTATACATAACCCCCTTGACTGACTCAATAGCCTTCATATTAAACCCACAATGAAGCATGAGAGATGTTGGGTTAAAAATGTAAAATGGCAAACACTTTTCCCAAACAACTTGTGTAAATGCCAACCACCATTTTTTAAGGTGTTAGGCTTCTTGTTGTGCTATTTTATCAACATATTTAAATCAGGCTTAACCAGTTGCATTTTGGAATCCTGATTTAAATTTAACAATTGTCAGCTAAGGTTCCCAGGGCTTAGGAAACCCGGCAGTGAAAGAGGGATGGAAACTGTCTGCTCAGTAAGGAACACCCTTTTTATAGCTCTCCTTGCTGGCTGCTGTCTTTTCTCACCCGACCCTATTTCCCCCACACACATCAAATTGCTGGTGTAAGTTCGCAAGTTTCCTTGGCTGTGGGCTCTTGCCACGGGATTTCCCAGCTGGCAGCTAGCCAATCTGTCAATTTGGCTGGCTTCCCTTGTGAGTACAGAATAAAATAAGTGATAACAGGTCTCGGCCATTAAATTTGGCAGGGCCACTGTGTCCCCAAGGCCCAACAATGCACACTCTTTGCAATACCCTGGAAACACAAGGACCTTTGTATTAATGACATTTTTTAAAATAATGAACATTTAATATGGCTATATTACAACTCATATCAGGAAACGATGAGGGGGTAATTTTCACCAAACCCAACCATTAGGAAACTGATACAATGGAGAGGATTTTCCGGCCCTTCCCACCAGGGGGATCTTCCAGTCTCGCTAAAGTCGATCTCCTGTGGCAGGTACCCTGGCAGCTCAGCAGATGAGCCATGAAAAACCCCATAGACTTCAGCAGGACTGGCAGATCCCGTCCAATGAACACACCACTAGCTTTATTCCCCCAACCAACTTTTATATTGGCCAGCACATAAAAATGGCCTTCCAACTAATCCCACCTGGTAGATTCATAGAATCATAGAATTCCAACAGTGCAGAAAGAGGCCATTCGGCATTGAGTCTGCACCAACTCTCTGAAAGAGCACCCTACCCAGGCCCACTTCCCCACCCTATCCCGGTAACCACACATAAGCTGCACATCTTTGGACACTATGGGGCAGTTTTATCATGTCCAGTCCACCTAACCTGCACATCTTTGGACTGTGGGAGGAAACTGGAGCACCCGAGGAAACCCATGCAGACACGACACGAGGAGAATCTGCAAACGCCACACAGACAGTCACCCAAGACCGGAATTGAACCGGGGACCCTGGCAATGTTAGGGAGCAGTACTAACCACTGTGCCACCATGCCATCTTAAAATTACCTCCAATTATGTAGGAAATAATGAGTGGAAACTAATGTCCTCCAGCCTTATGGCACAGATTGTAGAGAAAACAATATAGGTACTTGATGCACGATCAATGACCACTAAAGCGAAGTTGTAGTCCAACTGAAGGCTTTAATAAGCTAGATGTTTCCCCCAGGAGCTCAGGTATAGAATGAAGGCTGCTGGGATGGCACAGGCTAAGCGGGGCTACCATACAGCTTGACCAATAGGAAACATACAATATCTACCAATACTAGGTGCCGTAATACCTCTACACAGACTACCACATTCACCCCCTGTTAAAAATGAGTCCGGCGGGGGTGGTGGCCTGATATTACAACATAGTAACGTGGTAGAAATTATAGTTATGGAGGTACCGTAATACCTCCATACAGCGTTTTGTAACTATTTATAATTCGATTTGCTATTTACAATTTATGATTAATAATTAACTATACACTTTAAAATGAAGCAATCAGTCGATCGGGGGCCCTGGTCGACCTCTGTGATCGTCGAAGCTTCGGTGGTGACTCCGGTGGAGGCTCGGGTGTCTGTGACTCCGGGAGCGTGGCCTCGATCTCTGTGGCAGCTTCGACACCCCTAGTGGGGAAAATGGTTGACCTGGGAAGGGAGCGTCTGCGGGGTGCGTCGGTGAGTGGGGGGGCCTAGACGGGGCCGGCGGAAGGACCAATCCTCCTGTAAGGTGCACTGGTGGGAGGGAGGGTGGGACTGGTGGCTGAGGTGTGCGTGGGGCTCCGGCGGGCGCCAGATCTCATAGAGAGACCGTATCTTGACGGCGGTCGGGGTATGCCACGTAGGCGTACTGGGAGTTAGCGTGGAGAAGGTGGACCCTCTCAACCAACGGGTCTGACTTGTGCGCCCGCACGTGTTTTCGGAGCAGGGTGGGTCTGGGAGCTGCCAGCCAGGTCGGGAGCGAGGTCCCAGAGGAGGACTTCCTGGGGAAGACAAGGAGACGTTCGTGAGGTGTTTGGTTGGTTGTGGTACAAAGCAGTGACCGGATGGAGTGGAGGGCAACCGGGAGGACTTCATGCCAGCCAGAGACTGGGAAATTCCTGGACCATAGGGCCAGTAGGACGGTCTTCCAGACCGTTCCGTTCTCCCTCTCTACCTGTCCGTTACCCCGGGGGTTGTAACTGGTCATCCTGCTCGAGGCGATGCCCTTGCTGAGCAGGAATTGACGCAGTTTGTTGCTCATAAAGGAGGACCCCCTATCACTATGTATGTAAGTGGGGAACCCGAACATTGCAAAGATGCTATGGAGGGCCTTGATGACAGTGGTTGCGGTCATGTCGGGGCAGGGGATGGCAAATGGGAACCGTGAGTACTCGTCAATCACGTTCAGGAAGTACGTGTTGCGGTCGGTGGAGGGGAGGGGGCCTTTGAAGTCCATGCTGAGGCGTTCAAAGGGACGGGAAGCCTTTATCAGGTGCGCATTCTCTGGCCGGTGGAAGTGTGGTTTGCACTCCGCGCAGATTTGGCAGTCCCTGGTGACTGTCCTGCCCTCCTCGATGGAGTAGGGCAGGTTGCGGGTCTTGATAAAGTGGAAAAAGCGAGTGACCCCCGGGTGGCAGAGGTCCTCGTGGAGGGCTCGGAGGCGGTCTACTTGTGCGTTGGCACATGTGTCGCGGGACAGGGCATCAAGAGGCTCGGTTAGCTTCCCGGGACGATACAAGGTCTCGTAGTTGTAGGTGGAGAGTTTGATCCTTCACCGCAAGATCTTATCGTTTTTTATCTTGCCCCGCTGTGCATTATCGAACATGAAAGCAACCGACCGTTGGTCAGTGAGGAGAGTGAATCTCCTGGTGGCCAGGTAATGCCTCCAATGTCGCACAGCTTCTACTATGGCCTTGGCCTGCTTTTCGATTTCGGAAGCATGGAGGGTACGTGAGAAGAAGGCCACGGGTCTGCCCGCTTGGTTGAAGGTGGCCGCCAGAGCTACGTCAGACGCGTCGCTCTCGACCTGGAAGGGGAGGGACTCATCAATGGCGTGCATTGTGGCCTTTGCAATGTCTGCTTTGATGCGGCTGAAGGCCTGGCGGGCCTCTATCGACAGGGGAAAAGCTGTGGATTGGATCAGGGGACGGGCCTTGTCCGCATAGTTGGGGACCCACTGGGCATAGTAAGAGAAAAACCCTAGGCAGCGCTTCAGGGCCTTGGAGCAGTGAGGGAGGGGGAACTCCATAAGGGGGCGCATGCGTTCAAGGTCGGGGCCTATAACTCCATTTCGCACTACGTAGCCGAGGATGGCTAGGCGGTCGGTGCTAAACACGCATTTATCCTTGTTATATGTAAGGTTAAGGATCTTTGCGGTCTGGAGGAATTTCCGGAGGTCGGTGTCGTGGTCCTGCTGGTCGTGGCCGCAGCTGGTGACATTATCGAGATACGGGAATGTTGCCGATAAACCGTACCGTCAACCATTCGGTCCATCTCGCGCTGGAAGACCGAGACCCCGTTGGTGACACCGAAGGGAACCCTTAAGAAGTGATAGAGCCGCCCATCTGCCTCGAAGGCAGTGTATTTGCGGTCACTAGTGCGGATGGGGAGCTGGTGGTAGGCGGATTTAAGATCCACCATGGAGAAGACCTTGTAATGCGCGATCCTGCTTACCAGGTCGGATATGCGGGGGAGAGGGTACGCGTCCAGCTGCATAAACCTGTTGATGGTCTGACTGTAGTCGATGACCATCCTATGCTTCTCCCCAGTCTTTACCACCACTACTTGAGCTCTCCAGGGACTGTTGCTAGCTTCAATGACTCCTCCCCTCAATAGCCTTTGGACCTCTGACCTAATAAAGATCCGATCCTGGGCACTGTACCGTCTGCTCCTGGTGGCGACGGGTTTGCAATCCGGGGTGAGGTTCGCAAGCAGGGAAGGCGGATCGACCTTGAGGGTCACGAGGCCGCAGACAGTGAGGGGGGTATAGGGCTGCCGAATTTGAAAGTTAGACTTTGGAAATTACACTGGAAGTCTAAACCTAGGAGGGTGGCCGCGCAGAGGTGGGGAAGGACGTAGAGCCGGTCATTTTTAAACTCCCTTCCCTGGACTGTGAGGTTTGCTACACAAAACCCCTTTATCTCTACTGAGTGGGAACTGGAGGCCAGGGAGATTTTTTGATTAACGGGGTGGACGAGGAGAGAACAGCGCCTTACCGTGTCGGGGTGTATGAAGCTCTCCGTGCTCCCAGAGTCGATTAAGCAAGACGTCTCGTGCCCATTGATTAGTACTGTTGTTGTAGCAGTTGAGAGTGTTCGAGGCCGGGACTGATCCAGGGTCACCGAGGCTAATCTCAGCAGTTGAGTGTTCTCTTCGGGCGGTGTGCGGTCAGCCGAGCTGGGGTCCTGGGAGTCCATCCAAGATGGCGGCTCCCATTGGTCGTGCATGGCTGCGGGTGCACAAAATGGTGGCACCCATCCATCGAACGTGGCGTCCGCGGGAAAAGATGGTGGAGCCCGGGGGCCGCATGTGGCCCTAGAGTAGGAAGATGGCGGTGCCCGCTGGCCGCACGGGGGCCATGGAGAGGTTTGTGGTGGCAGTCCGCATTCGCCGCCGGAGACCGCGGCGACCGCACAGGCCTGGCATACCACCACGAAGTGGCCCTTTTTACCGCATCCCTTGCACGTGGATGCGCAGGCCGGGCAGCGCTGCAGGGGGTGCTTGGCCTGCCCACAAAAGTAGCAGCGGGGCCACCCGGGGTTGCCAGGCCGCCTTACAGCACAAGCTTGTGGGGGGATGGGGGATGTCTCGGGGTCGGCTGCGGAGGGGTTCCACGCTGCTCAGGGGGCTGACACGCGGTCGGGAACGTAAGCGCGGGCGTTTCGGGAGGCCACATCCAGGGAGCCTGGAAGGGCCCGTGCCTCCTTGAGGCCTACGGTGTCTTTTTCCAGTAATCGCTGCCGGATTTGAGAGGACAGCATACCTGCCACGAAAGCGTCCCGGATCAAGAGTTCTGTGTGGTCGCTCGCCGAAACTTGCGGGCAGCTGCAGTTTCTCCCCAACACCAGGAGTGCACAGTAGAATTCTTCCAGCGATTTCCCCAGGGATTTGTCGCCTCGTTGCTAGCAGATGTCGGGCATAGACCGGTTTTCCGGGCGAATATAATGTCCTTTTAGCAGCTCTATTGCTGCATCGAAGTCTTCCGCGTCCTCGATGAGGGTGTAAATTTCCGGGCTCACTCTCTAATGCAGGACTTGCATTTTCTGTTCTCCCGTGGGTGTGATTTCGGCTGTTCCAAGATATTCTTTAAAGCACGCCAGCCAGTGCTTGAAGATTGCCGCTGGGTTCGGCGCGTGGGGGCTGAGTTGCAGACACCCCGGCTTGATTCGGAGCTCCATCCTTTTAAATCTAGCTTCTTAAATTGATGCATGATCAATGACCACTAAAGCGAGGTTGTAGTCCAACTGAAGGCTTTAATAAGCTAGATGTGTCCCCCAGCAGCTCAGGTACAGAATGAAGGCTGCTGGGGCAGCACGGGCTCTTATACCCCGCCTTTCCGGGCGGAGCTACCATACAACATGACCAATAGGAAACATACAAATATCTACCAATGGTGTTCTAGCATTACCAGGTACCGTAATACCTCTACACAGACTACCACAGTACCAAAAGGAAGAAATTGATTATGGCCCATTTTTGGGGAGCTTGAGGCATAACAGAAACCACACCCTGGACCTCATTGTAATAAAGTGTTGCTGGAGCCTATTTCAACTGTGGAGGAAGCTTGCCTGTTTTCCAGGACACGCAACTTGGGCAGGCTGCCTCACCACAGTGGTTCTTGGTTAAGTCCTGGTTGGGGAGGGAGCTGAGCATGGGACAGAGAATGTGAGGGAGCACAAATGCAGGCTTGTCGTACTGTGGGGCCAGATGAATCAAAGAAAGTATATGAGGCAAATCGCAAGGAGAGAATCTGTCTCCTCTTGGATCAGGAATAGTCAGCATGACTTTGTCAGAGGGAGGCCATGCCTAACAAATTTGATTGAATTTTTTGAGGAGGTGTCCAGGTGTGTAGATGAGGATAGTGCAGTTGATGTAGCTTACATGGATTTCAGCAAAGCCATTGACAAGTTCCCACATGGGATACTTGTAAAAAAGGCAAATGCACATGGGATACAAGGTAATTTGAGAACGTGCATTCAAAATTGGTCGAGTTGTAGGAGACAGAGGGTGATGACAGACAACTGCTTTCGTGACTGGAAGCCAGTGTCCAGTGGCATGGCACAGGGACCTGTGCTGGGTCCCCTATTGGTTGTCATTTTTTATAAACAACATAGATGACTATGTGGGGGATGGTGTTGCTAACTTTTGGTTGGCTCTTAATTCGTTGCCCATTGGGTCTTTACTGAATTTGCTCTGTTTCTATAACCTTTGCTCTAGAGTCGCCAGGTATCTTTGTGATACCGCCACGAGGTTCAAGTTCAAGTACTGATCAATAACTCAACACACCAATTAGTAAGATTCAAATCAAAACACATTTATTATACACAGTAAATCACTACTCATGCATAAACTCTACTTTCTAGACTATTCTCTATCACTAAAAGACCTATACTTAGCTTCGGAATTGGCCCACCAGGTCAGGGGAACAAAAGGCCTTTCGTTCGATCCGAGTCTGCAGGATTCAAAAGCTGGTATGGACAAGTAGCTAGGAGCGCCTATCTCGTAGCGAGCGTTGACTGGAGACTTACTTGGTTGATGCGGCAGCTTGGGCAGTTCACTCTCAAGGGTTGATTCGCTGCTGAGTGACCCTGCCAAGAAGGACGATTTGAACTTGGGGACTCTACTTTATAGTCCCCAGGGGCTTCCCGCCCTTCGGGGCGGACCCCGTACCTGGTTCCAAGTGATTGGACTGCGTTCCGATCACTTGGATCGATTTCTCCTATACTGGAGTGGTTCCCTGATCGCTGGGCGGTCCATAAGTGTCCGTTGGCCTTCCTTTGTCTTGGCTCCTGCTGGCGCCGAGGAGTCTGGCTTGGCCTTATTCACCTTAAGTGTTTCAATTGTGCCCGGGTATCGCTTATTGATATGCAGATAGCTACTGGTTTCAGTGCTGTCTGGGATTTTGCAAGTTCTAATACACAGGATTTCTGCACTTGCTAGTTTTTGCCTTGTTGGCTGAATTTCCCTGCAGCCTTTGTGGATCTCCATTTTAAGTCGGGAAGTGGCCAAACCAGGTGGCTACAATGGGATCAGTGAGTTTGCGGATGACACAAAGATTGGCCGGGTGGGTAACAGTGAGGTTGAGTCTCTTGGGTTACAGAAAGATATAGAAGAGATGGTCAAATGGGCAGAAAAGTGGCAGAATAAAGTTAACGCTGAAAAGTGTGAGGTGATACACTTTGGAAGGAGTAATTTGACAAGGAAGTATTCAATGAACGGCATGACACTAGAAAGTTCTGAGGAACAAAGGGACCTTGGCGTGTTTGTCCATAGATCTCTGAAGGCAGAAGGGCAGGTTAATAGGGTGGTGAAAAAGGCATATGAGACACTTGCCTTTATCAAGGCAAGTCAGCGTCCACCCTAAACACATTAAAGAAGCCATCCCCTTTAGACAAACCCTTCGTATGCACAGGATCTGCTCAGACGAGGAGGAGCGTAACAGACATCTACAGACGCTGAAAGATGCCCTCGCACGAACGGGATATGGCGCTCGACTCATCGATTGACAGTTCCAACGCGCCACAGCAAAAAAACGCACCAACCTCCTCAGAAGATAAACACGGGACACAACCGACAGAGTACCCTTTGTCGTCCAATACATCCCTGGAGCGGAGAAACTACAACATCTTCTGCGCAGACTTCAACACGTCATCGATGAAGATGAACATCTTGCCAAGGTCATCCCTACACCTCCACTACTTGCCTTCAAACAACCGCGCAACCTCAACCATTGTTTGCAGCAAACTACCCAGTCTTCAGAACAGCGACCACGACACCACACAATCCTGCCATGGCAATCTCTGCCAGATCAGCGACATGGGCACCACCATTACACGTGAGAACACCACCCACCAAGTATGCGGTACATACTCGTGCGACTCGGCCAACGTTGTCTACCTCATACACTGCAGGAAAGGATGTCCCGAAGCGTGGTACATTGGCGAGACCATGCAGACGCTGCGACAATGGATGAACGGACATCATGCGACAATCACCAGGCAGGAATGTTCCCTTCCAGTCGGGGAACACTTCAGCAGTCAAGGGCATTCAGACTCTGATCTCCGCGTAAGCATTCTCCAAGGCAGCCTTCAGGACGCGCGACAACGCAAAATCGCCGAGCAGAAACTTATAGCCAAGTTCCGCACACGTGAGTACGGCCTCAACCGGGACCTTGGATTCATGTTGCATTACATCCATCCTCCACCATCTGGCCTGGGCTTGCAAAATCCTACGAACTGTCCTGGCTTGAGACAATTCACACCTCTTTAACCTGGGGTTACCCCTATCTCTGGATCTGTAAAGACTAAATTACCTGCAAATGCTCACATTCTAAGCATTGTCTTGCATCTTTGACTTTGTCGACATATATGTTTCTGGAACATACCTCTTCATTCACCTGAGGAAGGAGCAGTGCTCCGAAAGCTAGTGTTTGAAACAAACCTGTTGGACTTCAACTTGGTGTTGTAAAACTTCTTACTGTGCTCACCCCAGTCCAACGCCAGCATCTCCACATCATGTTTATCAATCAAGACTTAGATTACAAAAGCAGGGAGGTCAAGATTGAGTTGTATGGAACTTTGGTGAAGCCACAGCTGGAGTACTGGGTGCAGTTCTAGTTGCCACATTATAGGAAGGATGTGATTGCACTGGAGGGGGTGCAGAGGTGATTCACCAGGATGTTGCCTGAAATGGAGCATTTAAGTTATGAAAAGAGGTTGGATAGGCTTGGGTTGTTTTTGGAGCAGAGAAGATTGACGGGCGACCTGACCCAGGTGTACAAGATTATGACGGGCATGGACCGGTTAGATAGGGAGCAGCTGTTCCCTTTAGTTGAAGGGTCAGTCACGAGGGGACAAAGTTCAAGGTGAGGGGCAGAAGATTTAGGGGGATTTGTAGGAAAATCCTTGCTACCCAGAGGATGGTGATGGTCTGAAATGCACTGCCTGCGGAGGGTGGTAGAGGCGGGTTGCCTCATGTCTTTTAAAAAGTAACTGATGAGCACTTGACACATCATAACATTCAAGGCTATGGACCAAGTGCTGGCAAATGGGATAAGGTAAGTAGTTCAGATGTTTTTCACGTGTCAGCGCAGACTCGATGAGCCGAAGGGCCTCTTCCGCACCTTGTGATTCAGTGATTTTGAATACCTTTAAGGGCCTATGGCTAGGCCGCATATAGAACAGGTAATGTTCAGCTGAGCAGGCCCAGCATTAAGTCCCATTAGACTCTATTTACATATGTAAGTTGCCTAATGTGCATTTTGATACTGATACCATGGTTGCCTGGGGAGCCACCTGCACCATTATGTGAGAGTGCAATGATTGAAAGTTTAATACAGACAGATAGTTTTTCTTTGCAAGGTCTTTCCATTTTCATCTGCTTTGTTGAAAAATGAAGTTGCCATAAATGATATTCCTGTAAGTAAGGATGGCTGCCTCTTTGCTCACTGCCATTGCTACAAATATCGGGTGGACTTTTCCAAAAAAATGGCTGTCATTTTCGGCGTGAAAGTTGGTACAATTCCTGCTGGCCCCGGTGACACAGTCAAGAGGGCAATCTTTTGGCATTTATAAAATAAACAAGTTCCCCACGTGAAGAATGCCAAGCTTGAGTCTCAAAGCATCTGATTCATCCACCCGAGGGTCAACTGAACACTTCGATTAGAGGATGCTGCATTTAATTGGTTCCACGGCACTTCATCCCATTCAAGCCAGGAGGATGGCAGCTGGAAGGCCAGCTCCAAGATTTTCGGAGGGGACCTCCACTTGAATACTGGATGCTGTGGAGGAGTTGTGGGCCACAATTTACTCAGGGGTTGGCAGCAGGCCCACCAGAATGGTCAGCAATTGAGTGACAGTGCAGCATTGATCAGTGCCAGCAGCCTGACCAAGAGGACGGGTGTTCAATGTAGGAAAAAAATGAATGGTTACTACGAACTGCAAGGGTAAGTGCCCACCGTCTCCCTTTGGCACTCCACTCTTCCTTCAACCCCGGAATGTCACCTTGATCACACATGTCGCCTCCTCGCAGGTTCCCAGAACCTGACCTCCCAGCATCATCCTCAAATGCCACCCCCCTGCACTCCTCATCAGAACCGTTCTCTGCTTAAGCGCATTGCTTAAACGTGCCAAATTTCCTCAACCTTTCTTCCCCCAGGCTTCTGGCTAACATTATTCCCTGTTGTGTCCTGTTGCTATAATAGTTTGGTTATAAATATGGTGGTCAATATGGTCACCTTTCTTAATCCTAATTATGTGTATACTTTCAGAGTCGCCAGGTATCTCTCGATACCGCCACAAGGTTCAACCCGAATACCGAACAAAGAGCCAATACACCAGTTAGTTAGTTCAAAGTCAATCCTATTTATCTACACACACAGTAAGATATACTCATGCACGATAATACTACAAACTAAACTATCTCTATCACTAACACCTATTCTTAACTTCGGGTGCGCACTTAGTCAGAGGAACAATAGTCGTTTTTCGGATCTGAGGCTGTTGGGTTCAAAGAGGTAACAGGAGTACAGCTAAGGTCGTCCATCTGGTAGCGAGCGTTGACCTTGAACTTACTTGCTCCGGATGATGCTGGTGGATGGGTCTCTCCACTTGAGAGCCGAATCCAAGAGAGCAAATCTCTCGTGGGGATTCCTTCTTATACTTGGAGGGGCTTCGCGCGCTTTTAGGCGGGCCTTAAACTTGGTCCCAATTAATTGGGCAGCTTCTCGATCATTGTTATCGATCTCATTCAATAAAGGGGTGGGTGCCCTGATGGCTGGGCGTGTCTTAGGTGGCCATTTGACTTGCTTTGTTTGTGTCTTTCGGCGCCGGGATGTCTGCGACAGTATGAACTACCTAAGTGCTAGTCCTTTGTTCCTCGGAGATGGGCCATCAATATGTTAATCGACCCAGAGTTTCGATTCCGTCTGGTAACTGCTTCCCAAATATATATTCAGGCTCTGTGCCTGCTTGTTGTCTAGTATTGTCCACATTTCCCTCCATTCTCTGTGAGCGCCCATTTTGTGTTCTGGATGTGGCCATCCCAGATGGCTACACCCCCTCCTTGTGATCCTCAACGTGAAGCGTGAATTATCATATCACTGAGTCTTCTTGAAAGGAATTCAGGACCGACATGTTCCTGTGAGGAAGAAGGATAAATACAGCAATTTTCGGGAACCTTGGATGACGAGAGATATTGTAGGCCTCGTCAAAAAGAAAAAGGAGGCATTTGTCAGGGCTAAAAGGCTGGGAACAGACGAAGCCTGCGTGGAATATAAGGAAAGTAGGAAGGAACTTAAGCAAGGAGTCAGGAGGGCTAGAAGGGGTCACGAAAAGTCATTGGCAAATAGGGTTAAGGAAAATCCCAAGGCTTTTTACACGTACATAAAAAGCAAGAGGGTAGCCAGGGAAAGGGTTGGCCCACTGAAGGATAGGCAAGGGAATCTATGTGCGGAGCCAGAGGAAATGGGCGAGGTACTAAATGAATACTTTGCATCAGTATTCACCAAAGAGAAGAAATTGGTAGATGTTGAGTCTGGAGAAGGGTGTGTAGATAGCCTGGGTCACATTGAGATCCAAAAAGACGAGGTGTTGGGTGTCTTAAAAAATATTAAGGTAGATAAGTCCCCAGGGCCTGATGGGATCTACCCCAGAATACTGAAGGAGGCTGGAGAGGAAATTGCTGAGGCTTTGATAGAAATCTTTGGATCCTCGCTGTCTTCAGGGGATGTCCCGGAGGACTGGAGAATAGCCAATGTTGTTCCTCTGTTTAAGAAGGGTAGCAAGGATAATCCCGGGAACTACAGGCCGGTGAGCCTTACTTCAGTGGTAGGGAAATTACTGGAGAGAATTCTTCGAGACAGGGTCTACTCCCATTTGGAAGCAAATGGACGTATTAGTGAGAGGCAGCACGGTTTTGTGAAGGGGAGTTCGTGTCTCACTAACTTGATAGAGTTTTTTGAGGAGGTCACTAAGATGATTGATGCAGGTAGGGCAGTGGATGTTGTCTATATGGACTTCAGTAAGGCCTTTGACAAGGTCCCTCATGGTAGACTCGTACAAAAGGTGAAGTCACACGGGATCAGGGGTGAGCTGGCAAGGTGGATACAGAACTGGCTAGGCCATAGAAGGCAGAGAGTAGCAATGGAAGGATGCTTTTCTAATTGGAGGGCTGTGACCAGTGGTGTTCCACAGGGATCAGTGCTGGGACCTTTGCTCTTTGTAGTATATATAAATGATTTGGAGGAAAATGTAACTGGTCTGATTAGTAAGTTTGCAGACGACACAAAGGTTGGTGGAATTGCGGATAGCGATGAGGACTGTCGGAGGATACAGCAGGATTTAGATTGTTTGGAGACTTGGGCGGAGAGATGGCAGATGGAGTTTAATCTGGACAAATGTGAGGTAATGCATTTTGGAAGGTCTAATGCAGGTAGGGAATATACAGTGAATGGTAGAACCCTCAAGAGTATTGAAAGTCAAAGAGATCTAGGAGTACAGGTCCACAGGTCATTGAAAGGGGCAACACAGGTGGAGAAGGTAGTCAAGAAGGCATACGGCATGCTTGCCTTCATTGGCCGGGGCATTGAGTATAAGAATTGGCAAGTCATGTTGCAGCTGTATAGAACCTTAGTTAGGCCACACTTGGAGTATAGTGTTCAATTCTGGTTGCCACACTACCAGAAGGATGTGGAGGCTTTAGAGAGGGTGCAGAAGAGATTTACCAGAATGTTGCCTGGTATGGAGGGCATTAGCTATGAGGAGCGGTTGAATAAACTCGGTTTGTTCTCACTGGAACGAAGGAGGTTGAGGGGAGACCTGATAGAGGTATACAAAATTATGAGGGGCATAGACAGAGTGGATAGTCAGAGGCTTTTCCCCAGGGTAGAGGGGTCAATTACTAGGGGGCATAGGTTTAAGGTGAGAGGGGCAAGGTTTAGAGTAGATGTACGAGGCAAGTTTTTTACGCAGAGGGTAGTGGGTGCCTGGAACTCGCTACCGGAGGAGGTGGTGGAAGCAGGGACGATAGTGACATTTAAGGGGCATCTTGACAAATACATGAATAGGATGGGAATAGAGGGATACGGTCCCAGGAAGTGTAGAAGATTGTAGTTTAGTCGGGCAGCATGGTCGGCATGGGCTTGGAGGGCCGAAGGGCCTGTTCCTGTGCTGTACATTTCTTTGTTCTTTGTTCTTTGTTCTTTGTTCTCTGCCTAAGTCGTGCACCCGCAATCAATGGCAGGCTCTACTCTTCTCTGTCCTATGGATTGGAACTTTACCTAAATTGTTTTATATACACACATTATTATAAAATCCTCTGGGGCGCTATAACATTCAGGCATGCATTACAATTAAAACACGGGAACCTCTAACTATTTTAATCTAAACTCTCCTTAGTCACTTAAAAGAATTTACAACAGTATAAACTATACAACAGCAGCAATACATGTCTCTGTATCGTGGCGGTCAAGTACAGAATTTTACAACTTTCTTTTATTAAAACAAACACAATACACATAAAGCGAGTGGGGGATTTGCTGAAGTCTGAAAATACGGGGTCTGAAGGTATATACCGGAGTGCGGAGGCTTTCCTTCGCCATTTCCTAAGTCTCCGTGTCTGGATGACACTGCAGAGTATTGCAATGACTAACAGTGCTTCTACAATGTAGGACAGGGAATACCAGGTGATAAATTTGTCACACCAGGTTGGTGTATCAGTGGGGCTGTCTCTGGGTGTGGGGTATAGCAGGGATGGGAAACATACAAGGCCTGTGGGGTAGGGGTCAGGGGGGTCGCGTCCACGTGCAACTGTAGGGATCCCGCGAAGATCCAAATGTAGACCATGATGTCTGTCTTCATGTTCTCTTCTTCCTTCTTGGTCTTCTTGTGCCTTCTGTGGTTCTGGGTTTCTGTGGACACAAGCATAATATCTGTTATTATCTTGCTTAAGATCTCGTATGTCTGCCTGTCTGTCCTTTTATTACCAATTGCCCATTAGAATTGTCACCATATGTGACTCCCTCATTTTTTTTTAAACCAAATATTTTGGGGACAAGACATCCGAGAAGAAAATATTGTCACAGCGCGAGCAGTCTCGCAGCCTGTGTGATCGATGCGGTGAGTGTACCATCCAAGTGTTTGAGGATGTAAATAGCATATGGGAGAGTGACCTAAGGGTCGCCGGAAAACAAACAAAAGAGTTTTGAACCAAAAGTTCCGAATGGGGTGGTATGGGCTGAGGCGGGGCAAGAATGGGTGGAATCCCCGGGTAGGACGGTGACCAGTGCTGTAAGTGCACTACCCGAGCGTAGCTGACCAGATGGGGGTCCTCAGGTAGGGCGGGGACCAGTGCCGTTACTCCACTGCCTGAGCGACCGGACAAGAACGGAAAGAATTTGTGTTCATCGTGGATACTGCCTCTTCTGATTACCTTCGAATCAGATGAGTAGTTATGATTGGGTGTCTGCCGACACACTAGTTCCTTTAACTACCAGTGGGCGTTAAGGGAGTGGTGGCGTGGGGCCATGAATAAACTTTAAGTGCACAAACAACATTCAACATTTAAAGTAACAAACATTTAAAGTAACAAACTAACTTAACAAAATCGGGCAGGCTCCATCAGAAGGACACCGTAAATCTCCATCGGTTCCTTTTTACCATCATCCTGACACCTCATTGCTCTATAGCAAACAGAGTCGCAAAGGGGCTCGTCTGGTGGGAGTCAGACTCTAAGTCATCGTCTCCCGGTTGCCATACTCAAGTAGTCATGCCAAAGCTGCCTGGGGCCAATTGGGGTCCATCTCATTCCGGATGAGTCTATAAGAATTGTCGCGGTGCCAACGTTTTGTGTCGAGGTTGGCGGTGGTAGGGGGCAATCCATAGTCGGCGTGCGGTGGGTCCGGATCAGGGGCTTTTATGTATGTGGTCTCAAAGGGATCGAACGAATCTTGTTCGGAGTCACTGAGAGTGGGGCCTGGTGCAGGAGTGTAATCATGAAGCGGTGCCATGGGGCTGTCGCTATCACTGTCGCTGTCGGTGCTGGATGAATGAAGGGAGAGGCGGAGCCGTGCCTCTAGGGGTGGAGTCGCAGTAGTGTCTGAGGATGGGCTGGACTGGTTGGGGGAGGGTAATAATAGGTCATCTGTGGGCGGGGCATGGTCATCTGCTGCTGCAAGTGAGATGTGGTGTGAGTGGTTGTTCTGTGTGCCATAACCTTCAGCTGCTTTATGTGAAACCATCCAGACTTGCCATTGGGATAGGTCATCTTATAAACGGACGGGCTAACTTTATCAGAAAAGGAGTAGGGTCCTGCAAATTTGGGAGAGAGGAATGAACTGGGGTTGTATAGGGATAGCATGACCTGCTGCCCGACTACAAATTCTGTGGTGTGTACTGTCTTGTCAAAGGAAACTTTACTTTGCTTCTTCCGTGTCCCAAGCCTAACAGCTGCGGCGAGCTGGGCTGCTTTTACATTATCGAGAATCTGCTGTACTGCTTTCTCATGGGTGAGGGCGGTGACTGTGGGGCTGACCAAATCAAGCCCTAACAAGTATTCTGTCCCCTTCATGGGTCATTCGGGCATGAGGGTGTGGGGGGTGTATCCTGTCGAAGCGGATGCCGTGTTCCTAATGAACATCAGTGCAAAGGGGAGAACTGTGTCCCATGTGGTATTGTGCTGTTGCACCATTTTCCTGAGGGTTGCCTTGAGAGTTCTATTAATTCTCTCTACAATTCCGCTTGATTGGGGGTGATATGCAATGTGAAATTTTTGGCGGATGCCGAAAATTGTGAGGACATTTTTCATGACGCGTCCTGTGAAATGTGTGCCTTGGTCTGACTCAATGCTATGGGGAAGTCCCCCATCTTGTGAAGATGTGCTGCGTTAGGATCTTGACTGTTGTTTTTGCCTTGTTAGTTCTGGATGGAAAATCTTCCACCCATTTCGTGAAGGTGTTGATGACCACCAACACATACTTAAAGCCATTCTTGCAGGGGGTAGGGGTCCTATGTAATCAATCTGTAAATTCGTCCAGGGGCCATTAACGGGGCGGGTGTGACTGAGCTGACCTTTTCTTGCAAATCTGTCCAGATTGTTCTGGGCGCAGATTAAACAGTTTTCAATGTAATGCGTTACATTGGGTTTAAAATCGGGCCACCGGCAGAGAGGTCTGAGGTGGGCAAGGGTTGCCTCTATGCCTTGATGTCCATAGCTGTCATGGAAACGGCAGATAATTTGGTTTCTGTCCTGGTGAGGACTACATAAATACCTTCTTTTAAAATTATACTGTCATGTGTCGTCAAAATGTTCTTGTATTTATCACAGTGGGCTGGGAAGTGACCTTTTAAATCTTCCCTGAGCTGTGCATCTTCCTTTTGGGCCTGAGCTAAATCTTGAATGTTGGTCTGTGAGACCTGGACCGCGTGTACTGGGGCACTCTCGGGGGGATTCCAAAAGTGACCATGTCTGGAACCTGCCTTTGCTAGGGCATCTGTCTTAACGTTACCAGAGGGGGAAGAACGATGATGGCTACGAAATTTAATAATACCATATTTCCGATCTTTAGCTGTCCTTAGAATATGCTGGAGTAATGGGGCTGAGGGTAGGGGTTTTCCATTTGCGGAAACAAAACCTCTAGATTCCCACAGGGGTAGGAATTCTGTTGAACTATTACAGACATATACACTGTCGGAATATATGTCGGCTGGGGTCGGGAACGAGTCGGGGTGCTGTGCAATATACGCTACGGCTGCTAGTTCTGCTGCCTGTGAGCCTAAATGTCCGGGCAATTTCAAGGATATCTCCTCTAACGCGCGCCCCTGCGCGTCCTCTACATATATGCCGCAACCGATAATCCTTTTACCGTTCAAAACTGTGGAGGAGCCATCCACTTAAATCTTTAAGGGTGCGCCTATGTCTGTGGGGTGGGGTCTCTGGGGTGTAGTGCCTGGTTTTGGGGGAGCTGACTTTGGTACAAAGGGTCCTGTGTTGTGCCTGGTGGTGATTATTTCACACTCATGTGGGGAGCCTGCGTAATGTAAATTGTCTGCGAGGAAAATGTGTGTCTTTGTCCTCTTTACTGAAATGTCCCATCCTTGTAAGAGAAGGGTCCATCGGGCAGCGTGAATTTGGCTGACTGTGCCATCCTTTAGTCTACCATCCAGGAGAAGTTGTGTTGGGGTGTGCTCTGTTAAAATGGTGATGGGGTTGAGTCCTGTTATGTAGGCGAAGTATTGAACTGCCTAAAAAACTGCGAGCAGGTGCCTTTCGCAGGCAGAAATTCCTTGCTCTACTGGATCAAGTACTCGTGAGGCGTATGCGACGGGGCCTAAACGATCGTGTCTTTCTTGGAGCAGCACGGCCGAAAGGGTTTGGTCGCTGGTTGCAACATCAATTGCGTATGGGGAGAGTGGATCTGGGACCTGTAATACGGGGGCTGTGCTGAGGGCTCATTGTAATGCACCCATGGCATCCGTGTGCTGTGGAAGCCATTCCCATGGGCTTGCTTTTTTCGGAGTTCGGAAAGAGGGGCTGCCTTTGTGGCAAAACCATCGATGTGGTCCCTGCAGTAGCCAACCAGTCCGAGAAATGAACGGAGGGCTGTAACATTATGGGGCAAGGGTAATTTGACAATGGAGTCGATGCGTTTCTGCTCGATCTCGCGTTTGCCATGGGTGATCACTGTTCCTAAGTAAATCACTTTTTCTTGTAGAGTTTGGGCCTTTTTGGGGTTCACTTTACATCCAATTTCTTAAAGAGTCCTAATAATTCAGTGAGAAGCGAAATGGGCTCTCCCTTAGTGTCAGTCTGTAGAAGTAAGTCATCTACATACTTGACAAGGCAATCGGGTCGGGAAAATTTGGCTAATCCATTCACCAGCTGTCGGTGGACAATGGAGGGGGAGTTGTGGAAGCCTTATGGTAGGCACCTGTAATGTTGACTAAACCTGCTATCTTGCCGCAGTCGTGCTTGTGCTGGGCAAAAGAAGCTTTGTGTAGCTGCAAAACGCCTCTAACGTCTTTGTCCTGACTAATGGCTCGAGGGTCGAACCAGAAGTCTCCGACTGCGCTAATTCTGTGTGCGTAGTCTCCAACTGTGAGCATGGCGGGGGCTCGTGCTGCCTTTGCCATTCTCCACACACATTTGTTTACGGGGTCGAACAAAAGATTGTGGGAGCTCATAAAGTCTATCCCCAAAATGTGTTCGGCTGTCTGGGGTAGATCGACTAGAACTACGGCGTGTTTGGTTTTAATGTTCCCTATCTGAATCGCTACAGGGGCTGTAATGTGTCCCTGCTGCAAGTGCCCTGTAAAACCACTGAGAGTAATGGTGTCTGTCGTGGGCCATGTGTCTCGTTGAAACTTTGTGGAGGAGTTGAGCGTGGTTCGGGCCCCTCCTGTGTGCCAAAGAAAATTGACGGAGTGTCTAATACAGGTCTTCCGGACTTGTCCCAAAGGATGTCGCAGACCCAAGTTGGGGAGTCCGAACACCGTCAATCGGTGCCGTTCATGTCTGCATTCTCGAAACGGGCGCAAATACTATGAATTGGCTTGGTCCTATTCTCATTCAGGGTGCCTGTCTGCTGGTTTTGCTGCTGTTTCTGGGGCAAATTGCACTCTCATGCATAGTTTCCTAATTGTGCGCAATTGTAACATTCTTGGGATTTAGGCTGCTGTGGGCTATTTCTTCCCTCATTTACTCATGTGATGTTCTGGTGCGTCCTAACTGGATGCATGTTAGCATCTGCCTGCTCTTCCTCTACTTTACCTTAGGCTGATTTTCCCTGAATGGACTGTTCCCAAGCTCGGGACAATCTCTTTAGTACCCATTTCTCATTGTGGGCCTCGTCTGAGGGGTCGTAATTTGCGCAAGCTCTCTGTCCTGCTTCAGTCACGTGAGAAACTAGGATTCAAGTCCATTTGGCCATATTGTCTGGGGTCAAATGGGCTCAAGCTAATTCCCCGAATACCGCTGTGAAATGAATCCACAGGCGTCCAGCAAACGCTGTTGGGTGCTCTGTCTTTTTCTGCCTACATTTGTTTAGGCCTTCTACGGGGTCTCCCTTATTGTAGCCGATCGCATCTAGGATCGCTGCATGCATTTCTTGGAGGGTGCCTCCTCCTACATTATGTGGGTCAGGAAGAGCTGCCACGACTGAGGGGTTGAGGCTCAAAACTGTGAGCATAACTTGCTCTTTTTCATCCAGGCCATACATGGTCGCCTGTTGTTTAACCTTTGCAAAATAATGGTGTGGGTGCGAACTGTGTTATCTTATCGCACGCGTCCCTTAATTGAGTGACGGTTAATGGGGTGGTGTACAGAAAATCTGGGTCTCCGTCTGTTGTGGCCCTGCACTGTGTGGTGACAGGGTTCATGGGGTTGTGTTCTGCCTGTGCAGTCGGGGGTGGGGGTGCTTTTCTTTTCGGAGGTTTGTCCTGAGTACATGTGCCATGTACATATCGATGGGCAGTTTCATTTAACAATTCATTTAACAATCAATTGATGATTGATGCAGGTAGGGCAGTAGATGTTGTCTATATGGACTTCAGTAAGGCCTTTGACAAGGTCCCTCATGGTAGACTAGTACAAAAGGTGAAGTCACACGGGATCAGGGGTGAACTGGCAAGGTGGATACAGAACTGGCTAGGCCATAGAAGGCAGAGGGTAGCAATGGAGGGATGCTTTTCTAATTGGAGGGCTGTGACCAGTGGTGTTCCACAGGGATCAGTGCTGGGACCTTTGCTCTTTGTAGTATATATAAATGATTTGGAGGAAAATGTAACTGGTCTGATTAGTAAGTTTGCAGACGACACAAAGGTTGGTGGAATTGCGGATAGCGATGAGGACTGTCTGAGGATACAGCAGGATTTAGATTGTCTGGAGACTTGGGCGGAGAGATGGCAGATGGAGTTTAACCTGGACAAATGTGAGGTAATGCATTTTGGAAGGGCTAATGCAGGTAGGGAATATACAGTGAATGGTAGAACCCTCAAGAGTATTGAAAGTCAAAGAGATCTAGGAGTACAGGTCCACAGATCACTGAAAGGGGCTACACAGGTGGAGAAGGTAGTCAAGAAGGCATACGGCATGCTTGCCTTCATTGGCCGGGGCATTGAGTATAAGAATTGGCAAGTCATGTTGCAGCTGTATAGAACCTTAGTTAGGCCACACTTGGAGTATAGTGTTCAATTCTGGTCGCCACACTACCAGAAGGATGTGGAGGCTTTAGAGAGGGTGCAGAAGAGATTTACCAGAATGTTGCCTGGTATGGAGGGCATAAGCTATGAGGAGCGATTGAATAAACTCGGTTTGTTCTCACTGGAACGAAGGAGGTTGAGGGGCGACCTGATAGAGGTATACAAAATTATGAGGGGCATAGACAGAGTGGATAGTCAGAGGCTTTTCCCCAGGGTAGAGGGGTCAATTACTAGGGGGCATAGGTTTAAGGTGAGAGGGGCAAAGTTTAGAGTAGATGTACGAGGCAAGTTTTTTACGCAGAGGGTAGTGGGTGCCTGGAACTCACTACCGGAGGAGGTAGTGGAGGCAGGGACGATAGGGACATTTAAGGGGCATCTTGACAAATATATGAATAGGATGGGAATAGAAGGATACGGACCCAGGAAGTGTAGAAGATTGTAGTTTAGTCGGGCAGTATGGTCGGCACGGGCTTGGAGGGCCGAAGGGCCTGTTCCTGTGCTGTACATTTCTTTGTTCTTTGTTCTTTGTTCCTGCCAATTGGGGCCATTTTCCTGATCTAACTGGGGTCCAAATGTATTCTGGAATCTATTTTGTACAGAGAGCAGGGAATGCAGGTCTGCAATTTGCTTTCGGCATTTGGCGTGGTCTACCAAACTCTGCCTTTGTTCCGTCGTGGAACTGTGGAGTGCTCGTAGGGCTGCTTTTAAATCGTTACATTGTTTCTATAATTGCTCGACTTGGTGTTCCGTTTCTTCTCGTACCAACACCGCACGTTGCGTGTCTTGGTAGGCCTTATCATATTGTGACTGAAAGCTGCTTAAGTGGGCGAGACAAGATTGGTGTGCCCGTTTGACATCAGCCATCTCCTTGTCCTTCACCGCTAACTGCTCTCTAAGTTGCCTGTTAACTTTTTCGCACTCGCTAACGTCTCCCTCACTATTCTTCTCTCTGTCCTGAATCTCTCTGCGGAGCATCTTAACGACCTCCTCTGTGCCTCGCAATTGTGCCAAGCAGGACACGATTGCCATCGGCTTACGAGCCTTCCCTAAGCTTTCCTTATGAATCTTCGTCAGGTTCTCCCACCAAGTATGCCCTATACTTCCGGGACCTGATTCGTCGTTTGCACAAAGTTCACTCCAAAGGGGCCATCCTTTCCCTTTGAGATATTTTCTAATTTCCTCTTCCCATTTGGGACACTGTCCTGCTCTACTGGTCACTGCGACCTCGAATTCCTGGGGGTTCATAAGGCGTTCCATTGCCTTCATTGCCATTTCTATCGCTATCTCTGGGTTTTTACCGAATTTGGAACGGGGGGAGTAAAATGGTGATGTAAACACGGGTACGGCTTACGCTATTTTCCGGTCTACAAAACTCCCGACAGTTTTACGCAACAAAACCTCTCAGGTTTACCTTATATCCCTTATTAGTATGTATGCAAATAATACACTTCCGAATCTTGGTGGTTTGATCGATATCGGTCTTACGCTTGTGGTTTTTACTTTTTCCAATTGGTTTTCTAATTCAAATGTGGGTTCTCTCGGAGTGACAAAGCCACTTCTAGGTCGAATCCCATCAGAGTCACCAGTAATGTTGCTATATTTATTTGGTTATAAATATGGCGGTCAATATGGTAGCCTTTCTTAATCTTAATTATGTTTATACTTTCAGAGTCGCCAGGCATCTCTCGATACCGCCACAAGGGGCTGGTTTAGCTCACTGGGCTAAATCGCTAGCTTTTAAAGCAGACCAAGGCAGGCCAGCAGCACGGTTCAATTCCCGTACCAGCCTCTCCGAACAGGCACCGGAATGTGGCGACTAGGGGCTTTTCACAGTAACTTCATTGAAGCCTACTCGTGAAAATAAGCGATTTTCATTTTCATTTTCAAGGTTCAACCCGAATACCGATCAAAGAGCCAATACACCAGTTAGTTAGTTCAAAGTCAATCCTATTTATCTACACACACAGTAAGATATACTCATGCACGATAATACTACAAACTAAACTATCTCTATCACTAACACCTATTCTTAACTTCGGGTGCGCACTTAGTCAGAGGAACAATAGTCGTTTTTCGGATCTGAGACTGTTGGGTTCGAAGAGGTAACAGGAGTACAGCTAAGGTCGTCCATCTGGTAGCGAACGTTGACCTTGAACTTACTTGCTTCTGGTGATGCAGGTGAATGGGTCTCTCCGCTTGAGAGCCGAATCCAAGAGAGCAAATCTCTCGTGGGGGCTTCGCACGCTTTTAGGTAGGCCTTAAACTTGGTCTCAATTAATTGGGCAGCTTCTTGATCATGTTATCAATCTTAACCAATAAAGGGGTGGGTGCCCTGATGGCTGGGCGTGTCTTAGGTGGCCATTGGCCTTGCTTTGTTTGTGTCTTTCGGTTGGGGTGCTGGCGCTGGAATGTCTGCGACAGTATGAACTACCTGAGTATTAGTCCTTTGTTCCTCGGAGATGGGCCATCAATATGTTAATCGAACCAGAGTTTCGATTCCGTCTGGTAACTGCTTCCCAAATATACATTCAGGCTCTGTGCCTGCTTGTTGTCTAGTATTGTCCACATTTCCCTACATTCTCTGTGAGCGTCCATTTTGAGTTCTGAAAGTGGCCATCCCAGATGGCTACAGCCCCTGTAGGTGAAAACTGCCCACAGCCACAGAAAGAATGCCCAAACTAAAGATCTTTTGCGGGATTTCCCGTGAATCGGCGCGATGGCCCCAACCTGGCGCCAAAAACGGCATGAATCATTCTCCGGCCGGGAATGGGCTAGTAGCGGCGTGACGCCATTCGCAACGGCGTCACTTGTCACGGACGCCATTGCACAAAAGACACCCACCTGCACCCCGGTGACCCGGCAGAATGGCCGCCCACCACGGAGCGCCAAGTGAGACCCCACTGCTTGCCTCTTTCCCCCTTCCCCCATCCACCCTTCCCCCATATCCCCCTTTCCCCCATATCCCCCCTTCCCCATACCCCCCTCCCCATATCCCCCTTCCCCCATATCCCCCATATCCCCTTCCCCCCTTCCCCCATAGCCTCCCTTCCCCCAGATCCCCCCATATCCCCCTTCCTCCATATCCCCCTTACCCCCCTACGCCATATCCCCCTTTCCCATATCCCCCTTCCCCCATATCCCCTTCCACCAAATTCCCCCATCCCCCATATCCCCTTCCCCCATATCCCCCACATCCTCCCTTCCCCCATATTCCCCTTCCCCCATATCCCCCTCCCCATATCCCCTTCCCCATATCCCCCATATCCCCTTCTCCCATATTCCCCTTCCCCCATATCCCCCTTCTCCATAACCCCCTTCCCCCATATCCCCCTTCCCACATATCCCCCCTTCTCCCATATCCCCCTTCCCCCATATCCCCCCTTCCCCATATCCCCCCTTCCCCCATATCCCACCTTCCCCCATATCCTCCATCTCCCATATCCTCCTTCCCCCATATGGGGGGATATGGAGGAAGGGGGATATGGGGGAAGGAGGACATGGGGGAAGGGGGAAATGGAGGCGGGGGGATATGGGGGAAGGGGGGATATGGTGGAAGGAGTCTATGGGGGAAGGGGGGATATGGGGGAAGGGGGACAGACCCGGCCCATCAGGCATACGACGTCCCAGGACTTTCCAGGGCAGCCACGAGCCAGGGACAGATCCGGAGCACCAGGCAGATGCCACCCATATTTAGTGGGTGTGCAGCTTCGCCGGCAAGCCACACCCAGCGACGAGGAGGGCAGCCACAGCAACAGGCCCCCGTCGCAGTCGACCCAGGACACTGACGCACAGGACACTGATGCACAGGACACTGACACACAGGACACCGACACACAGGACACTTACGCACAGGACACCGACACACAGGACCGTAACACACAGGACCCTAACACAGTGGACACTGACGCACAGGGCACTGATGCACAGGACACTGACGCACAGGACACTGATGCACAGGACACTGACACACAGGACACCTGTCGACACACAGGACACCGACACACAGGACACTTACGCACAGGACACCGACACACAGGACCGTAACACACAGGACCCTAACACAGTGGACACTGACACACAGGACACTGATGCACAGGACATCGATACACAGGGCCCTAACACACAGGAGCCTAACACACAGGACACCGACGCCCAGGACACTGATGCACACGACACCCACACACAGGACCCTAACACACAGGACCCTAACACACAGGACACTGACGCACACGACACCCACACACAGGGGACGGATGGACAGGAATCACCACTCCATGGGACCCCGGACTTCTGGTTGGATGAGGGACATGTCACTACGCCACTGCTATCTCCTACACCCTCCACCATCGCAGAGACACTCACCTCGGTTGGGCACTTTAACAATGAGGCATCTGGGACACTAACTAGTGCGCACAACACAGACGTCCCGGTACAACAGGTGGAGGCAGGAGCAGCCAAGAGACCGGGCGGCCGGCGCAGGCAACCAACTGCCGCCCAGACAGGTCCCGGGTTCCTGGAGTTACCACACCCACCCATAGACCCGATGCAGTCACGGACCAAGGGACGACCGAAGGAGGTGACGGCCGGCTTGCGGCAGCTGCAGATGCAGGTGGAGGAGGCCACCCGCGTCCTGGAGCAGGGAGTGATGCCGGTCTTGCGTGCAACCCAGGCCAAAACCGCACGGGTGACGTCTGCGGTGGAGGCAATGGGTGCGACGGTGTCATGCATGGGTCGCAGCATGCAAGTTGTGGGGCTTTCCGTGCAGGCGGCATCCGTGGCCCAGGACCTGGCTGCCCTCTCGCAGGAAGCCATGAGCCAGTGCGAGCAGCAGATCGCAGAGGCGCTCAATGCTGTGGCCCAGTCTCAGCATGCAATGGCCCAGTCTCTGCAGGCCATCGCTGAGGGTATCGGCGCCATTGCCCAGGTGCTGGCCAGCGTCGCCCAGACACAGACAAGGATGGCCAACTCCCTGAGCTCCATGGCTGCAAACTTGCAGACCATTGTTGATACCAGGGCGGGCCTCCAGGACTGGCAGCGGGTCGGGGGGGGGGGTGGGGGGGGCGTCGGGTGCTCGATCCGTTCACATCCCCGACCCATGTAGAGGCCCGGGGGCCATCGGGCATCCCGAGAGACGAGGAGGTGCTGGGACCCGTTCCGGGCCCCCCTGTAGGGGAGGTCCCGGAACACCGTGACACCTTGGACTCCTCCCCCCTTCCGTCCCAGGTGCATCTGGTGGGCAACGGGCAGGACAGGCTGGCAGCTCACCATCCCAGTCGCCCGATCCGCAGCCTGGCCCATCTAGGCCGTGCCGCCCCAGGAAACGGCCGCCAAAGGGGTCCCTAGTCACATGGCAGGAATCACAGGAGTCCACCTCCAGTTCTGCCGTACCATCTGGAGAACCACCTAGACGTAGTCATAGGGCCCGTAAGGCCAGAAAATTAGACACTAAGTAAGTTGGCACGGGTGCAGGGCACAGATTAGTTCTGGGGCTAGGGCACGTGAATGAACTGTTTGTTATTAAAATCACTTTCACACCTGCAGAAGCTGCCTCTGTGCTCTCTCCGATGCGTGTGGGGGTGTGGTGTGAGGTGAGTTCAAGTGTGTGTGTGAGGGGTGCTAGAACGTCGGCCTCAGGTGAGTGTGCCCCCCCTCCCCCGCTGCAGTGTCACGGCCGCATGCAGGCGCGGCCTGGGTGGAGGGTGGTACTGTGGCCATGGGTCAGACATTGTCCAACGATGTAGAGCCCAGAGCTCATCGCAGAGCGGGTTGTCATCATCCTCCATGGCCTCCAATAGACACGCTTCCACCGGCGACCGTGTGAGCCCGGCCCGTTGTGCCACAGGTGAATGTGCAATGGAGGGATGGTGTGCATAAGAACATAAGAATTAGGAACAGGAGTAGGCCATCTGGCCCCTCGAGCCTGCTCCGCCATTGAATGAGATCATGGGCACAGACCGCACACTACGGCACCAGCCTACCACCCTCACCCCACCCACCCAACACCAACCACCCTCACCTCACCCTCACCCTCACCCCACCCAACCACAACCACCCTCACCCCACCCGCCTGTACGGGCCGGAGAGTGGAGCTGAATCCACAATCTCATTCAATGATGAGGAGCACGACATTACGCCACTGCTATCTCCTACACCCTCCACCATCGCAGAGACACTCACCTCGGTTGGGCACTTTAACGATGAGGCATCTGGGACACTAACTGCCGCAAGCCGGCCGTCACCTCCTTCGGTCGTCCCTTGGTCCGTGACTGCATCGGGTCTATGGGTGGGTGTGGTAACTCCAGGAACCCGGGACCTGTCTGGGCGGCAGTTGGTTGCCTGCGCCGGCTGCCCGGTCTCTTGGCTGCTCCTGCCTCCACCTGTTGTACCGGGACGTCTGTGTTGTGCGCACCAGTTGTGTCTTCCTCATCTGGGGAGTTCTGTGCCTCGTCTTGCTGCTCCTCCCCTTCCCCCTCCTCTGCCTGCAGCACATCGCCCCTCTGCTGGGCCGTGTTGTGCAGGACGCAGCAGGCCACAACGATACGGCCGACCCTATCTGACGGGTACTGGAGGGCCTCTCCAGAGCGGTCCAGGCACCTGAAACGCATCTTCAGCAGCCCAATGCACCTCTCTATCACACCCCTGGTCGCTGCATGGGCATCCTTGTAGCGGTTCTCCACGTCAATCTGTGGCCTCCGTT
Organism: Scyliorhinus torazame; assembly: GCF_047496885.1. Taxonomy (NCBI): domain Eukaryota; kingdom Metazoa; phylum Chordata; class Chondrichthyes; order Carcharhiniformes; family Scyliorhinidae; genus Scyliorhinus; species Scyliorhinus torazame. Next base: position 120,571,772 of record NC_092712.1, on the reverse strand, counting down.
TAGGCATCATCAGCCACGACCGCAACTGGTAACCCCTGTCGCCCAGCAACCAGCCGCTCAGCTGGAGGGGGGGGGGGTCTCGAACATGATGAGGATGAAAGATTGCGCCGATATGGATGAGTCACGTACACTGCCCGGGTACCGGGCGCAGATGTGCAGGATCCTCATGTGGTGGTCGCAGACCACCTGCACGTTCATGGAATAGGTCCCCTTCCTATTCATGAACACGGCCCTGTTATCCGCAGGTGGCCGCACGGCGACGTGCATCCTATCGATCGCCCCCTGGACCACGGGCATCCTGGCCACGGCAGTAAAGCCCGCTACCCGGGCATCCTGGCTGGCCTGGACCATAGGGACCTGGATGTAGCGGTCCGCAATGGCATACAGGGCGTCGGTGCACAGATGCACCGTTGCACCAACGCCTGCGAGATGCCGGACAGGTCCCCACTCGGCGCCTGGAATGACCCCTTGGCATAAAAGTTCAGGGTCACCATAACCTTGATGGCTACGGGGAGAAGGTTTCCTCCCCCAGTGCAACGCGGTGCCAGGTGTGCCATCAAGTGTCAGATGTGGGCGACGGTTTCCCAGCTCATCCGGAGTCCCCTCCTGCATGCCTGGTCCGTGAGGTCCTGGTACGACGAGCGGGGCCGGTACACATGGGGCCGCATCGGGCGTCTCCGTCGCCGTGGCACCACAAACACCTCCTCCTCATCCTGTCGTGCGACTCTCCAGCCTGGGTGGCTGCCACCTGCCTCCCTGCGGCATGCTCCTCTGCGGCAGCCTCCGCCGCCACCCTGGCACGCTCCTGCTCCAGCTCCCCCACGGCAACATGTAGAAGTGCGGCTCCCGCCACGGCGGCCAACATCACTGGGTGGTGACCAAACATAACGGCCTGCAGGGGTTGGGGGGGTGCGGGTGGGGGGGATAGACAACATGTCATCATTGCCCATACCCCCCCCCCCAGCCAGGTGCCATGGGCTGCATGGTCGCAACTGTTGCCAGCTGGCACATGGCCAGGCGAACACCCCCCACCCTCCCCGGCACGCACCGTCCCCAAACCACCCCCCTCTCCTCCCGGCACGCACCTTCCCCAAATCCCCCCTCTCCGCTCCGGCACGCACCTTCCCCATCACTCGCCCTCCGCGAACCCACCTTCCCCTCCCCGGCACGCACCCTCCCCAACCTTCCCTGCTCCTCCTCTCCCCCTCCCCCCTCCCCTCTCTCACCCCTCCCCCCCAGCTCCTCCCCCCCAGCTCCTCAACCCCCAGCTCCTCCCCCCCAGCTCCTCCCCCTCCCCCCCGGCCAGCTCATCCCCCGCCCCCCTCGGCCAGCTCATCCCCCCCCCCCCTCAGCCAGCTCCTCCCCCGCCCGGCACGCACACTGGAACGGCTCCTGCGATCCCCCCACTACCTGCGGCCGTGTCGTCACTTCTCCGGTGGCCACCCCACGCCGACTCCTACCTCCGCGCTGGCCGGCGTCACCCATCACGACTGGTTGACGCCGTTAAATAGGTGGTTTGATTTACGCCGACATTCTCCGAAGTGCACGGTGCGATTCACGTCGACGGAATTTGGGGGGGGCCGGAGAATATCGCGGGGCGGCCGGGCGGGATTTACGCCGCCCCACGGCGATTCTCCGACCCGCCAGGGGGTCGGAGAATCCCACCCCTTGACTCCTTTCGAGGAGAGGCCCATGGAGCTCACAGGGGAGGACTAGGAGTTAGCCTGCACAGACACCAAGATTGGCCTGCTACAGAAAACTGAGGAGCCATCACACCTTCCCCCAGGTGACCAGTCTCAAGTGAGTTGTTCAAACCCTTGACCAGGCCATGTACTAAAACCATGTCACTTGCCTTGAAGGAACATCAACTGAAGAGCCTCGTCATCAACCAGCTGTGCCCCCCCCCATCCACCCTTTACAGCAACTCAGAGGAGATCTCCAAGGAGGACATGGATGATGCATCACAGCTATCACCTGTACCATCCACCATCAGAGTCAAGCTCCTCGGTGGGAAACTTAGCAGACAGGCATCTTGGTCACTATCTGGTGAACAGCACACTGCTTCTGATGCATATCAGGTGGATAGAGGCGTATCCCAAGGATTGGACAGTCGGAGGTCTGCTGGATCCCCGGACTCAGCTTTGACCCAGCCTTGCTTATGGACACATTTTCCCTCAGCTGCTGGAGTTACAACGGCAGATCTGTTAATTCCAGGGGGGATTGTCAGCGACATTCCTGCAACTGCAAGGCCGAATGGAGGAGTCCCAAAGCCTTCAGTCACAGGAAATGCTGCCAACATTGCATAACACCTCGGCCAAAACTGCAAGGGTGGTGTCCATGGTTAAAGTAGAAAGCCTGGGGCAAGACATCAAAGCCATGACTGGAGAACTCCGAAGAATGGCTCAGTCCCTGAGGACCATGACTGAGGAGTTTGACACCACGGTACAGACACTGGCGGGCCTCCAAGTTAAGTGCCCCTCTAATGCGACGTGACAAAGCAATGTAGATCCGAACCTTCCTTGAACATGAGATAGCGAGTCAGCATGCAGGCAGCAGACAGACGGAGTCAGACATAAGCAAAGGTTGGCACTGCCAGGGGTTGGGCCCCGGTGGCCTTGACCATTAGAGGGGTGATGCGGGGTGGTTCCAGGTGTAGTGATATTCAGATATCAATATACATGATCAATGTGTGTAAATGTAGTACAGTCATTTCAACACTAGATGGCTCACAGTCAGATACTCTGGGCGGGATTCTCTGATCCTGAGGTGTTGACGCTGTCGTAAACGCCGTCGTGTTTTACGATAGCGTCAACAGGCCCCCAGGGTCAGCGATCCTGTGCCTCAAAGGGGGCCAACACAGCACTGGAGCGACTCATGCAGCTCCAGATGCCAATACCGGCATCAAACAGGCACGCGGTCTGCACATGCGCGCTAAGACCGGCGCGAATTCGCATATGCGCGATACGACCAGGGCGAACTCGTGCATGCGCGTTACTTTCCTTCTCCACGCTGGCCTCGACGCAACATGGTGGAGAGTTACAAGGGCCCAGCGCGGAGGAACATAGGCCCCCACCAGGAGAGTCCGGCCCGCCGATTGGTAGGCCCTGATCGCAGGCCAGGCCACGGTGGAGGTCCTCCCGGGGTCAGATCACCTCTTGCCCCCCACCAGGCCACCCCCCGCCAGATGAAAGCCGAGGTCCTGCCGGGTAGGACCACATGTGAACGTCGCCAGCGGGACTCGGCCTATCTCGGGGGTCACTCAGCCCATCGCGCGTAGAGAATCGCCGGGGGGGGGGGGCGCGTATGCTGGCCCCCTGTGGGGGACAGAGTCGGTCGTACCAGGGCCCGGTTCGGCCGTCGTGAAAAGCGACGGCGCGAACACTTGGGCTCCGTATTGGAGAATCGCCCCCCAAATCTAAACAGTCAGCTTTACAAAAATGCTTCTTACAAACCTAATTATTTCACTTAACATTCAGCAATCCTGTACATAACAAATCCTTAACTTTGTTAACCAGCCTGTGCTGTTACATAACTACAGAGATGATTTCTGATATTTGCGATGAATTAATGTTAACTCAATAGTTCTACAAAGACTTTGTGTCCTGTGAATTTGGACTGAGTCTGGCTTTATAATGTGAAGATTAGCAGGAGGCTACAAGGCAGGCTGCTGTTTATCTTAGAAAGTCAAAGCTGTCATAAGCAATTTGTGTAACTTTGATAGCATGCTTGGTTGGCTGTGTGTCAGCTCTTGTTATAGTAATTTTCCATTGAGCCACAGTGGAAGCAAAATCTGGAGTAAAAGCATAAAATTAACAAAACCATTTTCTTTTGCAGCCTTCCTTATTATTGAATACTAGGGGGAAATATAGGATACTGTGTCTGATATCAGACGGTCGGTTTTTAGGGATCATTGTGCAAGGAAGAACCAATGCTTTAAATATCGCTGCATTCTCTGCTGGGGATGTAGAGATATTTAGAAGAAGTCACTCTGAGGGAGAATTTGGAAAAGACAACAATATGTTCACAGACAACAGAAATACTGATTTAGCAATGCTGTACACTGCTGTGTGGATGGCATCTTTTTCAATCAAATTGTCAATACCTGATGAGTGAGACATTTGAAAAGACCATGTTCAGTGAGATTGCTTCTGTCAAAACTTACTAAGTATTGTTGATATGGAAGCATTTGTGACTTTTTCAGCAGTTGCTATTTATTCTGCAAAATATTAGAACTTAAGCATACTTTATTTTTATTCTTTCCTGGGAGTTGTTTGTCAATGGCAAGGTCAGCATTTGTTGTCCATTTGTTGAATTGGCTGGCTTACCAGGCCATTTCAAGAGTTTCTAATCAACCACATTGCTTTGGGTCTGATGCCACGGGCGGGATTCTCCGACCCCCCGCCGGGTTGGAGAATCTCGCCAGGGGCTGGCATGAATCCCGTCCCCGCCGTTTGCCGAATTCTCTGGCACCGGAGATTCGGCGGGGGTGGGAATCGCGCCGCGCCGGTTGGCGGGTCCCCCCCGGCGATTCTCCGGCCCGTGATGGGCCGAAGTCCCGCTGCTGGAATGCCTGTCCCACTGGCGAGAATCAAACCACCTCTCTTACCAGCGGGACAAGGCGGCGCGGGCGAGCTCCGGGGTCCTGGAGGTGGCCTCGCCCGCGATCGGGGCCCACCGATCCGCGGGCGGGCCTGTGCCGTGGGGGCACTCTTTTCCTTCTGCCTTCGCCATGGTCTCCACTATGGCAGAGGCGGAAGAGACCCCTCCACTGCGCATGCGCGGGGATGCCGTGAGCGGCCGCTGACACTCCCGCGCATGCGCTGCATGGCAAAGTCATTTCCGCGCCAGCTGGCGGGGCACCAAAGGCTTTTCCCGCCAGCTGGCGGGGCGGAAATCAGTCCGGCGTGGGCCTAGCCCCTCAAGGTGAGGGCTCGGCCCCTCAAGATACGGAGAATTCCGCACCTTCGGGGCGGCGCGATGCCGGAATTATTTGCGCCGTTTTTGGCGGCGGTCGGCGGACATCGCGCCGATTGCAGAGAATCCCGCCCCACATGTAGGACAGACTAGGTGGGAATGGCATATTTCCTTTCCTAATAGGACATCAGTGAACCAGGTGTGTGTTTAAGACAATTGTGACAATTGGTCACCGTTACTGAGACTAGTTTTTATTTTTAATTCCGAACCTATTAACTGAATTTAAATTCCAACAGCTGTCATGGAGGATTCAAACCCATGTCCTGAGCGCATTAGTCTGGGTGCTGAATTACCGGTGATTACTGATGGGTGACGGTTCTCATTCGTGCTACTCCAGGGCTATTGTTCCTGGTGCAGCTTTGCAGACAGATTATCTCCATTTCAATGGTTTTTGAAATGTAGAAAGTATAGTGATGCAAATGTACAGCCATCTTTGACTGTGATCCCAAATCACTGGAATGTTAAATATATTTGTGAAACATTTAATTAGGGGTTTCCCACCAGGAAATTCAAAAGTCATTTTTTGATATAAAACATGGTTTCGTGACAACTGGTTCCAGCGTAAAGTATTGAAGTGGGATTTTCGGTTGTGTTGCAAGTGAGAGCAGAAAGTTCTGTTTGGTAGTTTAAAATTTGTAAATGTTAACCCTAGTTTGCTTAGTACTGTAAAAGTCTTAAATGTGGAATCCTGTTATGTTATCTATTCAGTTATTAACTTGAAGATTGAATTTCTTTCTAAAGAGATTCTTTCTACAGAAACTTATAGCCAAGTTCCGCACACAAGTGCGGCCTCAACCGGGACCTGGGATTCATGTCACATTACATTCATCCCCCACCACTTGGCCTGCGAAATCCTACCAACTGTCCTGGCTTGACACAATTCACACCTCTTTAACCTGGGGTTACCCCATCTCTGGATCTGTAAAGATTTAATCACCTGCTAATGGTCGCATTCCAAGCATTGTCTGGCATCTTTGAATTTGTCTATATATATGTTTCTGGAACATACCTCTTCATTCACCTGAGGAAGGAGCAGCGCTCCGAAAGCTAACAAAGAACAAAGAACAAAGAAATGTACAGCACAGGAACAGGCCCTTCGGCCCTCCAAGCCCGTGCCGACCATGCTGCCCAACTAAACTACAATCTTCTACACTTCCTGGGACCGTATCCCTCTATTCCCATCCTATTCATGTATTTGTCAAGATGCCCCTAAAATGTCACTATCGTCCCTGCTTCCACCACCTCCTCCGGTAGCGAGTTCCAGGCACCCACTACCCTCTGCGTAAAAAACTTGCCTCGTACATCTACTCTAAACCTTGCCCCTCTCACCTTAAACCTATGCCCCCTAGTAATTGACCCCTCTACCCTGGGGAAAAGCCTCTGACTATCCACTCTGTCTATGCCCCTCATAATTTTGTATACCTCTATCAGGTCTCCCCTCAACCTCCTTCGTTCCAGTGAGAACAAACCGAGTTTATTCAACCGCTCCTCATAGCTAATGCCCTCCATACCAGGCAACATTCTGGTAAATCTCTTCTGCACCCTCTCTAAAGCCTCCACATCCTTCTGGTAGTGTGGCGACCAGAATTGAACACTATACTCCAAGTGTGGCCTAACTAAGGTTCTATACAGCTGCAACATGACTTGCCAATTCTTATACTCAATGCCCCGGCCAATGAAGGCAAGCATGCCGTATGCCTTCTTGACTACCTTCTCCACCTGTGTTGCCCCTTTCAATGACCTGTGGACCTGTACTCCTAGATCTCTTTGACTTTCTAGTGACATCGAAACAAACCTGTTGGACTTTAACCTGGTGTTGTAAGACTTCTTACCGTTCTTTCTAAAGGTTATTGGGCTCTACTGGGATTGCAAACCTAGGCAGGTTTTCATACCATGTTGAGGAGTAGAATACTCTCTTGGCCTTCTCAGATGGAGTGTCTGTGAAGGATGAATAGCTGAATACCTGTCCTGAGGGTGTGGCATTGCACTCAATTTGCGAAAATGACCACTTCCCACTCACCCCGCACCTCCGCCTTCCTGGAGGTGGAATCAAGACCTGGAGATGTCTGATTCCAACACTGGAAGGAAAAGATGTCCTTAGTTACTATTTAGTCCACAATGAAATGCTGTCATAATAAGAATGAAGGTCAGTGCAAACCTGATTTGTATCCCCACCAAAGGAAATATTTATCTTCAACACTTCCAGATAATTAAAACCAATCCAGCAGATCACATCAACCATCTTTATGTTAATTGCTAATTGACTTACCTTTTTTATATAAAAGCAAATTTCTGGGGATGCTGGAATCTGAAACCCCAATTTTGTTCACTGTACCTACATACAGTTTAACTCTTTCTTGCCCTTTGGGAGGCGACTGTTTGTTTGTTCACTGTTAACACTCAAGCCTTCTCCCACATTCTTTTCACTATTCCCCATCTTCTTTCTTTTGCCCTCACTGATACTTCTAAAACTAGGCCCATTAGTCAACCCAGCCCCCTGCCGTACAAGTTTGAATCCACTCCCACTACACTATTTTACTCTCTCCGCCAGGAGATTGGTTCCATTTCGGCTCAGATGAAGCCCATCTCATCTAAACAGCTTTCTCCTTTCCCAAAAGTGATCCCAATGTCACAAAAATCTAAACCCCTCCTTTCTACACTATCCCTCAAGACACATTTACCTCCCTGATCTGCCTTTGCCTAAATGGTGAAGCTCGTGGCACAGGTAGTATTTCTGAGATTACTAACCTGGAGGTCCTACATTTCAACCCACTCACTAACTCCTGAAACTGGCCCTGCAAGACCTCGAAACTGCCCCTCCCTATGTTGTTTGTTCCCACTGAACCATAACCTCTTGTTGTTCTCGCTCCCTTTCCAGAAGTTTGTCCAGCCGATCCGTTATGTCCCAAACCCGTAAACCCGGGAGGCAACAGACCATACGAGACTCACAATCTTAGCTGCAAACTAGACTGTCTATCCCTCAAATTATTGAGTCACTCACTCCTACCACCTTTCTTTTTTTAAAAAAATATATTTTATTCAAAATTTTGTGGCCAAACATAACAGTACATAGTTTTTCTTTTGAACAACAACAAAGCAATATAAATAACGTGGACAATTTTAAACAAATAAATAAATAATATATAAACAAAAACAAAAACAAAACTAAGTGGCAACTGCCTTGTCAAAAATAGTTACTCTCCAAAGATACAATCCAACAATCCAATATACATTACCTATAACAAGTGTCTATACATATACAATGACATCCCTGAGAGTCCGTCCGGTTCCTCCACCCCCCCCCCCCCCCCCCCCCCCCCCCCCGGGTTGCTGCTGTTGTCTTATTCTTTTCCATTCCCTCTATCTTTCTGTGAGGTAGTCGACGAACGGTTGCCACCGCCTGGTGAACCCTTGAGCCGAACCCCTTAATACGAACTTGATCCGTTCTAACTTTATAAACCCTGCCATGTCGTTTATGCAGGTCTCCACACCCGGGGGGTTGGCTTCCTTCCACATCAACAATATCCTGCGCCCGGCTACTAGGGACGCAAAGGCCAAAACATCAGCCTCTCTCGCCTCCTGCACTCCCGGCTCTTCTGCAACCCCGAATATAGCCAACCCCCAGCTTGGTTCGACCCGGACCCCCATCACCTTCGAAAGCACCTTTGCCACCCCCACCCAGAGCCCCTGTAGTGCCGGGCATGACCAGAACATGTGGGTGTGATCGCTGGGCTTCTCGAGCATCTCCCACACCTATCCTCTACCCCAAAACATTTACTGAGCCGAGCTCCAGTCATATGCGCCCTGTGTAGAACCTTGAATTGTATCAGGCTTAGCCTGGCACACGAGGACGATGAGTTTACCCTACGTAGGGTGTCAGCCCACAGCCCCTCCTCAATCTCCTCCACCAGCTCTTCTTCCCATTTCCCTTTCAGCTCATCTACCATGATCTCCCCCTCGTCCCTCATTTCCCTATATATGTCCGACACCTTACCATCCCCCACCCATGTCTCTGAGATCACTCTATCCTGCACCTCCTGCGTCGGGAGCTGCAGGAATTCCCTCAACTGTTGCCTCGCGAAAGCCCTCAGTTGCATATACCGGAATGCATTCCCTTGGGGCAACCCATATTTTTCCGTCAGCGCACCCAGACTCGCAAACGTCCCATCTACGAACAGATCTCGCAATTGTACTACCCCAGCTCTTTGCCATGCTCCAAATCCCCCATCCATTCTCCCTGGAACAAACCTATGGTTATTTCTTATCGGGGACCGCACCGAGGCTCCCGTCTTTCCCCTATGCCGTCTCCACTGCCCCCAAATTTTCAATGTAGCCACCACCACCGGGCTTGTGGTGTATTTCTTCGGTGAGAACGGGAATGGTGCCGTCACCATTGCTTGTAGGCTAGTCCCCCTGCAGGACGCCCTCTCCAATCTCTTCCACGCCGCTCCCTCCCCTTCTCCCATCCACTTACACACCATTGAAACATTGGCGGCCCAGTAATAGTCGTTTAGGCTCGATAGTGCCAACCCCCCCCCGTCCCTACTACGCTGCAAAAATCCCCTCCTCACTCTCGGGGTCTTCCCGGCCCACACAAAACTCATAATACTCTTCTCAATTCTCTTGAAAAAAGCCTTCGTGACCACCACCGGGAGGCACTGAAACACAAAAAGGAATCTCGGGAGGACCACCATTTTAACCGCCTGCACCCTACCTGCCAGTGACAGGGACACCATGTCCCATCTCTTAAAGTCCTCCTCCATCTGTTCCACCAACCGCATTAAATTAAGCCTGTGTAATGTACCCCAATTCTTGGCTATCTGGATCCCCAAGTACCGGAAGTCCCTTGTTACCTTCCTCAACGGTAAATCCTCTATTTCCCTGCTCTGCTCCCCTGGATGCACCACGAACAACTCACTTTTCCCCATGTTCAATTTATACCCTGAAAAATCCCCAAACTCCCCAAGTATCCGCATTATCTCTGGCATCCCCTCCGCCAGGTCCGCCACATACAACAACAAATCATCCGCATACAGAGATACCCGGTGTTCTTCTCCTCCCCTGAGTACTCCCCTCCACTTCCTGGAACCCCTCAATGCTATGGCCTGGGGCTCAATCGCCAGTGCAAACAATAACGGGGACAGAGGACATCCCTGCCTCGTCCCTCTATGGAGCCGAAAATAATCAGACCCCCGTCCATTCGTGACCACGCTCGCCATCGGGGCCCTATACAGCAACTGTACCCATCTGATATACCCATCTCCAAAGCCAAATCTCCTCAGCACCTCCCACAAATAATCCCACTCCACTCTATCAAATGCTTTCTCGGCATCCATCGCCACCACTATCTCCGCTTCCCCCTCTGGTGGGGGCATCATCATTACCCCTAGCAGCCTCCGTATATTTGTGTTCAGCTGTCTCCCCTTCACAAACCCAGTTTGGTCCTCATGAACCACCCCGGGACACAATCCTCTATCCTCGTTGCCATTACCTTGGCCAGAATCTTAGCATCCACATTCAGGAGGGAAATGGGCCTATAGGACCCGCATTGCAGCGGGTCTTTTTCCTTCTTTAGGAGGAGCGATATCGTTGCCTCTGACATAGTCGGGGGCAGCTGCCCCCTTTCCCTAGCCTCATTAAAGGTTCTCATCAGTAGCGGGGCCAGCAAGTCCACATATTTCCTATAGAATTCCACTGGGAATCCGTCTGGTCTCGGGGCCTTCCCCGCCTGCATGCTTCCAATCCCTTTCACTACTTCCTCCGTCTCAATCTGTGCTCCCAGTCCCGCCCTCTCCTGCTCCTCCACCTTAGGAAATTCCAGCTGATCCAGAAAGCACATCATTCTCTCCTTCCCTTCCAGGGGCTGAGCTTCATATAATCTTTCATAAAATGCCTTGAACACTCCATTCACTCTCTCCGCTCCCCGCTCCATCTCTCCCTCCTCATCTCTCACCCCCCCCTTTCTCCCTCGCTGCTCCCCTTTTCCTCAGTTGGTGGGCCAGCAACCTGCTCGCCTTCTCCCCATATTCGTACTGTACACCCTGTGCCTTCCTCCATTGTGCCTCTGCATTACCCGTAGTCAACAAGTCAAATTCTACATGTAGCCTTTGCCTTTCCCTGTACAGTCCCTCCTCCGGTGCCTCCGCATATTGTCTGTCCACCCTCAAAAGTTCTTTCAACAACCGCTCCCTTTCCCTACCCTCCTGCTTTCCTTTATGTGCCCTGATAGATATCAGCTCCCCTCTAACCACAGCCTTCAACGCCTCCCAGACCACTCCCACCTGAACCTCCCCATTGTCATTGAGTTCCAAGTACCTTTCAATACACCCCCTCACCCTTAAACACACCCCCTCATCTGCCAATAATCCCATGTCCATTCTCCAGGGTGGATGCTGTTCTTTTTCCTCCCCTATCTCCAGGTCCACCCAATGTGGAGCGTGGTCCGAAATAGCTATAGCCGTGTACTCCGTCCCCGTCACCTTCGGGATCAGTGCCCTTCCCAAAACAAAAAAGTCTATCCGTGAATAGACTTTGTGGACATAGGAGAAAAACGAAAACTCCTTACTCCTAGGTCTACTAAATCTCCAGGGGTCTACTCCTCCCACCTGCTCCATAAAGTCCTTGAGCACCCTAGCTGCAGCCGGCCTCCTTCCGGTCCTGGACCTCGATCTGTCCAGCCCTGGGTCCAGCACCGTATTAAAATCTCCACCCATTACCAACTTTCCCGCCTCTAGGTCCGGGATGCGTCCCAACATATGCCTCATAAAATTGGCATCATCCCAGTTTGGGGCATATACGTTCACTAAAACCACCGCCTCCCCTTGCAATCTGCCACTCACCATCACGTATCTGCCCCCACTATCCGCCACTACGGTCTTTGCCTCAAACATTACCCGTTTCCCCACTAATATAGCCACCCCCCTGTTTTTTGCGTCTAGCCCCGAATGAAACACCTGCCCCACCCATCCTTTGCGAAGTCTGACCTGGTCTATCAGTTTCAGATGCGTCTCCTGCAGCATAACCACATCTGCCTTAAGTTTTTTTAGGTGTGCGAGTACCCATGCCCTCTTAATCGGCCCGTTCAGCCCTCTCACATTCCACGTGATCAGCCGGGTTGGGGGGCTCTTTACCCCCCCCCCCTTGTCGACTAGCCATCTCCTTTTTCAATCCAGCTCCTCACCCGGTTCCCACGTAGCCGTATCTCCCCCCAACGGCGCCCTCCCGCCCCGACCACCCCAGCCCATACCAGCTCCCCCTTCTCCCCAGCAGCAGCAACCCAGTTAACCCCCCCCCCCTCCGCTAGATCCCTTTCTAGCGTAATTGCACCCCCCATGTTGCTCCCAGAAGTCAGCAAACTCTGGCCAACCTCGGCTTCCCCCCGTGACCTCGGCCCCCACTGTGCGAGGCCCCCTCCTTCCTGCTTCCCTGTTCCCGCCATGATTACCATAGCACGGGAACAAAGCCCGCGCTTCCCATTTGGCCCCGCCCCCAATGGCCGGCGCTCCCAGCTCCTCATCCTCCCTCCCCCCCACCCCCACGACATGGGGAAGGGAGAAAAGTTACAGGGTCGCAGGATTAACAACTTGGGAAATCATCTCTTCCCCCATTTCCCCCCCCCTTTACCCCACGTAATCACCCCACCACTTTGTCCCAAACGTTCTTTTTCTAGGCCGCTTATTCCAGTTTCTCCTCGACAATAAATGTCCACGCCTCTTCTGCCGTTTCAAAGTAGTGGTGTTTCCCTTGATGTGTGACCCACAGTCTTGCCAGCTGCAGCATTCCAAATTTAACCTTCCTTTTGTGCAGCACCGCCTTGGCCCGATTAAAGCTTGCCCTCCTTCTCGCCACCTCTGCACTCCAATCTTGATATCCGCGGATCACCGCGTTCTCCCACCTACTGCTCCGGGTTTTCTTTGCCCATCTGAGGACCATCTCTCTGTCCTTATATCGGAGAAATCTCACCACTATGGCTCGAGGAATTTCTCCAGCCCTCGGTCTTCGCGCCATAACTCGATAAGCTCCCTCCACCTCCAACGGGCCCGTCGGGGCCTCCAATCCCATTAACGAGCGAAGCATCGTGCTCACATATGCCCCGACGTCCGCCCCTTCTGCACCTTCGGGAAGACCAAGAATCCTTAAATTCTTCCTCCTCGCGTTATTCTCCAGCACCTCCAGCCTTTCCACACACCTTTTGTGTTGTGCCTCGTGCATCTCTGTCTTCACCACCAGGCCCTGTATTTCGTCCTCATTCTCAGCAGCCTTTGCCTTCACGACCCGAAGCTCCTGCTCTTGGGTCTTTTGCTCCTTTAGCCCTTCAATCGCCTGTAATATCGGGGCCAACAGCTCCTTCTTCATCTCCTTTTTAAGTTCTTCCACGCAGCGCCGCAGGAATTCTTGTTGGTCAGGGCCCCATACTAGACGGCCACCTTCCGACGCCATCTTGCTTTGAGCTTACCTTCCTGGCCGCTGCTCTAGAGGATCCACCACAATCCGGCCACTTTCCTCTCCTTTTTCCATCCGTGTCCAGGGGGGATCCCCTTCTGGATTACCGCACAGTGTTATTTGCCGTTAAAATTGCCGTTGGGGCTCCTATTAAGAGCCCAAAAGTCCGTTCCACCGGGAGCTGCCGAAACGTGCGACTTAGCTGGTCATCGCCGCACCCGGAAAACCCCCTACCACCTTTCTAATCTACCTACCAGCCTCCCTCTCTTTTCCCAGTGTGACCTCAGGCACCAGGGTACAATAGTTTTCCCTCGAGTTATCTACGCTTGGTTCAGTCATGTTGCTCACTTCATAGGCATCTAAAATTTCATATCTGTTAGACAGCTCCAAGGAGTCCTGGACCCACTGTCTCTTTTCCTTTTGACGAATGTTCACCAATGAAGAGAATCGCTGCACCAGATCAGCAAAATATTGTTCAACCCTCTGGCACTTCATGCAGGTGTGACAGTCCTGGATGTCTTGTGGATTTAAAACCTCCCAAATCTTGCATGCCACACACGACACAAGCTTTCCCAGAGACCCAGCCTTCTTTACTGATCAAGATGATGCACACTGCTGAGGCTCTGCTGTTTATAAACCACAATAATCTAACAGTCTCACTGTCTCTTTTTTTTTTGTTCATGGAGGAGAGGGAGGAGGGAAACACTACAGCAATGTAATGTTTGGGGTTTTACTGTTCATTGACACTGGGTCTTCAATGACCCCTTCTCAGTTGTACTGAGCAAGCTGACTTCTCCCAGAATCCTTCTCAGTCACTTCTCACTACTGCCTTCTGTTGGATGCTCCTTCCTGCTGTTGAGCACCGGGTCCTCCATGATCCCCTTCTCAGTGTGGTGAGTGAGTCGATTTCTCCAAGAATCCTTCTCAGTCAATTCTCACCGACTCCTGGCAATGCCAACCTGGCACCTGGGAACCCTGGCATTGCCAGCCTGGCACTCTTTGCAGTGCACCCTGGGCACCCTGGAAGTTCCAGGGTGGCATAGCCAAGCTGCCAGGCTAGTAGTGCCAGGGCATGCAGATACCAGGGGGGCATGCCAGGGCACTACCCTGCCCTGTCCCCGATCACCCAGGGATCTCCAATGGCCTGCAAGACCCCCCCCCCCCCAAGGTGCCATTATGCATGGTCCACGTTTGTGTGGACCAGTACTAAATGGTGCCCAGGCACAGCGTTGAGTCCCAGGCACCGGGTGAATCCAGAATCCAAGTATGAGCCATTAGGCGAGGGCAAGATCCAGATCGCGGCAGTCAGAGAAAGTCACGAGACCCACAATTTGGGACTCTCATGCGATTCACACATAGCGCCAGGATCTGCGTGGACACAAAGAGGTTGCTGAATCACGCACAAAGGCTCCATCATTAAGGCCCATGTCAGGGACATTCTTGGGGAAAGCCACGCAGCACAATTCTATCCATCACATGTTAGAAACATTCAGGTAAATATCATGCATGTGCGTGAATGAGGATTGCCTCAGGACCCCAAGTGCAGCAGCGGCAAACATCTCAACATTCACTGCTGTTACCATTGAAAGATCCATTCCCATCATTCCTCTGATTGCACTTTTATCCAAATCTGATCAAATTCAAGAGGCATGGACACAAAGCAGAAGCGAGTTGGTAGAAGTCAGACTTTTTTGTCACTCCTATATGTTTGTAAGAATAGTGTATTGCAGGACAATTTTGTGGAATGAAGCCCAATCAGATAAAGGGCCAGGTGATAAGTTTTAAAATAAAATCTTTACTGCGGATTCAGGAGCAGCAGAAGTGTTTCGGGACTCTACAGTTCCCAATTTGAAGCCCCCACCCTCCCTCACCCTATTGTCGGTCTATGTCACCCTGGGACTTTCCTTTGTGTGCACTGTCAACAAGGCAAGTGGCCTGATAATCATTTCTGCAATTGGATAAGCTACATATGTATCACAACATGGGTACTCGCAGCTTGTCCATTTTATACCAATGAGGCCCAAGGTTTAGTTTGTGGAAGGTTCTTCCTCCTGAGACGGGCACACATTGTGGCTACATCGCTGCCTCCATGTCTGAAACTGGGCGTCAATTAATTTATACTGAAAGAGTATAAATTAGCTCAAAGAGTTTACATCAAATGTATATTGATGTTATAAAATTTTTGTCAATTGAAATTTTCAATGCTGAGTTTGACAGATTTTCCAGTAAGGTTATCAATGAGCAAAAACAGGTGAAGTACCAAGTGATCAACAATGATGCAATTGAATGGTGCACAGGCTGAAGGGGCCAAATAGGCTACTTTTATGCATAAATCCTCGAGACATGTTCTGCTCATTTTAATTTTTACTCTTTGGTTAAAGGTTGGCTGCATGAATTGGGAAAACGTCTTGAAACTCCATATTATGGCAATAATACATTTGGAGGTCCTGGAATCAGAAGTGCCTACATTGCTGCCCTCTACTTCACCCTCAGCAGCCTGACCAGTGTCGGATTTGGAAATGTCTCAGCCAACACCGAGGCAGAGAAGATTTTTTCCATCTGCACAATGCTGATAGGGGGTATGTTCCGTTATATTTCTGTCATCAGTAGAGCTCATAGGCTGCCTGTCTGCATGAGATTTATTGGGTTGGAAGTTCATCTTGGAAATTCTACAGCACAAAGCAAGCTGTATCGCATCTGTCACCTGTTGTATTCCATCAAAGTCGATGTGAAGTGAGTATCTGGTGGGTCATATAATGGACTGTCAATGAAAAGGCAGCAAAAGCAAATTTCTACGACATTATGTGTTGAATCAATTATCATTCTTCCTGACTGGATCATGTAACATTTCATTTTCTTCATGATATCATTTTTTGTTTCCAAGTGTTAGGTTTCTCGAACAGTTTTAAAGTCAGAAAGGTTTTTGACCTTGAATCCAATCAAAGTGCTTTCTATGCACTTATGAATTTTGTAGAAATGAGTCATAATGCCGATTAGGTAATTCTCCAATCACCATTTCAGCGCTCAGTTGGTAGCTTATTTGTACGGTACTGCTCACTTAAAGTGACTTACAATTAATGATTATCTGTTGGCAAACCCAAAATGCTTCCAAAACATCTTTTAAATTCAAAATAGGATACAATTAAAAATGCACAACTCAGGGAATTTCTATTTCGAATAGAAATTTCATTAAGAAAATGTATTCCCACATTTAATGTTTGAAAGCACGTAAACCTTTCCTGGTTTAACATCAGCTCCAGTGATAAATAGTAGAAAAATGCATGTAAGAAAAATTTGTTCTTCTGCCTGCATTGTTGTGATCATCATAATTAATGGCAGTTTTCTAAAAAAATAAAATATCATACTTGACCTTAATGCTTGTGCCTCATTACCCTAATGCATCACATGGGAAATATTGGCCCAGATCTTCCAGTCTCCGATGGTCATATCCCGAAGGCAACCCGGAAAATGGGCTAGGGGGATCCCTCAAAGGTCCCAATGCAAGGAGTCCCCGGGAATCGCCTTTGACTGGAATCCTCTGCAAAAATATCCAACTCAGAGTTAGAGTTGGGGACTGCAGAGGTCAACTCACGTACCAGAATACTTACTCAGGAAATCTTAGACAGGAAAAGGCCATACCAAACTCCTGGGCAACTACATACTTATAGCCCCACATTCCCCTAACCTACGATCTTTCACCCCCCCCCCCCACCCCCCCCCCCCCCCCCGCCCCCGCAACCCTCCAACTCTCCCCTCCCCCGCAACCCTCCAACTCTCCCCCCCCCCCCCCGCCGCAACCCTCCAACTCTCCCCCTGATCCTCTAACTCTGTTGCTGGCCCTCTGATTCCTCAACTGACACCCTCCCCCAACCCACGAAGCACTCCCAGAACAGAGATGCTCCCCATACTGTAGAGGCCCAGTTCAGATGGCTGGGCCAGAAGTGCAGAGATTTCGGACTGTGTAAATAAAAAAATAGAAGTGGTATGGCAATTCCGTGGTGTTGTGGTATTGTCACTAGACTAATCATTCAGAGACCCAGGGTAATGCTCAGGGGACCCACAACAGATGGTGAAATTTGAATTCACTAAAAATATGGAGCACGATTCTCCATCGGCTGACGCTGAAATCGGGAATCGTGATTGGGTGGTGAATCGGTTCGACGCACATACAGTAAACGGCGTTTGCATATCATTAGTGGGCCCGACCCGATATTCTACGGGGCCGCCTCGATTCTCTGAATCTGACATGCTGAATTCCAGACGCGAGGTTCACTTGTGCTTTTAAAATGGTCGCTGATGAGCGAGAGAGAGGAGGTAGGACACAGAGAGGTGGGACTGTGGGCTACCGGGCCAGGCACTGGTCATGCTGAATGGGGTGGGGGGGGTCCTGCCAGGACTGGGCGGGGGGGGGGGTGAGGGGGAATGTGCCATGTGGCTGGGGCGATCCCTCATGGGACTGTGGTTGTGCCCAGGTCCTACACCCCCGCACCCCACTTTCTGCCATACCCCCCACCACCCAACTGGCCACCACCCAAACGGCCACCACCCACCGGCAGGGCATCAGGCTACCTACTCAAGGGCAATGCCCACTGTAGCCCCGACGGGGGCACCGGGTACGGGTCACACAGCGTACCACTGGCAAGGGCATCGCCAACAGGGACAGGCAGCATGGCTAGAGTCCCCATTGTGCCGGGCACTGATGGAGCCAGGGTTGCGGGGATGGGGGGGGGGGGGGGCATGTGGGGGCGGAGCCCAGAATACCAACCATGTAGCCCGGTGGACCTGGTTGGACAAAGGGTTACACACCATGCTACCATGTCAGCCTTTCACCCTCTGCAGACAATGGATATTTTAAAAATAAATTGAAATTACCCAATTCTTTTTTTTCCAATTAAGGGGGCAATTTAGCATGGCTAATCTACGTACCCTGCACATCTTTTGTTTGTGGAAGTGACACGAGGAGAATGTGCAAACTCAACACGGATAGTGACCCGGGGCCGGAATCGAATCCGGGACGCGAACGCCGTGAGGCAGCGGTGCTAACCACTGTGCCACCTTGCTGCCCAACAATGGATAATTGAATACAACCAGCAGTGGTGTAGTCGCCACAACCCTAGGGGATGCACTGCGGCTGTATGAGCTGGCGCTGCTCGAGGAGGCGGAGGCTACAGCATTGGAGCACGCAGCAGTGGAGCGTGCCCCTGAGGAACTGGAGGCAACTACCCAGGATGGCGAACCGGCTGCCCAACAGGCTGAGGAGGAGGTGCAAAGGAGGCACCGCATGAGGCCTTGTAAGTACCGGCAGCACCTGCTATTCGAGGTCGTGCCGGACCGGGCATGTCGCCGAAGACTCCAGCTGAGCAGAGAGTTAGAGCAACATATCTGCCAGATCATGGCGCACCTGGTACCGCGGGGGAATAGGGAAGGACACCATTCCCGGTGACCGTCAAATTTTACGCCATGGGATCCTTCCAGGTGCCGAGTGGGGACCTGTCCGGAGCTCGGTGTTGTGTTCTCTATTTTGCTTTACCTGGATGGCTTGGATGCGTAGTGTTAAATAAAGAACACAAAGCTTTGTTAACGAACAAAATAACACATTTATTACACTACAAACTAAGATCCGTTCACATTCCTAAAGTAGAAGGTTGCTATGTTAAACTATGCGATCTCTAACTACAGAACTTTCAAGTACAACTTCACCATCTTCTAACATCTTCTAACTCCTAACTCCCAGAATCCCTGAAGTCACAGGATATATATATGACTGTTCTGTGGTTCCCTCTAATGATAAGAAGTATTATTAGTAACTTGTTAACTCTTTACACCCTAGTCAATATACATATCATGACAGGGCAACACGGTGGCGCAGTGGTTAGCATTGCTGCCTCACGGCGCCGAGGTCCCAGGTTCGATCCCGGCTCTGGGTCGCTGTCAGTGAGGAGTTTGCACATTCTCTCCGCGTTTGCGTGGGATTGGCCACGCTAAAATTGTCCCTCAATTGAAAAAAATGAATTGGGTACTCTAAATTTATATTTAAAAAACTATACATATCATGACACTTGGTGCACAGTTGCATCCGTGCCGTCATAGAGGCCCAATATGCCCAGTTGGCATAATACACGATCTGCATGCTCGCGGCTATGGAGCACAGGGAGTGGACCATCGCCATCTGGGCCTGTGCCACAACATCACCCATTGACTGTGCCACCACCTTCTAGGTCAGTGTCACATCAGCCAGTGACTGTGCCATCTCCCTCTGTGTCTGCGCCACATTGGTCAACAGCTGGGCAATGCCGCCGACGTTCCCAGCCGTGGCCTGCCGTGACTGGGCCATGCTGAGGAGCGCCACTACAATTTCCAGGCGGCTCTCGTACATGGGCGCCTGTGAGGCAGCAATCCTGTCCTAGGCCTTGGCCAGCACCTGCACAGAATGCCACAGGCCTTGGACATGCTGATCCATCGCCAAAACCCTTGCCCCCAATGCCTCCACTGTGGATGTCACCCTTGCAGTGTTGGCCAGGGTGGCACGCATTGTTGGCACCACCTCCTGCTCCTGCATGTGGTTGGACTCCTCCAACTGTGCTGCAGGAACTGAATGCCCAACGACAACCCTTCATGTAGTCCCTGGCTCTCTGACTGCATCTCCACGATAGATGGGACCGTCTGTCCAGAAGCCCGAAACCCGTCTGGACGGCAACTCTTCTTGGGGTCGGCCCGCCCGCTACCCGTCCACCAGTAGTGTCCCAGGAGTCTCTTCACTAAAGTGCCTAACCGAAGTGTGTGTCTCTGGGATGGTGGAGGGTGTTGGAGACAGCTATGATAGGAAATCAGTATCAACATCGTACTCGAACTCCGGGGTGTCTTGGGTCACAGGAATATGGCTCCCGTCCGTGATGCTCTCCTCGTCGCTGCTCGGCACATGGTGGGGGCTCCAGCGGTGGCACTGGCTGGGGGCGGGGACACCAGATGGACCCATCATATTACCAGCAGGTCCTGCAAGACAGAAGAAAAGACGCATAAGTGGACCGCGGGCCGGGAGGGAGTGGGGGTGGTGAGGGTGAGGCTGGGGGGTGAGGATGAGGGTGATGTGAGGGTGAGGGTGGTGTGGGAGTGGTGTTGGGGGGCGTGTTGACACACGTGGAATGGGGAACCGCAACTCAGCAAGGTCTCACTTCCTTACTTGGGGCCGATCTCCACCCCGGCGACCTCCCCTTCTTCTGGGCCGCCGACAGCGTCCAGGGCCCTCTGCTCAGCCATGGTGAGGGGCCACAGGTCTGGCGGTCCCCCTCCAGTTTTCCTCCGGTCTCGACGGTTATGGGTTGGCTTCTCTTGGGGGAGGGGGAAACAGAAGGCGACAATGTTAGACAGTCCAATGCTTGCATCCCAGTGGGTGGGTAGCTGGTGACTTCGGTGGCCAGGGCATCTGGCCATGGCAGTCGGTATGGGTGCTGAAATGTGGTGCAGGGTGGGGATTTGGTCGCCCTACGGGTGGGGGGTGGGGTTACGGGTGTGTGGGACAGGATTAGTGCTAGAGGCACAGTGTTGCCTACTCACCCTGGCTGCCCTGAGAAGGTCATGCAGTTTGTTTTACGGCACTGCTGTCCGGTCCAGACGGTGTTGCTGGCGAATGGTGGCGGCTGGCAGCCTCCTTCCTGGGCCGGATTTAATCCATCTCTCCTCCACCACGTCCAGCATGGTTTCTAGCTAGGCGTCCGTGAATCTTGGTGCCGCTCTCCTCGCTACCATCTTGTTGGCTGGGATGGTGTGTGTGGAGAGTGCAGTGTGTATATGCAGCTGCAGCTTGTCAGCCTCCTGACTGTCAATCTCGGACTCGGAGAATCCCGCACCGTTTCTCATTGGAATGGATTGTGTTCCACGTGGTGCCGGGGCTAACCCCTCAACAGTAGCTGAATCGGTCCAGGTGCTGCTCCAGTTTTGCTGACGTGGAACTCCACGAATCCTGCGCCGATGTCAACATTAGGAACGGAGAAACCCGCCATTAGTCTCAGGAATGGAGAATCCTGCTCATGGAATTAAAAGTCTCATGAAAAGATTGTCGATTGTTGTAAAAGCCCAGGGGCGGGATTCTCCCGCAATCGGCAGGGCGGGTCGCACGGCGCCAAAGAGCGGCGTGAACCACTCCGGCGTCGGGCCGCCTGGAAGGTGCGGAATCCTCCGCACTTCAGGGGGCTAGGCCAGAGCTGGAGTGGTTAGCGCCGCGCCAACCGGCGCCGAAGGGCCTCCGCCGGCCAGCGCGAGTTGGCACATGCTCACGAGCACCAGCATGTTCTGGCGCATGCGCAGAACCGCTGGCGTGATTCCTGTGCATGCACAGGGGGTTTCTTCTCCGCGCCGGCCATCACAGAGCCTTACACAGGCCGGCGCGGAGGGAAAGAGTGCCCCCCATGGCACAGGCCCGCCCGCAGATCGGTGGGCCCCGATCGTGGGCCAGGTCACCGTGCCCCCCCCCCCGGGGCCGGATCGCCCCGCGCCCCCCCAAGGACTCCGCAAGCCGCCCTCAAAGCCAGGCCCCGCCAATATGAACCTTGTCTAATCCACGCCGGCAGGACTGGCCGTGAACGGGCAGCCGCTCGGCCCATCAGGGCCCGGTGAATCGCCGGGGGGCCACTGCCAATGGCCCCCGACCAGCACGGCGCGATCCCCGCCCCCGCCCAAAAACCGGCGCCGGAGAATTCGACAGCCGGCGTCGGAGCGACGGGGCAGGATTCACGCCGCCCCCCGGCGATTCTCCGACCCAGCGGGGGATCGGAGAATCCCACATCCATATGTTTCACTAATGTACTTTAGAAAAAGAAATCTGCCATCCTTACCTGGTCTGACCTACACGTGACTCCAGATCCACAGCAATGTGGCTGACTCTTAATTACCTCTGAAATGACCCAGCACACTGCTCAGTTCTAGGTCAATAAAGGCTGGCCCAGGCAGTAATGCCCACATCCCATGAATGAATATATTTTTAAAAATCCGATGTTTAGAGTCACTCCTTTGATGATTTGGCCCATTATTTTTCACATCCATGTTGTCAATTTCTGCAGCCCTTTTAAAATATGTGTTTTTCTGATGGTTTTTGCTGCAACACACAGTGGGAACAAGTAGTTAGGCCTCTCAGACCACTAATCAAACTGCAGGCAGGGTCCAATAACATAATTAGGCACCAAACCTCATACATAACTAGAGACTCTGATGACTTCAGGAAGGTGACTTGCTGTCTGCTTAGACAAGCAGGTTAAAATTGAAGACTGCGGGTAAGATAAAAATATTGGCAGGTAAGCCTGTCAACCAATTTCCAGTGGCCATCTGCCCAAGGCACACCTGCAGATAGGTTGAAAACACTTATTTGGATCCTACTGGACATTTTCCTGATGGGTCAACTGAGATTACAAATTGCATTAATGCACTGACCTTCCCCTTTTCACTTGTCCTATCTTTTGGGGTTTCATTCTACAATCGTGCAATTTTCAGTGGAGCCCAGCTCAGTTTACAGAATATTAACATCAATGAAAACAATTTAACTGAACCGAGGAAATCAATATTAATTTAGTTCACGTGTTGTTTCTTGTAATGTCTATATGCATGGATGATGTAGCGTTAAATCATCACTGGCACATGCAATTGGCCTTTTAGATGAATTGTTTATCCCTCCAATCTTCTCCCCTTTGTCCCTGAGGGTGTTGATTCAGGCAACATGGAGGTACCTTGCTCATTTGGTCATTCTTCATCTGTTGGGCCGAGACGTTAATTTACAGAGATCTCGTTCCTTCCATGAAGAAACCTGTTCCAGGAACCTCCTCAAAAGTAGCAGTGCAAGAGCAGATGAACTGTGGGATTTGAAGACACGGTTGTAGAGGGGACTTTAAGGAGACACTGGAAGAGCAGTAGCAAGGCAGGAAGCTTTAATGGGAAAATTCCATAGGGCAAGGTGTGATGACTGAATAATGAGTGCTGACGGTGCAGTGGAGAGAGAGGGATGCACAGCCGATCAAATTTGAAGAGATGTGAAATGAGGATGAAGATTTCAAAAAGCATGCAATATCTTTGTAGGTGTCAAGAGGTTCATGACGATGGGAGCATCAGAGTTAATACCCAACTTTCACACACTTCAAAGGATACTAGATAGCTGTAAAGGCAAGAACACTGGATGAATTCTTTTCCAATATACAATGGGCAAAAAGTTGACAAGGCCCATTTTCTGGTGTAGTGATCGCAACACAGGATTTTTGCCACATCCAGTCCCATTGAGAAAAAAGACATGTTAACTTCATGCCTCCCCACCGAAATGACTTCAGCCTGGAACATACTGCCGACTGGTCCAAAGCTCAACAACCAGAAATGTGCATGTTTAACATGATGCACAACTAGTCTGGATCTCTTGAAGCTGTCTCTCTTAAAGGGGAGCTACATTCACGCAAGAGGAGCAGCTATATTTGCTACTAGAGTGTTTTTTTATCTGGAAGGAAAAGCACAGAAAATGGGACAATAGGAAAGGGAGAGGGATCCCATGATTTCTGATGTGGAGGCAATAGCATTGGAAATGGGGTAAAAGGATAGATGCCATGACGCTACAGAAACTTAATGCACATTAAGAGAGGGAATTGGGTGGAGGTGACCACAGAAGTCAATTCCTGGAGTTTAGCCCCAAGGACCTAGCTGTAGCACTGGAAAAAGTTCAATGAACTCACACGAGTGGTTAAGGTAAGTGCATGCATCTTCACATGACATCTTGAATCCACTGCACCACCAACATCTCACACTGCTCAATGTACCACAGTCTCATCACTCATTAGACTCATGCTAACATTCAGATACTCCACCTCACCCTCATACACACACCAATGCTTCCAGCCTCTCGCATACCAATACTTTCAGCTTCACACCCACCTCTTGCTGCTTCCACAGACCTAAGCTATGGCTGGAACATCAGCCAAACAAATTGCAACACATGCACTATTATTCTGTCCCCTTTCTTGCAGGACAGTGCGAGACATAACCACAGGGGGCAGTATAGAGCTGGTGGGGAACAGACTGGCATCATTGATTGAGCCCTTTGGACAGCCGTTACTGAGGTCATTACATCTGTCATCGCTGAGAATATGGGGCGAAATTCTCCCGAAACGGCGCGATGTCCGCCGACTGGCGCCCAAGACGGCGCCAATCAGACGGGCATTGCGCCGCCCCAAAGGTGCGGAATGCTCCGCATCTTTGGGGGCCGACGCTGGAGGAATTTCCGCCCCGCCAGCTGGCGGAAACAGCCTTTGTTGCCCCGCCAGCTGGCGCGGAAATGACATCCCCGGGCGGCGAATGCGCGGGAGCGTCAGCGGCCGCTGACAGTTTCCCACGCATGCGCAGTGGAGGGAGTCTCTTCCGCCTCCGCCATGGTGGAGACCGTGGCGGATTGAAAGGGAAAGAGTGCCCCTACGGCACAGGCCCGCCTGCGGATCGGTGGGCCCCGATTGCGGGCCAGGCCACCGTGGGGGCACCCCCCGGGGCCAGATCGCCCCGTGCCCCCCCCCCGGGGAACCCGG
Organism: Scyliorhinus torazame; assembly: GCF_047496885.1. Lineage (NCBI taxonomy): Eukaryota > Metazoa > Chordata > Chondrichthyes > Carcharhiniformes > Scyliorhinidae > Scyliorhinus > Scyliorhinus torazame. Next base: position 120,546,813 of record NC_092712.1, on the reverse strand, counting down.
AGCCCGCCCACGCCGCCTTGTCCCGCAGTTCAAAAGGTGGTTTAATCCACGCCGGCGGGACAGGCAATTTATTGGCGGGACTTCGGCCCATCCGGGCCGGAGAATTGAGCGGGGGGGCCGCCAACCGGCGCGGCACGATTCCCGCCCCCGCCAAATATCCGGTGCTGGAGACTTCGGAAACCGGTGGGGGGCGGGATTCGCGGCAGCCCCCGGCGATTCTCCAACCCGGCGGGGGATCGGAGAATGACGCCCATGATCTGTTCCTGCCCTATGCTCCTTCTCAAATCCCATTTCCAGCCAGTTCTTGGCATGAAGGGCGGGATTCTCCACCCCCATGCCGAAGTGGCCGCGCCGTCAAGGTTCACGACGGCGCGGAACGGCCCCGGTCCCGACAGATTCAGGCCCTGACAATGGGCCAGTATCGGCGCCGCGTCATCTACCCGCGCGAGGCCTTGTCGCCCGCGTAAAAGCGGCGCCGCATAGATGACGCGGCTGGCGGCGCATAACGGACGTCATCCGCGCATGCGTGGTTGCCGTCCTGTCCAAATCCGCCCCGCAAGAAGATGGGGGACGGATCTTGCGGGGCGGCGGTAGGAAGGAGGTCCTCCTTCAGAGGACCCCACATTTAAGGATCCCCCCTCGCCCCCCCACAGGCCGCCCCCCCCCAGCGTTCACGCACCGCCCATGACTGTAGCGACCAGGTGTGGACGGCGCCAGGGGGAACCCGCCGTTTTGGCCTGGCCGCTCGGGGGGGTGCCGGAGAATCGCCATTTTGGATGTCTCTGGCGATTCTCCGGCCTGTGGCCCGTGAAACTCGACCGGGCCGTTCCCGCCGCTTGGGAGAATCGCGGGAGGGCGTCGGACCGGCGTCCCCGGAAATTTCGGCGCCCCAGGCGATTCTCCCAACCGGCGTGGGAGTGGAGAATCGCGCCCGAAGTGCGGGCTGCATGTAGCTCTTGCTTTCCACCCCACCATTGTTACTCAATCCTAACCTTCCCTTCTACATTTCTGCCTTCTGCTAGCCAGGAATTGCTACAGGGCCAGCCAGTCCAAGGGTGAGTTCAACACCAAACGCATGAAGAAGTGTTCATCTGAAGTTTGTGGGGAAACCTTTCATGCTGGCACTGAGCAAATTTCAGGATCAGCACATGGTGAATCACAAGGCACAAGTGGGTCACAGCCAGATTCGGGAACAATGAGTTCTGCTGCTGAGGACTCGGATGAGGACTTTGATGGGTAGCTTATAGGAGATTGCCAATGGGCATACACAGAGATGCTGGTTGCATTGACACGCCTGTCAGAGAGCCTCTTGTCACTGTCTAGGAACATGATAGGCCAGATAATAAATGAATAAAGATAGTAGAGACTAAAGGCAGGATTCTCCACTTGCCAACGGTGAAATTTTGAAATGTGATTTGGTGGAGAAGAGCTTCTGACGCCAAAATTGGGGTAGGTGCCAGTTTGACGCCAAATCGGGATGCCCCGGCACCATGAAAATGGCGTAAATGCATTGCTCACCGCGCGGGGTTAAAGTACAGTAGGCATATCATTAAAGGGCCTGATACCCTATTCTCCAGGGCCTCCGAGATTCACCGCCCCCGATGGGCCGAGTTCCTGACGGCGTGGTTCCCACCTCCACTCCCCGCAGCCAACCCGGACCACACCCATCAGACAGAGCACCGAGGCAGGTTTTAACAGTGTTAACAGGTGTTTATTGTGCGGAAATATATACACAGTCTTTGCCCTAGCCCCTATAACTAAACTGTGCCCTGCACCCGTACCAGCTTAACTGGTGTCTAACCTTCTGGCCTTACGGGCCCTACCACTATGCCTAGGTGATTACCCAGACGGTACAGCAGGGGTGGAGGCGGCCTGCTGACTCCTGCCCTGTGACAAGGGTCCCTGTTGCCGCGCGTTTCCTGGGGTGACCCGGCCTGGATGGACCGGGCCGTTGCTCGTGTGTTCCATGTGGCGTGGTGCCGCTCAGTTCTGCCCGCTGCCAACCAGATGCACCAGGGACAGAAGCGGGTGGGGGGGGGGGGGGGGGGGAGTCCGAGGTGCTGAGGTGTTCCGGCACCTCCCCTGTGGGACTCACCGGCACGGGCTCCAGCTCCTCCTCCGCCCTCGGGGTGCCCGATGGCCCCCGGACGACTCCATTGGACGGGGGTGCGAACAATGCCATCCCCTGTGGCCCCACCCGCCACCTGACAGTGCCAGTCCTGGAGGCCCGCTCTGGTCTCGACCAAGGTCCGTGCGCTCACGGCCATGGAGCACAGGGATTGGACCATCTCCGTCTGGGACTGCACCACATCAGCCAGTGACTGGGCCACCTCCCTCTGGGACTGGGCCACCCTGCCCAGTGTCTGCGCAATGCCGGCCAGCGCCTCGGCAATGCCGCTGATGTTCCCAACCACGGCCTTCTGTGACTGGGCCATGCTGAGGAGCGCCGCTGCAATGTCCAGGTGGCTCTTGTACACGGCTGCCTGTGAGAGGGCAGCCATGTCCTGGGCCTCGGCCCCGCCTGCACAGAATGCCCCAGGCCTTGGACATGCTGATCCAAAGCCAAAACCGTCGTCCCCAATACCTCTACTGTGGACGCCACCTGTGCGGTGCAAGCCTGGGTGACAGGCTTTGGTGACCAGCACCAAACCCTGCTCCTGCACGTGAATAGACTCCTCCACCTGTACCTACAGGTGCTGGATGGCCGCCGTCATCCCCTCTTGTGGTCCCTAGGTCTCGGACTGCATCTGCACTGTAGCTGGGACTGGATGTTCCGGAAGCCCAGGACCAGTCTGAACAGCAGCTGGTTCCTGGGGCTGGCCTGCCCTCTGACCATCCGGTCCCTCGGCTGCTCCTACCTCCACCTGCTGTACTGGATGTGATGTGTGGTGCCCACCAGATAGTGTCCCAGTAGCCTCTTCACTAATGTGCCCAACCGAGGTGATAGTCTCTGGAATGGTGGAGGGTGTTGGAGACAGCTGTGACGGAAAGTCAGTGTCACCCTCCAACTCGACGCAAGCTCCGGGGTGTCCTGAGTCTCGGGCAGTGGGCTGGTGTCCGGACTGCTCCTCCCCGCCGTGCTCGGCCGCCTGGGGTGCACTGGCTCTAGCACTGGTTGGGGGCGGGGGGCTCCGGATGGACTGGCCCCATCTCCGGCAGGTCCTGTAAGACACAAGACGACATGTATGGTTAGACAGCGTGTCGGGGTGGGTGGGGGGGTGCATGGGGGGGTTGAGGGGGATGAGGGAGTGAGGGCATAGGGGGGTGAGGGTGAGGGGGGGTGGGCTGAGAGGAGTGAGGGGGTGTGGGTTCAGGGGGGGTGCAGCAATCACGGATCCGACAAATCCGGCACTGTTTTCCATGGAATTGATGGTGCTGGTGCTAGCCCATTTAATTAGATGAGTCGGTGCAGCTGTTGCTCCGTCTTTTCTGTCATAAAACGCCAGCGTCGACACTTAGTCTCAAAATGGAGAAGTCCAGCCCAAAAGATCTTATCAAGAAGTATAATCAGTTTGAGTGGAGCTAAGAAACAGCAAGAGGCAGGGAAAAAATGACAGAGTATTTACAGGCTCCCTAATGATAGTTGCAGTGTAGGGCAGAGCATAATCAGGAAAGTAGGGGTGCACCTTACAAGGATAATACAGCAGTCATAGGGTGGCATGTGGCGCAGTGGTTAGCACTGGGACTGTGGCATTGAGGACCTGGGTTCGAATCCCGGCCCTGGGTCACTGTCCATTGGAGTTTGCACATTCTCCCCAAGTCTGCGTGGGTTTCACCCCCACAACCCAAAGATGTGCTGGTTAGGTGGATTGGCCATGCTAAATTGGCCCTTAATTGGAAAATAAAAATAATTGGGTAATCTAAACTTATTTTTTAAAATACAGTAGTCATGGGGAATCTTAATCTTCTTATAAACTGGGCAAACCAAACTTGCAGTAATAGCATGAAGGAAAAGTTCATGGAATGTATACAAGATTCAAGACCAGTATGACAAGAAACCAATCCAGAAACAGGCTATTTTGGATCTACTATTATGCAATGAAAAAGGTTAATTAATAACCTGTAGTAAAGGGAAGAATGATCATAATATTATGGAATTTTATATTTAGTTGGAAATCGATTTTAATTAAGTCTAAAACTGGAGACCTAAATCTAAATAAAACAAACTATGTAGGTATGAGGAGTGAGTTGGCTAATATAGATTGGGAAATTAATTTAAAAGATATGGCAATAGACAAGGTTTACTAGAATTTTTTAAAATCTTTTTTGACTCTTTAATGGACTGACCTGATTAATACTACACGCCTGTGTGCTTCACCCGATGCCGGTGTCTATGTATTTACATTGTGTACCTTGTGTTGCCCTATTATGTATTTTATTTTTATTTTATTTTCATGTACTTAATGATCTGTTTGAGCTGCTTGCAGAAAAATACTTTTCACTGTACCTCGGTACACGTGACAATAAACAAATTCAATCCAATCTGTGCTAATACTGACCTGCCTATTCCTTGAGTCTCAATTTTGTTAACTAACCTTTTCTGTGATTCTTTGTCAAAAGCATGCATAGAATCGATATAAGCAACACCCATTGCTTTCTCTTCATCAATCCTCTCTGTTACTTCATCAAAAAATTCAATTAGATTAGTATGATCAGCCTTTTCTAAATCCATATTGGATCTCCTAAACTAACTCAAACCTCTCCACGGGCTTGTTATTTATTCCCGGTTTATTTTTTCTAAAACCTCACCCGCCACTGATGTTAAACTGGCCAGCCTGTAGTTACTTGGAATGTCGTTACACCCTTTCATAAATAAGAATGCCCCAATCAAACTCTCCAGTCTTCTGGCACATGCCTCCCCTGAATCTATTATCTAGGGAAGATTGCAAAATTATGACAAGCACTTTGGGTATCTCCACTCCAGCTTCCTTTAACAAACTGGGATGCAAATCATCCTGAGTTATCCACCCTTAAGTATAGCCAGTCTTTCTAATCCATCCTTTCTATCAATTTTCATTCCATCTATTACCGCCACCATCTCCACTTATATGATTTATTTTGTCATCTTCCTTCATGAATACCAGTACAAAATACTCATTATGTATTCTAGCCATGCCCTGCACCTCCAGTCATATAGCTATCAATGCTAAACTTTACCCATTACTATCTACTTATCTTTATCATACCATTAGAAGATTTTGGGATTTTCTTTTATGTTTATTGCCATTCTATTCTCTCATATTCTCTCTTCGTATGTTCCTCTTCACTTCCCTCCTCAACTTGTAATTGGCTTGGTTCTCGCTTGAAGATTTCACCTGACAGACATAATACACCATCTTTTGTCTTTCACCACATTCTCCATCTCCTTTGTCATCCAAGGTGTTTTGGCTTCAGTCCCCTAATTTTCACCCTTGTTGGAATGTACCTACTCTGTAGTGGAACCATTTTAAAGCCATATTTCTGTTATGGCCACTACATCATATTCCCATACGATCATTTGTGCTTGCAGCTCATCAATTTTATTCGCTGCACTTGGTCCATTTACATACCTATCTTGGTCTGTTTCTATCAAATATGGTATTAATTCCTTCTCAAATACTATCCAGCACTCTCTTCCTTTATAACCTTATTTTGCTTTTCAACTTCTATAATCTAGTACCTATTCCCCTGATATGGATTCCGGTGACACTGAAAGATTTGGATTGGAGAGACCACATTAGGAATGAAAGAAGAGGGGAGGCAGGGGATTGGCTGCAAATTGATAAGATAGTATTAGGCTCCTAGGTTATCATTTGAATGATGATACAACAGCATGTTTAGTACAGGCTGTGTGTGGGCTGAAAACAGCTTGAAGTCTTTATCTAATGATCTGATTGATCTGTGGTAATCAAATCATTAGCATCTCAAATCAATAACGTTGAAAGCTGACTACAAATTATGCAGTGCTGCGGATCCAACATTTTGATACTATTAATTATTGCGCAAAGCAATGCAATTTGTTCTAAAAGCATTTTTTGACTTTGTTGGATTGTGCCAGGTATTAGTTAGTTTATGAGCATTCGCCATGAAAAAATGGGAAACTTTCTGCTCAATTCTCTTATTAAAGGTGGCAAATTAGATTGTAATTTTTAACCCCAATTTCCTAGCCATCAACTGGATGACAACTCTGATATGCTTCTCATTTATGACTATGCTGGATTTACTTCTCCACAGGGATTGTGAACAGCAATGTGAAGAAGTTTTTAAACTGTTAGCCCATTCAGCCATGTAAATTTGTGCTTTTTAATCCCAGAAAGTAACCTATTTTACCCACATTGCTCATTGCTGTTCACAGTCTATTAACCATTTGTTTTTCTTTCCTCTCAGCATTGATGCATGCATTGGTCTTTGGGAATGTAACTGCAATCATTCAGCGCATGTACTCCAGGTGGTCTCTGTATCACCACAGAATTAAAGATCTAAAGGATTTCATTCGGGTCCATCATCTACCAAAGCAGCTAAAACAGCGAGTGCTTGAGTATTTCCAGACAACATGGTCTGTCAATAATGGAATTGATGCTAATGAGGTAATTTCCTTCTTATTTTAAATTCTCTGCAGTGAAATAATATTTTAACGTACTATTGAAAATTAATTTTAAACGATGAATATTTTAAACATAACTGCATCTTTCTCACTGCGTGATTCGTTCCTCATTTTCCCATTGTTCTGTCCCCTTTGACTGTCCGATAGTTGAGTTTTGGGCAGGAGTCGGAATGTGTTTGAATACCAATATGTCTCATTCATGGTGTCCGGCTGAGTATCATGTCAGAGGAAACAAAAAGCTGCAGAGCTGGTCAGGGTAAATTTCCACAATGGTTCTTATGCAGAAATTCAGCTCCATGTGCACTTTGTTTCACGCCATTATTGTATCTCCTGGTCCTTCGAGCAAACAGGGGCCGGTGCTGCATCTTGCTGAGGCCATCCTTCACTGATAGCTCTTTCTTTCCCACTCTTCCCAGATTGCCTGACACACTTGAAGATTATTTTCTTACCTTCCCTCCTCTCCTTTATTTAAATTAACCTGCGGTGCTGAATCAAGAGACTGTTTATTAATATGAGCCTGGACAGGACATGTCAGCAATCTATTCACCAGTGCTTACCCAAGAAGGGTAATGTGGTTGCCTTGTGTAGAACTTCACCTTCGGCAGAGAATGTAGTGGGTAACCTGGATTTGACCTCCATGTCTGAATTCCCAAAATGCATCATCTGCAGGTGAAGCGTCCTGTCATGAGTGTTAATTGGTTTTAAAAAAAGTCCCCTACGTCTCCTGAGAAGCCAAACGTCTGACCTTTTTGTCAAAAATATAAGAGTTTAGACACAAGAATTGTTGAAAATACAGGAGGAAGTATTGCTTGATATGCATGATCTTCATTCTGGGTTTGCAAACTATTTGGGAACACCAGCAGCAGTGTTGATGTAGGACAGTGCTTATGCTTGACGTGTAATATGACTGTGATCAAATCAGCTCAAAGCCACAGAGAAAGCTAAATTCTTTTGAAAAATGCTTCTTGCTCCATCTGCTGCTAGCTGCTCCATGTTGAAGTGAATTTTCGTCTCTGAATATTTAAGCATTGCTTTTTGTCATCTGTTTGGTGAATCGGTGCACAGGATGCTATCTTATTCTGGAAAATTAAGATAGTAACCTGGAACAAACCTATAATGAAGAAGTTCTAGCTTGTGATGATTTTCACAGGAATGTAATGGTGATGACAGAGCATGCCTCAAATTCTGGGATCATGAGGTTGCACATCTTTTTTGATAGCCACTTTCCTCCTTCCTCCATGTAATTATGCCCAATCTCACTCCTTGGGTTGAATTTAATGCAACCCTGAGGAGAGGTTGGGTGGTTGCGGTGAGGGGGGTGGGGTGTTTATCCTCGAACTGGAAAAGGAAAGCGGGGTCTGTAGTTCCTGTCAACTATCCAACGCAATGGAATTTTATCAGCAGTGGGGAAGGTAGGGGCGCCTTCCCACCAGAGACCAATTGAGCCCCTTAAGTGCCCAATTAAGGGTCACTTAAGGGCCTCTTCCCATCACCACTGGCATTTTGTACCAGTGGTAGGGGTCACTCTGCTGCGTTGGTATACCGTCAAGTAAAATAAAAACTTATAACCTCCCGTGGGCTGTTGGGGGTGACCTTTCCTAGTTGAGCATGTTGTGGGTCACAAAGATGCTTCCCCCACGGAAACCCCCCCACCCTCAACAACTCAAACTCCCACCTTGTCTGGGGCTGCCTGACTCCAAGGACCCTGACCTTTATACGGGTGGCATCCTTGCTGCTTCTTCTGACATGTTAGAGTCCCAACAATAGCCACTACCCCCATTGCACTGCTGGGACTTGTGAGTTGCCAGCTCTCTTATTAGGATCCCTAGTGGAAGCCCGTTAGCTGCCTGATTGGCACCCATTGGATCGGAGCGTCCTAAAACCGTCGTAGGAAGGCTTGCTCCCAATTTTCTGGCCCGCTGTGGGGACCACAATCCCTTTACTCAGATCCTTTCAGCCATAATGTTTGCACAATTTCAGTAAATCTAACAACTGCATCAAATGCATGAGTAAACCTTAATTTGTTTTTAACAAGCCACTTAACAACCTAAACACAACTCAAGCATGCAAGTTGTAGTTATGTGAAAGAGAGTAAAATTCAGTGGTGTACAGATAACATATAATTGTTATTTTAGGTTGAATGTGAAAAATTGCTCTGCATTAATGCTAAATCTGTCTCTGTGGTAACTTTAATACAATGAGCACTTTGAATTCCCACTTGTTTTCTTTACTCATGATGGACATATAACAGCAAATGCAGTTCCAACACAACAGTATATAAGAACTTGAAGATACAATATTTTAGTCCTGGTTCCTAGTTCTTTCCCCAATCCAGCACTTGTCCTGCTGTTAAGTGCAGCATAATTCAATTTCTCCTCTAATGTTATTTAAAGTAAATGGTTAAAGGGCAGTGCACCAGTGTTATAAATGAATTGAAAGCATGTCTACAACGTGATGCCAGAGTGAAGATTTAGTAACTCTTACACATTAGGATAAAATAGCAAAATTGTCCAGATTTACCAACTTAATTGTATAGTTTATTCCTATTAACAATCCCCAATTTTAACCTCCAGATCACAATTAATATAAAGAGTTTACTCTGAGAGTTTAACTCCAGCAGTCAATAGATAAGTGACCACATTTCAAAATAATTTGCACAGTCTTAGAAATAGTTGTAGGTGTACTGGATAATAAATGTTTCCGTTTTCTTTTCCAGCCCTGCTATATATATCATTTTTTCTAAGTGTTGATTCAGTTTTAGTCAATGTCACTATTTTTATCCATATCTTTTTCTTTCTGTGAGAATATATCTATGTATCATTAAAAAAAACTGTAGTTAGTTATCCGAATGCTTGGTAGACATGTAATGGTAGAGTTGTTTAAATATAGAGAGGGAAGAGTTGCAACCTAGTCAAACAAAGTGTCCAGTTTTAAAACATTGTCCATTTGTCACAGGAATGGAACATGGACGTGTTTCTTTCCTAGTGAAATCTCCTGTCTAATGTTGGAATCTCCCACTCCTCCCTGGCACAACATGGCACAGTCCAACCACAAAGCTAGCAGTACTAATTCTGGCAGCGGGGACATTGGTGTCACTTATGAAAGTTATGGATGCCATTGAAAAACTAAGAACAAAATAACATATTAAACATCGTCCATTTTTTAAAAAATGACTGCAAATCTGCGAATGTATTCAAGGATGTAACATATTATTCAGATTTGTTTGATTGAATAAACCACTTAAGCTTTTTTCTTGTGGTTTATGGCATTATTCACCAACTCTGCGTGTTATAACCTTGAAACACAATTTCAACCATCACTTATTATCTATTTTGAATAGTTTTAATTGGTGTACAGAGCACAGTTCTGCAGCATGAATGCATTGTCTGATTGTAAGAACTTCAATTGTGTTTTTGGCATTATCCCAAACTTTCTATATCACAGTGCCATGGCGCAACTTGCATTTAAAAACATATTCATAATGGTTTACGCATCTATGCTATACTATGATACGTGGTTATATTGGATCTCTGTTGTTAACACCACAGAGTTATTTTTGCCATCATAACAACAGTGACTGCACTTCAAAAGTAATTAATTAATTGTGAAATGCTTTGGAATTTCCCGAGGGCTGAGATGAGGCACAGTATAAATGTCGCTTTTTACTTCCTCTTCTCTGTCTTGCACAAATAAATGTATCTGTCACTGCTAATTTTATCAGTTGAAAGTGCCTACCTTCACAAGAAGGTGATGGTGCCCCTCAGGGCTATACATGCCAAAGGTACATTCCTCAAAATTAATTGTTTTCAGCACGGTGAGAAAATCAAAGAGAAAATTAAAAATGAAAAGGCTAACAATCACTGACAGTGGAGCAACTCTTTCTCATTCTGAGGGAACAGAGTTGCTGCTTTTAAAGGTGAAAAGATTACTGTATATTTGTGTTGTAGCTCAATAAGTACTTTTAATGCTCAGCTAATGGCTGTACTAATGGCTGATTAGATTCTCATCTATCTGGTTTATCTATTTAGTCTATGCACTCTATACATGTATGCGTTCAAAATGAATGCAATCTTCCTGAGAAGACCTTTTGATAAAGAAGCATGTGTTTGTTGATATTAAAGAAGCATTAACTGAATAGTTGTATACTGTCCTGTTAGAATTTATACCATACTGTTCATTGTTTTATCGAAGGATAAAAGTTGGATTCCATGAGGAGATTCTCTAATGCATCTCAGTTCATTTATCTTCCACCTAATTATTTCTTGCTGTCATTAATGGTTATCTTAGCCTTAAAATATTCTGAAAACTGTGAACATTGCTTCATACAATTAGCTAATTTCCATTAACTGACACTGCTGATGATAATGATTATTATAGATATCTGCTAGATTTTACTATTTGAATCATTTTAAATAATATTTGCAATTATTATTTCATGAGGAGTTTTCAGAACCTCCTTCCTGCTCTTCTCCAGTCAGCTCCATCATTAATTATTTCAACATGTATTAACTCTTATCATTTCCATAGCTTTTAAAGGATTTTCCAGATGAGCTGAGGTCAGACATCACTATGCACTTGAACAAGGAAATTCTACAACTTTCTCTGTTTGCCTCTGCCAGCCGTGGCTGCCTTAGGTCGCTCTCCCTGCACATCAAAACCTCTTTCTGTGCTCCAGGCGAGTACCTCCTTCGACAGGGAGATGCATTACAGGCCATCTATTTTGTCTGCTCAGGCTCCATGGAAGTGCTTAAAGGTACCATGGTGCTGGCAATACTTGGTAGGTTCTATAATTCTGCTTTAATTGCAAACAAAACTAAGGTTACTAAATTTAGCATTTTGTTTTCAGAGCAATGACAAGAAAGTAAATAACCCAACTATTATGACTGTTTGATTTATGAGAGCCAATCATGGTTTGTTAGCTGTGTTCCTCTAACTCTGATCTCTTGTACATCCTCCAATTTACAGCCCCACTCCCTCCCCCAGCCATTGGTAGCCAGGCCTTTAGCTGTCTAGGGTCTAAGCTCTGAAATTCCCTCCCTAAACTTTCAAACCTACCTCTCTGACCAAGCCTTTTATCACCTGCCTCAATATCTCTGATGGTTCAGTCAATTCTTTTGTCTAAGTGTTCTTGTGAAGCATTCTGCTTTAATGCACTAAGGCAACATATCAATGAGAGTTCTCGGTTTGTCACAAAATCTTTTGCAATAATCCAGTACAAAATATTACAGAAGACAAAATACAAACATGGGAGGCCAGAATGTGTCTGGATGCTCCATCTGGTGAGTTTAGAAGTGCCTGCTTGCGATTCTTTTTGATACTTGCAGGAAAATCATGAATGTTTTGTTTTAAAAATTTCAGCGAGGTTATTTATCTTTCGTTGACTTTAGGGTTATGTCACGAGTTTAACGTCCTCAAGCTTAGATGAATGTCGAACACACAGTTGTAGGGTCCAAAACCATTTATTATGTACAACATATAGTCCAACATGTAATTTTGTTCTCGGTATACATTTGTTTTACTCAGAAGTACAATCAAGGAGATCCGAAAACTCGGGGGGGGGGAACTTCCTGGCGCCTCATAGTTTCCTGGTGGCAAGGGGTGCATTCAACAGGAAACCCCATTCACCGACAGGACCAGAAGATCCTACTGCCGGCCTTTGACGAGCCACCTCTGCCGCTGTGAAACACACAATGGGTTGCGCGGAACTCCCACCCTCTGAAGTCTATAATTATTTTATGTAGAGCAATAGGAGCAGGCGCCAGTTTCAACTGAAGAATGAGGGCAGTTGCCAACCTGGCTGCGTCAATACCTACTGGACTGCATGTCATTGGGCTGACCCAGAGCTATATATAGTGAGCTGCATTGATGCCGTTTGGCACCAGCAGCCTATTGGCACCATGATAATGAAGTCTTGCACTCACAATGGACTCAATCAGCCACTAATACCATTGGGCAGTCAGCTGGTGAGCTGTACCATCACTCATTGGATACTTAAACTATCTCAATAACTTTGGAGCTTTCAAGGGACAGGAGAGGACGTTTCAAGTGAAGAGTGATCGGGATGATATTTATCAAAGTTTGTGGCAACCCGATGATGGGTATTGTACTAACAGTTTTTCTGGAGAATTACACAATATGAATTCATGTCCATGGAGAGGCAATGTAGTTCCCCACAAAGCGGGAAAGAAAATCAGGCCCTGGCTCATGGTGGCTGACCATAATGTGTCATTGCCAGAAAACTAGGGCTGGATTTAATGTTGTAATGGGAAACACCTCAAGCAGGCCTACTTAACCATGGGAGAGGACCCACATCAAGTCTCCTTGTGACAACTCAATAGGAGGGCAGAAGAGGCTGGCATGGGATTCCTTACTGCCGCAATTTCAATTAGGCTCAATTAATGAGCCAGTTGTCACCCACTTTCCTGAGAAGGCTGCAATTTAGCTATGGATTTGGGATTAAATGGAGCCAATATGGCTCTTCCATGTCCTTGGTAAGGCCGTTCAGCACACACTGTTAGATTTGCCAGTAGACTCCATGGGGAGTGGGGGGGAGGCGAGGAGCTGATTCCCCGTTGGTAGGTACTTGGTATCCAATTGAAGGGCCTGGCAGGTGGCTCCTGAAAGCTACCCTTTCCTCTTGCCTCTGACCACCAACCCCCATCCCCAGTACCCCTCCCATGACTATCACCCTGCATCCCCTATCCTGCCCTCGTTCACTTTTGGCTTGGGGATCCCTGATGATCCTTGGCGTCTGGTGAATGCATTGCCACCAGCAGCCACCACTTCTGCTGGCATTGGTGGCATGAGGAGCAACCAGCAGAGCAGCTCTCCACAGCAAGTTGTCCACTGCTGGGGACCTGAATTGCGGGGACGGCCCACCAGTGGCACTTTTTGGGCTGTCGGGCCTCCCCAGTTCTCTGCTAGATCCCTGACCGGTGGACGAGACCCTCATCAGCCTGAAAAATCACTGCCCTAGTTGTAACTTTCCAGTCCTAAAAATAGGAAGGAGAAAATTTAATAAAGCTTCTTCGCTTTATTAAACATTTGTACCTTAATATTTTACTATAATAATTACAATTTAGTTGCTGACATTTATTTGGTAGTGATGAATTTGCTATGATGAATTCTACCAACTAAACTCGATGCCAGAAAAATAAAGTTTTATACAACTGACATCGGTCTTTCGTCTGGCTTCAGATCCTTTCATAATACGAAGTGCAATCCGTCAGATTCAAGAAGCAAACCTCATTGGTGGTATCTGAATTGAAAAATCCATCAAGTCAAAAATATAATTTAATCCTTAATCTGCCTCTGATCCAGCAAACATTTCAAGTGTCTCAATGTTACAGAAGATTGTGAAATTAACGATTAAACGAACTAGCTACTGATTCACACTTCCATCAATGTTGGCTAGGATTTCTGATTTGGTGTATTGGCTACACAATGGATGGAAAGGTCTTGTGTGTTCATAATTCCAACAGTTTTCCCAGGAAGATATGTGAAATATCTTTGTTACAGTATCTAGCAGCCAAGGAAATTTGAGTAGCCTGTATATCTGACATGTTTGTTCAATTATCAAGTTATCCAATTTGTGTCCACACCTGTAACATAAAACCAGATGCTTTTAATTTAAATATGTTTTGTTGCAACAATAATTTATCTGATCAGCATCCTGCAGCATCAGTTGCCTGCTGTTCAACTCTGGGCCTAAATTAGTTGTCCATGAAGTGTTACTTTACTTTTATAAATTTATCTTCTGCCCATTGACCAAGCATGTCAGTCCAGTTGCAAATTGAACATCTTCATATCCAGTTACAAACTCTCTTTTTATCTTGCTGCTTGACATTTCATAGTTATCAAAATTAATCTTTTCAATTTGATCTTTTTCCAAATGGGACTCACTGAAATTTACTCTGTTCCATGTACACAGCCAATTTGATTCTCTTTGTAAACCTAACCCTTGTGAGAGGTGTTCATATTCACAAAGGCCTTATCCTTCCTTTGTGCTTATAATTATAATTAATTTAAGACAGTCAACTGAACTTTAACTAGTTGATGACTTTGAACTGATTTTTTAACCAAATTAAAAACCTTGGGCGAAATTCTCCAGAAGCGGCGTGATGTCCGCCAACTGGCGCCCAAAACGGCGCAAATCAGTCGGGCATCGCGCCGCCCGCATTTTTGGGGGCCAAGCCCCAACCTTAAGGGGGTAGGTCGGCGCTGGACGAATTTCCGCCCCGCCAGTTGGCGGAAAAATCCTTTGGTGCCCCGCCAGCTGGCGCGGAAATGACATCTCCGGGCGGCGCATGCGCGGGAGCGTTAGTGGCCGCTGACGGCATTCCCGCGCATGCACAGTGGAGAGAGCCTCTTCCGCCTCCGCCATGGTGGAGACCGTGGCGAAGGTGGAAGGGAAAGTGTGCCCCCACGGCACAGGCCCGCCCGCGATTCGGTGGGCCCCGATCGCGGGCCAGGCCATTGTGGGGGCACCCCCCGGGGCCAGATCGCCCCGCGCCCCCCCTAGGACCCCGGAGCCCGCCCGCGCCGCCTTGTCCCACCGGTAAGGTAGGTGGTTTAATTTACGCAGGCGGGACAGGCATTTTAGCAGCGGGACTTCGGCCCATCCGGGCCGGAGAATCGCGGGGGGTGGCCCGCCAACCGACGCGGCACGATTTCCGCCCCCGCCGAATATCCGGTGGTGGAGAATTCGGCAACCGGCGGAGGCGGGATTCATGCCAGGCCCCGGCGATTCTCCGACCCGGCAGGGGGGGTCGGAGAATCTCGCCCCATGTTAAAATAGTCAAAGAAATTCGACCTGAGAATATTAACAAATCGGCTGTTTATTGCAGAAAGGACTCTTCAGTCTAGAATCTTCTTTTACAATCATGGAAATTAATTTGTATTTTGTTGAAAAAAGAGAGGTGTCAATATAGTTTTTAATCTTACACCCATCAGAATAAATGCAAGAATGGCAAATTTCAAATGATCACAGCAATTTATATTACAGGAGAAAAGGGTGCTGATTGGCTGGAAGTTTGACTTGCATTGGCTGCAGCATTACCATGAGCAAAGCAACAGGGAATATGCTCCCCAAACGTTTTGGAAATTTAAAAGAGGAGTAGGTTTGAATAAAAGGTGTGAATCAAGTTCCTTAACCTGTTGTCCAAATTTGTGTGATATTTCGCCTTTCCAATGCAATTCACAGTAGACGAGGCACTTTCCGGGTCCAAAAGTGGCAGTTGTGATCATTTGAAATTTGAAATTCTTGCATTTGTTCTGATGCATGCAAGGCAAAAAACTTCAGCAACATGTTTCTCTTTTCAGCAGTATTCAAATTCTCTACTATCAAACAACAATTTACGTTTCGATACCCATTGGGCAATAGGATGGATTATTAAGATATTGAATTTGCGTCAATCACTATGTGAGTCACAGCACACATAGCTGACAGAACTTCCAAAGCCCAATGACACTCAATTGACTGGACACAACTCCATAGACAAGTATTATTCATTGCTTGCGTTTTAAGGATTTTGGCATGACAATTTCTTCTTTCAAAAGAGATCACTGGTGGAGGAAATAAAGTCACAGCACAGCCATGCTAGTGTGAATTTTGATTGTTTTATTTGTGTGAATTTAGAATATTTGGTACCTCTTATCATTCTGTGAACTAACATTTATACCAGTACACAAGAAATGTATAGAGATTATACATATCTTCTATTACACACAAATGCAATGCTCGCATGTATATAATATGTAGTTCATACCTTATTTGTCAATTATTGTGCCTATTGCACAATTGCTAAAATGTAGCAAGCACAGGACCTCTGTGAAAAGTTATATTGGTTTGATTTTCAAACGCCTGAAGGAATGAGGTTGGGTGTGGGTGCATTTTGAAAATGGTGTTGTCAGATGGCATGTCAATCTTCCAAAACCTCCAGAACACGCTGCTACTTTCAAAGCGATGGCGGGGTGCTGGACACCTGATCTCCTCCAAGCTCCCTTAAGAGTTTGTTAATGGGACGAAGAGAGCCAGAATGAGGTTTTTCAAGTAGAGACCAGAAAAACCAACAATCTGGTGCACATAAGTGCTCATCTATTGGAGAGCCACCGTGTGATGTGGCCATTGAATAAAAGTAATGAAAAAACAGGGGGCAGGATTCTCCATCCCACCGACCCTTTTTCTGGAGCGATGTGCCCCTGCCAGCAGCGGGATCCTCGCTCCCGGCAGCCGGCCAATGGGGATCCCCACACCGTTGGGAAATCCTCTGGAGTAAGTGCACTGCCGGATCTGAGGATCCCGCCGACGGAGAATCCCACCCAGGGTTTTTCGAACCAGGTGATCATTTAGCCACTCGCGTGCACCATGAGACTGCTGGCCTTCTGTCATTCTGCCTACTCCAATCTGAAAAACAACAGTTAGTCTGTCATTGGTGCCATCTGCCTGGCAATATTGCAATCTAGAGCCAGTTCCCACTGCCATGCGGTGCCTGGTGCCACTAATTGGGCACTGAGCTTATATCCAACCTAATTAGTAGATATGTATTTCAAAATAGCATTGTGCCAACAATGCAGACATGGCACAGGGTTGGGACTTGGACGTGACCCGTGCATCGAGTTCCTGATAAAGTATTGGAAAGAATTATTGTGAACTGCAGCAAGTTTTCTGAAATGGAAAGAAAGGAGTTGCCTCACAATGGCTGGAAATATCAATGAGACTGATAATACTGAGTGAAAAAGAAGGGGCACGATCTATCAGCCCCGTGCACCCAATTCGGGAAGGGTGCAGGCCGGTAAATCTCGCGAGAGGCTTCTCCCGAGATTAATTCCAGTCTCGGGTGACTATCTGTGTGGAGTTTGCACTATCTCCCCGTGTCTGAGTGGGTTTCTTCCGCGTGCTCTGGTTTCCTCCCATAGTCCAAAGATGTGCAGGTTAGGTGGATTGGCCATGCAAAATTGCCTCTTAGTGTCCAATGGATTAGGTGAGGTTACTGGGTTACGAGGATAAATGGAGGCATGGGCTTAAGGAGGGTGCTCTTTCCAAGAGCCAGGGGAGTCCCGATGGGCCAAATGGCCTCGTTCTGCACTGTAAATTCTATGATTCTATTAACCGGCCTCGAATCGCGACAATGCCAGGGTGCGCGAGTGGCACTGCAAGGTTGGCAGGGGCACTGCCAGTGTGCAAGGCTGGCAGTGCCAATGTGCCCAGGTGTCATCTCGCCCTTGCTGGGGATCTGGCCCGGGGATGCCCTGCCCTTATGAGGTGTGATGCAGGGGATTCGATGACTCCTTAATTGGTGAGCTGGGTGGGGGGGGAGGATGCAGAGGCTATGGTAGTGCAGAAAATGGGACTAAGTTTGGTCTTGGCAAGGCATTCCTCGCCAAGGCTGAGAACTGAAGCAGAGTCCCGTTTAATAGTGGGATCATTCTCAACACCACCAGTGCGAGGAAACACCTGGTTAAAGGTGCCCAACACGGGACTCTGTTTCATGTCTGTTAAATCGCGCCCAGAGATGCTCTAAATAATTCAGTTATGATAGTGTTCAATAGGTGCTTGTAGAGAAAGAGAAAGAAGCAATGAAATCTATTTGAAATATGTATTGAAGTTGCTGATATTTTGTGGATTTGGTGTAGAAATGTTTTAACAATACCCAAAATATTAGGCTTGATGCATCACATTTTTTCTTAGTGCAGAAGTAACTCAGGACATATGTTCTAGAAATGATAAGGTCAGCACTTTTGCTTTGCAGCATGTACAAAACTGTGCTTTCATTATTCCATTCAATTTAAAGAATAATATTAATCCATTGAGAGATATCTATGTTCTATCTGTTTTTACTCAAAATTGAGATATAGTCTGTCTCTTCGGCGATAAACCCTCTTCATTTTTCTCAATAATATTGTAAATTTGACCACCTTTTGTGCAGAAAATCTCATTCTTTTTCTTGAATTCTCTGACTCAAGGAAGGTCTTTGGCAATTATTTACCAAACCACAAAAAAGTGCCGTGATTTTCCAACTACAGGCAGGACAAGAAGGAAGGCCTTGAGTCTACCTGAGCTGAAGTGCAAGCTGAAACCCCTGCTATTGGCATTAGTATCTAGCCAACTGGGTTAACTGTTCCCCCGCCACCCCACCTCAGTCCTTGCAGAAATGTCCTCCTTCCAGAAAAAACGACAGTAGATTATATTAGATAAATTGCACCCTGTTAGAATTATAGAATTCATAAAATTTCTTCTCAATGATAATAACAGATATTACAAAACAACATAATCTGAATTTTGAATCACCATTGAAGTGCTTCACAAATCAGCCCTATGTTCACTGACCAATGGCGAGTGACCAGGACTGGAGAATACCAAGGTTAAAAATATTTTCACAGTCACAGGGACAATGAGGTTAGTATCATATACCTCGGAATTACTTCTTGACTTATGGTCTTGAGCTAACTTCACCTGTCATCGCCTCCTACCTACCTTCAACATTGAAGGCCATGGCCCTTCAACTTGGCTTCCTGATTTTAAAAATGTAATCATTCCTGATTGGTCGGAAGTGGTATTTCTGACATAGCTGACATGGTAATTGGTGTCTTGAGCGACTCCATGAAACATAAAAACAATATATTGCATTTAAAATAAATAATTAGGGGGAAATACCGAAAAAACACAAAGTTAATTACACTATGCTCATCAACCAATTAACAAGACACAGATTACAGGGCTGACATATCAGTAAACATTCAAATGTATTGCATCTAAGTATTTGACATTAATAGGTTATATTTGTGTTATCTTCAGCGCTAAAAATTCTAAGTGTTCGCCTCCAGACAAAGACATTTACAAAACAGTATGCTTTTTCTCATATACAGAGATTCTCTTTGGAGGCATAAGTAAGATGTTTCCAGAAGTCAAACAGGGAAGTCTGTTTAGGTGATTTATTGATAATTGGAGGGTTTGGAATGCATCCATATTGATGGTAAAAATAAAGGTTGTGAATTAAATTGTCATTAAATTGCTAGAATTGTAATCTAGCAATAGCCAGCTGAAATTTATGCAAAGGGACTTTCATGTTTGGTGACTTTTCAACAGTTTTTCTTGATGGATATGATTTGAGAATAAGCTATGTTTTAACGTTATGTTTTGAAACAAATTTATACAAACATTTTTTAAAAATGAACAAAAGCTGCAGGTATTGAAGGGATGATTTAAAGCCAGTCAAGAGACCCTGTGGAATATTGTGGCTCCTTATCTATTTCAAATGTAGAAAATCGGAGTAATTTTCCTTGAGATTTCTCCTGCTCCATGATGAAAGTTTGGCAGAGAGCCTGTATATGCACACCAGTGTTGGAGAAGAAGAAGCTCCCCTCCCACCCCACCAATAACGAGTTAACTCACTCCAGACTCATTGAGCCTCAATGGTCCACATTGGTTTTGACAGCAAGAGGAGGAGATGGTGACTTGAGACTGACACCCTGAGGGAAAGAGAGGTAGTTGGTTTGTTTAACAGGAATACCGGTAAGTTGCTGAAAAGTGACCGACCATATTCTGGTTAGGCTAAGCTATTAATGGAGTACAATATCCACTGCTTTTAATTGGTCCAATGGACAATTGCAGTGGAAATTTGAACAGTTTCAATTAACAACCAGAAATGAGTCACTTTGGCTCATTCAATGTGGCGCGCACAGGTGGATGATCAGAGTGATGTCGAATAAGATTGGATGCATATTGTGGTCAAGGAAGATGTGCAACTGAAAAAAGCATTTCTTAGCAACAGCAGTGATGACTGAGGTTAATTTGTTCCTTTGGGATTCTACCTGATTTGGGACACTCCAAGAACATAAAATGGAGCAGGAGAGTCCCCATCCCAAAAATCTGTCTATGCCACGGAGGGTGGACTTACCGACCATTACTTTCCCATCCCACTGCCTGTAAATGATTTAGAAGGGTATGGCTTAATTTATTATGGTCCTTTACAATCCTGGTCTGGTCACAAAATCCCTACAGTGCAGAGGAGGTCATTTGGCCCATCAAATTTGCACCAACTCTCTGAAAGAGCAACCAACCTAGGCCCCATAACTCCACCTAACCTACATATCTTTGGGCAGTAAGGGGCAATTTATCATCTTTGGACCGTGGGAGGAAACCGGAGCACCCAAGGAAACCCACGCAGACACGGGGACAAACTCCACACAGACAGTGACCCAAGGCTGGAATTGAACCCGGGACGCTGGCACTGTGAGGTAACAGTGCTAACCTCTGTGCCACCATGCCACCCAGTTGAAAATTACCGCCAATTATGTGGGGAATAATGAGTGGAAACTAATTCCCTCCAGCTTTATGGCGCAGAGTGTAGAGAAAATAACATACGTATGGAAAGGAAGAAATTAGTTATGGCCCATTTTTGCGAAGCTTGAGGCGTGTCAGAAACCGAGCCCTGGAACTTATTATAATAATGGGTTGCCTAATTTAACTCTGGTTGTGACAAATACAAACCTGGATCCAGTTCAAGCAAAAGTCCCACATCTTACCATCCCTCAGACTCGGACGATCAGAGCACTCTCTTGGTTAAATTCTTGAAATGAAACCCAACACAAAAAAATCATTGTGTATCAATTTTATCCAAAGGAAATCCAATATTCCAACAAAATTCAACTAATCACTACTTACTGCCTCTCTTACAATGTCCTTTGCCTGGTCTAGTGTCCCTACATCGCTCCAGTAGTTGCAGTATGGCTGGTGGGAGGCATGATTTTCACTTGGTAGAGACTGCAGCAAATCTTGCTGAGGAGGATCACAAACAGCTCGGGGGGCTTGAAGGCCTTGTTTTGGACAGAAAGACCTCGGCAAGCATGGCAAAATTCTGGGCTGACTAGCTAACTGACGGGCAACAGCAAGAGAAAGTGACAGTGGTGGGAAGACTAGTGATGTCACCCTTAAGAAGGGAGCGAATTTGGGCTTCATGAAGCCACTGCCATTTCCCTGAGGCAGCACCTCAGCAATCCTAGTGACGTGTTGGAGGACTGAAGACTAGACTGTGCTGTGAGACTCTGCAAAACCTCTCTGGACAACAAGTATCTGCAGCAGCCTGAACTTGCATAGCAGCACAATGTGGTATCATGAGCTCAGACTGTTGCAATGGATGCTGGGTTTTCAGACATTATTTCAGATCCACAGGTGTTCCATGAGTTGGTCACCACTCCCATACTGGAGAAGATGGACTCCAACATCTGTACAAAGCCCTGTGCCAAGTTGGAGCCAGACCACTCCGTGTTTCTTGATAATGGTAACAGGGTTTCTGTAAGCCAATATACCAAGCATCTATGTGTGTATCGTCCTTTTTCTGTCCTCATCTGAATCCACTGCAGCAGAATGCGGATGTGAGCTCACCCTCCATTGAGCTGGCATCTATGCAGACCTTTCTTGATGCCCTGGCTGCAGGTCGCTCGTGCCTGGTGTCTCACTGTGTCCAGATTCCTCCTCTATGACACTCTCTAAATTATAAACAATGCCAATGTCAGAACTAGTGGCTGTAATTGTCAGATCCAGTGACAGTGCATCTTCCTCATAAATCTCTTCTTCGTCTCGGACCTCAGCCTTTCACACCCTAGCAGGCCAGCCAGCACTTGTATATCTTAAAGCATTAAGGCACAATGGCGGGGTTGAGGAGAAGCAAGGAGGAGGAAAGCAAAAAGTGCACGGTTGCACCATCTGCAGATTGTGAATCATAACACATTGTGAGATAAGGATGATGTGAAAGTGGACGAGACAGGAACACACCATTTTCTTGGTTCCAGTCCCACCACCGGCAGTCACTCCATTGGTTTCAGGTACTTCATGGGCTGAGGACATTCAGCCTTGTCTGTCCATCACTGGTTAGCTGCCGCTGCCAATTAATGCAGGCCACCATGTCTGGCAAGGGAGAGAGAAGTGTGCCAGTGAGTGTGAATGCAATGTGTTTGGGCGATGTTGCTGCCACAGTTGAATAGCTAGTAATTAAATAAGCTGTGAGATATGTGACTGAGGCTTGCAACAGTGTAAAAGGTGTGAGGGTGAGGTGATGTTATGAATGTGAGATATATGAAGCCTGTTTAATAGAGATTCTTGATAGGTGAGTAATGAAGGTGTTTTGAATTGAGCAAGTATATGAGGTTAGTGATGCAGTTTGTAGGGTTATAACATTTCATAATGCATTCACTGGCCTTGACTGCTTGTATGAGATCATTGAATTTCTTCTTGCACTGCATTCCCTCGTGCCACCTGTTCTCATGTTTTTCCTAGATGTCCCATGAAGCCCAGAACTGCAGGAACTCTCCTCATGCTGCTCAAATGAGAAGGAACTAACATCGTCCTTGCCCATGGCAGTTGGCTCCCAGGATAATCCTGCTGGTGCCTGTGGTCTCTGGAGGCTGCTTTTGAGCAGCTGCATCACCTCACACATTCTATTGGCTGGTGCTCTGAGGGAGACGGCAGGTGGCCTGGCATGTGCTGATGTCCTAACAGTATCCTGCAGTGTAGCCACCCACATGACTTTGTCCTCCTCAGCTTCTTCCCATCATTATTTTAACTGTGTTATCCTTTGTTGTGGGGGCTTTGGAAAAAAGAAGCATTGAAGAGAGGGGTAAATGAGCATAAATCCTTTGAGATTATGGCAGCACAGAAAGGGAATGCAAGTTTGTGGGTATGTGGGTGCTGCATTGGGATACCAGGTGCTCGGTCAGTAAATGCTGCCAGCCTATCCTGTGACAAAAGCTGAATGCCGACCCACAGGTTACATAAAAACATAGAAAATAGGTGCAGGAGTAGGCCATTCAGCCCTTCGAGCCTGCACCACCATTCAATATGATCATGGCTGATCATGCAAATTCAGTATCCCACTCTCTCCCACCCCTTGATCCCTTTAGCCGCAAAGGCCATGTCCAGCTCCCTCTTGAATATATCCAACAAACTGGCCCCAACAGCTTCCTGTGGTGGAGAATTACACAAGTTCACAACTCTGTGAGAAAAGAAGTTCTTCCTCATCTCCGTCCTGAATGGCTTACCCCTTATTCTTAGGCTGTGATCCCTGGTTTTGGATGTCCCCAACATCAGGAACATTCTTCCCGCATCTAGTCCGTCCAGTTCCATCAGGATTTTATATGTTTCTATAAGATCCCCTCTCATTCTTCTGAACTCCAGTGAGTACAAGCCCAGTCGATCCAGTCTTTCTTCATTTGTCAGTCCTGTCATCCTGGGAATTAGTCTGGTGAACCTTCGCTGGACACTCCATAGCAAGAATGTCCTTCCTGAAACTCGGAGATCAAAACTGCATACAATACTCAAGCTGTGGCCTCATCAATGCCCTGTATAACTGAAGCAAGACATCCCTATTCCGATACTCAAATACCCTCGCTATGAAATCAGCATGCCATTAGCTTTCCTCACTGCCTGCTGTACCTACATGCCAACCTTCAGCGACTGTTCCATCATGACACCCAGGTCTCGTTGCACTTCCCATTTTCCTAAACTGCCACCATTCCGATAATGATCTGCCTTCCTGTTTTTGCCACCAAAGTGGATAACCTCACATTATATTGCATTTGCCAAGTATTTGCCCACTCCCCCACCCTGTCCAAATCACCCTGCAGCCTCTTTGCATCCTCCTCACTGCACACACTGCCACCCAGCTTAGTGTCGTCTGCAAATGTGGAGATATTGCATGCAATTCCTTCGTCCAAGTCATTAATGTATATTGTGAACAGCTGGGGTCCCAGCACTGAATCCTACAATACACCACTAGTCACTGCCTGCCACTCTGAAAAGGACCCATTTATTCCCACTCTCTGCTTCCTGTCTGCCAACCAGTTCTCTATCCACATCAATACATTACCCTCAATACCATGAGCTTTAATTTTGCTCACTAATTTCTTGTCAAAAGCCTTTTGAAAGTCTAGATGCACAGCATCCACTGGTTCACTTGTCCACGTTACTGGTCACATCCTCAAACATTTCCAGATTTGTCAAGCATGATTCCCCTTTAGTGAATCCATGCTGACTTGGACTGATCCTATGCTTTCCACTTTGCAAATGCTCAGTTATTTCATCCCTAATAATTGACTCCAGCAGTTTCTCCACCATCAATGTCAGGCGAACCGGTCTATAATTGCCCATTTTCTCTCTCCCTCCTTTTTTAAAGGTCCAACGGTGTCCAACGGCAGTATCTCCACATCCTTTTTAAAAATGTGGCGTTACATTAGCTACCCTCCAATTCATTGGAACTCGTCCAGAGTCTGTATAATGATGGAAAATTATCACCATTGTGTCCACTGTTTCTAGGGCCACTTCCTTAAGCACTCTGGGAGGCAGAACATCAGGCCCTGGGGACTTATCAGGTTTTAATCCTATCAATTTTCCCAGTATAATTTCCTGACTAAGAAGTATTTCCTTCAGTTCCTCCTTCATACTAGACCCTCTGTCCCCTAATATTTCCAGAAGGGCATTTGTGTCCTCCTTAGTGAAGACAGATTCAAAGTATTTGTTCAACTGGTCTGCCATCTCGTTGTTGCCCATTATGAATTCACCTGATTCTCACTGTAAGGGACCTACATTTGTCTTCACCAGTGTTTTTCTCTTCAAATATCTATAGAACATTTTGCAGTCAGTTTTTATGTTTTCTGTAAGCTTACTCTATTTTCTTTTCCCCTTCCGAATTAAATCCTTTGTTCTCCTCTGCTTCATAGAATCATAGAATTTACAGTGCAGAAGGAGACTATTCAGCCCATCGAGTCTGCACCTACTTAAGCCCACACCTCCACCCTATCCCTATAATCCAGTAACCCCACCTACCCTTTCTGGACACTAAGGGCAATTTAGCATGGCCAATCCACCTAACCTGCACAGCTTTGGACTGTGGGAGGAAACCAGAGCACCCAGAGGAAACGCACATAGACACAGGGAGAACATGCAGACTCCGCACAGACAGTGACCCAAGCCGGGAATCGAACCTGGGTCCATGGAGCTGTGAAGCAACTGTGCTAACCACTGTGCTACCGTGAGAGTAAAGGTTTTGGCAACATGTCTCTTCAGCAATGTTCAAGTTCAGGCCTGAAAGATAAGAATGCATGAGACTACAAGGCACATGTTGATGATAGTTTAATTGAGTCATATAAAATTCCCAAGTCCATTCTTTCGATTAAGTATCAGCATAGTAGCATATTTAAAATAAGTGAATGAACATTTCTATTAAAATAGGTTCTTTAACTGCTTAGTGTCAGCTTAAAATGCTGACAAATTTAGAACAGCCTGCCTTTTATTTTAATTGCCCTCAATTAATACCCAGTTTAGAAGTTCACATCAGCAATGCTAGACCCAGTACGCATTTTATCTGTATTGGAGTCTCACCTTCACGGCTTGTCACCGCATATCTGAATTAGAATTTTCACAATCCGTGCCTTCACTTAATATAGATTTCAAAACAAATTCACTTTATTTATAAAACATTTAAAGGTGTAACAAGTATGCTGATAAACTTGAGCGTATAATTCAGGATTTTCTAAACACAGCCAGACTCCATGAATTAAGAATGAGAAAGAAACACTTTGCATTTATATGATTCCTATCACAACCTCAGAATACCCCAAAGGGCTTAATGCCAATGAAGCATTTTTGAAATGTAGTTATTATTGTAATTTTGGAAACACGGCAGTCAGTTTTGTGCATAGCAAGGTCCCACAAACAGCAATTTAACTTTATAGGAGCAGTGAATGGAATGTAACACTCATAAATGAATTATGTCCAGGCCAAATGTGGATTGTCCATCATAAGTTCTTGGCTGTGGGAAGATACCAAGGGCAGCATTTAATGCCACCTGCCAGCTGGAGGTGAGTTCAGAGGTTGGGGGAGTTTGTGTGCTCAGGCAGGAGGGTGTGGGATGGAAATGCCACCACCTTCCCATTCCCCTCCTATTAAATGCCAGCTGGGACAGCTGGTAGACAGCTTCCATCTTGGAAACCAATTGAGGCCCTAAGGGCCACTTAAGGTCTCATACTGCAGCCGCAGGTATTCAATCAATGGGGAGGCCACCCACCAAACCCTGGTCCCTATGTCGGGCGGTAACCCATCCCTGAGAACCTCATCCCATGCTAATTATCTGATTCGGAGCAAACTTCTGCATAGACCCCAGAGGACTACCAACAGTGGCCACTTTTAGAACATTGAACCTAGGACCCTGGAGCTGTGAAGCAACAGTGCTAACCACTGTGCTACCGTACTGCCCATAATGTTGAATTTTAAATTTCTCCCAGTCCTCAGGCTTGCTGGCATTGCCATTGAGGGATTGAGATGTTTAATGGTGAGAAACCATTCCAGGTGATCTGCTTTTGACAGCTATTGTGTGCCAAATTCTCCTGCAAGGTGACAAGTAAATAAAAGTAAGGTTGGCAATTAAAGAATTTATGAAAATTGGCATGGGAGAAGCATGGTAACAGGTGGGGAGTGTGATTATGTTGAAGTGGAGGAAGAGGTTTCAGAGTTTTTTGAAGCGGTAGTGTTTTACTGGAGCTCTGTAACTGTGATCCAGCGTAGAGAACTGAATTACCCTGAGGCAGATATCATTCTGAAGGGTTGGTTGTGGAAGTGTAGTTTCAAGATGGTGATAAGTGTGGTGGTTTCCAAGAGGGGCAATCAAATCAAGGAACAGATGTGCCGTGTTGCCTTGCCTGCCCTGTTAAGAATGAAGAACATCTTGCAGCTCTGGAGTGAGAGAGTTGGCAGTCGCTGCCATGCTGCCTTCCTCCAGCTGGCATAAGTGACAACTCTGGGTGATTTGGTATTACTCACACTCAAGATTTGGTTTATACTTCCTTCAAAGTCCCCAAGAAGGGCTTGGAGCTCTTAATGAAGTTGCCATTTGATCTTAAGGCTTGTTGCCATTTCCTGCTGCCTTCTGAGCACAGATGGCACTTGAATATTCATAAATCTGTCCAACTATAATGTAATTATTAATAAGACATGCAGCAAGGTTGTTTGGGATGGGGTGGAAAGAGCCAAGAAATGCTGATAAATAGCAAGGACTGAACAGTGCAATTGGCAGGCTGTGTGGAATTTTCCTACTTGTTCAGCTGCTTGAACCAGATTTAAACCAGTTTTACATCAATGCTTGCACCAATGGCTGTGCAACTTATCAAAACCAGGAACATTTTGTGTTTCTCCTTCTAAAAGCCAGTGGCAGATGCGCCACTTTTTGAAGAAAGAATGCACACAGTGTAAATCACGTCAAGGAAATTCTGAGCCGATAGTGTTGCATCACTTAGTGCAATTTAGTTGGCCACAATTGGCAGATAATTAGCTCTGTCATTAATAGGCTGACATCGCTGGTAAGAAAGCAGCAACTGCTCTTCACCTCTGAGCTCCACCCAGCAAATATTCTGAAGTTCAGTTTTTAGCATTGCACCACATTCTGTGTGTGCTCTGTCACTTCCAAAGTAGGACCTCAAAACAAATCCTTCAAATAATGAAATCTGCCCAAGCCCAAGAAGTTTCTTTGTAATCTAAGGGATATATACTTTTACATTAAATGTATTAATTTCTTTCAAACTGTGCCTTTTATTGTCTGATGTTCTTGTTGTTTCATGCAGTAGTGAGCATATCCATGGTTTTACTTTTACATGTAAAGAAGCACATGTTAATTTAATTTGATTAGACCGAAAAATTAGTGCAGTGCAGCTCACTTAATTTCTTATCATTTTGAAATATACAATCTTATTTACATGTGAAATGTTATATCATTACTTTCCCAAACACTTCCTACTGAAATGTGCTTTCTTCCTGGTGTTC
This sequence comes from Scyliorhinus torazame, assembly GCF_047496885.1. NCBI lineage: Eukaryota > Metazoa > Chordata > Chondrichthyes > Carcharhiniformes > Scyliorhinidae > Scyliorhinus > Scyliorhinus torazame. The sequence continues at coordinate 120,518,422 of NC_092712.1, read as the reverse complement.
ATATAGAATCAAAGAATGGAGACAGCTCCATGGAGGAGGCCATTCTCCGCATTGTATCTGTGCCAGCTCTCTGAGCAACTCATGAGTCTCACTCCCCTGCACTTGCCCTGCATTCCTGCAATTTTGTTCTTATTGCTAATGTGTGTGGAGTTTGCACGTTCTCCCCATGTCTGTGTGGGTTTCCTCCGGGTGCTCCGGTTTCCTCCCATAGTCCAAAGATGTGAGGGTTAGGTGGATTGGCCATGTTAAATTGTCCCTTAGTGTCCAAAGCTGTGTAGGTTAGGTGAGGTTATGGGGTTACAGGGACAGGGCGGGGAAATGGGCCTAGGTTACAGAGGGTCGGTACAGACTCAATGTGCCGAATAGCCTCCTTCTGCACTGTAGCAATTCTACGGTTCTATTCTATGACTTCCTCGTCAAACAAGGAGACGTTCCACTCTTCCAGGTCTTCATCAGTAAGGTTGTCGCCCTGCTGCTGAGCCAGGTTATGCAGGGCACAGCAGAACACCATGATACGAGAGACCCTCTGGGGACTATACTGATGGGCCTCAACAGATCTGTCAACGCAGCAGAAGAGCATCTTGAGGAGCCCAATGCACTGCTCCAGCACACACCAGGTGACACTGTGGGCCTCGTTGTAGCGGGCTTCTGCTTCAGCCTCAGGACTCTGCACTGGCGTCATCCCCAAGACATTTGTCCCCAACAACCTATTCCTGCAGCCTGGGTGTCCCTCGAAAATTCTATGAATTTGCAAAGGTGATGCTGTCATGCACGCTCCCTAGAAAACGTGCACAAATGTGCATGAACCTCATCTAGTGGTCACACACCAGCTGTGCATTAAGGGAGTGGAACCTCTTCCTGTTGAAGAACAGGACTTCTTGATGCCATGGGGCACGTAGAGTAACATGGGTCCAGTCAATCCCCGCTTGCACCAATGGCAGACCAGCTGTGGTGCTGTATCCCGCAACCCTCTCATCTTGCTGGGCCTGGTCCAGGTCAAAATGGATGAAGTCCAATGCCCTTGCATAGAGTGCACCCATAGAACCATAGAATACCTACAGTACAGAAGGAGGCCAATCAGCTCTTCGAGTCTGCACCGACCCTCTGAAACAGCACCCTACCTGGCCCACTCTGACACCCTATCACTGTAACCCCATAACCCTACCCAACCTGGAGATTCCTGGACACTAAGGAGCAATTTAGGATCACCAATCCACCTAACCTACACTTCTTTGGACTGTTGGAGGAAACCAGAGTACCCGGACGAAACCCATGCAGACACGGGGAGAAAGTGCAAACTACACACAGTCACCCAAGGCTGGAATTGAACCCGGGTCTCTGGCACCATGAGGCAGCAGTGCTAACAACTGAGCCACCGTGCTGCCCGTGAACCCACAAATGCACTTTCTGAGCACATGTCTGAAATGCCACACAGGTCACCCATGGAGCCCTGGAACAAAGCTGCCACATGGAAGTTGAGGGCTGCTATGAACTTCACGGGCAAAGGGAGCGGGTATCCTCCACTTCCACATGACACCAAGCTGGGGAGAATGTGGCACAGGTACCCCACTGTCTCCCTGGTGAGGTGGAGTCTCCTACGTCACATGCTGTTCGACAGCTCCATGAAGGACAGACGAGTCCTGTATAGCTTCGGTCTCCTTCGCCTTCAAACCCCCTGTTTGGCTGGTGAGGTCTCCGGCCCTTTAGCCTACCCTGCGGCTCCCTGGTTTTCAGCCGCTGGGTGTTACCTGGGTGCCACCGTTTGTTGATGCTGGAGTCTGTGCTGCTCCACTGCTGTAAAAAGAAGAATTGCCCGCTCCACTGGTTCCATTCTGATATCTCTCGGTAAGCTGCAAAGGATGAGACAGAGAGAGACAGGCAAGTTGGTGTCGCAGCCGCTTAACCTCAGTACCCCCCACACTCATTGGCCTCCTGGTATTGGAAGCAGCCAGTCCTACACTTTACCTGGTGGCTACCGCTCACACACATCTCAGATGTCGTTCGATCTCCATAGCATAACCGCCACACTCAATGCCCTCGCCCCCTTCAGAGTCGCTTCTGGCCGCCTGTCTGGTTGTCATCTTCCTTAGTCTCTTCGTAAATGAGGATTCTAACAGCGGGTTTCTATGGTTATCCCATCCCTCATGGGCAGGATCACCTGGAAGTTCTGCCCACCTTGGGGGCTAATGGGTCTTCTATGACAGGTGCTGGGGTCTGGCACTTATGCAGACATAGTCCCTCTCTATCCCATGCAGCCAAGAATTTATCCTTGAACCCTGTATGTTCACCCCTATCCTGGCATCTGGTGGGTGGGAAGATTCAATGAGACATAAAGATTCGACTTTAATCTCTACATTATAAGGCATTCAAATTTATACAAATCAGGTTTGCGGCCTTCCTTGGGGTGAATCGATCACATTATAAGGGAGGGCCCGGGAAGATCGCATTCTGAAATCTGGCCAACTCAAATCCTGTTTTTGCTATCTCATGATATTTTGCGGACATTATGTAATTTGCGCCATGCGGCAGAATTTTCTCATTTTGTGTTTCTGTGGTAGTCACCACTAAGTAGTATTACATGTATTATAGTACGGCCGTATAGTAGAGGGACATGGGTAAATCCCTGCCTGCTGGCTCCGCCCAGTAGGCGGCGTATAAATGTGTGTGCTCGCCGGTGCTGCAGCCATTCTGGTTCCAGCGACAGGAGGCACAACATCTTTGCTCAATAAAGCCTCGATTATTCCACTACTCTCGCCTTTGTGGTAATTGATAGTGCTTCAATTTATTGAGCAAAGGTTTTTAAAACAATGGGTCTCCGCATCAAGCCTGATCGCCTGCAGCTGAGCACTCAAGCAGCCAACGCTACGTCCGCCTTTGAGCACTGGCTAGCCTGCTTCAAAAGCTACCTCCGAACATCCGCTGAGGAACCCTCGGACTCGCACAAGCTCCAAGTCCTTTATTCACGGGTGAGCCCTGACATTTTTCCTCTCATCCGGGATGTGCCCACTTACTCCGAAGCGATGGAGCTCCTGAAGGGACATTACGTTCAACCAGTAAATCAGGCACCACCTGGCCACGAGACAGCAACTCTCCGGGGAGTCTCTGGACGATTTCTGGCGTGCCCTGCACATTCTAGGTAGGAACTGTGACTGCCAGGCAGTTTTGGCAGTCCAGCACATACAACTTTTAATTTGAGACGCTTTCAATATGGGCATAAGGTCTACGTACGTCTGCCAGCGGCTACTGGAAGGGGGTACGCTTGATCTTGCAGGAACTAGGCAGCTCGCTAACTCGATAGAAGTGGCCTCCCGTAACGTCCAGGCATACGCCCCCGACCGCGCGGCACCATCGTGGGCCCCACCAGCTGCCGACTCCAGCTCACCGCAGGCCTGCGCCGCGCGGCAGCCAGCCAACCCTGGCGGGCCCAAGTGCTATTTTTGCGGGCAGAACAAACACCCCAGGCAGCGCTGCCCGGCGCAGAGCGCGACCTGCAATGGATGCGGGAAGAAGGGGCACTTTGTTTCTGTTTGCTAGGCCCGGTCGGTCGCCGCTGTTTCCAGGCCTGGCATTCCTGCACCCCCCACGTGCGACCCAGGGGCGCCGCCATCTTCCTCATTGCCAGCCACGTGTAGCCCGTGGGCACTGCCATATTCTTCACTGCAAACCACGTGCAGCCCGTGGACGCCGCCATCTTTGATGCCTTCCGCCATGTGTGCCCCGTGGGGGCCGCCATCTTCGGCGCCATTTTGGGCGACGTCTCAGGACCCCTGCTCGTCTGGCCGTTCATCGCCTGCCGCTACCTCCACCACCGCTGACCAGCCCGGGGCCTCCCAGCATCTGCCGCAGCTCGCCTCGATCACTGGACCAGTCCCAGCTCCACAACCTCGCGACCGCAACAACAACAGTGAAGATCGATGAGCACGAGACAACATGCCTTTTTGACTCCGGGAGCACGGAGAGCCTCATCCACCCAACTACGGTAAGGCGCTGCTCCCTCCCAGTACACCCAGTCACCCAGAAAATCTCCCTGGCCTCCGGATCCCATTCCGTTGAAATCCGGGGGTACTGCATCGCGACCCTCACTGTCCAAGGCGTAGAGTTTAGCAGCTTCTGGCTCGACATCCTCCCCCACCTCTGCACTGCCCTGTTACTCGGCCTGGATTTTCAGTGCCATCTCCAAAGCTTAACCTTAAAATTCGGCGGACCCCTACCCCCCCTCACCGTATGCGGTCTCACCACCCTGAAGGCCAACCCACCTTCCCTGTTTGCAAACTTCACCCCGGATTGCAAACCCGTCGCCACCAGGAGCAGACAGTACAGTGCCCAGGACAGGACCTTCATCAGGTCAGAGATCCAACGGCTTCTGCGGGAAGGGGTCATTGAGGCCAGCAACAGCCCCTGGAGAGTTCAAATGATAGTAGTAAAGACTGGGGAGAAGCACAGGATGGTCATTGACTACAGTCAGATCTTCAATCGGTACACGCAGCTAGACGCGTACCCCCTCCCACGCATATCTGACATGGTCAATCAGATTGCGCAGTATCGGGTCTTTTCCACAGTGGACCTGAAGTCCGCCTACCACCAGCTCCCCATCCGCCCGGAGGACCGCCAATACACTGCGTTCAAAGCAGATGGCCGCCTCTATCACTTCCTTAGGGTTCCCTTTGGCGTCACTAATGGAGTCTCGGTCTTCCAGCGAGAGATTGACCGAATGGTTGACCGGTACGGACTGCGGGCCACCTTCCCGTACCTAGATAACGTCACCATCTGCAGCCACGATCAGCAGGACCACGACGCAAACCTCCAAAAATTCCTCCAGACCGCCAAACTCCTTAATCTCACGTACAATAAGGAGAAATGCGTGTTCCCCACCAACCGCTTAGCCATCCTTGGCTATGTCGTGGAAAATGGAGTTCTAGGGCCCGACCCCGACCGCATGCGCCCCCTCATGGAGCTCCCACTTTCCCACTACCCCAAGGCCCTGAGACAATGCCTGAGGTTTTTCTCCTACTATGCCCAGTGGGTCCCTAATTATGCAGACAAGGCCCGCCCACTCATTCAGTCCACAGATTTTTCCCTGACGGCTGAGGCCCGCCAGGCCTTCAACCGCATCAAGGCGGACATCGCCAAGGCCACGATGCACGCGGTCGTCGAGTCCCTCCCCTTTCAGATCGAGAGCGATGCATTGGACGTAGCTCTGGCCGCCACCCTCAACCAGGCGGGCAGGCCCGTGGCCTTCTTTTCCCGCACCCTCCATGCCTCCGAAATTCGGCACTCCTCTGTCGAAAAGGAGGCCCAAGCCACTGTGGAAGCTATGCGACATTGGAGGCATTACCTAGCCGGCAGGAGATTCACTCTCCTCACTGACCAACGATCGGTTGCCTTCATGTTCAATAACTCACAGCGGGGCAAGATCAAAAACCTTGAAGTGGAGGATCGAGCTCTCCACCTATAATTACGAGATTTTGTATCGCCCGGGGAAGCTCAACGAGCCCCCTGACGCCCTAACCCGCGGTACATGTGCCAGCGCACAAGTGGACCGACTCCGGGCTCTCCACTATGACCTCTGCCACCCGGGGGTCACCCGGTTCTTACATTTCGTCAAGGCCCGCAACCTGCCCTACTCCACTGAGGAGGTCAGGACCGTCACCAGAGACTGCCAGGTCTGCGCAGAGTGCAAGCCGCACTTCTACCGGCCAGATTGCGTGCACCTGATGAAGGACTCGCGCCCTTTTGAACGCCTCAGCGTGGACTTCAAAGGGCCCCTCCCCTCCACCGATCGCAACATGTACTTTCTGAACGTGATTGACGAGTACTCCCAGTTCCCTTTCGCCATCCCATGCCCCGATATGTCTTCTGCCACAGTAAGTAAAGCCTTCCACAGTATCTTCACTCTGTTCGGTTTCCCCACCTATATTTACAGTGATCGGGGATCCTCTTTTATGAGTGATGAGCTACGTCAGTTCCTGCTCAGCTAGGGCATCGCCTCAAGCAGGACGACCAGCTACAACCCCCGGCGAAACGGGCAGGCAGAGAGAGAGAACGGGACGGTCTGGAAGGCTGTCCTTCTGGCCCTGCGGTCTAAAAATCTCCTGGTCTCCCGCTGGCAGGAGGTCCTCCCCGACACGCTCCACTCCATCCGGTCGCTCCTCTGCACCGCAACTAACGAGACCCCTCACGAACGTGTGTTTGCCTTCCCCTGGAAGTACACCTCCGTGGTCTCGCTCCCAACAAGGCTGACAGTTCCTAGACCCGTCCTCCTTCGGAAGCACGTGCGGCCCCATAAGTCGGACCCCTTGGTTGAAAGAGTCCACCTCCTACACGCGAACCCGCAGTACGCCTACGTGGCTCACTCCGACGGGCGCCGAGACACAGTCTCCCTCCGGGACCTGGCACCCGCTGGATTCCCACCCCCCCACCCCCCCCCCCCGGCTGCCTCATTCAACCCTGCGCCACTCACTCTCCCTCCAGCAAACCTCACTGCTGCCCCTGCCCCAGTAGGATCCGTCCTCCACTGGTTCCACTCAGGGGTGACGAAGACGAGGACAACACGTTCCCGAGTCACAGGTGACCAAGTCGGCGCCCACATCACCATCAGGACTGAGGCGACCGCAGAAGAGGGTCAAGGCAACCAACAGACTGAACTTGTAAAGTTTTTCCACCACCCCCACCGGACTCTTTTTTTAACAGGGGGTGAATGTGGTAGTCACCACTAAGTAGTATTACATGTATTATGGTAAGGCCGTATAGTAGAGGTACATGGGTAAATCCCAGCCAGCTGGCTCCGCCCAGTAGGCGGCGTATAAATGTGTGCGCTCGCCGATGCTGCAGCCATTCTGGTTCCAGCTACAGGAGGCACAACATCTTTGCTCAATAAAGCCTTGATTATTCCACTACTCTGGTCTTTGTGGTAATTGATAGTGCATCAGTTTCTAAGTGTTGTCTCAGGCAGGAAAAGCAGAGATCAGCCTGACAGCAATCCTGCTGGGTTTCCCCACCATGTTTTCAAACACTTCAGAAAAAAAGAAGAAGAAACGGTCCCATGACAACACGCTGGCCCCGCCAGTATCCTCGGCTGCTGAGAGATTGGGGCGCCCTTTTAAAACAATAAAAGGACAAAGTCCTCACGGTCACAGGAACTCCCCGCATGGACATAGACCCACCCCAAATCATACCAACGGACACCTCCCACCCTGGCAGTGCCACTTCCAGGGTACTGCCTGGACATGATCACTCTGCCTGTCAGTTGTAATTACCTCTGCGCCCCCGTCAGCGACTCTTTGCCAAGTTCACATTAGTCCAGACTTTGTTGTAAACTCCAACAACGTCACGTCCTGTCAGCGGAGGGTGGGGGGGCGGGGTCAGTGAATACCTAATGTGGGGGAATAATATAGCAGAGAAGCCCGCAAGTGAAATGTAACCTTTCATGGCGGGAACCCCATTTCATTGTTGGCTGGGGAGTGGGGGGGGGGGGGGGGGGGGGTGTCTCTTGAATGGAAAATCCCAACAGCGTAAAAGCTGTTTGGGGACTCCTGTTGGATTCTCCACCTGCATCAGCTTTCCTGCCCGCCGAAATCCGAGGCGGAGAATCGCAGCCCATATTCCAGGTGTGACCTAACCAGAGTTTCATTAACATTGAACATAACATAGAACATAGAACATAGAACAATACAGCGCAGTACAGGCCCTTCGGCCCACGGTGTTGCACCAAAACAAAAGCCATCTAACCTACACTATGCCATTATCATCCATATGTTTATCCAATAAACTTTTAAATGCCCTCAATGTTGGCGAGTTCACTACTGTAGCAGGTAGGGCATTCCATGGCCTCACTACTCTTTGCGTAAAGAACCTACCTCTGACCTCTGTCCTATATCTATTACCCCTCAGTTTAAAGTTATGTCCCCTCGTGCCAGCCATTTCCATCCGCGGGAGAAGGCTCTCACTGTCCACCCTATCCAACCCCCTGATCATTTTGTATGCCTCTATTAAGTCTCCTCTTAACCTTCTTCTCTCCAACGAAAACAACCTCAAGTCCATCAGCCTTTCCTCATAAGATTTTCCCTCCATACCAGGCAACATCCTGGTAAATCTCCTCTGCACCCGCTCCAAAGCCTCCACGTCCTTCCTATAATGCGGTGACCAGAACTGTACGCAATACTCCAAATGCGGCCGTACCAGAGTTCTGTACAGCTGCAACATGACCTCCCGACTCCGGAACTCAATCCCTCTACCAATAAAGGCCAACACTCCATAGGCCTTCTTCACAACCCTATCAACCTGGGTGGCAACTTTCAGGGATCTATGTACATGGACACCTAGATCCCTCTGCTCATCCACACTTTCAAGAACTTTACCATTAGCCAAATATTCCGCATTCCTGTTATTCCTTCCAAAGTGAATCACCTCACACTTCTCTACATTAAACTCCATTTGCCACCTCTCAGCCCAGCTCTGCAGCTTATCTATATCCCTCTGTAACCTGCTACATCCTTCCACACTATCGACAACACCACCGACTTTAGTATCGTCTGCAAATTTACTCACCCACCCTTCTGCGCCTTCCTCTAGGTCATTGATAAAAATGACAAACAGCAATGGCCCCAGAACAGATCCTTGTGGTACTCCACTTGTGACTGAACTCCATTCTGAACATTTCCCATCAACCACCACCCTCTGTCTTCTTTCAGCTAGCCAATTTCTGATCCACATCTCTAAATCACCCTCAATCCCCAGCCTCCGTATTTTCTGCAATAGCCTACCGTGGGGAACCTTATCAAACGCTTTGCTGAAATCCATACACACCACATCAACTGCTCTACCCTCATCTACCTGTTCAGTCACCTTCTCAAAGAACTCAATAAAGTTTGTGAGGCATGACCTACCCTTCACAAAGCCATGCTGACTATCCCTGATCATATTATTCCTATCTAGATGATTATAAATCTTGTCTCTTATAATCCCCTCCAAGACTTTACCTACTACAGACGTGAGGCTCACCGGTCTATAGTTGCCGGGGTTGTCTCTGCTCCCCTTTTTGAACAAAGGGACCACATTTGCTGTCCTCCAGTCCTCTGGCACTATTCCTGTAGCCAATGATGACATAAAAATCAAAGCCAAAGGTCCAGCAATCTCTTCCCTGGCCTCCCAGAGAATCCTAGGATAAATCCCATCAGGTCCCGGGGACTTATCTATTTTCAGCCTGTCCAGAATTGCCAACACCTCTTCCCTACGTACCTCAATGCCATCTATTCTATTAGCCTGGGGCTCAGCATTCTCCTCCACAACATTATCTTTTTCCTGAGTGAATACTGATGAAAAATATTCATTTAGTATCTCGCCTATCTCTTCAGACTCCACACACAATTTCCCATCCCTGTCCTTGACTGGTCCTACTCTTTCCCTAGTCATTCGCTTATTCCTGACATACCTATAGAAAGCTTTTGGGTTTTCCTTGATCCTTCCTGCCAAATACTTCTCATGTCCCCTCCTTGCTCGTCTTAGCTCTCTCATTAGATCCTTCCTCGCTACCTTGTGACTATCCATCGCCCCATAACCTCCTTGCCTTTGCGCTCTCTGCCCCCATTTATAAAGCCTAGAATCCTGCGTGCCTTTTTCATCACTTTTCCAACCTGCTTTGCCATCTTCAATGACTTGTGTACATATACTCTCAGGTCTCTCTGTTCCTAAAGCCACTTCAGATTTGTGCCCTGTGTTTTATATTGTACATTTCACTTCACACTTCCTTATATTAAATTTGATCTGCCAAGTCTCCATACATTCCATCAGCCTGCCTATATCCTCTTGAATTCAATTGCTGTCCTCCTCACAGTTCACAATACTTCCAGTTTTGTGTCGTCTGCAAAGTTTAAAATGGTACCCAACTATAGGTCCTAAACTTACATCAGGAGCCCCGCTATGTACAGTTTAAAAATAGATCACTTGTTATTTTGTTCAAAATTGTTGAATAATAAAAACTACACAGGATCAAGCCAAAGCAATGCAACATGGCAGCAGGAGCATAACCACAGGAGTGGGCCTTTCAGCCTTACAAGCCTGTCCCACCATTCAGTGAGATCATGGCTGACCTGTGGCCTAACTCCATGTACTGCCTTTGGCCGCGATCCCTTAATATCTTTGCTTAACAAAAATCTATCTATCTCAGATTTAAAATGAACAACTGTTCTAGCTTCAACTGTTGCTTGTGGGAGAGAGTTGCAAACCTCTACCACCCTTTGCTTGAAGAAGTGCTTCCTAACATCTCTCCTGAAAGGTCTAGCCCTATTTTTTAGACTATGACCATAGTTTTACAATCTCCAGCCAGTGGAAATAGTTTATCTTTATCTACCCTGTCTTTCCTTGTTAATATCTTGAATACTTCGATCAGATCACCCCTTCATCTTCTAAATTCTAGTGAAAATAGGCCTAATTTGTGTAATCTCTCTTGGTAACTTAACCCCTGTAGTCCAGGTATCAATTTTATAAACCTACGATGCACTCCTTCCAAAGCTAATGTATCCTTCCTAAGGTGTGATACCCAGAACTGCTCACAGTACTTCAAGTGGGTCTAACCAGGATTTTGTATAGCTGCAGCATAACTTCCATGTCTTTATACTCCAGTCTCTAGATATAAAGGTTAGCAATCCAGTAGCCTTTTTGATTATTTTCTGCACTTGTTCGTGGCATTTTAAAGATCTATGCACCTGAACCCTAAGTTTATTTGGACATCCACTGCCATAGAATCCCTACAGTGCAGAAGGAGGCCATTTGGTCCATTGGGTCTGCACCGACTCTCTGAATGAGCACCCTACCTAGGCCCAATCCCCCACCCTATTCCCACCCAGGGACAATTTAACATAGCCAATCCACCTCACCTGCACACCTCAGGTGACTGTCTGTGTGGAGTTTGTTCGTTCTCTCTGCCTGGGTTTCCTGCGGGTTCTTCGGTTTCCTCCCACAGTCCAAAGATGTACAGGTTAGGTGGATTGGCCATGCTAAATTGCCCCTGAGTGTCCAAAGTGTTCGGTGGGGTTGCTGGGTTGCGGGGATGGGGTGCCGTGGGCTTAAGTAAGGTGTTCTTTCCAAGAGCTGGTGCAGACCCGATGGGCCGAATGGCCTCCTTCTGCACTGTAAATCCTATGACTATGATCTTTGGACTGTGGGAGGAAACCAGAGCACCCGGAGGAAATCCATGCAGACATGGGAAGAATGTGCAAACTCCACAGTCACCCGAGGTCGGAATCAAACCCAGGTCTTTGGCGCTGTGAGGCAGCAGTGCTAACTAACCACAATGGCACCATGCCGCCACATTACTTAACCACTTCCCATTCAGAAAGTATCCTGCTCTATCCTTTTTTGGTCCAAAATGGATAAGCTCACACTTGCTTACATTGAATTCCAGCTGCCACAATTTTGTCCATTCACCTAGTCTGTCAATATCTCTTTGCAATTTTATGCTATCATCCAGACTGTCTACAATGCCGTCTAACTTTGAATCATCAGCAAATTTGGATATATGACTTTCTCTGCTATCGTCCAAGTTGTTAATGAATAATGTGAATGATTGAGCTACCAACACAGATCCCTGCTAATTAGAGTACTTAACCATTATCCCTGTCACCTGCCACTCAACCAATTTCTTAACCATGTCAATAATTTGCCGTCAACTATGTGGGCTTCCACTTTAGTTAACAGTCGGCCTTTTGACTAGGATGAGCATGAGGTCAGGTGTAATGCCTGGATCTGGTATGTCTCTCTTTTGGGGACCATGAATTGGATTCAATTTGAATTGGGTTTTGGAGCAGGCGAGGAGCTGGATTAGGGGTTTGCCCCTGTCCACATTCTGAGCTCTGGTTTTGTAACTCTGATAAAGTACTAATTTTAAAAAGCAGTCTCTTATGTGGGACATTATCAATTGCCTTCTGGAACTTCATATAAATAACATCCTTAGACATTCCCCTGTCCACTACCTTAGTCACTTCGTCAAAAACTTCAGTGAGATTTGTCAGGCATAGAATCATAGAATTTACAGTGCAGAAGGAGGACATTCAGCCCATCGAGTCTGCACCAGCTATTTGAAAGAGCACCCTACCCACGCCTACACTCCCACCCTATCCCCATAACCCAGTAACCCCACCCAACCTTTTTGGACACTAAGGGCAATTTATCATGGCCAATCCACCTAACCTGCACATCTTTGGACTGTGGGAGGAAACCGGAGCACCCGGCGGAAACCCACGCACACACGGGGAGAACGTGCAGACTCCACACAGACAGTGACCCAAGCCGGGAATCGAACCTGGGACCCTGGAGCTGTGAAGCAATTGTGCTATCCACTTCCTTGCTGACCTTCCTTTCATGAATCCATGCTGGCTCTCCCTGATCGATCAAACTTTTTCAAGGTATTCAGTTACCCTATTCCTGATCATAGACTCCAGCAATCTCCCCACCACAGATGTTAGGTTAACAGATCTGTAATCCCCTGGTTTTCCCGTTTCACCCTTCTTAAAAACTGGAGTGACGTGCAATTTTCCAATCCAAAGGAACTAGTCCTAAATCTAGGGAACTCTGAAAGATTATGGTGTGGATGCTTATTCAAAGTATCGTGTTGCATCTTTGACTTTGTCTACGTATATGCTTCTGGAACCCACCTCTTCATTCACCTGAGGAAGGAGCAGTGCTCCGAAAGCTAGTGATTCAAAACAAACCTGTTGGACTTTAACCTGGTGTTGTAAGACTGCTTACTGAAAGACTATAGTTAGAGTCTAAATTCCTTTTCCTTGGAATTTTCATTACAGCAATATTTTTGAATTATTTTACAGTACTGATATTAATCTCGATATTAATGTTTAACATTGGCTTTGGCAACATTGGCCTATAATATCTGGTAGTAATAACACCAAGGCTGTCAGAGCCTGCCATGATTACAAGGTAAAACTGACAGGCACGTCTGTTTTCCCATTATATTTTTATTCATTCATGGGATGTGGGCGTCAGTGACTGCCAGCATTTATTGGCCATCATTGATTACCCTTGAATTGAGTGGCTTACAAGGACATTTCAGAGGACATTCAAATGTCAACCACATTGCTGTGGATCTAGAACCACACATATGCCAGACCAGGTAAGATGGCAGATTTCCTTTTGGGCATTAGTGAACCAGATGGGTTTTTGTGACAATCGGCAATGGTTTCATGGTCAACATTTGACATTTGATTCCAGATTTTCAGTGAATTCAAATCTCGCCATCCGCCAGAGAGCATTACCCTGGGTTTCTAGTGAAAATACGACGCGCACATGTGCACATCTTTCACTGTTCACAGTCCAGGATTTCACAAAGATAGTAATGGCCCCCAAACGGATGAAGCAGGTGCCCCAAACTTCAGTGGCAATGCACTGGACATGGTAAAGGCATCCTGGGATGTGTTTTGCCCCAGTCATGGGAAAAGGAGGTCAACTAACCTCACCACCCTGACTTGGGAAGAGACGGCCAGTTTGGTCAGCATCAACTCAGCACATAAATGGTTCACTGTCCAGTGTAGAAAAAAGATGAATTATCTCATCCGTACAGCCAGGATAAAACAACCACCTCCTCACTCTTAACTTTCAATCTCACAAGCCGATCAGGCATTTGCAGTGTCACATTCTGTCGGAGTCTTGCACACTTCCAGCACGAAGGGCATCACCAGATATCTCACACACAGTTTGATATATTTATCTCGTCTCACATCCTGTGCAGCTCGCACCCTCAACCCTTACACAAGTCCACTCAGCATACACAGAGGCAGGCATCCTTACCTGCCTTAGCATCCGCACTGCTCCCAGTCTCTCCATCTATCTTTATGCAGGAGAAGTTCACCCATAACAAAAGGAAGAGATCCCAGACTAGGGGAGGTTTGCCTGAGCTCAGGCTCCTCACTCAGTTTGAAGAGCCTGCAGCAAAGCTGGCTGGTGAGGACTGGGACCATGCCTGCACCAAGCAAGTGAGAACACATCATCAGCTCATCATTCACCTAATGATGAGTGAATGATGTGAGTGCTTTGTAATGTTGTTGACTATGCAGTAAATCACTAATTATCACTTCTCTCTTTGACAGGCAGAAAATGTGAGCCAGTACCTCAGTCCCAGCCCCCAGACCACCTGGAATGAGAATCCTGAGGACCCACTAGATGTAGGGTCATCATAGCATTACACCAGCGGAGAGACACACATCTCAGTGGGACCGAGTTCTACAGCAGGCTCGGTGTCAGAATCTGGTCAGCACAGCACAGATTCTGGTGCATAGCAGTTGGAGGCCGGGACATCAAAGGTCACTGACACTGAGAGGACTACTGGAGGCAAGGATTCTGCGGAGTCTCCCTCAGATTACAAGCCTCTGGACTTGGCGTTAACGCAGATGTTGGAGCTGCAATGACAGACACAGGTGTATCAGACAGGGTTGTCAAATGCAATCAACAGATTGCAACTGATGACGGAGGAGTCCATCTGCATTCAGTCTGAGGTCACAGCACTGACATGCCAGTGCACCGAGGCCAATAGTGGTAGAATGGTGGCTGCCATAGAGAACCTGATCCAGGATAACGGGCCTGCTGTGCTCTAGGAGTTGCACTCCATCATTGCAGACATAGGAGGGATCTATCAGTGGCTAAGCGAGTGGAGGCACCTCAGCCTCATTCCAGATGAGCATCAGCGGCTAGGCACCCCCGGGGGGCCATCCAACCAGGTGACTCAGAGAGCGACTAGCTGTAGCGGTAAGGTTAGAAAAGTTAAGAAATACTGGCAGTACAAAGGTTGCACACATGCTCACACTCTGTATGAATTTTGCACAAATGGAAATAGATTTTCACTTCTCATGTTGTGCATACCTCTTCTATCTGATAATATTTCTTATGGCTATCCAAGTGTTTACAGATTTCCTCCCCACGCCTCTTTGCTGATGTCCCATCAAGTGCCTCAGCTGTTACGGTGTGTAGAACCTTCTCATAACAGTCTTTGTCCATACTCTGCTCAGACCCAACATGAGTCAAGTGACAGCCTCAGAGAACTTTCTGCTTGGCCAAGGCATCTCTGAGATCTGCATCAGGGTTTCATCTGATGTTGATTCATAAGTGTAGAACCTGGAAGCTGCTTCAGTCCCCCAATACTTCTGGATCTTAGAGCACTCAATGTGTATCTGAGATGATCAAATGTGGATGCAAACAGAAACAGGGCCTCTTTCATCATCCTGCATGTATTTTCTGTCACCTTGAGTGTGCTTTACTTCCAATACTAAATTCTGAGCTCTTACGTGCTCTTGTTTGCCTGCAGCATTATCTCATTTCCGGGTGTACATCTGAGCAGCACCCCAACTTTAATTCCCACCTTCCCACCTCCATGTTTTGCAGCTTTAGAAACTTGATACATGTTAGTCCTTGAATTTCCTGCTAAATGGTTAAAAATGTGCGACGTAGGAATTGAGTGCAGAGACCCCATGTAGCTGATGTGGTCATGGGAGTATGAAGCACTGGTCCATAAAGTCTGGCGAGCATCTCCTGATATTAACCCTCGTCCAGAAGGTCAGTCAAAAGCGGTATGTGCAACTAGCAATGGCACTGGTGAGCCTGGTTTCCATGTGTCAGACTGTTCAGATGAATATGTGTAGTCCTGAAATGGAATCAGAGGGAGGCTGCAATGTATCTGATGTTTGATCAATATTTTTTGAGTCCTTAAGAGCTACATTGTAACCAAGGGCTGGTTTAGCACACTGGGCTAAATCGCTGGCTTTTAAAGCAGACCAAGCAGGCCAGCAGCACGGTTCAATTCCCGTACCAGCCTCCCCGAACAGGCGCCGTCATGTGGCGACTAGGGGCTTTTCACAGTAACTTCATTGAAGCCTACTTGTGACGATAAGCGATTTTCATTTCATTTTCATACATGGAGTGTGAGCATTTTGGGGAGCTCAGTTTCTGCGGCTAGGCATCAGGAAATTGGGAGATTCCAAATGGAAGCACGGTCATGAGTGGCAGGCAGATTTCAGAATATGCTGCTCATGAGGTTTTCCAATGAAAGATGAGATGGACTGTAGCCTTACATCCTTCACCGAGAGTTACAGCTGACTGTGTCCTACGGATGTATGTGAAGCTGAGGACTGAATATGATGAAGAGGCACCAATACTTGTGTTGCATGAGCAATAGGCTATGTGGAAAAACTGACATGTGGAATCAGAGTCGACCTCACAATGAAGGCGATATCCACTGAATGAAGATTTACCTCCATGAGGAGCCTTGACACAATAAAATACACTCTGCAATACAATACAATCTGTAACCTTGTGGCCGGCATATCCCCCACCAAGCCAGGGTATCACAACCTGACTCAATGAAGAGTACAGAAGGGCATGCCAGGAGCAACATGAGGCATATCGAAAAATGAGGTGTCAACCTGGTGAAGCTACAACACAGGACTAATTGGGTGCCATAAAGCATAAGTAGCAAGTAATAGACAGAGCTGAGCAATTCCACAACAAACACATCAGATTTAAGCTCTGGACTCCTGCCACATCCAGCCTGAAGGAGGAGGCTCCACAAATATCCCTATCCTCAATGATGGAGGAGCCCAGCACATGTGTGGAAAAGAAAAAGCTGAGGCATTCGCAACGATCTTCAGCCAGAAGTGCCGAGTGGATGATCCATCTCGGTCTCCTCCAGAGGTCTCCAACATCTGAAATATAAGTCTTCAGCCAATACGATTCACACCACGTGATATCAAGAAATGGCTGCAAGTACCGGATACAGCAAAAGCTATGGGCCTTGACGATATTCCAGCGATACTAGATTTCATAGATTTCATAACATTTACAGTGCAGAAGGAGGCCATTCAGCCCATCGAGTCTGCACCGGCTCTTGGAAAGAGTACTCTACTTAAGCCTACAGCTTCACCTATTCCCATAACCCAGTTACCCCACCAAACCTTTCTGGACACTAAGGGCAATTTAGCATAGCCAATCAATCTAACCTGCATATCTTTGGACTGTGGGAGGAAACCGGAGCACCCGGAGGAAACCCACACAGACACAGGGCGAACGTGCAGACTCCGCATAGGCAGTGACCCAAAACGGAAATCGAACCTGGGACCTGGAGCTGTCAAGGCTTGTCCACCATCTACAACGCACAAGTCAGGAATGTAATGGAATACTCTCCACTTGCCTGAATGAGTGCAGCTCCAACAACATTTTAGAAACTCAACATCATCCAGGGCAACGTATCCCGCTTGATTACTCCCCCTTCCACAAACATTCCACTACCGATGAACAGTGGCAGCCACGTGTTTCATCTACAAGATGCACTGCAGTAACTCACCAAGGTTCCTTTGACAGCACCTCCCAAACCCATGACTACTACCATCTAGAAGGACAAGAGCAGTAGATACATGTGGTCCCCACCACCTAGAGGTTCCCCTCCAAGTCACTCACCACCCTGATTTGTAAATAGATGGCCATTCCTTCTCTGTCGGTGGGACAACATCCTGGAATTGCCTCCAAAACAGCATAGTGGGTGTACCTACACCTCAAGGACTGCAGCGGTTCAAGATGGCAACTCACCACCACCTTCTGAAGGGCGACTAGAGATGGGCAATGAATGCTGGCCTAACCATCGATGCCCACATCCTGTAAATTAATAAAGAAAATACAGGTGTACTGCCACGAATGCCCGAGGGTAGCAGTGCTCCTCCAGTCCCTTTTCGGCTGCTGCAGGCAGTGGAATGTTGGCGGGATGCATGAAAAGACTGCACCATCTCAACTGTGTTCACAAAATGCCCTGTTGCCGTAATTATCACAATACACAAAGGCCACATGCTCCTGAGGCTGCTGTATCTTCCAAAGATGAGGACATTGTGACACTACAGAAAACCTACAAATTGAAGTGATTCAACTGAAGAAATTGAAGTGGTGCATTGTGATGAGAAGGATAGCAACAAAGGTGGTAAGGTGGACCCAGCATGGCAGGTGCTGGTGAAAGAGAATTGTCATAGCTAGTCATCATCATTCTCCTGGAACCTAGGTTATTGGTGTCTCACATGCACACCTACCTCCTCTGGCCCATACTACGGCCTCTTCCTGTGGATCCTCATCTCCCTCGCCATCATTGCTGTCCGCACTCTTTTCACCCTCTTCATCAGAGGACATGTGCAGCTTCTCCATTTCAGTATCTAGCAAGATATCCCCCTTTGAAGCGATAGGTTGTGTAGGGCACAGCAAGCTATTGTTGCTAACTTTTGGTTGGCTCTTAAATGTTGCTCATTGCGTCTTTACTTAATTTGCTCTGTTTCTATAACCTTTGCTCTAGTGTCGCCAGGTATCTTTATGATACCGTCACGAGGTTCAAGTTCAAGTACTGATCAATAACTCAATACACCAGTTAGTAAGTTTCAAATCAAAACACATTTATTATACACAGTCAATCACTACTCATGCATAAAAATCTACTTTCTAGACTATCTCTAACACTATAGGCCTATACTTAGCTTTGGACTGGCCCACCAGGTCAGGGGAACAAATGGCCTTTCGTTCTGAATCTGCAGGCTTCAAAGCTGGTACGGACTAGTAGCTAGGAGTGCCTATCTCGTAGCGTGTGTTGGCTGGAGACTTACTTGGTTGGTGCAGCAACTTAGGCAGTTCACTGTCATGGGTTGGTTTGATCTGCTGAGTGACCCTGCCAAGAAGGACGATTTGAACTTGAGGACTCTACTTTATAGTCCCCAGGGGCTTCCTGCCCCTTCGGGGCGGACCCTGTACCTGGTTCCAAGTGATTGGACTGCGTTCCGATCACTTGGATCGATTTCTCCAATACTGGAGCCGTTCCCTGATTGCTGGGCGGTCCCTGAGTGTCCGTTGACTTTCCTTTGTCTTGGCTCCTGCTGGCGCCGAGGAGTCTGGCTTGCCTTATTCACCTTAAATGTTTCAATTGTTCCCGGGGATCGCTCATTAATATGCAGATGGCTGCTGGTTTCAGTGCTGTCTGGGTTTCTGCAAAGTCTAATACACAGGAAACTTTGCACCTGCTAGTTTTTGCCTGTGTTGGCTGAATTTCCCTGCAGTCTTTGCGGGTCACCATTTTAAGTCGGGAAGTGGCGAACCCAGGTGGCTACACTATGATAATGCGAGACACTTTGGAGAGTGTACTGGAGAGTGCTACTGACCTGTCAAGAGATCAGAAACGCACCATCAAAATGTCAATGGTCTGTGTTACAATCCCAGTAGATGTTATAAATGGACTGGAAGATCCCAGAATAGAACCCTGGCTCAAAAGGCCAGTGAACTGTATTTTTTTATAAAACTGTATTTTTAAATAAAACACAGAGGAACCGCTAATTAGATTAAACAACAAAGAAAAAGCATTTATTAAACATGAAAAAATTGGATTATGATACAATATGACTTCACTCCCCCCTTAGCTGAACAATTGTACATAGGTTTTAGGATTAACACAGATTACAAAGTACACATAATTTTACAATGGTCTCATTAATACAAATTCCCTTTTAAGCACACACGATGACTGTGGGCAAATGCATTCTCCACTCTGAACCCAAAGTAAATGTTTGTCGAAGTCTCCTCAGAATCTCCCCAGATGATTATCATGTGAGAGTTTCTAAACTCCATTCTCAAAAACAATTTAAAATCTTCTCTCGTAAGTCTGATTTCCTTTCACAATTTGCATTCCAAAACCCCGACCAGATTTTCCAAATGGCACTTTTAAACAAAATGTCCACTCCACTTTTAACAGCTAATGCAGTCCAGGATTTTACACCAACTCCTTTAGGATTTGTTTGTCATAGTTGCTGTGCAAATTACTCGCAATTGGTTTAATTCTTGATTCCTAGATTATATAAAATTACATCAAACCATTCTATTTACCTCTGAGATCTGCCGTCCCACTTTAAATTTAGATACTGCAACTGGTTTTTTTAATTCAGAACACTTTTTTTTACTCTTCCATGAATTCAACTGAACAATACATTGGTCTCTTAGGACGCGTCCTTCAAGACGCGCGACAATGCAGAATCGCCGAGCAGAAATTTATAGCCAAGTTCCGCACACATGAGTGCGGCCTCAACCGGGACCTGGGATTCATGTAGCATTACATTCATCCCCCACCATCTGGCCTGCGAAATCCTACCAACTGTCCTGGCTTGACACAATTCACACCTCTTTAACCTGTGGTTACCCCATCTCTGGATCTGTAAAAATTTAATCACCTGCTAATGGTCGCATTCCAAGCATTGTCTGGCATCTTTGAATTTGTCTATATATATGTTTCTGGAACATACCTCTTCATTCACCTGAGGAAGGAGCAGCGCTCCGAAAGCTAGTGACATCGAAACAAACCTGTTGGACTTTAACCTGGTGTTGTAAGACTTCATACTGTGCTCTTAACTTCAGTCATCTTAAGTAATTATTTTTGTCCCAATTCCCTGGATTATATCTTGTTCCTTCGGAAGTCTGAATCTTTGCAACTCCTTGTCCTGTCCAGCTTTTCCTGACAAAGTTGAGAGCTCTTTACTCCCCAGTGTCCTGTCTCCAATTGCCCTCAAATTAGCTGAATTCAATTTTAAAGCTTCCCTTCCTTACAAGACCCCAGTTGCTAAACAACAACTTATCCTTCTCTGGGCTTTTATTTACACTTCACCCTGCAACTCTCTACAAGCATATTCGAATCATAGTTTGAACTTATCGAACCCCACATATTGCAAACACCATTGTCCAGCATGAATCTAACGAGAGGTTTAACCCTTCCTGCCACAGAAACATTAAATTAAACATACTTAAAATTATACCTCATTTCTAATTTTTACCAATACAAATATAAATCCCTTAAAACTGCCTTAGTTTTTCTAACATCTGCTCTACCAATGAGCGTGTTGCAGAAGAGCAGGAACATTTTCCCGGATTCCACCGAATAGGCATTATCAGCCATGTGTTGTGGGTAGCCTTTGTCACTGAGGAACCAATCCTGGATATGGCGAGGACCCTCAGATTTGGGGCACCTGCGGCTGACTTCAGATGTATGAGTCTTGGCAGTTTCCAGGTATCTGGTACATGCCTGCGTAATCTGCTTCTTGTGGTTGCAGACCAGTTCTACATTGAGAGAACAAAAGTCTTTCCTGATAATGAATTGTACTGGATACTGCCAGGGAGCTCTTAAAGCCACATGACTGCAGTCAACTTCATTGCAGTGTTGACGTAAGCCTACTTGTGACAATAAAGATGATTATTATTAATAGCACCCTGCACCTGTGGGAGTCTGGTGATAGCATAAAAACTCACAGCTCAGGCAGCCTGGCTGGCATCATCCAGGGATAACTGGACATAATTGTAAGACTTGCTAAATAGGGTGTCAGTGAACTCAAAGAACAAAGAACAAAGAACAAAGAAATGTACAGCACAGGAACAGGCCCTTCGGCCCTCCAAGCCCGTGCCGACCATACTGCCCGACTAAACTACAATCTTCTACACTTCCTGGGTCCGTATCCTTCTATTCCCATCCTATTCATATATTTGTCAAGATGCCCCTTAAATGTCCCTATCGTCCCTGCCTCCACTACCTCCTCCGGTAGTGAGTTCCAGGCACCCACTACCCTCTGCGTAAAAAACTTGCCTCGTACATCTACTCTAAACTTTGCCCCTCTCACCTTAAACCTATGCCCCCTAGTAATTGACCCCTCTACCCTGGAGAAAAGCCTCTGACTATCCACTCTGTCTATGCCCCTCATAATTTTGTATACCTCTATCAGGTCTCCCCTCAACCTCCTTCGTTCCAGTGAGAACAAACCGAGTTTATTCAATCGCTCCTCATAGCTTATGCCCTCCATACCAGGCAACATTCTGGTAAATCTCTTCTGCACCCTCTCTAAAGCCTCCACATCCTTCTGGTAGTGTGGCGACCAGAATTGAACACTATACTCCAAGTGTGGCCTAACTAAGGTTCTATACAGCTGCAACATGACTTGCCAATTCTTATACTCAATGCCCCGGCCAATGAAGGCAAGCATGCCGTATGCCTTCTTGACTACCTTCTCCACCTGTGTAGCCCCTTTCAGTGATCTGTGGACCTGTACTCCTAGATCTCTTTGACTTTCAATACTCTTGAGGGTTCTACCATTCACTGTATATTCCCTACCTGCATTAGCCCTTCCAAAATGCATTACCTCACATTTGTCCAGGTTAAACTCCATCTGCCATCTCTCCGCCCAAGTCTCCAGACAATCTAAATCCTGCTGTATCCTCAGACAGTCCTCATCGCTATCCGCAATTCCACCAACCTTTGTGTCGTCTGCAAACTTACTAATCAGACCAGTTACATTTTCCTCCAAATCATTTATATATACTACAAAGAGCAAAGGTCCCAGCACTGATCCCTGTGGAACACCACTGGTCACAGCCCTCCAATTAGAAAAGCATCCCTCCATTGCTACCCTCTGCCTTCTATGGCCTAGCCAGTTCTGTATCCACCTTGCCAGTTCACCCCTGATCCCGTGTGACTTCACCTTTTGTACTAGTCTACCATGAGGGACCTTGTCAAAGGCCTTACTGAAGTCCATATAGACAACATCTACTGCCCTACCTGCATCAATCATCTTAGTGACCTCCTCGAAAAACTCTATCAAGTTAGTGAGACACGACCTCCCCTTCACAAAACCGTGCTGCCTCTCACTAATACGTCCATTTGCTTCCAAATGGGAGTAGATCCTGTCTCGAAGAATTCTCTCCAGTAATTTCCCTACCACTGAAGTAAGGCTCACCGGCCTGTAGTTCCCGGGATTATCCCTGCCACCCTTCTTAAACAGAGGAACAACATTGGCTATTCTCCAGTCCTCCGGGACATCCCCTGAAGACAGCGAGGATCCAAAGATTTCTGTCAAGGCCTCAGCAATTTCCTCTCCAGCCTCCTTCAGTATTCTGGGGTAGATCCCATCCGGCCCTGGGGACTTATCTACCTTAATATTTTTTAAGACACCCAACACCTCGTCTTTTTGGATCACAATGTGACCCAGGCTATCTACACCCCCTTCTCCAGACTCAACATCTACCAATTCCTTCTCTTTGGTGAATACTGATGCAAAGTATTCATTTAGTACCTCGCCCATTTCCTCTGGCTCCACACATAGATTCCCTTGCCTATCCTTCAGTGGGCCAACCCTTTCCCTGGCTACCCTCTTGCTTTTTATGTAAGTGTAAAAAGCCTTGGGATTTTCCTTAACCCTATTTGCCAATGACTTTTCATGACCCCTTCTAGCCCTCCTGACTCCTTGCTTAAGTTCCTTCCTACTTTCCTTATATGCCACACAGGCTTCGTCTGTTCCCAGCCTTTTAGCCCTGACAAATGCCTCCTTTTTCTTTTTGACGAGGCCTACAATATCACTCGTCATCCAAGGTTCCCGAAAATTGCCGTATTTATCTTTCTTCCTCACAGGAACATGCCTGTCCTGTATTCCTTTCAACTGACACTTGAAAGCCTCCCACATGTCAGATGTTGATTTGCCCTCAAACATCCGCCCCCAATCTATGTTCTTCAGTTCCCGCCTAATATTGTTATAATTAGCCTTCCCCCAATTTAGCACATTCATCCTCGGACCACTCTTATCCTTGTCCACCAGTACTTTAAAACTTACTGAATTGTGGTCACTGTTACCGAAATGCTCCCCTACTGAAACATCTACCACCTGGCCGGGCTCATTCCCCAATACCAGGTCCAGTACCGCCCCTTCCCTAGTTGGACTGTTTACATATTGTTTTAAGAAGCCCTCCTGGATGCTCCTTACAAACTCTGCCCCGTCTAAGCCCCTGGCACTAAGTGAGTCCCAGTCAATATTGGGGAAGTTGAAGTCTCCCATCACCACAACCCTGTTGTTTTTACTCTTTTCCAAAATCTGTCTACCTATCTGCTCCTCTATCTCCCGCTGGCTGTTGGGAGGCCTGTAGTATACCCCCAACATTGTGACTGCACCCTTCTTATTCCTGATCTCTACCCATATAGCCTCACTGCCCTCTGAGGTGTCCTCTCGCTGTATAGCTGTGATACTCTCCTGAACAAGTAGCGCAACTCCGCCTCCCCTTTTACATCCCCCTCTATCCCGCCTGAAACATCTAAATCCTGGAACGTTTAGCTGCCAATCCTGCCCTTCCCTCAACCAGGTCTCTGTAATGGCAACAACATCATAGTTCCAAGTAGTAATCCAAGCTCTAAGTTCATCTGCCTTACCCGTAATGCTCCTTGCATTAAAACATATGCACTTCAGGCCACCAGACCCGCTGTGTTCAGCAACTTCTCCCCGTCTGCGCTGCCTCAGAGCCACACTGTCCCTATTCCCTAGTTCTCCCTCAATGCTCTCACCTTCTGACCTATTGCTCCCGTGCCCACCCCCCTGCCATACTAGTTTAAACCCTCCCGTGTGACACTAGCAAACCTCGCGGCCAGGATATTTATGCCTCTCCGGTTTAGATGCAACCCGTCCATCTTATACAGGTCACACCTGCCCCGGAAGAGCTCCCAGTGGTCCAGATAACAGAAACCCTCCCTCCTACACCAGCTGTTTAGCCACGTGTTTGTCTGCTCTATCTTCCTATTTCTAGCCTCACTGGCACGTGGCACAGGGAGTAATCCCGAGATTACAACCCTCGAGGTCCTGTCTTTTAACTTTCTGCCTAGCTCCCTGAACTCCTGCTGCAGGACCTCATGCCCCTTCCTGCCTATGTCGTTAGTACCAATATGTACAACGACCTCTGCCTGTTTGCCCTCCCCCTTCAGGATTCCCTCTACCCGTTCGGAGACATCCTGGACCCTGGCACCAGGGAGGCAACATACCATCCTGGAGTCTCTTTCACGTCCACAGAAGCGCCTATCTGTGCCCCTGACTATAGAGTCCCCTATAACTATTACTCTTCTGCGCTTTGACCCTCCCTTCTGAACATCAGAGCCAGCCGTGGTGCCACTGCTCTGGCTGCTGCTGTTTTCCCCTGATAGGCTATCCCCCCCGACAGTATCCAAAGGGGTATATCTGTTCGAGAGGGGGACAACCACAGGGGATTCCTGCACTGACTGCCTGCCCTTTCTGGTGGTCACCCATTTCTCTGCCTGCACCTTGGGTGTGACCACACTTACATAACTGCGATCTATGACGCTTTCCGCCACCTGCATGCTCCTAAGTGCATCCAATTGCTGCTCCAACCGAACCATGCGGTCTGTGAGGAGCTGCAGTTGGGTGCACTTTCTGCAGATGAAGCCATCCGGGACGCTGGAAGCCTCCCGGACCTGCCACATCTCACAGTCAGAGCACAGCACCCCTCTAACTGACATTGCGTCAATTAATTAAAATTAAAATTTGTCTTTTTTTTTTTTAATACTTTTTTTAAATTTCAAAGTTACTGTCAACTCCTGTATACATTTGGGAGTAGATGCTTGAGAAATCCCACAGAGGTACGCAGTGGAGTCCTGCAATGAGCTACTCACTCAGAGCAGCAGTGACTTTGAGAACCATTGGCAATGGGTGGCCTCCCACTCTCTGCAGCATCAACCCCTCCTGGAGAATGTGGCAGATGTGAGACACCACATCCGGAGATATGCAAATGCATTGATGGCACTATTTCTTACTCACCTGGAGTTATGAGTAGCATCCTCTGTACACTCTTGGTCTTGCCAGACACCTCTGCTCAATTGTTCTGCCAGCCTTAACTTCTGGGTGTTGAGCAGGCCCTTGTTCCTCAGGGTGAGGCTCTTCCCTTTGCCCAGTCTGGTGATGACAGGCCCTTCTCCTTTTTAGTTTCTGATTGTCAGGATGAAGGCAATATTGGCTGCTTCATTCATGTTTTCCTCTGGCGAAACATTGAACAGAGACATGGTTAAGCATAAGCCTGCAATGGTCACCTTCTTGTTCCTTAAAAGGGAGTGACTTTGCTGCAAATGGGTTAATTGCATCACCTCTAAGTCCCTTGGCAGCACTAGTGCAGACTTCGGAATCACCTGAAGCACACCGACCACCCCAACAATGAGAGCCCTCATCAACAACCGCAGTTTCCATATCAGTGCTTTGACACGGGTTTGGATCTGAAAGAATCATAAAATCATAGAGTATAGAATAGGTCCTTCGGTCCATCAAGCCTGTACTGACAGAAATCTACGCTAAATCTAATCCACAGCCCAGCATTTGGCCCATAGCCTTGAATGTTGTGACATTTCAAATGTTCATCCAAGTACCATTTAAAGATTGTGAGGTTTCCTGCCTCAACTACCCTCCCAGGCAGTACATTCCAGATTCCCAGCACCCTCTGGGTGAAATGACTACTTTACCTCAAATCCTCTATGAACCTTCTTCATTTCACTTTAAAATGATGCCCCCTTGTTCTTGACCCTTCAACTAAGGGGAACAGCTGCTTTCTATCCACCCTGTCTATGCCCCTCATAACCTTATACACCTCAATCAGGTTCCCTCTCAGCCTTCTCTCCTCCAAGGAAAACAACCCCAACCTACCCAGTCTCTTTTCATAGCTGAAATGCACCATCCCAGGCAACATCCTGGTGAATCTTCTCTGCACCATCTCTAGTGCACTCACTTCATTCTGCCAGGTCCTAAACGCCTCAGGCAGGGCACCCTGATGATGTCTCCTTTATTTTACACAGCTTGCAGTGGTGGAATGAGTTTGCTGGAGGCAGGTGGCATGTCCCCATATCTGAGTCTGCCAGCTGCAAGGTTAACCAAACTGCATTTTGTTCCACGGCCCCGTTTCCATTGGTTCCTTCTGATATTCGGGATTTTCCACATGAATGAGTCAACGGGTCTTTGCAAGGCCACAATCAGAATTATACACTGACATGAAAGCGCAGTAAGAGTAAAGGTACCAAATTCCCTATACTGGCATTTGACTGGTCCTAACATGGCTCAGCTGTGCCTTCCTCGCCACTAGGAAAATCGGAATTGATTAGGATGCCCCTTCAATTGGCCCACAAGAGCAGTGGTCAATTCTTCCCCTGAGAGCCCTCCCCTGGCAAATTTTTAATACTTTCTTTTTCAACTGCCTCATTAATTCAGCTTGGAAAATGTTGGTGCTGAGGTTCTACTACCAGACTAGCTTCAGCCCTCCCCCTGTAACTGCAGAAATCCCCCCCATTGTACTGGAGGAGAATCATGTTCAGGTTTCTGTCCCTCCAGTAGCACTCCTTCCTGATCCTCTAATCCTTGATCTCATTGTGATAGTCATGGCTATGTCTGTCTTATCCCCTGAACCCTTTAATCTTGATATCCCAATGCCCCATGTATGACCTCACCCTTCACCATCTTTAGGACCATTGCATTGTAACCCACAGAAACCTACTCCATCCCCCTCATGAAACAATCGAGTACCTGCTCTTCCTTAACCTCATTCCCATCTACAGGCTTCCCCTGGCTGACTGTGCCATCTGCAGCCCAATATGAACGCAGAAACCCTCAGGGCCGACATGTGGGAGGGACTGACCATGCCCTGCATACACTGTGCTGATAACAACTGACACAGGACTGACAGGCCCCACAATCACGTGTCTGTGTGCATCCTTCCCAGTCTCTAATGCTCCCACCACCCAGTGAAGTCATTGCCTTCCAGCCCCTTCCCTGGTCTCTATCTTGTCTCACATCACCCACAATGAAGCCTTGTCCCTCCAGCCCCTTCCACCACCACCACCACCGGACCCCACCTAATCACTGGTCTGGAATGGAGAACAATGGGCGAGATTCTCCACTCCCGCGCCGGTTGGGAGAATCGCCTGGGCCGCCAAAATTTCCCAGGACGCCGGTCCGACGCCCTCCCAAGCGGCGGGAACGGCCTGGTCGAGTTCCGCGGGCCGCAGGCCGGAGAATCGCCGGAGACACCCAAAATGGCGATTCTCCGGGACCCCCGCTATTCTCAGGCCCGGATGAGCCGAGCGGCCAGGCCAAAACGGCGGGTTCGCCCCGGCGCCGTCTGCACCTGGTCGCTGCCATCGGGAACAGCGTGCGAACGCTGGAGGGGCGGCCTGCGGGGGGGCGAGGGGGGATCCTGCACCGGGGGGTACCTCAAATGTGGGGTGGCCCGCGATCAGTGCCCACCGATCGTCGGGCCGTCCTCTCTGAAGGAGAACCTCCTTCCTTCCGCGGCCCCGCAAGATCCGTCCGCCAACTTCTTGCGGGGCAGACTTAGGGAGGACGGCAACCACGCATCACGGGTGACGGCAGTTATGCGGCCCCGGCCGCATCATCTATGCGGCGCCACCTTTAAGCAGCGACAAGGCCTGGCGCGTGTACCCCGATCCTAGCCCATTGTCGGGGCCTGAATCGTTCGGGATCGGGGCTGTTTCGCACCGTCGTGAACCTCGACGGCGTGGGCATTTCGGCACGGGAGTGGAGAATCCCGCCCCTTGACTCTGAACCGCTGAACCTCATTGAACTCCTTTTGGTCTGCTTGCGCAGCCTCGCACAGAGCTGAAGCAGCCATGAGTACAGCGCTTAGAGGAGAACCTCAAGGTAACAAGTGAAGTGCAGTTTGTCAGGTGGACATCATTTATACTGTTTGTGAATCACGTCGGACTAATGAGATGCCGACATGTGGCTTTTTGATTTGGGGTGGGGGTGTGATTATGGTAAGCTAGCTTTATAATGAGTATTAATGACATGTTAACACATGCAAACGCAGATCCCAACATGATGCAGCAGCCGACCCGACCAGCGTTGAAAATTGAGAGCGGACAATCGTGGCCTATTTTTACGTCAGCGGGAAACTGATTTTTATGTGACTGATAAATCTTGGCTTGCCGCTGGTGATACTGGATAATTCCACCCATGGGGCGAAATTCTCCCATCCTGCTCGCAGCAGGTTTTGTGCCGGACAGGAATGGAGAATCTAGCGGGAACTAAAAAGTCGGAATCCCACCAGCGTACAATTGTGATGTGCTTCTCCCAATGGTGGGTCAATGGCAGGTTGATCTTCCCGCTGAGTGGTGGGGTGAATACTATTTGCATTCATGAATGCTCATTAAGAGATTTTGAGGTGAGGGCAACAAAACCTTTCTGCCCTAGTGCTGCGCTGCTCCTGCTGTGCTGTTCAACCCTCTGCCGCGGCTAACCAGTTCCTGCCCGCCATCTCCATACTGAGCTGGTCGTTATAGAGAGCACTGTGCTGCTGAACTCATGGACTTTCCTGTGTCACCATCTTGGACCTGGGGGAGGGGTCTCTTTCCCCTGGTACCACACACCAGTGTCGATCTGAACAACAGTGTGCTGCTGGACTCAAACAGCCATCATAACAAAGGTCGGATGTTCGAAAGGGGGTGAAATGTGAGGTGAGGCTAAAGACTGGGGTAAGAGAAGGAGATATTGTGGAAGGGGAGGGGGGGGGAAGGGGCAGAGAGCCAAGGAAGTAGATGAAGAAGATGGAAAGTGGCAGAGGGAAGTCCGACAGGAGGGAAGCTGGACTCCAACGAGGCTGCATGAAAAGCTCATAAACAAGGGGTCAAAGGGTATTCACATTGTTTACTGGAAGGGGGTGCACCAAGACTCTAGGTGTGGTGGGTAGGGATCCAGGTGGTGCCTCGCAGGTGATGGGCCTGGGGAGAGGATGGTTGAATCGAGAACAGGCTTTTTCTTCAGGCTGCCAGCCCTTTTTCTCTGGTTTGCTGGCATCCTGCACAGTCTGGTAAAGACAGGTGGGCATGTGTATGCTGGACTGGTCTGGTATCTAAATATGGTGCAAGGACCTTTGAACCTACCAGGTGACGGCAGGTGGGCAAATCAGCTGCCTGTCCGCCTAGTGATTTGGAGGGGATTGCAGCTTTGCATAATTAATGAGGCTCCAAGCGCAGGAATCGGTGCGGAATCCCAACCTCTGGCCAGTGGGAAAGGTGTCACAGAATACTATAGTGCAGAAGACGCCTATGAGTCTGCACTGACGCATGAAAGGCCGTGACCTGCCCATTTAATCCCACTTGCCAGCATTTGGTCCATAGCCTTGAATATTATGGCGTGCCCAGTACTCATCCATGTATTTTTTAAAGGATGTGAGGTAACCCACCTCCACCACCCTCCCAGGCAGTGCATTCCAGGCTGTCACCACTCTCTGGGTAAAAAGGTTTTTCCTCAAATCCCCCCTAAACCTTCCACCCTTCACTTTGAACTTGTGTCCCCTTGTAACTGACCTTTTGATTTCTCCTTTCCCATGTGTTCCTATGCCTTCATAATTTTATCTGTTTTAATGAGAAAAAGCCCAGTTTTTTCTCCTTATTAGTAATTCCTCATATCCTAATGGATTTGATTTGCACCCTTTCTAATCCTCAGTATTGCCTTCTTATAGTGTGGATCTGATATCTTATAAAGATTTATTCTTGGATAAAGAATTTTGATGCGGAAATGCGACTGCAATTCTCAAAAGGCTGAAGAACAGAATTAACAAATCATTACGATATTTAGTTATCCAGGGAAGGAAAGAGCATAATTGAATAATCGTGGGATTTGACTTATTCCAAATTGTTACATTATTAATTCTCCTCTTCCGAACAGGTTACACTTTCTGTCCTCTATTAGCATACCGAGCATTAATTACACTGAGTTGAAAACTGATTGTGTTCCAGAACATTCAGAGAAAAAAAAATCTAATTTCATTGGAATTTATTCTGCGTGGAACAAAACAAACTTGATTTTAATTAATACAGAATAATCTCCTGAGCCCAACAAAAATAGAACGCGAGTTCCAAACAAGAGACCATGCTTGACTTAATCATGTAATAATAACTTAAAATTAAATTAGGATGTCTGTTTTAATTTTGTTTTAATCCAGTGACTAAAGCATGGGGTTCACCGTGCTAATTTAATTTGTCAACCACCGCTTTTACAGCAGATTTCAATGGCCTCGGATTTCTAGTTTATTATTTCATCACCCAGCTTATGTATAAGTTGGTTTTGATTAAGTAATTGTGGATATTTTACCTAGCAATCGTCCCTTTTTTGGGGGCTGACCACCATTTAGGCCTCCAATCCTGCTGACCAACCTTCACAGCAAAAGGTATATGACAGGTTGAGTAATTACTCTGTCCTGCTGCTGGAAGCGAGAGTTGGAAATAGCAAGGAGAGTGCTCCCAAGACAAATTAGTGTGCACTACCTTTGTACAGCAGAACCATTTTCTTCATCAATCTTACCGAGAAGAATAGGGAAAGAATTCATGTAAATGAGTCAGTTAATGTGATTTGCCAAAAATGGACCTCGACGGCCGAACTGATTTTGCAGTTGGCAGAGATCCTATTTCGGTGAAGGTGTCCCTTTGACCTGCATCCAATGGTGTCTGGCAGCTGGTACTGAGTTCTCCTAGATAACCTCTTCCTGCTTGCTTCCCCTGTGACCCCACCCTATCTGCCTAACACACAGGAACATCGCGAATAGAACACTATTATGAACTGCACGTCATTGCTAAAAGTCCAAAATGAACGGTAGCATTGTGGTTCGCACAGTTGCTTCACAGCTACAGGGTCCCAGGTTCGATTCCCGGCTGGGTCACTGCTTGTACGGAGTCTGCACGTTCTCCCCGTGTCTGTGTGGGTTTCCTCCGGGTGCTCCAGTTTCCTCCCACAGTCCAAAGATGTGCGGGTTAGGTGGATTGGCCACGCTAAATTGCACTTAGTGTCCAAAAATTGTTAAGTAGGGGTTACTGGGTTACGTGGGCTTCAGTAGGGTGCGGTGCAGACTCGATGGGCCGAATATAAATTCTATGATTCTAGAATTCTATGAACATCCCAGTAGCAGTGCAAAGTTACCAGCAAATAGAAAAAAACCCTAAAATAATTCTTCAGCAGCAAAGACTCGTCCAGTTCAAGCTATCCTAATAGAGTGATCTTTGATGGTTAATACCACCTAGTAACAACATCACCTTACATTTATGTACATACAAACATACGAATTAGAAGCATGAGTAGGACACTCGGCCCCTCGAGCTTGCTCAGCCAGTTAATCTCCCTTTCTGGCAGCCGGCAAGAACCCAACTTGGGGCTAGCATGCGATTCACCCGTTGCGCCCAAATCCGTGCTTGGTGCAATGAGGTCGCTGAATCGCACCCCAAGTAAACTGAAGGACACATTAAAGGGACAGTCCCTTAAAAGGAAACTGCCGACTTCTGGTGGCGGCTATGAAGGAGTAGGGCGCACATTTGGTGGCTCCCGCTCGGGTCCGACATTTGGACCTTTCCCCCCGATTATTTACCTGATTTGATTTGGAAAATTGATGGTAGAGGCAATTGTTGATTGAATTCCCACAGAGGCGGACTAGAAGTGCTCGCAAAGGAAGAAACAGACGAACAGAGAAGGCTTGGGCTGAAGCTACAGCGGGGGAAAGCATGGCGGATGACCGGAGTCCTGGCTTGTCGACCCAGCGGTCAACGGAGCAGCTGATGCAATTTATCCAGGAGGGCTTCGCCAAGCAGAAACAGGAATGCTTGGACCCGATTAAAGAATCAATTGCGTGGCTGGAGCTCAGATTGGATGCCCA
Organism: Scyliorhinus torazame; assembly: GCF_047496885.1. Classification (NCBI taxonomy): domain Eukaryota; kingdom Metazoa; phylum Chordata; class Chondrichthyes; order Carcharhiniformes; family Scyliorhinidae; genus Scyliorhinus; species Scyliorhinus torazame. The sequence goes on along the minus strand of NC_092712.1, from coordinate 120,485,908 downwards.
AGATCGGGCGATCCAGAAAGTAGAGAAGGAGCTGGCTGAGCAGGAGGAACATCAAACTGCGGTGGAGTTCGAGGTGGGGATGCTGAGAGACCAGCAGAGGCTCCTGGAGAAGGTGGAGGACCTAGAGAATAGATCCCGCCAGCAGAACCTGAGAATGGTCGGTCTCCCGGAGGGGTTGGATCCATGGAGATTTGGGCAGCCAAGAGTGAAGGAGTTTTCCTTCTACTCACATGTGCATAAAGTGTACTCCCAGATTGATTTTTTTATTTTGAGCAGGGCTCAACTGACAGGTGTGGTGGACACGGGGTACTCGGCGATCACAATCTCAGACCGTGTCCCGCACTGGGTTGACCTAAAATTATCAATAAGAGTAGCCAGCGCCCGCACTGGACGTGGGACTTTTAGTTGACGAAGAGGTGTGCGGGCGGATGAGGAAATGTATTCAGAACTACCTGGAAGTCAATGACACGGGTGAAGTTTCAGCAGCGGTGGTCTGGGAGGCATTGAAGGCGGTGGTTAGTGGGGAGCTGATCTCGATACGGGCCCACAGGGAGAAGGTAGACAGAGCAGAGATGGACCGACTGATAAAGGAGATATCGCAGATCGACAGGAGGTATGCGGAGACCCCAGAGGCAGGGCTTTTGACGGAGGCTACAGGTGGAGTTTGGCTTGTTAACCACAGGGAGGGCGGTAGAGCAGCTGAGGAAGGCGAGGGGGCGATTTATGAGCATGGGGAGAAGGCCAGCAGAATGCTTGCACAGCAGCTTAGAAAGAGGGAGGCAGCCAGGGAGATAGGGAAAGTAAAGGATGGGGACGGGAGCCTGGTTGGAGACGCAGCAGGGGTGAATAAGGCGTTCAAGGAGTTTTACAGTAGGCTTTATGGGTCAGAACCCCCAGCGGGGCCGGAGGAGATGAGGTACTTCTTAGGGCGGCTGAATTTCCCTAAGGTGGACGGGGGGGGTTGGTAGAAGGGCTGGGGGCCCTGATCGGGTTGGAGGAAATAGCGGAGGGTCTGAAGGCCATGCAGTCGGGTAAAGCCCCAGGTCCGGACGGCTACCCAGTGGAGTTCTATAAAAAGTTCTCTGGGATATTGGGATCGCTGTTAATGAGGACATTTAATGAGGCAAGGGTGCGTGGGGTGGTTCCCCCGACGATCTCACAGGCCACGATCTCATTGATCCTGAAGCGGGACAAGGACCAGGAGCTGTGTGGGTCCTATAGGCCAATATCCCTATGGAATGTGGACGCCAAACTACTGGCCAAAATCTTGTCCTCTAGGATTGAGGATTGTATTCCAGATGTTATTGGGGAGGACCAGACGGGATTTGTTACGGGAAGGCAATTGGTGGCCAATGTAAGAAGGTTGGTAAATGTGATCATGATGACCCCGGAAGGTAGGGAGGTGGAAGTAGTGGTCGTAATGGATGCAGAGAAGGTTTTTGATTGGGTAGAATGGGAATATCTGTGGGAGGTACTGGGACGGTTCGGATTTGGGCGGGGCTTTATTGACTAGGTCAGGTTGTTGTGTCAGGCTCCTGTTGCGAGCGTACGGACGAATAGGACATCTGACTATTTTAGGCTGCATCAGGGGACGAGACGGGGATGCCCGCTCTCTCCACTGTTGTTCACGTTAGCCATAGAGCCGCTGGCAATTGCGCTGAGAGCCTTAAGGGGCTGGTCCGGGGGGGAGTGGAACACAGAGTCTCGCTTTATGCAGAGCACCTGCTCCTCTATGTATCGGACCCATTAGACGGGATGGAAGAAATTATGAGGATTCTGGAGGAATTCGGCCGGTTTTTAGAGTATAGACTAAATATGGGGAAAGTGAAATGTTTGCGGTCCAGACAAGGGGGCAGGAGAGGCGACTGGGGGAACTGCCGTTTAGAATGGTAGGGGGAAGCTTTCGGTATCTAGGCAACCAGGTGGCACGGGAATGGGAATGGCTGCACAAACTAAATCTGGCCCGACTAGTAGACCAAATGAAGGACGATTTTCGGAGATGGGACGCGCTCCCATTGTCACTAGCTGGGAGGGTGCAGACAGTGAAAATGACGATCCTCCCGAGATTCCTGTTTGTGTTTCTGTGTCTCCCCACTTTATTCCGCTGTCCTTTTTTAAACGGGTCATTAAGGTAATCACTGGCTTTGTATGGGCGGGCAAGACCCCGCGAGTTAAAAAGGGGATGTTTGAGCGGAGCCGGGGGAGGGCGGGCTGGCGCTGCTGAACTTCAGTAATTACTATTGGGCGGCGAACATAGCCATGATCAGGAAGTGGGTGGTGGGGGGAGGGACAGTATGGGAGCGTGTGGAGGCGGCTTCATGTAAGGGCACCAGCTTGGGGGCATTGATAACAGTGCCTCTGCCATTCCCGCCGGCACTCCACCAGCCCCATGGTGGTGGCGGCCCTGAGGGTCTGGGGGCAATGGAGGAGGCACGTGGGGGCGAAGGGAGCATCGGTGTGGTCTCCAATCTGTAATAATCACCGGTTTGCCCCGGGAAGGATGGATGGGGGGTTTCGGAGATGGCAGAGAGCAGGGATTGAGAGGATGGGGGATATGTTTATAGAGGGGAGCTTTCCTAGCTTGAGGGAGCTGGAGGAGAAATTTGGATTGGCGAGGGGAAATTAATTTAGGTAACTGCAGGTGCGGGACTTCCTATGTAGGCAGGTTTCAACCTTCCAGCTCCTACCACCAAGGGGGATACAGGACAGGGTAGTTTCTAGAGTGTGGGTGGGAGAAGGGAGGGTCTCTGACATTTACAAGGAGCTCATGGGGTCAGAGGAGACGCAGACCAAGGAGCAGAAACACAAATGGGAGGAGGAGTTGGGAGGAGAAATAGAGGATGGTCTGTGGGCGGACGGGTTGAGTAGAGTCAACACGTCCACAACATGTGCCAGGCTCAGCCTGGTACAATTCAAGGTTGTTCACCGGGCTCACATGACAGTGGCCCGGATGAGCAGGTTCTTTGGGGTAGAAGATAGGTGCACAAGGTGTGCGGGAGGGCCCAAAGCTGAGGGGATTCTGGCAGGGGTTTGGGGATATCTTGTCCACGGTGTTAAAAACAAGAGTGGCACCGAGTCCAGAGGTGGCGATTTTCAGAGTGTCGGAAGATCTGGGAATCCAGGAGGAGAAAGAGGCAGACGTTCTGGCCTTTGCTTCCCTGGTAGCCCTGAGACAAATATTATTAGTTTGGAGGGACCCAAAGCCCCCGAAGTCGGAGATCTGGCTACCGGACATGGCTAGCTTTCTCTGCTTGGAGAAAATCAAGTTCGCCTTGAGAGGGTCAGTGTTAGGGTTCGCCCGGCGGTGGCAACCATTCGTCAACTTCTTTGCGGAAAATTAACTGTCAGCAGAAGGGAGGGGTGGGGGGTTTGCTGGGGGTTAGCTTAGTTTAGAGTAGGGGGTTAGTAAAGGTGGGACCTGTAAGGGAGGAAGACGGCTTTTGCACTATGTTTATAAATTCATGTACATTGTTTATTTTGTTGTTGTTGTAAAACTATAAATACCTCAATAAAATGTTTATTAAAAAAAAGGAATCTGCCTTAGACAAAAAGCGAATCACAAATGAAGCTTGAAAACATCAAACGAAAATGAGATTAAAGTGGCCAATAAGGCACCCCAGCCCCTGGGGCACCCAACGGTCAGGCGAGATCCCGAGGGTGCCCGTGGATATGGTGTGTTCCCTCTCCAGGTACACCCGGCCACGAATGTAGCTGAGGTGGAGAGGTAGGCAGTTGGGTCGGAGGACCCCTTCGATTGCCCGCTGCCGGGACCTGCTGATGGTAAGTTTGGCCAGGTCCAGGAGCAGGTTCACAAGGAGGTCCTCCTCCTTCTCCGCCCCTCTCTGCGTGGGGCTGAAGTGCAAACAAAACAGCAAAAGGTTTTTTAAGTAACTGAAAAGGGGGTGCAATCTAAAGCAATTTATATAAGCATTGTCCACAGATTCCACAAAGCCGCAACTATCATGCAAGTCTGTGATCCGATGCATCCGACAGCTGTATGTGGCTGCTGCAGTCAACGCCTTGCAACCTAGGTCCCCAATGTTAAGATGGAGGATTCCTCCGCAGAGGGATCTCCACTGGGGACCTTCACCACTGGACGCCAACAAGGCATGTCCAGGCGATGGACAAGGCAAGGAAGTGAAGAGTGTGCAGCAACAGCCCATAAAGGAAATCCCTCCGCACAGTGTGAAACGGCAAAGAGGGCATTTCCGTGAGGCGGCTAGGATTGTGGGGTTCCAGCTTCCAAGGGGGGGGTGGGGGGGTTCAGTGTTTGGAGCTAATCAGAAATTCCATCTAAGCAGGGATACGATCAGACGAGAGGCCACAGCAGACCTGCGACACCACGCGACCATGAGTGTCGCCGGGTCTGGGCACAGCCGTTTTGAGGTCACAGATTGCATTGGTCGCAAGCCGGACACTCACCACTGTGCATTGTGCAACTTGTGGGGTGTCATCCAGCCCACTCCTCCGCCACCCAACAAGTCCCCGATCCTGGTCACCCAGGCAGCACAACCCGTCCCTCTGCCAACTACCGTGACCCAACACAAAGAACTAAGTAAACAAACTCAAATAAACTGAGGGACGCATTAAAGGGACAGTCCTTAAAGGAAAACTGCCTTAAACAAAATGCAAATCACAAATGAATCTTAAGACATTAAACTAAAATGTGATGAACAGAATCAACAAGACATCCCAGCCCTGTGGTGCCTGACGGGTATGGAAGGTCTCAAGGGTGCCCGTGGACACGGCATGCTCCCTCTCCAGGGACACCTGGTCGCGAACATAGCCGGGGAGGAGAGGCAGATATCCGGATCAGAAAAACCCCTCCATCGTCCGCTGCCTGGACCTGTTGACGGCAAGCTTTACTCAACCCAGGAGCAGATTCACAAGGAGGCCCTCCTCCTTACCCACTCCTCTCAGCACCGGGTGTCCTTATATCAGGAACGTGGGGCTGCAGTGCAACAAAACTACAACAAAAGATTTTTAAAATAACTGAACAGCAGCCTATAGAAACCGGTATAAACGTGATCTACTCTCTCCAGAAGACCACAAAAAGGGCAGGTATCTTGGGAGTCTGTGAACTGATGTAATCTAAGGTTGTATGACACTATTGCAGGCATCACCCTCCACTCCAGGTCCCCCATGTTAAGGGGGAGGATTCCGCCGTAGAGGGACCTCCACTGGGGACCTCCGCCGCCGGACAGGTATCAAGGCTCGCCAAGGCATGTCCGGGCGATGGATAAGGGCAAAGAAGTGAAGGGTGTGCAGCAGCAGCCCATACCGGAAACTCCTCCATGCAGTATGAAAGGGCACAGAGGAAATTTCCCTGAGGCGGCTCAGGCTGTGGATCCCGAGGAGAGGGTCAGGCCTTGGGGCCAATGTAAAATTCCCTCTGAGCAGGGGTACCCTCAGAGGGAAGTCCACCGCACACCTGTGCCTCCTCAAGACTACGAGTGCCGTCGGGTCCGAGCTCGGCCGTTTTAAGCTCGAGGATGACATTATTTGTGAGTCGGACGTTCACTGCCGCGCGTTACGCCAATTTATTGGGTGTCATCCAGCCCACTCCTCCACCATCCAGTACGTGCCCGATCCTGGTCACCCCAGCAGCCAAAGCCCATCCCTCCGCCAACCACCATAAACCAAAGGGTTAAAAATTGGGCGCCTATCAGTGGCACATTCAAGCATTGCAATGCTCGTTAAATTGGCACAATTGACTTGTAAAGGAAGGGTCAGTGAACTGATTGGTTACTGTCTTCCCCTTGTGACAAGTGAGACACACCTGATTCATGTGAAAATTGAAATTGGTATGTCAACTTTATCCTTAGAGGGCAGCATCACTCCCCCTGCTCTCATGGGCTCCAGATTAAACAAACCTTCCAACTACCCACCCATACATACTCCCTGACAGCCTGGCCTCCATAACCAGTGGCCTTGAACGTCCATACATCTCATGCCTTTTGGCTTCAGAGTGCTGTCTGAGTGTGGGAATTAATTCTCACTGCAGTCATCCTCCCCCTGTGTGAGGGTCTTCAGGCCCCATGAGGCTGGAAAATACGTCCCCCCTCTGCCCATGCAGCATGGCCCCTCATGGGACCCCATTCATGAACCTCACAGTCTCCCCCAGTGCTGACCCCATGGATTTACCTCTCCCCACCCAGTTTGCAGCTTCACTCTGGATATCACCACAGACCAAGCAAGGAGGGCACGGGAAGCAGTGCTTGTAAACTAAACACCAAACCTCTTTCTCACAGGGGAGACTGACCAATTAAGTTTATTACACAGACATCCTTACAGATTAGATCTTCCTGAAGTCACCGCGTAGGATTTTCCACCCCCCCCCCCCCCCCCCCCCCCCGCCCACCTCTCTCCCCATGTTTCCTGGCATGGAGGTGGCCCATCATTGGCCGGTGGCAAGATCTTCCAATCCTGCTGATGTCTGCAGGATTTTGCATAGCTCACACCCGCTGCCAGGGAAACCGCTGCAGGAAGTTGCCATCGGCGGGACCGGACGTTCCCGCTGGCGGGAAGGGCTGTAAAATTTCAGCCAATGTCTACATATTTACAGACTGTGCACAGTGGGCTAGATCTCTTTCAGCCATTATCCAGCAGAAATCAGGTGAGGTAACAACTGGAAATGATGTAAATTCAGCTGGCAAGTCCCACTCCAGCCTCCCCGTACTAACACAAAATGCTGCTGGTGCTGCAAATCTAAAGCAAAAACGGAGAATGCCAGATTTGTCCCTTTTTAGTGATTAGAACACACTTTGGCAATTTTCCACATAACCACCACTGTTCCAGCTGCACTGGAGCAGCTAGTCTAGAGGCATGGCTATTTTGGGATCACAGAACTTCAGTGCTACACGTTGTCAGACTTCATAACTTTTGCTGTACCCAATATGGCAGTCAGCCGTTTATTACTGTCACGTGGAATCAATCAAATTGCCTGAAGATAGGCATCTGTGATTCTGAGGGCTCCAGGCAGAAATGTTCTTCAGAGCTCGGTCAGTTTGATAAATAATGGTGTTACCAAGCTTCTCTTCTTGACAGACATTGAAATCACCCACCCATCAGCAAATGTGTGGACGACTGCGTGCCAAAGAAAGCAGTACGTGCGTTCCCCAACAGGAGACCATGGCTCAATCGTGAGATTGACTCCCTACTGAAGGACAGATCTGAGGCGTTCAAGGCAGACGACCCTGACCTATACAAGAAATCCAGGTACGACCTCCGCAAAGCCATTCGGAATGCCAAGAGAGAATATCAAACCAAGCTAGAGTCACAGACAGACTCTCGGCGGTTGTGGCAAGGACTAAACAACATAACGGGCTACAAAGCGAAGCCGAACAGTATCTCTGGCAGCAGCGCACCCCTCCCCGATGAACTCAATGCATTCTACGCTCGGTTCGAGCAGGTAACCAACAATCCGCTGGAGAGTGCCCCAGCAGCCCATAATTCACCCATACCCACCATCACAGCTTCCGAAGTCAGATTGGCCTTCCTGAAAGTGAACCCTCGGAAGGCGACGGGCCCAGACAGGATCCCTGGTCGTGCACTCAGAGCCTGCGCGGACCAGCTGGCAGAGGTATTCACGGACATCTTTAACCTGTCCCTACTCCACTCCGAGGTCTCCACCTGCTTCAAGAAGACCACCATCATACCGGTACCAAAGAAGAACCAGGCAACGTGCCTCAATGACTACCAACCAGTGGCCCTGACTTCAGTCGTAATGAAGTGCTTCGAGAGGTTGATCATGAAGCGCATCACCTCCATACTCCCAGAACGCCTTGATCCACTGCAATTCGCATACCGCTGCAACCGGTCCACATCAGACACCATTTCCCTGGCCCTACACTCATCCCGAGAGCATCTCGAAAACAAGGACTCCTACATTAGACTCCTATTTATTGACTACAGCTTCGCCTTCAACACCATAATCCCAGCCAAGCTCATATCAAAGCTCCAAAACCTAGGACTTGGCTCCCCACTCTGCAACTGGATCCTCGATTTTCTGACCAACAGACCACAATCAGCAAGAATGAACAACAACACCTCTTCCACAATAGTCCTCAACACCGGCGCCCCACAAGGCTGCATACTTAGCCCCCTACTCTACTCCCTGTACACACATGACTGCGTGGCAAAACTTGGTTCCAACTCCATCTACAAGTTTGCTGATGATACGACCATAGTGGGCCGGATCTCGAATAACGATGAGTCCGAATACAGGAGAGAGATAGAGAACCTAGTGGAGTGGTACAGCAACAAGAATCTATCCCTCAATGCCAGCAAAACTAAAGAGCTGGTAATTGACTTCAGGAAGCAAAGTACTGTACACACCCCTGTCAGCATCAACGGGGCCGAGGTGGAGATGGTTAGCAGTTTCAAATTCCTAGGGGTGCACATCTCCAAAATTCTGTCCTGGTCCACCCACGTCGACGCTACCACCAAGAAATCACAACAGCGCCTATATTTCCTCAGGAAACTAAGGAAATTCGGCATGTCTACATTGACTCTTACCAACTTTTACAGATGCACCATAGAAAGCATCCTATCGGGCTGCATCACAGCCTGGTATGGCAACTGCTCGGCCCAGGACCGCACAAAACTTCAGAGAGTCGTGAACACCGCCCAGTCCATCACACAAACCTGCCTCCCATCCATTGACTCCATCTACACCTCCCGCTGCCTGGGGAAAGCGGGCAGTATAATCAAAGATTCCCTCCCACCCGGCTTACTCACTCTTCCAACTTCTTCCATCGGGCAGGAGATACAGAAGTCTGAGAACACGCACGAACAGACTCAAAAACAGCTTCTTCACCACTGTCACTAGATTCCTAAATGACCCTCTTATGGACTGACTTCATTAACACTACACCCTGTATGCTTCATCCGATGCCAGTACTTATGTTACATTTTATATGTTGTGTTGCCCTATTATGTATTTTCTTTTATTCCCTTTTCTTCTCATGTACTTAATGATCTGTTGAGCTGCTCGCAGAAAAATACTTTTCACTGTACCTCGGTACACGTGACAATTAACAAATCCAATCCAATCCAAGTAAATTCTGTGTCTTTGCTCCCCTCAGTGCTTCTTCCCAGTGGGGTTCACCATGAAGGAGCACTAATTCATTAGCTGAGGGAGAGTGAAATCAGCAGATTTCCTTGCCTGTGTTTGACCTGATGCAGTGAGATGCCATGGGGCCAAGAGTCAGTGTTGAGGTCTCCTGGGGACACTCTATCCTGTTGTATATACTATTTGTCACCACCTTGGGTGGATCTGTCATGTCAGTGGGGCAGGACATGCCCAGGGATGATGAGGGATGTGTCTGGGACATTGCCTGATAGTATATTACTAGTCAGTGGATCAACTCTCCAGTTGTTGCACAAGTCCGCAGATGTTAGCACTGAGGACTTTGTAGGGTCTGCTGGGCTGGACATACCTTTGTTCACTTTGAATATGATGGCCAAGTTGAAGCCAAATGGTCCTTTCAGTTTTATTCTGACCTTTCTTTTGCTCGAATTAATCTTCAAATTTATTTCAAAATTATTTAGACAGCATTAGAATTTCCAGTGCCCCGATTTTAACTGGCCATCTATTCTTTTTGAGTTAATTCTACTTTTGTTTAGATTATAACTGGACTGATAAGCAATGCATTCATGTACAACATGTGAAACTGAAGGAAAAACGCAGTAGATGTTGAAAAACTGAAATGTAAAAATGCTAGAATACTCAGCTGGTTAAGCAACATCTGTTCTCACCACAGACGGTACCTGACCTGCAATTTCTCTAACCCATCACCATGGTCGGAAAATGTTTAATAGATCTGTATTTCCTGTAACCCTTGTTGAATTATTCCAGCCTGCTATTTTAGATTCTATAAGTTAACTAACTCTAAAGCAATAACTAATTCTGCAAGAGGTTGAATCTAGGATAGGTAATTTCTATTCAGTGTTACATTATATTTGATATTTTTTCCAGTTGGACTTCTTGCCATCTTACATCCCAGTCAGACAATTGAATCATTTTGGTCCTTTGAACCGACCAATGTCACTTCCACTATACTCAGATGAAAACATGTGATGTTGTAACATCAGTGATTCCACATAAATAGGCCACCTTGTATTCAGTATTAGGACACAGGCATTCTTTCAGACACCCTCATGGTGACCCAGTAACTACGTAAATGAGTATCCTCGTGTAGCAGTTATGTTATTGGGCTGAGAATCAAAAGGATGTGAAGTCAGTGCAGAACACTTGCGATGATAAAAGGAAAATGTTGACATATATCATGGTAATTAATAACAAGTTCTGTTTAAAGAAAAATCAGAAAATTCTAACAAATCTTGTATCTCAGCAAAAATGACAATGAAATTATCAGATTGCTGTAAAAACCCAAATGATTCACTAATGTATTTTTCAAAAAGAGACCTGCTGTCCTTACCTGGCGTCCTATATGTGGCATCAGTCTCCCACCAATATTGTTTATTCTTAGCTGTCCTCTGATCTGACCTACAAATCTACTCAGTTCTTTCAAAATGCTTTCAAGGTGAAGACCTACCACCGCTTCCTCAGGACAATTAAGCTTGGGCAATAAAACTCTAGAGATGTCACACCCTGAAAATGAATTTAAAAAAACACAACACAATTAGGATGATACAAGCTGGGGGGGGGCGGCACGGTGGCCCAGTGGTTAGCACTGTTGCCTCACAGCACTGAGACCCCGGATTCAATCCCGACCCCGGGTCACTGTCCGTGTGGATTTTGCGCATTCTCCCCGTGTCTGCAGGGTAGATGGATTGGCTACGCTAAATTGCCCCTTAATTGGGAAAAAAAAGGAATTGGGCACTTTAAATTTATTTTTTTAAAAAGGATGATGCAAGCTAAGTGTTGATATACATTAGTAAAGACAAAAACCCCATCAGCATTAATATTCCAATTAATACCATGTTTCACTGAGTATAGCCTTCTCTAGAATAATAACACATCTCCACCACTTAAAACATCCATGTTTAAATCAGCCAGACACGTATATCAGCTAAAAGTCGGATACCATTACCATTTACATTAACGTTAATTTCAAAGTTGTCAGTTATGGTGCCTTAAATGTTCAATTTATTTCAGACAAGCAGTTGTGCTTACTCACCTGTCACAATATGTGGATATTGTAAAGTGAAGTCTAGTCAGCAGTACTGCTCTTCCAGTTTCCTGATGACTATAGCTATAGTGAGATTGCCACGACGGAGTTCTGGAACCTTAGTCAGACCTCGTGTCAGGGCTAGGGTATGGCTGCAGGGAGGCTCATTCATCATGTGTGGCTGCACATCACAGTTGCCTTCTAACAAATATTTTATCAAGGCCAAAGCTGCAACTAAAATGGAGAAGCCAGTGGTTAGCCCTAAACAGTGAATTTCTGTGACAGTACAGCTCTTCACCAGTAAGTTCCGAAAGACGTGCTGTTAGGTAATTTAGACATTCTGAATTCTGAATTCTCCCTCCGTGTACTCGAACAGGCACCGGAATGTGGCGACTAGGGGCTTTTCACAGTAACTTCATTGCAGTGTTAATGTAAGCCAACTTGTGACAATAATAAAGATTATTATTATTGTACAATAAAGATTATTATAAAAGTTGACTGTTTCATTCAGCTGATTATGGTACATCTCCAAACGAGCAAAATTGTTGGAGTTTTGTTCCTTGGAATTTGTTAAAATAGCAAACTGGATGTTGCCAAGCAACTCATCCAGTTGTTAGGGGCAGAAAACTTGACGCAGGCAAACATCTTTAATGAAACGTCTCTCCCAGAAGGATACCTGTAGTGAGAGTAATATATTATGTCAAGATCAGCATACAGCAGATAAATAATGTCCACACAAACAAGCCTACTGTAAACAGCAGGGACTATACTTTGATAAGCTAAGGTGAGAATATGGGCACAACATCATTTGCCAATTTACTGTGCTTACATTTGCCAAAATCTATAAAAGATTTTTATTTGCTCAGCTCATTAAAGAAGGCATGTTGTCATAGTTTTTAAGGTGGGCAACTTGAGTTGTTTTGAAATGTTATCAATATGTAGTACGGTAGCAATAGAGCTGATTCTCCTGGGTTTAGTTTCCCAGGAACACTTGAACAGGAACTGCAAGCTTGGCATCTACGGATTGAGACCCATAATGGCAGATCACTGTTCCCATTGCACTACCACTAACTTCCCAGTCTCAGCTGAGAAATGTTTGCAGTGATACAACTGATGGTGCGTGGGAGGGCTGGTGGATTGTAAATTACGGACGGGATTCTCCCATTCGGCGGCAGAGTGTCCACGTCGTTGGAAACGCCATCGCGTTTCACGATGGCGTGAACGGGCCGCTGGGAATACCGATTCTGGCCCGTACAGGGGGCCGCAACGGTGCTGGAGTGGTTCACGCCACTCCAGCCTCCCATCCTGGTGTGAACTGTGTGTCGCGGGATCCGCGCATGTGCAGTGGCGCCAGCACCAACCCGCGCATGCGCGGTGGCCTCTCTCAACGCGCCGGCCCCGACGCAACATGGCGCGGGAGTTCAGGGGCCAGCGCGGAAGAAAATAGTCCAGGGGAGCGAGAGGCCGACCCGCCGATTGGTTGGCCCCGATCGCGGGCAGGCCCGATCGGAGGCCCCCCCGGGGTTGGAGCCTCCCCCCCACAGGCCACCCCCGACCCTGCGGGCAGAGTTCCCGCCGGCTGCGACCAAGTGTGGACGGCGCCGGTGGCACTCTGCCTTTTTAGAGCGGCCGCTCGGCCCATCCGGGCCTGCGAATCGGCGGCCCTGCCACGTACAGCGGCCCGCAACCGGCGCCGCGCCAAACGCGCCGGCGTCGGGGCGGCATGGCCGATTGCTGGGAATCTCCGGCCCGGCCCCGGGATGGGAGAATCCAACCCTCCATCTTTATGACGTTCAAATGACTTGCATTGGTCAAAAGACAACGATTAGATGTCTCTGTAGCAAGAGTTTTGAGTCTGGCAATTCTGAGTCAGCAAGAATTGTGAGGTACAATAACACAAAAGATAATTAGTTTGGTAGAGACAGGTGTCTTTTGGGCCGCCTCTCCAGAACCTCTCTGTAGTTGTGTTACAGGAAAAGGAGCAGGAGATTGTTTTGGATGGAAGCACAAAGGGTGAAAAAAAGGAGGAAAGCACTGACTGAGACGTGTTGCAAATCTTGATGGACATTTCTGGCCCTTATTGAGGAATACTGCCACTGCAGTTTCTGGTTTATCATAAAGGTCATCATTACCTGTAGGAAGAGATCCTAAGATCATGGTCTTGAGCCTCTTCTGCCTTGCCTGTGGCAGTGAAGATTGCTGTTACATTCAACTGTAAAGTAATTCAGGGAGCCACTAAGATGTGTATTGCAGTGTTTTTCAAACCTTTTTGCCCGGGATCCATTTTTGTCAACCGGCCATCCGTCGGGACCCTCACCGACCGACCTTCGCTACTCATGCTGGCCGACCTTCGCAAACTCATGTCGCCCAAACCTTGTAAACTACCATTTTCACTTACCTTTAATGTGACAGATGAGCCTGCTTGGTCCTCATGATCTCACTTGCTTTGTCATTGAATGTTACATTTCTGCTGAGGACTTCAGCTCATGATTTAAGATCCCACTGCATCCGTTGAAAAAAATCAAGAGGTTTGTCCTCCAACTCGCCATGCTTAGTCTTCAAATGCTTTTGAAGTTTTGATGGTTTTAATCTTTCATTTGCCAGTACTTCCCTGCATATACAACACATGGGCTTTGTATCCTGATCTGCATTGGCATAATTAATAAACCCATACTTTCAGAAAATGTCTTTATACTGCTTTGTTCCTATTTTCAGCTTCTTCAAAATGGGTTGTTCACCAAACGCCCTGGAGTTCACACCAGCACTGTTGGGCATCTACAAAATGGAGGAATCTCTCTTGCGCCTGATGCATGTGACGTCAGTGTACAGGACACGTGACCTCCTTCGTGCTACTGCTTCTGGAGAGAAGACTCCATTGATTTTCAAAAAGAATCTGATCCTGGGTCAGCGCACTGACGTCGGGATAAGACGGTCTGCCTCACTGGGTTCTGGGCCTGGGCACTGTTGCAGGAGCATGCATGTGGTCACAACCATTGGGCACTTCTTTCCGTGATCGGGAATGCTACGATCAATGGTCCCGCGAGCCTCCAGACACCAGCCTGCGACCCACCTGTCGGTCGTGACCCTGAATTTGAAAATGACTGGTGTATTGCATAGCGAGTTGGCAGTGCTTATTGCAACAAACAGGTCAAGGTTTGCCATTGGAAATTAACATATTGTGTTTTCCATGGAAGCCAGACAGCACACAGCATGTGCCCTTGGCTTGAACTAACTCACCGGCCTCTCAGGGGTACAGGGGTATAATTGAAGAGGAAAGCTTTATATTTGAATGAAAAGAACATTCTTCCATTAATGTGCTGCATATGTGCCATCACCAGAATAAAATTCAGCAAGTGTGTGCAAGTTTTCCTGGAAGCTCGCATAATTCCTTCATCTATAGGTAGCCCATTATTCCAACTTGTTTGTAGACGAGCAAGAATTGCAGGTAGTCTTGCCTGCTTTTATTGCTATAAAAATGGAGTATCTTTGTGGGCTTCATCTCTTGATGCAGGGTAGTGATATAATGAACCCCATCTTTCCAATAAAGTTGCTACAGAGAAGACCACTTGAATTGTGAAACAGATTCTGCCTGGATTGTTCTGTGAGTATCCCAGGGAAAATATCCAAGATCATAGTTACATTCTGCATTCTCTGCAATTTAGCCTTGATCGGGGCATCCACTTGCATGACGGGGCCGTACGGGAATTGACTGATACCGGTGGAATTGGAGCCTTCTGGCGATAGAGAGCATACCCACAGACTGTTTGAGCTTTCCCCCTTCTCTTGGCCTGTTTACCATTCTCCCCATAGGTCTTACAGCTACCAGCCCCATCGGAAGTTTATTGCACATTGTGGACTCCATTTCCCAATTTGTTCTGAGTTACCTCTTCGATGTGCCTATCTGTGGGGGCTGCCACAGAACAAATGTGTGACTATATTACAACAATATGGGATTCAAAAGAGAACCGCAGACTATCAAAAAAGTGTGAACTGTGAGAAGTTACTTCACAAAAGGTCCTGCAGCTGCCACAAGACTGTCTGCATGTTCCTATGCGATGTATTAGTACTTCACACATGCAGAATATGAATTCCATCACATGTTTGACCACGGCGTAGAGGAATAAATCTCCGTGAGATTTGGATCCTCAGTGTAGGAGAGCTGTGCCAGGCTGGGACCGGGTGCCACTGCCAGGGTGGCACTGATAGGGTGCCAAGCTTTCGGTGCCAAGGTGCTTGGCACGAGCAATGTCAGCGTACCACCCTGCCTGGAGGCCGACCACCCAGGAGACCCCTCTAAGTGCCGTTCCGCCTGGTCCCCGTTTGTGGGGACCAGTGCTGAACAGCGCTTGGCTGGGGTCTCCTCAATGAGGCAGTTAGATGCGGGTGGCTGTTCGGTCCGGCACAAACGTAGTTAGAAGTGCTTTTAAGCTCTTTTAACTATGCAAGTCTTCATCCCGCCCTTTGCGCATAGGATCCAGATCGCAACGTCTAACCAGATCTCATGAGGCGTAAGGACCACCGGGAATCCTGGGAGGGGCCTCTCCCAGGATCTACCTGCCGCGTCCCGATCCGATTCCAGCAGGACGTGGCCGGTAGACCACACCCATTGAACCTGTGAGCTTTGGTTATTGATCTATTTGCCAAGTGAGTAGTCTTTCTCCCTCTACTCTATCAAAACCACTCATCTTGAAAATCTCGATTACATCACCTTTTAACATTCCCTGTTCCAACAGTCTTAACTTTTCCACTGTATTCTCATTAATGAAGTTTCTCATCCCAGGTTACACTCTGGTCATACCTGGTTACACTCTAGTTACACCCAGATTACACTCTGGTTACATTCTGGTTACACCCGGGTTTCACTCAGGTTACATCCGGGTTACACTCTGGTTACACCCTGATTACACCCAGGTACATCCGGGGTACACTCTGGTTACATTCTGGTTACACCCAGGTTACGCTTTAGGCTGTATCTTTTCCATGGCCTCTGTATTTATTCTGAAACGCAGTTATATGGGCGGCAGGGTAGCACAGTGGTTAGCACTGTTGCTTCAGAGCAATAGGACCCAGGTTCGATTCCCGGCTCGGGTCACTGTCTGTGCGGAGTCTGCACGTTCTCCCTGTGTCTGCATGGGTTTCCTCCAGATGCTCTTGTTTCCTCCGTGGTTTACGAAAGCAGTTGAAACACTTGTCAAGAGGAAGAAGGAGGCTTATGTAAAGATGAGACATGAAGGTTCAGTAAGGGCGCTCGAGAGTTACAAGTTAGCTAGGAAGGACCTAAAGAGAGAGCTAAGAAGAGCCAGGAGGGGACATGAGAAGTCTTTGGCAGGTAGGATCAAGGATAACCCTAAAGCTTTCTATTGATATGTCAGGAATAAAAGAATGACTAGGGTAAGAGTAGGACCAGTCAAGGATAGTAGTGGGAAGTTGTGCGTGGAGTCCGAGGAGATAGGAGAGGTGTTAAATGAATATTTTTCGTCAGTACTCACACAGGAAAAAGACAATGTTGTCGAGGAGAATACTGAGATTCAGGCTACTAGATTAAAAGGGCTTGAGGTTCATAAGGAGGAGGTGTTAGCAATTCTGGAAAGTGTGAAAATAGATAAGTCCCCTGGGCTGGATGGGATTTATCCTAGGATTCTCTGGGAAGCTAGGGAGGAGATTGCTGAGCCTTTGGCTTTGATCTTTAAGTCATCTTTGTATAGGAATAGTGCCAGAAGACTGGAGGATGGCAAATGTTGTCCCCTTGTTCAAGAAGGGGAGTAGAGACAACACGAGTAACTATAGACCAGTGAGCCTTACTTCTGTTGTGGGCAAAGTCTTGGAAAGGTTTATAAGAGATAGGATGTATAATCATCTGGAATGGAATAATTTGATTAGAGATAGTCAACACGGTTTTGTGAAAGGTAGGTCTTGCCTCACAAACCTTATTGAGTTCTTTGAGAAGGTGACCAAACAGGTGGATGAGGGTAAAGTAGTTGATGTGGTGTATATGGATTTCAGTAAAGCGTTTGATAAGGTTCCCCACGGTAGGCTACTACAGAAAATACAGAGGCATGGGATTCTGGGTGATTTAGCAGTTTGGATCAGAAATTGGCTAGCTGGAAGAAGACAAAGGGTGGTGGTTGATGGGAAATGTTCAGACTGGAGTCCAGTTACTAGTGGTGTACCACAAGGATCTGTTTTGTGGCCACTGCTATTTGTCATTTTTATAAATGACCTGGAGGAGGGCGTAGAAGGATGGGTGAGTAAATTTGCTGATGACACTAAAGTCGGTGGAGTTGTGGACAGTGCAGAAGGATGTTACAAGTTACAAAGGGACATAGATAAGCTGCAGCGCTGGGCTGAGAGGTGGCAAATGGAGTTTAATGCAGAAAAGTGTGAGGTGATTCATTTTGGAAGGAATAACAGGAAGACGGAGTACTGGGCTAATGGTAAGATTCTTGGCAGTGTGGATGAGCAGAGAGATCTCGGTGTCCATGTACATAGATCCCTGAAAGTTGCCACCCCGGTTGAGAGGGTTGTTAAGAAGGCATACGGTGTTTTACCTTTTATTGGTAGAGGGATTGAGTTTCGGAGCCATGAGGTCATGTTGCAGCTGTACAAAACTCTGGTGCGGCCGCATTTGGAGTATTGCGTGCAATTCTGGTCGCCGCATTATAGGAAGGATGTGGAAGCATTGGAAAGGGTGCAGAGGAGATTTACCAGAATGTTGCCTGGTATGGAGGGAAGATCTTATGAGGAAAGGCTGAGGGACTTGAGGCTGTTTTCGTTAGAGAGAAGAAGGTTGAGAGGTAACTTAATTGAGGCATACAAGATGATCAGAGGATTGGATAGGGTGGACAGTGAGAGCCTTTTTCCTCGGTTGGTGATGTCCAGCACGAGGGGACATAGCTTTAAATTGAGGGGAGATAGATATAGGACAGATGTCAGAGGTAGGTTCTTTACTGAGAGAGTAGTAAGGGCGTGGAATGCCCTGCCTGCAACAGTAGTGGACTCGCCAACACTAAGGGCATTCAAATAGTCATTGGATAGACATATGGACGATAAGGGAATAGTGTAGATGGGCTTTAGAGTGGTTTCACAGGTCGGCACAACATCGAGGGCCGAAGGGCCTGTACTGCGCTGTAATGTTCTATGTTCTATGTTCTAAGTCCCGAAAGACGTGCTGTTAGATTAATTGGACATTCTGAATTCTCTGTCAGTGGACTCGAACAGGCGCTGGAGTGTGGCGACTAGGGGATTTTCACAGTAACTTCATTGCAGTGTTAATGTAAGCCTACTCATGACACTAATATAGATTATTATATACTTATAGAAGCTTTTGGTATCAGTGTTTATGTTTTCTGCTAGTTTCCTTTCATAATATAAAGAGGATGATTATAGCTGAAGTAAATGTTGGCCCTCTAGAGGACGATACTGGTGAGATAATAATGGGGAAAACAGAGATGGCGAAAACACTGAACCAATATTTTGTCTCTGCCTTCACGGTGGAGGATAATAAAAAATTTCCAAAAACTGCAGTTAATACAGAGGAACTTGATGATTTAGCCATCACCAGGGTGAAAATATTGAATAAACTAACAGGATTAAAGGCAGATTAGTCTCCAGGGCCTGATCACCTGCAACCTAGGGCATTAAAGGAGGTGGTAGTAGAGATAGTGGATACATTAGTTATGAAATTTTAAAATTCCCTGGATTCTGGAAAGGACCCGGTAGATTTGAAACACTCTAACCTGATGCCCCTACTCAAAAAGGGAGAGAGGCCAAAAAGTCGGAAACTGTCGACTAATTAGCTTGACCTCTGTGGTGGGGATGTTGCTAGAATCAATCATTAAGGAGGAGATGACTGAACATTTGGAAAGACGAAGCTCAATCCACCATTGTATGCATGGTTTTAAGAAAGCTAAATCATGCTTGATAAACTTGCTTGAGTTCTTTGAGGATGTAACCAGCTAGGTGGATAATGGAGAACTGTGGATGTGATATATCTAGACTTCCAGAAGGCATTTGACAAGACGTCGCATAACAGACTGATCCAGAAGGTGAGATCACAGTGCATTGGGGGTAGAGTACTGTAGCGCACAAAGACTCCGAGAGACGAATAGAGTGAAGTCGATGAGGCTTTATTAAGCATGACTGTTTCCACCGCAGTTCAGTAGTAGACTACCTGCGGGGGAGGGCTCCAGGTACTTATACTCCGCCTTCAGGGCGGAGCTAGAGGTCAACGTCCAACCACTACCCGGGATCTGTCAGCCAATGACATCATGGCTTCACAGTCCCACATGACCCCTAATGCATACTACCACATTCACCCCTTGTTAAAAATGAACCCGGCGGGGTGATGCTTCGCATGGTGGTAAGGGTTTACAAGGCTGGTCCTGGGAGGAAAACTTTCACATGTTATAACAGTATGTACAAGGTTTTTTTTTTTGTTTCAAACTATTTACAGTACTCGTCAGGAAAAGACAAAATGTTCTCGTTAAAAGTCCACACTGTACTGTTAGATCGACGCCACGAGTCGGTCGGGCGGTCTGGTCGTCCGTGTCGATCGTCTCGGCCCCGGTGGTGGTGGTGCTTGTTCCGGTGTTGTCTTCTCCGGGAGCCTTACGGTTTCAGCTTGGGCTTTATTCCTGGTCGGGCCTGGGAGGAGGACTGATCCTCCTGGGAAGGGGGCGGTCGCGGGGTGCGGCGGTGGCAGGAAGGGGGGGGGGGGTTGGGTGATTGATGTCGGGGGGGTGTGTGTGTTGCCGGCGGGCGCCAGATCTCGCAGAGGGACCGTGTCCTGTCGGCCGTCGGGGTACTCCACGTAGGCGTACTGCGGGTTCGCGTGAAGGAGGTGATCCCTTTCGACCAACGGGTCCGACTTGTGCGCCCGCACGTGCTTTCGGAGCAAGATGGGTCCTGGGGCCGCCAGCCAGGTCGGCAGCGACGTTCCAGAGGAGGACTTCCTGGGGAAGACAAGGAGGCGCTCATGAGGCGTTTGATTAGTGCTAGTACACAGTAGTGACCGGATGGAGTGGAGGGCGTCCGGAAGGACCTCCTGCCACCGGGAAACTGGGAGGCCCCTGGACCGTAGGGCCAGTAGGACGGTCTTCCAGACCGTGCCGTTCTCCCTCTCTACTTGCCCGTTCCCCCGGGGGTTGTAGCTGGTCATCCTGCTCGAGGCTATCCCGTTGCTGAGCAGGAACTGGCGCAGCTCGTCACTCATGAAAGAGGACCCCCTGTCGCTGTGGACGTATGCGGGGCAACCGAACAGTGTGAATATGGTGTTCAGGGCTTTAATGACTGTGGCCGCGGTCATGTCAGAACAGGGGATGGCGAATGGGAAGTGGGAGTACTCGTCCCCCACATTAAGGAAGTATATGTTGCGGTCGGTGGAGGGGAGGGGTCCTTTGAAATCCAGACTAAGGCGTTCAAAGGGGCGGGAAGCCTTAATCAGGTGCGCACCATCCGGCCTGAAAAAATGCGGTTTGCACTCTGCGCAGATGTGGCAGTTCCTTGTGACTGTACGGACCTCCTCTAAGGAGTATGGGCGGTTGCGGGACTTGATAAAGTGGAAAAACCGAGTGACCCCCGGGTGGCAGAGGTCCTCGTGGAGGGTTTGGATGCGGTTAATTTGTGCGTTGGCACATGTGCCGCGGGATAGGGCATCGGACGGCTCGTTCAGCTTTCCGGGACGATACAAGATCTCGTAGTTGAAGGTGGAGAGCTCGATCCTCCACCTTAAGATCTTGTCGTTTTTGATTTTGCCCCGCTGTGCATTATCGAACATGAAGGCTACCGACCGTTGGTCGGTGAGGAGAGTGAATCTTCTGCCGGCCAGGTAATGCCTCCAATGTCGCACAGCTTCCACTATGGCTTGGGCTTCCTTTTCCACTGAGGAGTGGCGGATTTCTGAAGCGTGGAGGGTTCGGGAGAAAAAGGCCACGGGTCTGCCCGCTTGGTTAAGGGTGGCCGCTAGAGCTACGTCGGAGGCGTCGCTCTCGACCTGGAATGGGAGGGACTCGTCGATGGCGCGCATCGTGGCCTTTGCGATATCCGCTTTGATGCGGCTGAAGGCCTGGCAAGCCTCTGTCGACAGAGGGAAGGTCGTGGTCTGTATTAGAGGGCGGGCCTTGTCTGCGTACTGGGGGACCCACTGGGCGTAGTATGAAAAGAACCCCAGGCAGCGTTTCAGGGCTTTTGAGTAGTGCGGGAGGGGAAATTCCATGAGGGCGCGCATACGTTCGGGATCGGGGCCTATTATCCCATTGCGCACTACGTAGCCCAGGATGGCTAGCCGGTTGGTGCTAAAAACGCACTTGTCCTCGTTGTACGTGAGGTTCAAGGCTTTAGCGGTCTGGAGGAATTTTTGGAGGTTGGCGTCGTGGTCCTGCTGGTCGTGGCCGCAGATGGTTACATTGTCGAGATACGGGAACGTGGCCCGCCACCCGTGTTGGTCAACCATTCGGTCCATCTCTCGTTGGAAGACCGAGACCCCGTTTGTGACGCCAAATGGGACCCTTAGGAAATGGTATTATCGCCCGTCTGCCTCGAAGGCTGTGTACTTGCGGTCACTTGGGCAGATGGGGAGCTGATGGTAGGCGGACTTGAGGTCCACGGTGGAGAAGACTTTATATTGGGCAATCCATGTCGGATATGCGGGGGAGAGGGTACGCGTCTAGTTGTGTGTACCTGTTGATGGTCTGGCTATAGTCTATGACCATCCTTTGCTTCTCCCCTGTCTTCACTACTACCACCTGCGCTCTCCAGGGACTATTGCTGGCCTGGATTATGCCTTCCTTTAGTAGCCGCTGGACTTTGGACCGAATGAAGGTCCGGTCCTGGGCGCTGTACCGTCTGCTCCTAGTGGCGACGGGTTTGCAATCCGGGGTGAGGTTCGCAAACAAGGACGGGGGTTGCACCTTGAGGGTTGCGAGGCCGCAGATAGTGAGTGGGGGTATTGGGCCGCCGAATTTGAAGGTAAGGCTCTGTAGATTGCACTGGAAGTCTAATCCCAGTAATGTGGGGGCGCAGAGTTGGGGAAGGACGTGGAGCCTGTAGTTTTTGAACTCCCTCCCCTGCACCGTTAGGGTAACTATGCAGAAACCTTTGATCTGTACGGAGTGGGATCCTGCAGCTAGGGAAATCTTTTGTGCGCTGGGATGGGTGGTCAAAGAACAGCGTCTTACCGTGTCGGGGTGGATAAAGCTCTCCGTGCTCCCGGAGTCGACTAGGCATGGTGTCTCGTGCCCGTTTATCAGCACCGTTGTCGTCGTCGTCTGGAGTGTCCGGGGTCGAGCTTGATCCAGCGTTATTGAAGCGAGACGTGGTTGTAGTAGTTGAGCGTCTTCTGCGAACCCCGTGAGCCGTCGACACTGGGGTCCGTTGTTGCCGTCCAAGATGGCGTCGGGGATGAACAAAATGGCTGCCCCATGCATCGCACATGGCTGGGGGATCACAAGATGGCGGCGGGGGTGGACAAAATGGCCGCCCCCATGCGTCGTACAGGTCTGGGGTGGTCCAAGATGGCGGCGCCCTTCCTCCCCTCGTGGTGGCCGGAACCCAAAATGGCGGCGTCTGCGGGTCGCACATAGGGCGCTGGGGGGGTTGGGGAGCGTTAGGAACGCGCGGGGCTCCCTCATCTCTGGGGACAGCGGTGGTCGGGACCCAAATTGGTAGCGCCGGCGGGTCATACGTGGGGCGCGGGGGGGGGTTTGTGGGGCGTTAGAGACGCGCAGAACTCCCTCTTCTCCGGGGAGAGCAGTGGTCGGGACCCAAAGTGGTAGCGCCGGCGGGTCATACATGGGGCGCGGGGGGGTGTTGGGGAGCGTAAGCGGCGTGCAGGGCTCCCTGTTCTCCCGGGACCACGGTGGTCGGGACCCAGAGTGGCTGCGCCTGCGGGTCGTACATGGGGCGCTGGGGGGGTTGGGGAGCGTAAGCGGCGTGCAGGGCTCCCTGTTCTCCCGGGACAGCGGCGACCTCGCGGGACCGGCACACAACCGCGAAATGGCCCTTTTTCCCGCAGCTCTTGCAGATCGCTGCGCGGGCCGGGCAGCACTGCCGGGGGTGTTTCGCCTGGCCGCAGAAATAGCAGCGGGCGCCCCCGGTGTGACTTGGCGTTTGGACCGCGCAAGCCTGTGGGGTGTCCGGGGGGGGTTGGGTTTGTCGCGATGGGTACGTACGGAGCCCAATGGGCTGCCGCGCGGTCGGGGCCGTAGGCGCGGGTATTTCGCGCGGCCACGTCTAGGGAGGCTGCTAGGGCCCGTGCCTCTGAGAGTCCTAGCGACTCTTTTTCTAGAAGTCTTTGGCGGATTTGGGAGGAGTTCATACCTGCCACAAAAGCATCGCGCATTAACATGTCCGTGTGTTCAATTGCGTTCACCGACGGGCAGCTGCAGGCTCGTCCCAAAATTAGTAGTGCAGCGTAGAATTCATCTATCGATTCTCCGGGACTTTGCTGTCTCGTTGTGAGTTGATAGCGAGCGTAGATCTGGTTTACTGGGCGGACATAGAGACTTTTCAGTGCTGCGAACGCCATCTGGAAATCCTCTGCGTCTTCGATGAAAGAGAAAATCTCCGTGCTTAACCTCGAGTGCAGGACCTGTAGTTTTTGGTCTTCTGTGACCCGGACGGTGGGCGTTCTGAGGTAGGCCTCGAAACAAGTCTGCCAATGCTTGAAAGCTGCTGCCGCGTTCACTGCGTGGGGGCTGATCCTCAGGCATTCCGGGATGATCCTGAGCTCAATAGTCCTTTTTAGGCACGCTTAATAAATTGTAGCGCACAAAGACTCCGAGAGACGAATAGAGTGAAGTCGATGAGGCTTTATTAAGCGTGACTGTTTCCCCCGCAGTTCAGTAGTAGACTACCTGCGGGGGAGGGCTCCAGGTACTTATACTCCGCCTTCAGGGCGGAGCTAGAGGTCAACGTCCAACCAGGACCCGGGATCTGTCAGCCAATGACATCATGGCTTCACAGTCCCACATGACCCCTAATGCATACTACCACAAGTACTAGATTGGATTGAGGATTAACTGACTGACAGAAAGCAGAGGGTCAGGATAAATGGGTCCTTCTCTAGCTGACAAACTGTAACTAGGGGGATGGCGCAGGGGTCAGTCCTCGGACCTCAACTGTTTACAATCTATATAAATGATCTGCAAGCAGGGACAGAGTGTAGCATAGAAAAATGGGTGGATGGTACTAAAATAGGTGGGAAAGCTGGCAGTGAAGAGGAGATAAAAAGTTTACATACAGATTTAGATAGGCCAGGAGGATTGGCCAAAATTTGGTAGATGGAGTTTAATTTCAAGAAGTATGAGGTTATCCATTTTGGCCGAAAAATATAAAGGCAAATTATTATCTAAATGGAATGCAGATTCAAAAAGCATCTGGGCAGACGGATCTGAGTGTCTGTTTAAAAATCGCAGAAAGTCGGTATGCAGGTACAGTATGTAATAAAAGAAGCAAATGGAATCTTAGCATTTATTGCAAAAGGACTGGAGTATAAAAGTTGAGAAGTGTTGTTACAATTGTATAGGGTGTTGGTAAGACCACATCTGGAGTATTGTGTCCAGTTTTGGTCTCCTTATTTGAGGAAGGATGTGGTGGCATTGAAGACAGTTCAGAGGAGGTTCACCAGATTGATTCCGGGGATGAAAGGATTGGTGTATGTGGAGAGATTGAACAGATTGGGCTTCTCCTCGCTGGAGTTCAGAATAATGAGAGGGGATCTTATGAAGGTATATAAAATACTAAGAGGGATTGATAAAGTAAACGTAGACCAAATGTTTCCCCTTATGGGGCAATCTAGAACGAGAGGTCACAGATTGTAGGTTGAGAGGCAGTAGATTTAAAACTGAGATGAGGAGGAACTACTTCTCGTAGAGGTTGGTGAATTTGTGGAACTCGCTGCACCATAGTGCGGTGGAGTCTGAATCATTAAATGGTTTCAAGAAGGAGACAGATATATTACTGATTTTAAAAATGGGTTAAAGGGGTATGGGGAGCAGAATGGTGGATTTGAGACCAGGAAGAGATCAGCCATGATCTGATTAAATGGCGGAGCAGGCTCGAAGGGCTGAATTGCCTATTTCTACCCCTAATTCCTGTGTTCCTATATTCCTATGGCACTCATTAAAATTGGAAAGAATAATAGATCCAAAACAGACCTTAAAGGAACATCACTTCCAATTACCCTTCAATCTGAAAAACATCCAAATACTCTTTGCTTCTGAGATGACAAGCTGACCTTCTCCTTTTCCTATTGCATTACATATTAGCACAGATTAAGTGTATTGTGTGTTGGATTGCTGCTATTTCCTGCATTACATCCTTACTTTGGCTGAGGGAGAACGTCTGTGGCTCATCATCAGGAAGTCTTTCCAAAGTGAGCATAAGAGTGTATCATGTTTTAGAACAAAGTAAAAAACAGTGAGTAACAGGAATCACTGGGTTGTTGCCATAGGGCAAACAATCATGTGCAAGTTTGCACTTACTTCCGTCTTCCTCATGATGTCTTTGGCACAGTTATAAATACAAGCATCGCAGCCACCTTCAGGCGCAGACGGGATTCGAACCCACTGTTTTTTTGGCTTACGAGGCCAATGCCTTCCCACTTGGCCACCATGCCTCTTCTCTTTGGCACAGTTATACACTGCTGATGGCCTTAGCCATCTCTGATCATGCCCTGTGCACCATGGCCTTTAAGATCTTTGTTCCGTGTGAAACTGTGCATACATCCCCCCCCCCCCCCCCAACTCCCACTTCCTGCAGCAGCTGCTCAAAGCAGGGTGCCTTTATACAGGCCTAGCTTGTATTCTGAATGCTTTGACGCTTGCCTTATCCAATTCTGCCATAGCATTCTCCCCCTTAGTACTGCCAATTGTAAAATGATTCACTGGCAGAAGGCAGATTACAGAAGCACTCCAAGATCTTCTTCAACATCTTTGGGCTCAAACCGTCTCAGACTTCACTGTTATCGATACATTCTTCCAAGCTCACAAGATAAACCTGGCCCTTGCTTGCAAACTCTTTGCCATCATTGCAACACCTGTTGGGCCACCTTGGCACTCACTCACATAGATCCAGGTATGTAGGTTAGGCCCAGATGTAACTCGGTAGTATTGATCAGCATCAGAGGTTATTTTTTGCGAGCTGCCCATGCATTTTACTCATTTCCACGAGACCCAAGAAGATCAGCCTTAGTTTATCATATTGATGTTTTGAACCTCAGTTCTTCAATCCTTGTAATATGTTTTGTTGATCTCTCTTGCTTGTTTTACAGGTAAAGCTGACCTGATTGGTGCAAATCTTGCAAATAAAGATCAAGTTATCAAAGCCAATTCAGATGTCAAAGCTCTAACCTACTGCGATCTGCAATGTATTAATCTGAAAGGTCTATATGAGGTGCTGGACCTCTACCCAGAATATTCCCATAAATTCAAGGAGGACATTCATCACAATCTCACTTATAACCTCAGAGAGGGTCATGAAAGTGATGTAAGTACTTATTCTATTTATCGTCACATTATGAAGAACATGAAAATTAAGAGCTGTTTAAATTACTGCCACTGTTTCAAAACATTAAACTGATTTTCAGCTTGCAGCTGTAGCTTCAGGTGATTTTCCTCATGTGAACTAAAGCTACTATTTCCACTAGTGTTACAATGCTTGACTGCCCAACAAACTCTGATCTTTCCAAACTATCACTGCTCTGACAGATTTTAAACTTGTGTTCTTATTTGTTTTCGATTTAGATTTCTTGTCACATGTACCGAGGTATATTGAAAGGTATTGTTCTGCGTACAGTCCAGGCAGATCGCTCCATACATGAAAAGAATATAGGGCATACGACAGATACACAATGTAAATACATAGACACAGACATTAGGTGCAGCATACGGAATATAGTGGTAACATGTAGAAAGATCAGTTCAGTCCATAAAAGGGCCATTCAGGAGTCTGGTATCAGCGAGGTAGAAGCTGTTTTTGAAACTGTTGGTGCGTGTTCTAAAACATTTGTATCTTCCTGATGGAAGAAGTTGGAAGAGTGAGTAAGCCAGGTGGGAGCGGCCTTTGATTACGCTACCCGCTTTCCCAAGGCAGCGGGAGGTGTAGACAGTCAATGGATGGGAGGTGGGCTTGCGTTATTGACTGGGCTGTGTTTACAACTCTGTAGTTTCTTACGATCTTGGGCTGAGCAGTTGCCATACCAGGCTGTGGTGTAGCCAGATAGGATGTTTTCTATTGTGCATTTGTAAAAAATGATAAGAGTCAATGTGAACATGCTGAATTTCCTTAATTTCCTGAGGAAGTATAGATTCTTGGGTTAAAATGTTAGGTTGGGTTACGGGGATAAAGGGGATAGGGTGGAGGCGTGGGGCTTAAGTAGGATGCTCTTTCCAAGGGTTGGTGCAGACTTGATAGGCTGAATGGCCTCCTTCTGCACTGTACATTCTATGAAATCTATGAAATCACCCACTCTACCAATCTATCTATATCGTTTTGGAGATTATAGCAATCCTCT
Organism: Scyliorhinus torazame; assembly: GCF_047496885.1. Classification (NCBI taxonomy): domain Eukaryota; kingdom Metazoa; phylum Chordata; class Chondrichthyes; order Carcharhiniformes; family Scyliorhinidae; genus Scyliorhinus; species Scyliorhinus torazame. Next base: position 120,458,263 of record NC_092712.1, on the reverse strand, counting down.
ACACTGCCCACCACGCGGCCAAACTTTGTGTCGTCTTCAAATTTCCCAATCATGCTCCCCACGTTCACGTCCATATTGTTAATATATAACACAAACAGTAACGATACCAGCACCGAGCTCTGTGGAACACCACTTGAAACAACTCTCCATTTGCAGCCAACTCAGCCATCAGCCATCACCCTTTGTTTCCTATTACTAAGCCAGTTTGCCACATTGCCCTGTATCCCAAGGTCTTTCAATTTCTTGACCAATCTGCCACGTGGCACATTGTCAAGCACCTTGCTGAAATCCATGCACACCACATCCACTGCATTACCTTTGCCAACCTTATTGTCACTTCCTCAAAGAATTCCATCAAATTTGTGAAGCAAGACCCTCCTTTAACAAATCCAGGGTAACTATCCCTGACTAGTCCATGCCTTTCGATGTGACAGTTAATCCTATCTCTCAGGATTGATTCTACTAATTTTCCCACCACTGACATAAAACTAACTGGCCTATAATTGTTTGGCATTTTCTTTGATCACTTTTTAAACAATGGAAACACATCTGCATTTCTCCAGTCACCCAATACCTCCCCTGCATCTAGTGAGGGTTGAAAAATCATCCTCGGAGCATCTGCTATCTCCTCCCTGACTTCCTTCAGTAGCCTCGGAAACAATCCATCTGGCCCTGGTGACTTATCAACTTTCAAGGATTTCAATCCTTCGAGTACTTCCTCTTTCTTTATGATTATCTCATCCAATATCTCACAATGTTTTTCCTGGACTATTATATTTGCATCATCCATTTCCTTTGCAAACATGGAGACAAAATACTTATTTAAAACCCTTTCCACAGCCTCTGCATCTATATACACGTTCCCTTCTTCATCTCCGATAGGTCCCACTTTTTCCTGAACTAACTTTTTACCATTAATATGTTGGTAAAACATCTTTGGGTTTTCTTTAACTTTACTTGCTTTTTAAAAATAAATTTAAAGTACGCAATTATTTTGTTTTCCAATTAAGGGGCAATTTAGCATGGCCATCTTTGGGATGTCGGGGTGAAACCAACGCAGACATGGGAAGAATGTGCAAACTCCACACGGGCGGTGACCCAGGGTCGGGATCGAACCCGGGTCCTCAGCGGCGTAGGCAGCAGTGCTAACCATTGCACCACCTTAATTTTACTTGCTAATTTTTTTTCATGCCCTCTTTTTGATTTCTTTATTTTCTGTTTGACTTTGTCCCTGCACTTCCTGTATTCTTCCAGGCTATCTGCAGTGAACAAAGAACAAAGAAAAGTACAGCACAGGAACAGGGCCTTCGGCCCTGCAAGCCTGTGCCGACCATGCTGCCCATCTAAACTAATATCTTCTACACTTCCGGGGCCCATTTCCCTCTATTCCCATCCTATTCATGTATTTGTCAAGGTGCCCCTTAAACGTCACTATCGTCCCTGCTTCCACCACCTCCTCCGGCAGCGAGTTCCAGGCACCCACTACTCTCTGTGTAAAAAAACTTGCCTCGTACATTTCCTCTAAACCTTGCCCCTTTTGACATAAACCTATGCCCCCAGTAATTGACCCCTCTACCCTGGGAAAAAGTCTCTGACTATCCAATGTATCTATGCCCCTCATAATTTTGTAGACCTCTATCAGGTCGCCCCTCAACCTCCTTCGTTACAGTGAGAACAAACCAAGTTTATTCAACCTCCCCTCCATACCAGGCAAAATCCTGGTAAATCTCTTCTGCACCCTCTCGAAAGCCTCCACATCCTTCTGATAGCGTGGCGACCAGAATTGAACACTATATTCCAAGTGTGGCCTAACTAAGGTTCTATACAGCTGCAACATGACTTGCCTCTTTCTATACTCAATGCCCCGGCCAATGAAAGCAAGCATGCCGTATGCCTTCTTAACTACCTTCTCCACCTGTGTTGTCCCTTTCAGTGACCTGTGGCCCTGTACACCTAGATCTCTCTGACTGTCAATACTCTTGAGGGTTCCACTATTCACTGTACTTAGTGCGTTGTGGCTGTTGTATGCTTTCTTATTCTGTTTGATTTTCCCCCTGTATCCCTAAACAACCTGAGGTGTCTAGATTTGTCTGCACCACTCTTATTTTGAGAGGGAACATATCCACTTTGTACATTTAGGATCTCTCCTTTTAGTGCTTTCCACTGGTTTTCCACTGATTTATGCTCTAGCAATGCTGACCAGTCCACCTCAGCCAAGTCCCTTCTCATTTCTACAAAATGTGCCTTCCCCCAGTTCAACTCCTGCTTTACCTCTGTCCTTTTCCATTGTAATACCAAATCTAACTAAAATGTGATCACTATTTCTGATATGGTCACCAACTGTCAGTTCATCCACCTGCCCTTCTTTGTTCCCCATGACTAGGTCTAGAATTGCATCTCCTCTCATTGGGGTTGATACTAATTGGTTGAAAATAAATTCCTGGACACAGTGCATGATTTTTCTTCTCCCTCAGTTCCCCTTATATTGTTTGATTTCCAGTTGACATTGGGATAGTTAAAGTCTCCTACTACTTTTTCCCCTCTTGAACTTACAGGCAGAGATTTGCCTACATATTTGCTCTTCTACTCCCTTTCACTATTTGGGGGTCTGTAGTTTACTCAGTCTGTCGTGTGACTGCCCCTTTTTATCTCTAAGTTCTACCCACAAAGCCTCATTTGTTGACCCATTTAGTATATCATCCCTTCTCACAACTGGAATTGATTCTTTAACCAATAGTGCTACTCCCCTCCTTTTTTTATCTCCCCCTCTATCCTGCCTGAAAACTCTGTATCCAGGGATATTGCGCTGCCAATTTTGCCTCTCCTTTAGCCAGGTTTTCATTATAGCAATGGCATCCTGCTGCCATGTGTCTACCTGTGCTCTTACCTCATCTATCTTATCTGTAATATTTCTTGTATTGAAGTACAAACAGTTCAATCCCACCATTTTCCCTTGCTGGACACATTTTAAACTTTGCTTCTCCTGTAATTCTAAGTCTATCTCTACATCTTCTGCTAATAATGATAACCTTTTATTGTTACAAATATGAAGTTACTGTGAAAAGCCCCTAGTCGCCACATTCCGGCGCCTGTTCGGGTAAGCTGGTACGGGAACTGAACCTGCGCGGCTGGCCTTGTTCTGCAGTACAAACCAGCTATCTAGCCCACTGAGCTAAACCTCAACATCATTAGCTAATGTTCTACCTCCGTTTTCCTGATCTGAATTTGACCTATCTGATCCTACTCCTGGGATACCACCCCCCGCCACACTAGTTTAAATATTCCCCAACAGAACTAGCAAAAGCCTCCGCAAGGGCATTGGTCCCTGCTTTGCCTTGGTGCAACCTGTCCAGTTTGTATAGGTCCTACCTGGCCCAGAACCGGTCCCTGTGCCTGAAGAATCTGAATCGCTCCCAACTACACCATCTCTCCAGCCATGCATTCATCTGATCTACCCTCCTATTCTTGCACTCTCTAGTGCGTGGAAATGGGAGTAACCCTGAGATTACTACATTTGAGGTCCTGGATTTTAGTTTATCTCCTAACTTCCTGTACTGGGCTTGCAAGTTCTCGTCCTTTAGTTTACCTATGTCATTGGTACCGATGTGTACCACAACCATTGACTGTTCACCTTCCCTCCCCAGAATGCCCTGCAGCTGCTCTGTGATGTCCCAGACCCTGGCACCAGGGAGGCAACATACAATCCTTGATTGATGTTTGTGACCACAGAAGCATCTGTCTGTGCCCCTAACCATTGAATCTCCTCTCACTATAGCCCTGCCATTTGTTTTTCTCCCACCAATCTGAGCAGCAGAGCCACCCGTGGTGCAGTGAATCTGGCTGTTGCTGCTTTCCCCTGAGAGGCCATTCCCAAAATAGTATCCAAAGTGGTATATCTGATTGAGAGCGAGATGACCACAGGGGACTCCTGCACTACCTTCATGAGTCTTTTATTGTTCCTGATGGTCACCCATTCCCTTTCTGCCTGTGCCAGTCTTACCTGTGATGTGACCACCTCCCTAAACGTGCTATCCATGACTTCCTCAGCATTGTACATGCACCACAGTGAGTTCACCCACACCTTCAACCCCGAAATCATGTTCGCTAGAAGCTGCATTTGGACACCTTCTGCGCACATACCTGGGAGGCTGGAAGTGTCCTTCATTTCCCACATTGTGCAGGAGTAGCATACCACAGCACCAGGCAGGGGTATGTATGATACTTCGCTTCCTGAAGTCGATGATCAACTCTTTAGTTTAAGTGCCATTAGTCGAACAGAATATTTATGTCATCCATGTACATATTTATCCTGGGAAATTCCATTGTCATTTCTATTTCCTCAATTTTCTTGCTATCCTTCCCCTCCTGAAATAAATGATATATGTATTGATAAATGAATTTGATGTTGGTAATACTCAGATGTAGATTTACAGTTGTTTGTAAACTGTGAGTCAAAACAATGGATGAAGTAAATTATGTGGTGTAGTGGTATTATTGCTGGACTAGTAATTTAGAGACCCAGGTAATGCTTATGGGGACCTAGGTTTGAATCTCACTATGGCAGGTGGTGAAATTTGAATTCAATAAAAATATGGAATTAAAATTGAAACTATTGTTAATTGTCATAAAAACCTACTGATTCACTAATATCCTTACCTGATCTGGCCTATATGTCACTCCAGATCAGCGGCAATAGGGAATGGGCATTAAGTGCAGGCCCAGCCTGAACGAATATTAAAAAACCCAACCAATTTGCCGATTGTGATTGTTCCCTTTCAGAAAACAATAATTGCAAGATCTAGGAGCAGAGAATTCTTGCAGTGCAGAAAGAGGCCATTAAGTCCATCGAGTCTGTGCTGACCCTCTGAACGAGGCCCACTCCTCTATCCCCATAGACCCATCTAACCTGGACACCAAGAGAAAATTTAGCATGCCCAATCCACCTAAGCTGCATACCTTTGGACTGAGGGAGGAAACCAGAGGGCCAGAGGAAATTCATGCAGACACTGGGAGGACATACAAACTCCACAGACAGTAACCCATGGCCAAAATTGAACCCGGGCCCCTGGCTCTGTGAGAAAGCAGTGTTAACCACTGTGCCAACCATGCCATCCTAGCTTCCTATCGACTGGAATTATCCCTAATTTTCTTGAACTATTGAAGATATTGCCATGGGGCGAACAGACTTCGGCTGCGACTTAACGGCACAGAAATGGAGTCTCATTTTGGGCGTGTTTAGCGGAGTGTTTCTCGGCGCCTGCAATGCCGGAAATGACACTGCTATTTAATGGCACTCTGCTCCTTTTTTGGCCTCAGCGAGGAGTGATTTTTTGACCCCCCCCTCAGCATCCCCGCTGTGGCCTCCGCACCCCCTCCCCCTGTGCACGCAACCTACCTTTTATGGGGTCATCAAACTACCCTCACCCCACCTCTTAAGGGCTAGGCACCCAAGGCCCGATCCCTGGAATGGGTGACCTGGCACCTGGGCACCTTGGCACTTCCATCCTGGTGTCCTGGCAGTGCCATTGCCAGCCTAGTAGTGCCAACCAGGCACCCTGACAGTGCAAGGATGGCACTACCAGGGTACCAAGGTGGCACTTCCAAGGTGCCAGGCTGGCAGTGCCAAGGTGCCCAGCTGCCAGAGGGAGAGCCAGGGTACCACCCTGCCCAAAGTCCGAACGCCCAGGGTATCTAATGACCTGGGAGGACCCCCCCAAGGTGCCGTTATACCTGGTTCACGTTTGTGGAAACCAGTGCTAAAAGGCACCCTGGCGAGATCCCTCAGGCGAGGCCGTTCGTTCCCAGGCCCTGGGAGAATCCATCATTGGATTGGATTGGATTGGATTTGTTTATTGTCACGTGTACCGAGGTACAGTGAAAAGTATTTTTCTGCAAGCAGCTCAACAGATCATTAAGTACATGAGAAGAAAAGGGAAGAAAAGAAAATACATAATAGGGCAACACAACATATACAATGTAACTACAAAAGCACTGGCATCGGATGAAGCATACAGGATGTAGTGTTAATGAAATCAGTCCATAAGAGGGTCATTTAGGAGTCTGGTGACAGTGGGGATGAAGCTGTTTTTGAGTCTGTTCGTGCGTGTTCTCAGACTTCTGTATCTCCTGCCCGATGGAAGAAGTTGGAAGAGTGAGTAAGCCGGGTGGGAGGGAATCTTTCATTATACTGCCCGCTTTCCCCAGGCAGCGGGAGGTATAGATGGAGTCAATGGATGGGAGGCAGGTTCGTGTGATGGACTGGGCGGTGTTCACGGCTCTCTGAAGTTTTGTGCGGTCCTGGGCCGAGCAGTTGCCATACCAGGCTGTGATGCAGCCCGATAGGATGCTTTCTATGGTGCATCTGTAAAAGTTGGTAAGAGTCAATGTAGACATGCCGAATTTCCTTAGTTTCCTGAGGAAGTATAGGCGCTGTTGTGCTTTCTTGGTGGTAGCGTCGACGTGGGTGGACCAGGACAGAATTTTGGAGATGTGCACCCCTAGGAATTTGAAACTGCTAACCATCTCCACCTCGGCTCCGTTGATGCTGACAGGTGTATGTACAGTACTTTGCTTCCTGAAGTCAATTACCAGCTCTTTAGTTTTGCTGGCATTGAGGGAGAGATTGTTGTCGCTACACCACTCCACTAGGTTCTCTATCTCCCTCCTGTATTCGGACTCATCGTTATTCGAGATCCGGCCCACTATGGTCGTATCGTCAGCAAACTTGTAGATGGAGTTGGAACCACGTTTTACCACGCAGTCGTGTGTGTACAGGGAGTAGAGTAGGGGGCTAAGTACGCAGCCTTGCGGGGCGCCGGTGTTGAGGACTATTGTGGAGGAGGTGTTGTTGTTCATTCTTACTGATTCTGGTCTGTTGGTCAGAAAATCGAGGATCCAGTTGCAGAGTGGGGAGCCAAGTCCTAGGTTTTGGAGCTTTGATATGAGCTTGGCTGGGACTATGGTGTTGAAGGCGAAGCTGTAGTCAATAAATAGGAGTCGAATGTAGGAGTCCTTGTTTTCGAGATGCTTTAGGGATGAGTGTAGGGCCAGGGAAATGGTGTCTGATGTGGACCGGTTGCAGCGGTATGCGAATTGCAGTGGATCAAGGCGTTCTGGGAGTATGGAGGTGATGCACTTCATGATCAACCTCTCGAAGCACTTCATTACGACTGAAGTCAGGGCCACTGGTCGTTAGTCATTGAGGCATGTTGCCTGGTTCTTCTTTGGTACCGCGGTGTATGATGGTGGTCTTCTTGAAGCAGGTGGGGACCTCGGAGTGGAGTAGGGACAGGTTAAAGATGTCCGTGAATACCTCTGCCAGCTGGTCCGCGCAGGCTCTGAGTGCACGACCAGGGATCCCGTCTGGGCCCGTCGCCTTCCGAGGGTTCACTTTCAGGAAGGCCAATCTGACTTTGGAAGCTGTGATGGTGGGTATGGGTGAATTATGGGCTGCTGGGGCACTCGCCAGCGGATTGTTGGTTACCTGCTCGAACCGAGCATAGAATGCATTGAGTTCATCGGGGAGTGGTGCGCTGCTGCCAGAGACACTGTTCGGCTTCGCTTTGTAGCCCGTTATGTTGTTTAGTCCTTGCCACAACCGCCGAGAGTCTGTCTGTGACTCTAGCTTGGTTTGATATTCTCTCTTGGCATTCCAGTTGGCTTTGCGGAGGTCGTACCTGGATTTCTTGTATAGGTCAGGGTCATCTGCCTTGAACGCCTCAGATCTGTCCTTCAGTAGGGAGTCAATCTCGCAATTGAGCCATGGTTTCCGGTTGGGGAACGCACGTACTGCTTTCTTTGGCACGCAGCCGTCCACACATTTGCTGATGGAGCATCGTCTTATGGTCTGATTTCCCAAAGTGCGGTCGGGGGATGGAACGGTAGGTGCCCTTGATTTTTGAGTAGCAGTGGTCAAGATTGTTGTCGCCCCTGGTCGGACAGGAGATGTGCTGGTGGAATTTCACTTGAATATGTTAATATGGATCTTGTGTGGTGCTTCAAATGTCAGGAATCTCATCATGAGATTCAATGGCCAAGGCGGCACGATGAGGCCATTGAATCGTACCCTACCTGTCCGATAGCTTTAATCGCACCGTACATGGATATTATCTGAGCCAGGAACCTATCGAGTTTGTGCTTGTCTAATCGATCCAAGATGTCATTACCTGTACCATCTATTTCAATATTAATAAGGCTATTCAATACTGAGTACCCCTCGTCATGAATATAAACATAATTTCCAGGAGTGTAGACTACTCTGCAATAACCTGAGAATCAGTCTGAATTTTCCCTGCAGTAACATTCTGTGGCCTATATAGTCCTTTATGGTCACATGGCATCTAACATTGTTGAAAAAACCTTTGCTATTGCTGCCACAAGCATAGAGCAGATGAGGAGAGTCAAATAGTGGAGGCAGAAAAGCAGATCCTTGATGCTCAAAAGGCTGATATTCAAGGCATACAGTGTTGTGACGTTTATGGGCAGCACGGTAGCATTGTGAATAGCACAATTGCTTCACAGCTCCAGGGTTCCAGGTTCAATTCCGGCTTGGGTCACTGTCTGTGCGGAGTCTGCATATCCTCCCCGTGTGTGCGTGGGTTTCCTCCGGGTGCTCCGGTTTCCTCCCACAGTCCAAAGATGTGCAGGTTAGGTGGATTGGCCATGATAAATTGCCCTTAGTGTCCAAAATTGCCCTTAGTGTTGGGTGGGGTTACTGGGTTATGGGGATCGGGTGGAGGTGTTGACCTTGGGTAGGGTGCTCTTTCCAAGAGCCGGTGCAGACTCGATGGGCCGAATGGCCTCCTTCTGCACTGTAAATTCTATGAATTCTATGAGTTCAACTATTATACCCTGCTCCTGGAAGGATGCGAGGCAGAGAAGTTGAAGGACAAATTTACGCATGCTGCTCTTGATAGTCTCATCTTTATGGTGCAGGCTGACTGCAGCAGATAACACAGATGACTGAGAACCTGTTGAGACCGTTTCTCGAGATCATTGCTGGGTGGGTGTGCCAGTCATGTTTGATGGCAAACTGGCATGGCCAGGCAGTCAAGCTATGGGGGCTTACTGATTTCCACGGCATGACTTATTTCAACTGAGATCATTTCAAACACAAAAAATGTAATTTGGGTTACTTTAAAACCAAATTCCATCATTAATTGCACCTTGACATTACAAAATCAAAGAGATCCTTCAGCTCCCGATTAGTTATCTCGCCATTCCAAACCTTCCATGGAAGTTTGTATTTTAAGAGTCATTTAAAATCTTTGTCCTACTAAAATCTTACAATTGCTTCAATAATGGGCATCTTTCTGATGCTTTCATTTGTAAATCTGCCATTAATCATAGAGAGAGAAATTAAATTGAAGAGCACTTTTGCCAAAGCCCAGCACTAAAACATGATTGAAAATTTAAAATAACTCTGAAGAATATAGCACCCTATTTTCTTCATGGCCACAATTTTATGTTGCCCAGGTGAACGCGTGCCAGACCCAAAAGCAAATGTAAAATCACACAAGAAGACGTTGGGCACGATTTCCAATACCACTGCATCGGTGAGGTGGCAAAGTGGCACAATGGCAAGCACTGCTGCCTTACAACGCCAGGGACCCTGGTTCAATTCCGGCCTTGGGTGACTGTGTGGAGTTTGTAGGTTCTCCTCATGTCTGCATAGATTTCCTCCGGGTGCTCCAATTTCTTCCCATAATCTAAAGATGTGCAGGTTAGGTGGATTGGCCATAATAAATTGCCCCTTCGTGTCCAAAGATGTGTAGGTTAGGAGGGGTTACAGAGATAGGGCAGGGGAATGGGCGTAGTTATGGCGCTTTTTCAGAGGGTTGGTGCAGACCCGATGGACCTCCTTCTGCACTGTTGGAATTTTATGGTTCCATGGCTCATTGCGCCCATGTGCGATATTTCGGTTCGCAAGTAAACGAGTCGTGAATGCGCCTGCCGAAAATCAAGAAGCCGATTTAAATTAATTAAACCATAATTGGCTGTGATTGGCAAGGCGGACTTTACGTTTAAGCTTGATCCAGAGTGAGATGAAAGTTAGTGCTCAAAAAAATTGATAAATGTGTCTGGGGATTGAGGTTTGTGTATGATTGTGCTGCCTCGCCATTTGTGGCATAGTTTGTCCGCTGATGTTTATCTTTTTAAGGTTCGCAGACTCCGCAATGGCTTCCCCTTTGAGGGAGCACATCAGAAGTGCCAGTCTGCAAGCTCCAGTTTCTCAGCCCCTGTCCTCCTCTCCAGCATTGCTCAGCTTTTCACAGAACCCGTTTCACACAAGCTGGTCACTAATTGCTCAGCGGCATAAAATTGCATTAATAATGCGATCTCGGGTGAGACTGGGTTTCACATCTGCTGCCGCCTACACCAGCTTTGGGCACACCTTGAAAATAAAATTCAGGCCCATGTGTGGTGGACCCCTTTCACCTGTTCCTGATTCAATTTCTCACGCCTTCTGAAATATGTGTTCTGTGTTGGTAGGGTTGGAAAATTTCACTTTTGTCACAGATACCATTCTGCAAAGCTGCCACGCATTTACTAAACTATAGAAATTCAAAAATACAAGCAGAAACAAATGCATTCAGAAACTTAATCTGACCCAGAACATCTGAAAAATACTAATTAAAAAAGGCAAAGCAAAGCTTTGAGGACAGAAACTATGGGCGGTGATTTCTGGCCCTTCCCACTGGCAGGATCTCCAGGTCGAGCCGAAGGCGATTGCCACAGTAGGTTCCCTGGTCTGGGATGGGCAAGCCACACAAAATGCCATAGACAACGGCGGGACTGTAAAATCCTGCAGTGGCCAATGATGAGCTGCCTCCGCCGCTGGAAAACATCTTGCGTGGGGGCAGATGATCTCACCCTTTATTTATCAGGGTGTTTTGTTATACTTGCAAGCTATTCACAATTTTACCTTTTTATACCTTTTTTATGCATGTAAATAGTTTGGGGCTTTCCAGACATGTTTGTTGCAGGCATGTTATAAATAGAATACAATTATGCCACCGGCGGCATAGTGGCACAGTGGCTAGCACTGCTGCACCACAGTGTCAGGGGCCTCCATTCAATTCCAACCTTGGGAAGGGCGGAGCTGTGTTAGGGTGCTCATTCAGAGGGTCGGTGTAGACTTCTGCACTGTAAGGATTCTATGATTCCATGAATTACAATTCACTGTAATTTTCCAGGAGCAGTGGTACTGGGATTTTGATGAGGAATTCAGAGTTAAGTTAATTACCCTCGGGAATTATTGGGAACAAGGGTTCTTAAACAGGATTCTGTCATAAATAACTCCCAGTCAGATTTAAAATGAAAAAATGACAGTGTCAGGAAACATGGGGCATCATTCTCCGACCCCCCGCCGGGTCGGAGAATGGCCGTTGGCCGCCGTGAATCACGCCCCCGCCCCCGCCGAAGTCTCCGGTACCGGAGATTGGGCGGGGGCGGGAATCGGGCCGCGCCGGTTGGCGGACCCCCCGCTGGATTCGGATGGGCCGAAACCCCGCCCAGAAATTGCCTGTCCCGCTGGCGTAAATCAAACCTGGTATTTACCGGCGGGACCAGGCGGCGTGGGCGGGCTCCGCGCCCCGCGGGGCGATCTGACCCCGGGGGGTGCCCCCACGGTGGCCTGGCCCGCGATCGGGGCCCACCGATCCGCGGGCGGGCCTGTGCTGTGGGGGCACTCTTTCCCTTCCGCCTCCGCCACGCCTCCACCATGGCGGAGGCGGAAGAGACTCTCCCCACTGCGCATGCGCGGGAAACTGACAGCGGCCGCTGACGCTCCCGCGCATGCGCCGGGAAACTGACAGCGGCCGCTGACGCTCCCGCGCATGCGCCGCAATTCCGCGCCAGCTGGCGGGGCAACAAACGCCATTTCCGCCAGCTGGCGGGGCGGAAATCCCTCCGGCGTCGGCCTAGCCCCTCAATGTTGGGGCTAGGCCGCCAAAGATGCGGAGCATTCCGCACCTTTGGGCCGGCGCGATGCCCGTCTGATTGGCGCCGTCTTTGGCGCCAGTCGGCGGACATCGCGCCGTTGGGCGAGAATTTTGCCCATGGAATCAGGGGCGAAATTCTCCGGTATCGGCGCGATGTCCACCGACTGGTGCCCAAAACGTCGCAAATCAGTCGGGCATCGCGCCGCCCCAACTCCGCATCTTTGGGAGCCGAGCCCCAACCTTAAGGGGCTGAGCCCTCGCCGGACGAATTTCCGCCCCGCCAGCTGGCGGAAAAGGCCTTTGGTGCCCCGCCAGCTGGCGCGGAAATGACATCTCCGGGCGGCGCATGCACGGGAGCGTTAGCGGCCGCTGACGGCATTCCCGCGCATGCGCAGTGGAGGGAATCTCTTCCACCTCCGCCATGGTGGAGACCGTGGCGAAGGCGGAAGGAAAAGAGTGCCCCCACGGCAGAGGCCCACCCACGGATCGGTGGGCCCTGATTGCGGGCCAGGCCACTGTTGGGGCACCCCCTGGGGCCAGATCGCCCTGCACCCCCCCCCCAGAACCCCGGAGCCCGCCCGCGCCGCCTTGTCCCGCTGGTAAGAGAGGTGGCTTAATCTACGCCAGCGGGACAGGCATTTTAGCGCGGCACTTCGGCCCATCCGGGCCAGAGAATCGCGGGGGGGGGGGCCGCCAACCGGCGCAGCGCATTCCCGCCCCCACTGAATCTCCGGTGCCGGAGAATTCGGCAACCGGCGAGTGCGGGATTCACGCCAGCCCCCGGCGATTCTCCGACCCGGCGGGGGGTCGGAGAATCTCGCCCCAGATCTCCGGCTATGCTGAATGTCTGCAATGACGGCAGAATCTGCAGCTGAGCCCAGGTCCTCGCTTGCTGAGTAACGAGAGAGATGGAGGATATCGAGCGCAGCTCCACTAGTCTTACACTCTCCTCTTGCCAAATCCCATTGCCTATTTCAAAACACCCCCCCCCCCCCCCCGCTCTACGTTCCCCACCACCACCCCCTCAGCCACATTTTGTCTTAATATCATGCTGTATGGATTGATATATTCCCTTCCCCGAGGCTGATTGAGACAGTTGCTCTACGACTTCCACTTTTCACTTCTAAATTCTCCCAGTGTCATCTGTCAACACCAGCAGTTGTAACCCATTCAGTTCACAAGTCCCTGGACTGTTAAAGTCAGACTGTGTGAGTTCTGCTTGGATGTGTCTTAAAGCACAAAGCTGTTAGTCTGGGTCTGCAGCAGGTTGTGAGGGAACTAACAAGAGGGGGAAACCTTTTTGACTTCATCCTCACCAATATACCTGTCAGGGGTGCACCTGTTTGTGACAGTATTGGTCCTTGTGGAGATAAAGGGCACGTTTTATCAGCCTCTTCATGTCCAACTTAGTGTCGCGACGAGGCCGTTGAATCTCAGGAGAGGCTTCTCGTGGGATCCGCAACCGTGGAGACATCGGGGAAAATTAACTGACCCTCACAAGACATCATGAGGCTATTTAAATATGAATGCACCGTATTCTCCAGGGACCAGTAAGTAACAGCCTCCCCAGCAAGGCCTCGACCAGGAGCCATTTAGTGCTGGTCCAGACAAACGTGAACCAGGCATGAAGGCACCAGGAGGCTCTCACAGGCCATTGTAGATCCCTGGTTGGTTAGGGACAGGGCAGGCTGGCACCCTGGCTCTCCCTTTCCCAGCCATCTTGGCATTGCCAGCCTCCCACCTTGGCACTGCCACCCAGGCACCCTGGCTCTCCCTTTCCTAGGCACTGCCAGCCAGGTAGTACCAAAGTGCCCAGGTGGCACTGTCAAGGTTTCAGAATGACAATGCTGGGGTGCCTTGGTGCGACAGGGGCACTGCCAAGCACCGGGACCTGAGGGCACCATGCCCATGAAAAGGGGGGTTGGTAGGCCTGAAAAGGGGTGGCCCTCAACTCCCCCACAGCAGGGTGTCCTCACTTAGGAGGGTGGGGATAATGCCCATGTGTGCAAGGAGTGACATTGTCTGTGGGTGGGAGGTGTGGGGAGACCCATAAGCTCACTTAGAGATCGGAGCCCCCTTTCAAAATAGCAGCCTGATCCCTGAGGAGCTGGTCTCACCAGCCGAGTTCAGATCCCCATTGTTGAAAAAATGTCTATGTGTTAGATTGACCGGTGAGAAACTCTCCTAGCCCCAGAAACATGGCTAAGGATTGTAGCATCGGGAAAGTTTTTTTCTTGGGCCTCAAGAGGCCCGAAGCTGCACTTAGCATCATTTCCTGCGCTGAAGAGCTTCAACGAGCGGTGCTCCAATGAGCGGAGCTCCTCAGTGCAGTAAGAGATCGGGATGGCGCCCCAATATCTTGACCCGCGAAGCGTCCCCCGGACCCCTCAATGCCCCAACTCACCTATAAGGAGGCAAAGGGGTCTCGAGCCCCCCTGCACCCCACGTCATGCAGGCAGGACACCTCCGGGCCCAATCCCCAGTGCAGCATAATGTCACCTGTGCACCTTGACACTACCAACCTGGCACCCTGGTAGTGCCCAAATCACCCTGGCAGTGCCACCTGGCCACCTTGCCCAGAGGCTGACCACTCGGGGGACTACTATCACCTGGGAGACCCTGGCCCAAAGTGCTGTCCCGCCTGGGCCCCATTTGTGGGGACCAGTGCTGAATGGCCCCCAGCTGGGTTCTCCTCGGGGAGGCCAGTAGATCCCGGGAACCGGTTCAACCTGGCGTCAGCAGAATTAATTGAGCTTTTATACTCACTTAACTCTGCAAGTCTAGGTCCTGCCCATTGTGGGCAGGATCCAGTTTGCAAGGTCTTGTGAGATCATGTTAGATCTTGCGAGGCGTAACAACCATGGGGAATTGCCTCTCCCGGGATTTACCCGATTCCAGCGGGCCGCGGCCGATTAATCGCGTTCACATTGTGGCTGAAATACCCCACCAAACATGCTCAAAATTACACTTTTGGGTGAATTTCACTCAAAATCCCGCTTTCCCATTGAGGATAACCTCCTTGGGTCTTGTGACATCTACCATTGTGCTATATGGGACAGGTTCTGAAAAGTCAGACGGACTCAGAAAATTAACTCTGCTTATCTCTCTATAGATGCTGAGTTTTTGCAGGTTTTTCTGTTTTTTTTCACATTTCCAGTGTTTGCAGTTTTCAGCTTTTATTTTATATTTTATATTTCAAATTGATCTGGCAAAAGCTGGGCATCCATTGAGAAAGAAAGACTTGAGGACATGGATGCTTCTATCATTTCCTTGTCTGCCAAATTAATTCTCCAGTCTCACCCTCTCAGGGTCAACACTCAGTTTAGTTACCTTTTGCCTTTTATATACTTGAAGAATCTCTTATTAATTTTTTTTAAATTTAAGCTAACGTATTCACATGCTCTAACTTACCTCTCCTCATTTTTTAATAATTCTTTGCTGCTTTCTAAAATCTGTCAGTTTTCTGACCTACCATTGCACTTCACAATATTGTACTCCTTTCGTTTCAACTTGATACTATCTTTAACTTTCTTCAACAGCCATGGGTGGTGCACCTATCCAAAGGTTTCCCCACCACTGAGGTTAGACTGTCTGGCCTGAAGTTTCCTGGTTTATCCCTTCCTCCCTTCTTAAATAATGGTACCACAGTGGCTATCCTCCAGTCCTCCAGCGCCTCTCCTGTGGCCTGAAAGGAACTGAAAATTATTGCCAGCGTCCCTGCTATTTCCTCCCTTGCCTCACTCAACAACCTGGGATACATTTCATCTGGCGCTGAAGATTCATCTACTTTTAAGTCTGCCAGACCACTCAGAGCTTCCTCTCTGCCTGAACATTGTGCAATCATCAACAAACATCCCTGCTTCTTACCTTTTCCGGGAGGGAAGGTCATTGATGAAGCAACTGAAAATGATTGGACCTAGAACACTATCCTGGGAGTGAGCTGATTGACCTCAAACAACATAACCATCTTCCTTTATGGTTGGCATGGCTCCAACCAGTGGAACATTTCCACCCTGATTCCCAGTGACTCCAGTTTTGCGAGGGTGCCTTGATGGCATACTCGGTAAAATGCTGCCTTGATGTCAAGGGCAGTCACTTTCGCCCCACCTCTTGAGTTCAGCTCTTTTTTCCACGTTTGAATCGAGACTGTAATGAAGTCAGGAGCTGAGTGGACGTCAGTGAACAGGTTATTGCTGAGTAACTGCTGCTGGATAGCTGCGTCGACAACACCTTTACTGAAGGGCAAATCTAACACTGAGTAACATCACAAACTGCTCATTCTACAAAGAAAGGTGGGTGATGCCCATGCCCTTACAAGAATGGCATGCTGAGGAGGTCGTTCCCGAAGGCCGGAAGGAATTCAGCCACCATCTTTGAATGTCGGTGCTTCCAATGCGTTGACATCTGCAGCACTACAGTGCTATATTTTTCAGTTACAGTCATAGGGAATGCAATTTGTGACATTGATAAGGGCAGTTTCACTGCTGTGACAGGGATCTCTCTTAGTAAATCCCAAGTGCTTTTTGAAAATTTCTATCAACTTGGACTGCTACTTTCAAAGATTTGTGTATGAGACCCTCCAAGTCTCTCCACTGTACCTCATGTGAAGTTTTGCCATTTAGCTCATGTAGTCTCTTTCTGCTGTGCAAAATGTGTCACTTTACTTTTCTGCATCAAATGTCACCTGACGCATGATTGTGCATTTCGCCAGTCCATCTAGGTCCTTCTGAATTCTGTTATTTTCTTTAAAATTAACTATGTCTCAAATTTTTATCATCCGCAAATGTTGAAATTGTGCCGCTTGAACTCAACTCATAGAATAGAATCATAGAATGACAACAGTGCAGAAGGAGGCCATTCGGCCCATCATGTCTGCACAAACCTCTGAAATAGCATCCTACCTGGGTCCATGCCCCCCCCCCCCCCTATCCCCGTGAACCAAGTAACCTTTTGGACATTAAAGGGCAATTTAAAGTGGCCAGTCCACCTAACCTGCATATCTTTGGACTGTGGGGGGAAACCGGGGCCAACACGGGGAGAACGTGCAAACTCCACACAGACAGTCACCCAAAGCTGGAATTGAACCTGCGTCCCTGGCACTGTGAGGCAGCAACGCTAACCATTGTGCCGCCCCCATATACATTAAAATAACAGAGGTCCAAATACTGATCCTTGGGACACACCACTGTATGCTTCCCCTGAATCCCTTCAGTATTGCTCTCTGCTTTCTGCCTTTGAGTCAATTTAAATTCCACATGACCAGTGCCCCTATAACCCCATGGGCTCCAATTTTTGCTTTTCTATTTAACATCTACAGCTTGTATTCATTTCCAGAATCATTTTGCCTCCCTGCAACCCATTCTGATTTGATTCTGAAGGTAATTGTATTCATCCCAATGTGCCTCTCTACCTTTGTCTCTGCAGGATTTGCTGAGCTAGTTTTTACTCCTTTTATTAGTTCACATTGTTTTGTTGATCCGATTGTGGTCAAGGTTATTTCATCTATGCTTCTTAACTCTGGGTGTGCAGTTATCTTACCTCCTTAACAATCTGCTTTTGAAGCTACAATATCCAATTTGGTGTTCATGATGTGGAGATGCCGGCGTTGGACTGGGGTGAGCACAGTACGAAGTCTTACAACACCAGGTTAAAGTCCAACAGGTTTGTTTCAATGTCACTAGCTTTCGGAGCGCTGCTCCTTCCTCAGGTGAATGAAGAGGTCTGTTCCAGAAACACATATATAGACAGATTCAAAGATGCCAAACAATGCTTGGAATGCGAGCACTTATTCTGTAAAGATTTAATCACCTGCTAATGCTCGCATTCCAAGCATTGTTTGGCATCTTTGAATCTGTCTATATATGTGTTTCTGGAACAGACCTCTTCATTCACCTGAGGAAGGAGCAGCGCTCCGAAAGCTAGTGACATCGAAACAAACCTGTTGGACTTTAACCTGGTGTTGTAAGACTTCGTAATTTGGTGTTAGATGAGATGTTATTGAAAATTAGGCCACAGTCAATTTCTCCCCTTGTTCCCTTGATTTCCTTTGATAAGCTGGCTGCAAGACTTTTCTGAGACAAGAATCATTGCAGAGAATGACTGCAACGAAGGCAGCACAGTAGCATAGTGGTTAGCACAGTTGCTTCACATGCTCCAGGGTCCCAGGTTCAATTCCCAGCTTGGGTCACTGTCTGTGCGGAGTCTGCACGTTCTCCCCACGTGTGCGTAGGTTTCCTCCGGGTGCTCCGGTTTCCTCCCACAGTCTAAAGATGTGCAGGTTAGGTGGATTGGCCATGATAAATTCCCCTTAGTGTCTCAAAAAGTTAGGTGGGGTTACTGGGTTACAGGAATAGGGTGGAAGTTTGGGCTTAAGTGGGGTGCTCTTTCCAAGGGCAGGTACAGACTCAATGGGCTGAATGGCTTCCTTCTGCACTGTAAACTTTGATTACTATGATTCTATGGATTGAATCCTCAGACAAAGAAAGTTCTGACTAACACCAACATATAGTTTTTATAGATTAACTTTTCACTTGAAAAAGAAGAGCTGTTTCAGAATTTTCCTCAACAAAACTATCCC
The DNA here is from genome assembly GCF_047496885.1 of Scyliorhinus torazame. NCBI lineage: Eukaryota > Metazoa > Chordata > Chondrichthyes > Carcharhiniformes > Scyliorhinidae > Scyliorhinus > Scyliorhinus torazame. The sequence continues at coordinate 120,439,744 of NC_092712.1, read as the reverse complement.
TATTTTGTCTCCCAAAACAAAGAATAAATGAACGAGCTGCAATATCAGTTACATCTGCCACCTCAAATTGCAGGATCATTTTTTCAAAATCTGTTTCTTCAACAATTTTGGAATCTGCGCAGCATATACATTTGTTAATTGTCTTACCCTGAAGATCATGTCATTAGAATCTTACCAGTTTTGCAAGAAAACTGTTCTTAAAACAAATTATAATGTTGGATGGTGCTTGTGTTAACAGTTACATTTTTCTTATTTGAAGGTTAGTTCCTTTATTAAGTGTTGCAAACATTAACAAGTGATGAAGTGAATAAGTGCATTAAATTACAGTGCAAACTCTGCCTTCTTATTGAGCTTCCAGGCTGGAAGCTTTGTAAGTAGCTGTTAGCCTAGATATGTTTTAAGCCATGTCTTCTTTACCTGTGTATGAACAGGGAGTCACAAGTGTCAAAACATTGGCAGTTGTCCCACTATGCAATCTTTCGGAAAGGAGAAAAGACAGTGAGAAATAAAAGAAAATATATTCCTTCCCTCTGCTTTCCAAGTTCAATGAGCATTAATTTTAGCAGCAATACTCACAGTGATAGAGCTAGCACTGTCAAGAATGATGATGGGGTGGAATTTGGAGACATTGCAGACTGCACAAGATATTGTGCTGGATAATGCCCGTTAATGAACAGACCAGACGTTTCTGTAATCATTCCTGTTCTTACAGTGTTTCCATCAGCCACAGCAAATTTGGAACTTCTATAGCCCGAATTTCACACTCCCCTGTCAGCGGAATTTAGGGTGGGGGACAATTATGGACAATTATTGACCACTTAAAGGTCGTTTCCCACCTAGTCTCAATTTGTCTAGGATTTATCTAGCGTGGGGGAAGTCCAAAAATGAATCGGCTTCAGGCAGGAAGGTAGGGGATGAGGCATGTCTATCAGCAGCCCCCCCATCTGACTTTGGGTGACACCCCTTAACATCTGGTGGCCACTGGACATCCCTCCCCGCCCCATTCTAACCTTTTCTCCAACACCTCAATCGCCCTCTTTCCAAACCCAAGGCCTTTCCTTCCGATCTCCCCTGGAACCCCCAAAATTTACTTTGCCATCCAATCATGGGATGTAGGTTCTGGCACATTGACGTTCTTCCTCTTCTATCCACTGTAGCTCCTGTCACTGCAGAGACTGGAGAACTGCCAGCCAATCAGATTGGTCATCAGCTCTCTTAGGGGGGACTTCCTCCAGGGTGAGGGGCTGAAGTCCTGCCTACAGCCAATTGATACTCATTTGATCATGAAATGGCAGCGGGGCAGTCAAAGTCGGCGGGGATGTTCGAAGAGAGGAAGTGTGAAATTAGAAATTGGGGATGTTCGCTGATGATTGCAATGTTAAGCACATTTACAACTCTTCAGATACTGAAGCAAGCTATGTCCATATGTAGCATCTTGGGTTGATAAGTGGCAAATAACATTTGTGCTGCAAAAGTACCAGGCAATGACAATCTCATACAAGAGAAAATCTAGCCATCTCCACATGACAGTTAAAATGGAATTATTATTGCTGAATCCCCCAACAGGAACATCCTAGGAATTAATATTAACCAGAAATCGAATTGGGTCAGGAATATAAAAATTGTGGCTACAATTCAGAAGTTATGAATCCTGCGGCGAGTAGCTCATCCCCTGACTCCCCAAAGTCTATCCATCATCTACAAGGCACAGGTCAGGCGTGTGATGGGATACTCTCCATTTGCCTGGATGAGTGTAGGTCCAATAACACTCAAGAAACATGATACCATCCAGGACAAAGCCGCCCGCTTCATCAACAGCACGTTAAACTTCATTCACTCCCTCCACCACCGGCGCAATGTGACAGTCGTGTGTACAATGTTCAAAATGCAGTGCAGCAACTCGCCAATATACCTTTGACAGCACCCCCTAAACCACAATCTCTAACAACTAGAAGGACAAGGACACCAGGTACAAGTGAACACCACCGCCTGCAAGTCTCACTCCAAGCCCCACACTTACTTGGGACTACATTTCCATTCCTTCACTGTTGCTGGGTCAAAATTGTGGATCTCAGGGCAGCACGGTGGCACAGTGCTTAGCACTGCTGCCTCAAGGCGCTGAGGTCCCAGGTTCGATCCCTGCTCTGGGTCACTGTCTGTGTGGAGTTTGCACATTCTCCCCGTGTTTGCGTGGGTTTTGTCCCCACAGCCCAAAGATGTGTAGGGTAGGTGGATTGGCCACACTAAATTGCCCCTTAATTGGAAAAAATGAATTGGGTACTCTAAATTTATTTTTTGTTAAATTGTGGATCTCCCTTCCTAACAGGTGTACCATGTGGACTGTAACAGTTCAAGAAAGTAACTCGCCACCACCATCCCCAGGGCAAGTAGGGATGGACAATGAATACTGGCCTCACCAGCAGCACTCTCATCCCATGCAAGAGTAAATAAAAGGCTGTATTGTAGGAAATTACTATTAAGAAAGTGATCAGTAACACTGAATGGAATATTAAGCATGAATTCTAAAATAAAACAGTGATGTAGGCTCTGAAAGTAATGAAGCAGCAAAGTTGCAAATCCAATGTTGAACTTTCCTTTGTGTTCTGTAGTTGCAAAGAATTTTCTTTCTGCCATAATTCACAATATGCAGAGACTGACGCCCTGGGCAGAATTCTCCTATTCTATGGGCAAGAGTGAGGAATCTAGTGGGAGCCAAATAGTCGGAAACTCACCGGCATAAAATCGCATAGCACATTTTCCCAGTGGCATGTGAATGGCAGGTCAGTCACTAGCTGGTGACGTGAATTTCATTTGCATACATTTGCATCTCATGAATGCTAATTAGAACAGATGCCCCCCCCCCCCCCCACTCCTCCAGCATCCCTTCAGATCTTCCAATCTTGCATCACGCCAGAGTGAAATTAAGTCAGCCCAGTCTAAACCCCAACTGCTAAAGAGTGGCATGAAAAGGTGGTCCTCCATTTGCAAGAGACTTCAGGGAGAGTACAACATTGCCATACCGTTGCACTGCTCCTGATGCACTATTCATCACTCTGTGAGGGGAGGGTTCTTGCCCTCCATCTCCATGCCAAGCTGGTCTTCATGGACAGGACCGAGTTGCTGTACCCATGGACCCTCCTGTGCCACTGTCATGGATTAGCACTGCACCTGGGGTTGGGAACTGTGGGGGTCACCTTGTGTTTATCTGGAGAGGACTGTGCTGCAGGACTCATGTGTCCAAAGTCCCACTGCGGGTGAAGTGCAAGGTGAGGCCAGGGGGAGGAGGGTGATCTGACGAAGACAAGGTGGGGGCAATGTGGAAGGAAAGCTGTGTTAGGAGGTAGATGAAGAAGATGATTAATGGAAGGCAGAGAGAAGACTGAGGGGAGGGAAGCTGTACTCCGACAAGGCTGCATGAAAAGCTCACAAACAAAGGAGTCAAAATGGTACCATATCCTTTACTGGAAGGGGATTCACAAAGACTCCAGACGTATTGGATAGAGGTCCAAGTGGGGCATGGGCAGGTGATGGGTTCGGAGGGAGGATGTTTTAATCGAGGAACAGAATTCTTCATGAGGCTGCTAGCCTTTTTCCTCTGGGTTGTTGACACCCTGCACCGTCTGGTGAAGACAGGTGGGCTGGAGAGAGTAAGACAAGTGTGCTAGACTGGTATTTAAATATGGCGGCAGGAACTTCGCACCCTCCAGCTGATGGCAGGCAGACAAATCATCTGCCGTCCAGCAGGCGACGCAGAGTGGAACACGCCAGTACATAATTAATGAAGTTCTGAGCAGAGAATCTGGTGCGGGATCCCACCATTACACAACACAGTACCCGTTGAGACAACCAGCATGTCGGTCATTGCACAGGCCGGTTTTTGTGCTCGGTTTTACGACCCAAGCTGAGTGGGCCTCCACATCCGGGGAAGCTCGTACTCCATTAACCCCATGCGGAGATCGATAATGGTTTCCCGTGGGCCTCGTGGGGATTATGACAAGGAGCAAAGAGGGAGTATGCGAAGAGATTGGCAGCTAACATAAATGGGAATCCAGAAGTCTTTTACGGGAATGTAAATATAAAAAGATTGGTAGGAGTAATGAGGCTAACTATGGATCAAAAAGGGGATTTATGTATGGCAGCAAGGGGCATAGCTGAGGTATAAAATGCATACTTTGCATCTATCTTTACCAAGAAAGAAGATATTGCCCATGTCTTTGAGAAAGAGGAGGTAATTAAGACATGAGGATAGTTTAAAATTGATAAGTAGCTGCTATTGGATAGACTGTCGATACTTAAAATTGATAACGCACCAGGGCCACATGAGATGTGTCCAAGGATACTGAGGCAAGCGGGACTGGAAATTGTGGGAAAATTGGCCTTACTTTTCCCAACTTCCAGAAAATCGGGTCGTGCCAGAGGATTGGAAAATTGCGAATGTTATACACTGGTGGCTTGGTTAGCACTGTTGCTTCACAGAGCCATGGTCCCAAGTTCGATTCCAGGCTTGAGTCATTGTCTGTGCGGAATCTGCACATTCTTCCCTTGTCTGCTTGGGTTTCCTCCGGGTGCTCCGGTTTCCTCCCATAGTCAAAAGACGTGCTGGTAGGTGAATTGGACATTCTGAATTCTCCCTCAGTGTTTCTGAACAGGCGACTAGGGGATTTTCACAGTAACTTCTTTGCGGTGTTAATGTAAACCTACATGTGACAATAATAAAGATATCCTGGCCAGAAGTAAAGGCCTCACCAGAAAGCCTGCCACCACTCTTCGTCTCAAAAATGGAGCATTCTGTCCTAAAACTTGTGCCAAACCAAGAAATAACAGAAAACATCAGGGGCGAAATTCTCCGTTATCGGCGGAAAGTCCACCGATCGGCGCAAAAAACGGCGCAAATCCGACTTGCGTCACGTCAGAAAAATGGGTCGAAAGTCTCCGGCCCGAAATGGGCTAGCAGCGACATAACGGGATCCGCGCTTGCGCAGTGGTTCACGCCGTGCAGCGTCATACGCGCCGCACGGCGTGACGGCTCATAAGGCTGCGCTGCTCCCCCCCACCAGACCGGAACACCCGACTGCAACACCCGACTGGATGGCTAGCCGCCGCTCAGCCCCGAGGTTCGAGTCACGGGATGTGGAGGCGCTCCTTGACGCGGTGGAGCAGAGGAGGGATGCCCTGTATCCCGGGCACGGCCGCAGAGTTGCCCCACGCCACAGCCGGCGTCTGTGGAGGGAAGTGGCAGAGGCCGTCACCGCTGCGGGCCTGACACCGCGGACAGGCACCCAGTGCCACAAGAAGGTGAACGACCTCGTCAGCGCAGGCAGGGTGAGCCTCCCCCATATCCCCCCTCCCCCATATCCCCCATATCCCCCCTCCCCCATATCCCCCATATCCCCCCTCCCCCATATCCCCCCTCCCCCATATCCCCCATATCCCCCCTCCCCCATATCCCCCCTCCCCCATATCCCCCCTCCCCCATATCCCCCTCCCAGCGACGAAGGGGGCAGCCACAGGCCCCCGTCACATCTGAGCCAGGACACCACTACCCAGGACACCACTACCCAGGACACCACTACCCAGGACACCACTACCCGGGACACGACTACCCGGGACAGCGCTGCCCAGGAAGACGAAATACCGAACAGTGACTCAGAGTGGATGGGTGGAGACAAACCCCCACCCCAAAGTGCCATGGACTCAGAGTGGGACGAAGAGCACGACACAACGCCACTGCTGTCACCAACACCCTCCACCATCGCAGAAACACTCACCTCGGTTGGGCACTTTAGTGATGAGGCGTCTGGTACACTCACTGGTGCGCACAACACAGCCGTCCCGGTACAGCAGGTGGAGGTAGGAGCAGCAGAGGGGCCGGGCGGTCGGAGGGCAGCCCAGCCCAAGCGAACATCTGCCGCCCAGATGGATCCCGGGTTCCTGCAGTTACCACACCCACACATAGATCCGATGCAACCACCGACCCGGAGACGAGCGAAGAGGGTGACGGGCGGCTTGCGGCGGCTGCAGTCGCAGGTGGAGGAGTCCACCCGCGTCCAGGAGCTGGGAGTGGTGCCGGTCATGCGTGCCACCCAGCTGACACCGCACAGGTGGCGTCCGCGGTGGAGGCAATGGGTGCGACGGTGTCAGACATGGGGAACGGTTTGCGAGGCCTGGGGCTTTCCGTGCAGGCGGCGTCTGTGGCCCAGGAAATGGCTGCCCTCTCACAGGAGGCCATGAGTCAGTGCCAGCGCCAGATGGCAGAGGCGCTCAACGCCATAGCCCAGTCTCTGCAGGCCATGGCCCAGTCTCAGCAGGCCATGGCCCAGTCTCTGCAGGCCATCGCTGAGGGCATCGGCGCCAGTGGCCATGTACGAGCCGGCGTCGCACTGTCACAGACAGGGTTTGCCAACCCCCTGGGCTCCATGGCTGCAAACCTGCAGACCCCTGTCGATACCAGCACGGGCCTCCAGGACTGGCAGCGCCAGATGTCGGGAGGGCGTCGGATGGCCAGTCCATTCGCATCCCCCATCCATGTAGAGGCCTGGGGGCCATCGGGCACCCCGAGGTAGGAGGAGGTGGTGTGGTCCGTCCCGGCTCCCCCTGTAGGGGAGGTCCCGGTACACCGCGACACCTCGGACTCCCCCCCTTCCGTCCCAGGTGCATCGGGTGGGCATCGGGCAGGACAGGCTGGCAGTTCGCCATCCCAGTCGCCCGGGCCGCAGCCTGGCCCATCTAGGCCAGGGCGCCCCAGGAAACGGCCGCCAAAGGGATCCAGTGTCAGAGGGCAGGAATCACAGGATTCCACCTCCAGTTCTGCTGTACCGTCTGGGGAACCACGTAGACGTAGTCAAAGGGCCCGTAAGGCCAAACAATTAGACACTGAGTAAGTTGGCATGGGTGCAGGGCACAGATGAGTTTTAGGGGCTAGGGCACGTGAATGAACTTCTTTGGTTATTAAAGTCAATGTTACACCTACAGAAGTTGCCTTTGTGCTCTGTCCAAAGCATACGGGGGTGTCATGTACGTTGAGCGCAAGTGTGTGTGTGAGGGGTGGTCTTACCTCAGCCCCAGGTGAGTCTGCCCCCTTCCCCCGAGGCCGCTATCAACATCCCCCGGGCAGAGGACGGGACCGTGCGCTGCAGTGTCACAGCCGCATGCAGGGATGGTCCGGGTGGATGGTGGTACTGTGGCCATGGGTCAGACATAGTCCAACGATGTGGAGCCAGGAGCTCACCGCAGGGCGGGTTATCATCATCCTCCATGGCCTGCAATAGACACGCGTCCACCCGCAACTGTGTGAGCCCGGCCCGTTGTGCCGCAGGTGGATCGGCAATGGGGGGGGTGGTGTGCATGCGGGTGGGGTGGGTGGGGTTGGGGAGGGGGGTGAGGGTGCTGGGTGGGTGGATAGGTGGGGGGTGTGGGTGGTCAGCTGTTGCCATGGTGTGCGGTCTGTGGCCATACTACCCGATTCCCACGCCCATCTAGTCAGTGAAGCGGGCGTCTATCAGTCTGTCCCGTGCCCTCTGGGCCAGCCGGTAACGGTGGACAGCCACCCGCCTGTGTCTACCCCGTCTGCCCTGACCATTACCCCCATCCCCCTCATCTGGGGAGGACTGCGCCTCTTCCTGCTGCTCCTCCACTCCGCCCTCCTCTGCCTGCGGCACATCGCCCCTCTGCTGGGCTATGTTGTGCAGGACGCAGCACACCACAATGATGCGGCCGACCCTATCTGACCGATACTGGAGGGCGCCCCCAGAGAGGTCCAGGCACCTGAAACGCATCTTCAGCACGCAAAAGCACCTCTCTATCACACCCCTTGTCGCTACATGGGCATCATTGTAGCGGTTCTCCGCCTCATTGCGTGGCCTCCGTATAGGCGTTATCAGCCACGATCGCAATGGGTAGCCCCTGTCGCCCAGCAACCAGCCCCTAAGCCGGGGATGGCGTCCCTCGTACATGCCGGGGATGGATGACCGCGACAACACGTATGAGTTGTGTACACTGCCTGGGTAACGGGCGCAGACGTGCAGGATCATCATGCGGTGGTCACAGACCACCTGTATGTTCATCGAATAGGTCCCCTTCCTATTGGTGAACACGGCCCTGTTATCTGCAGGTGCCGCACGGCGACGTGCATCCCATCGATCGCGCCCTGGACCATGGGGAATCCGGCCACGGCAGAGAAGCCCACGGCCCGGGCATCTTGGCTGGCCCGGTCCACGGGGAAGCGGATGTAGCGGTGCGCCATGGCATATAGGGCATCTGCCACTGCCCGGATGCACCGATGCACCGATGTCTGCGATATGCCGGACAGGTCCCCACTCGGTGCCTGGAATGACCCCGTTGCATAAAGGTTCAGGGCCACCGTAACCTTGACGGACACGGGGAGAGGGTGTCCCCCGCCAGTGCCACGCGGTGACAGGTGTGCCAGCAGGTGGCAGATGTGTGCCACGGTTTCCCGCCTCATCCGGAGTCTCCTCCTGCATTCCCGGTCCGTGAGTTCCTGGTATGACTGCCGGGGCCGGTACACACGGGGCGCCCTCGGGTGCCTCCGTTGCCGTGGGGCCGCGGCGTCCTCCTCCCCCTCCTCGTCCTGTCGGTCAGGTGTCCCTCCAGCCTGGGCGGCTGCCGCCTGTTCCTCTGCGGCAGCCTGCGCCGCCTCTCTGGCACGCTCCTCCTCCTCCTCCTCCTCCTCCTCCTCATCCAGGGCAACATTGACATGAGCGGCTGCCGCCACGGCGGCCAACATCGCTGGATGATCGGAAAACATGACGGCCTGGTGGGGGGGGAGGGGAACGAACACATGTCATCATTGCCCATATCCCCTCCTCCCCCCAGCCAGGTGGCATGGACCGCATAGGTCCAACTGTTGGAGGCTGGCACCTGGCCAGGTGGACCAACTCACTTGCCCTCGGGTCCCCCTCCCCGGCACGGACCCCCCATCCCCCTCCCCGGCACGGACACCCCATCCCCCTCCCCGGCACGGACCCCCAATCCCCCTCCCCGGCACGGACCCCCCCCAACCTCCACCCCCGGCACGGACCCCCCCCCCCCAACCTCCACCCCGGCACGGACCCCCCATCCCCCTCCCCGGCACGGACCCCCCCCCCAACCTCCACCCCGGCACGGACCACCCCCAACCTCCACCCCGGCACGGACCCCCCCCATCCCCCTCCCCGGCACGGACCCCCCCCAACCTCCACCCCGGCACGGACCCCCCCCCAACCTCCACCCCGGCACGGACCCCCCCCCCAACTTCCACCCCGGCATGGACCCCCCATCCCCCTCCCCAGCACGGACCCCCCATCCCCCTTCCCGGCACGGACCCCCCCCAACCTCCACCCCGGCACGGAACCCCCCCCAACCTCCACCCCGGCACGGACCCCCCATCCCGCTCCCCGGCACGGACCCCCACCCAACCTCCACCCTGGCACGGACCCCCCCCATTCCCCTCCCTGGCACGGACCCCCCATCCCCCTCCCCGGCACGGACCCCCCATCCCCCTCCCCGGCACGGACCCCCCCCCAACCTCCACCCCGGCACGGACCCCCCATTCCCCTCCCCGGCACGGACCCCCCCCAACCTCCACCCCGGCACAGACCCCCCACAACCTCCAACCCGGCACGGACCCCCCCCATCCCCCTCCCCGGCACGGACCACCCCCCCAACCTCCACCCCGGCACGGACCCCCCCCCAACCTCCACCCCGGCACGGACCCCCCCATCCCCCTCCCCGGCACAGACCCCCCCCCAACCTCCACCCCGGCATGGAACCCCCCCAACCTCCACCCCGGCACGGACACCCCCCCCAACCTCCACCCTGGCACGGACCCCCCATCCCCCTCCCCGGCACGGACCCCCCATCCCCCTCCCCGGCACGGACCCCCCCCCCAAACTCCACCCCGGCACGGACCCCCCCCCAACCTCCACCCCGGCACGGACCCCCCCCATCTCCCTCCACGGCACGGAGCCCCCATCCTCCTCCCCGGCACGGACCCCCCATCCCCCTCCTCGGCACGGACCCCCCCTCCAACCTCCACCCCAGCACGGACCCCCCCCCAACCTCCACCCCGGCACGGACCCCCCATCCCCCTCCCCAGCACGGACCCCCCCCAACCTCCACCCCGGCATGGACCCCCCCCCCCAACCTCCACACCGGCACGGACCCCCCCCCCCATCCCCCTCCCCGCCACGGACCCCCCCCCAACCTCCACACCGGCACGGATCCCCCCCAACCTCCACCCCGGCACGGACCCCCCATCCCCCTCCCCGGCACGGACCCCCCCCCCCAAACTCCACCCCGGCACGGACCCCCCCCCAACCTCCACCCCGGCACGGACCCCCCCCATCTCCCTCCACGGCACGGACCCCCCATCCTCCTCCCCGGCACGGACCCCCCATCCCCCTCCTCGGCACGGACCCCCCCTCCAACCTCCACCCCAGCACGGACCCCCCCCCAACCTCCACCCCGGCACGGACCCCCCATCCCCCTCCCCAGCACGGACCCCCCCCAACCTCCACCCCGGCATGGGCCCCCCCCCCCAACCTCCACACCGGCACGGACCCCACCCGCATCCCCCTCCCCGGCACGGACCCCCCCCAACCTCCACACCGGCACGGATCCCCCCCAACCTCCACCCCGGCATGGACCCCCCATCCCCCTCCCCGGCACGACCCCCCCCCCCAACCTCCACCCCGGCACGGACCACCCCCAACCTCCACCCCGGCACGGACCCGCCCCCCCCCATCCCCCTCCCCAGCACAGACCCCCTCCCGGCACTCCCCCAGAGCCCAGCCTATTCTAACCCCCCCCCCCCCGCCGCACGCACACACACACAACCCGAGACACACCTCTCCTCACGCATTCAGACTGCGGCCACGCCATTGCCTGCCCAGAGCCAACCCCCCAGGCCGTCACTCACCTCCACGCTGGTCGGCGTGAGCCTGGAGCACCGGGTCACGCCGATGAAAAGGAGGTTTGATTCACGTCGACGTGAACGGTCATCACGTCGACGGGACTTCGGCCCATCCGGAAGGGAGAATATCGGCAGGCCGAAAATCGGCTGCCTTGCGCAGACCCGTGACATTCTCCGACGGCAGCGGCGACATTAACGCCCCGCCGACTTTTCTCCCTTCGGAGACTTCGGCAACCGGCGGGGGCGGGATTCACGGCGGCCAACGGCCATTCTCCGACCCTCTGGGGGGTCGGAGAATGACGCCCCAGATTTATACCACTAAGCATCTTTCATTAACTTAAATGTTTCACTTGATGTCCTTTTAATTACCAGGCTACCTTTTGCTGATTAATAATAAGATGACTAGCTTGCATTGTGCTCACCTGCTGAGCTGGACTTATTTCAAAAGAGACCAGTCAAGATGATGAAGTAGCACCAACACCCACACAATGAACAGAGGCACTGCATGTAAAAAAGGCGGAGAACATACTGTTAGTAGGCTGTGCAAATACTGGAACTGTCTTGATGTTTGTTTCCTCAGTCAGTCACCATTATTAGTCAAATGCAACCAAATTAGTACCATATCACCCTTAGAGCAACCACATTCTAGCTTTCTAAAGAAATAAGGCATTAGTTATAGTGCTGGAGGATTGGGGTAGAACACTTGCTGACAACGATAGTTGGTAGGAATATACTCTGTTCTGTTCTATTTATATATGTAATGATAGTTACGTGAGCTAACCAAAAGCATATATTGCTCACTTTCGACAAACTGTTGAGGTGAAGAAATGAATAATTGTAATATTTCTGGGCAAGATTTGTGCAGATATTTGCGTCTTTTATTTATTCAAAAATTCCCTTCTAATGTGAGAGGTGAAAATCTGTTAAAATAAACAAATCAACACACTAGTTTCTAAAAGTATCCCCACCAGTTCTGTGTTTCTCACAAGCATTTATTACTAAATTAATCGTACTTTTTCATAGAATCATTGAATCTTACATTTTAGACCTTAACAACTCTCTCTGCAAAAAAACCCTCTGTTTCACATAGATGTTTTTATTTTGACAGGGGATTTCAAGACTGTCCAACAAAACGCAGACAATTTCACAGGTATGCCGCAGCTTTTTGAATTATTCCACTCATTAAAAAGTAGCTAAATGCCGAAACAATTGTGATTTAATAGGACATTGCTTTGTGTTCTTAATCTTTTCATTTAAATAAATTCGGGTTAAAGTAAGAGTTAAAATAAATTGTTTCCAGAATGGTAGTACTTACACTGTGACATTTAACTGATATTTAACATTTTCTGAACAAATCATGAGATTGCGATCTTAAACATGGTTAGGCATTGTCTTGTATGTTCCTGAACACAAGCTGCAGTAGGCAATTCATTTTAATCAAGGCATTGTCTTATATATTCCTGAACACAAGCTGCAGTAAGCAATTCATACAGCACTCACAGTGTTGCACTATCAGAAGCACCATAGGAACATACAAGCAATGTCCGGCAGGGAAAACCTTTTCAGTCTGTCCCGTACAATTGTGGAAACTTTACAGTTCTCCGGCCATTGCAATTCACTTTTCCCACTCGCAGCGAACCTCCACCTATGGGTTTCCCGGCGAGTGGGATGGCTTCAAATGGAAATCCCGTTTGCAAACGGCAGGAAGATAGAATCCCGCTCCAGTGAACGGTGCACTGCCGAGAAACATACAGCTGGGGAACCAGAGAACCTCGCCCACAGTCTCCATCCCATCCTGAGATAGGCAAAAAAAACTAGCCAACTTGGGAGGAAAGAAATTGTTAAAATTCCGCCTCCCTTAAATGATCAAAATGAGTGCAAGAGACCATAGGCATGATTCTCCATTCCTGAGACTAAGTGTTGTCGCCAACGCAGAATTCGTGGACTTTCACGACAGCAAAACTGGTGCCACACCTGGACCGATTCCGCCACTGTTAAGGGGTTAGCACCAGTGCCGCGTGGAACACAATCGATTCAAATGAAAAACGGTGTGGGATTTGCCGGGTCCCTGATTGACACTCGGGAGGCTGACAACCTGCAGCCGCATGTACACATTACAATCCCCACACACACTCATCCCAGCCAACAACATGGCACTGGTTGTACTGGGGTGCGCCCGTACAGCTGATGGGTTGGCTGGGGCCAGAGGGCACCCAAGAGGGTGGCCTGGAGAGACACCTGTATGATCCGTGGCACTAATTTCACAGTGGGCTGTTAGGAGCATGCTGCAATGGGGTTCTGTGCCCATCCACCCTGACTCCACAGCCCACCTCCTGGCACCCCCCGCTACTCCCCGCCAACTCTGGCAGAAACCCACCGGCCAGCGGCACAAATGTCAGCAAACTATGGTGATATTGGTCACTTTCCATACTCCCTCTCTCCCACAGAGTGAACTGTGCCGTCTGGACTTCATCCCATCAGAGGCAAAGAATCGCGGAGGCCCCAGAGAATACCCCGTCGGGCCCCCTAATGATATGCAAATTGTTTTTACTGTACATGCATTTCGGAACGCATTGCTGCCGCTGTCAAAGTGATGGAGAATTCCAATTTGTCATCAAATCGGCGCCCGCCGCGATTTTGACATTGGAACCCATTTGGCCAACGGTTTCATGATAATTCCTTCAATTCCTTGCATTATGTATCTTTCAGTAGAGGTGAGCTCTCCACCCTCCCAGAAACAGGACCTGCTCTCACTTGAAGGAATTCAGTGATTTCTTGGCCAGTGCATTGCCAACAGCCTGTTCAAGTGGTGCAGTGTTCTCGATGAAAAGAGTTAACTTCTGACACCCAACACATATACTTTAAAATTGTGAGCCATGCTTCTCACTAATCTATTCAACTGGAACAAATTGCCCATTCAAGCACAATCCATTCCCTTCATTATCCTGTGAAACCCAATTTGTTCACCCTAAGTCTACACTTTCCTAAGTGTAAAGGCATGGGGAACATTTTGAGCCTGCACTTTCCGCCTGTGGAAAACTCAGCTGGGACTCAAAATCCAGAAATAATCAAAAAAAACGTGATTATCTTGGCGTGATTGGGCTTTGGAATTGTCACCAGCCCCCACCCTCCGGTGGGATAGTGCAAATTGCCTGTGGGAGCCTGGGAACCTCATTTTAATACATTAGCATGTCACTAGTGAGCACTCTCTCCAGATCCCCCCCCCCCCTCCCCCCCACCTCACAGAATATTCACCGGGCCCTGGCATGACGTCACGCCACCGTCATTTACAACAGGTTTGGTCAGGCATCTGGCAGTTGAAGGTATCCCTCCGTGGGCCAGAGGTAAGTGTAGCCCCCAGGTGATCTACCCATGGCAGTGCCCTGGCAGTGCCAACTGTGCCGAGGACAGTTCCAGGTGGGGAACCTAGTGGGAACCCCATGTGTAGTGTGTGGAGGAGAGAACGGACATGGTGGGGGGGGGATATCTTTGGAGGTGGGGGGGAGGTGGGGGGAATATCTTTGGGGGTGTGGGGGGGAATGCCAGCTAGGAATATTGGGTGGGGGAGAGGGAGCGCCCCTGAGACCTCCGTGACGTGGGCTGGGGGTCGTTAGACTGCATCGTCATGGGGTGCTCTTTAAAGATGGTGCCCCAATCTGATTGGAGCCTTTACCCGCCTCTAAGAGGCCTCGCTCCACCAGAGTGATGGCATAAACCAAGCTCACTTTTTTTTAGCAAAATTTTTTCTGTTCAAAATTCTGTGAGAAATCCCACTGACCACATGATGGAAATGGCACTGTTTTTCCCACCAGAGCTGACACTGCCGTTTTTTCATAAAATGTGCCCCATTGTTCTTTTAGTCTATCTTGATAGCCAAGTCGGGTTGAACTGAGAATTATTCTAATGACTGTTCTCTAAGTCTTTTCCAAAGCCAGTATCATCCACCATCTGAGGAACACAAAACTGAAAATAACATTCAAAGGTCAGACTGAGATCTTGAACAGAAAAACAATTAATATGCTTTACATTATGACCAGTAGTCCTACAAATGCACCTCAACTGCCTTTTTGCTTTACCTATCACTGCGTATTGTTCATGATCTTTTCGGGATCTATGCATTATAAAGGTCAGATTTCTTTCTTTCTCCAATTTTATTTATGTTTTTGCATGTTGAGCATTCATCCTGGCCACATGCGTAATACTGCACTTTTCTGATGGCACTTTTCCAAATGAAATACTGGGTGGAATCTTTCAGGTTCAATGGAAGCAGGTTAGGAGGCAGGACTTAGAGAAAACTTAGGAATTTGCGTGTCGGGTCAGTTCCCAGACACCTTTCCGTCCCTGAGCAACCTTTCCAGACGTCCAGTCAAAGTTGTCCACCAGGCAGCAGCTGGGAGCTAAATAGGCCCATTGCGGGACCAACTGGGGCATAGTTATGGTGCCATCAGGATCTCCAGAGTCTGACAGGTAAATGGAAGAGGCCTGTTGGCACCTCCGAATTGTCACCCAATACAGACCTTGTAGGATGAGAGGGCCGCAGCTGTCATCTTGTGGAGGGCTCTCTGAGTGAATTTAAACAGTTTTTAGGAAGCTGCAGAGAGTGTCTCCATATTTCCATATTGTGGAGCCCTTGTTTTCTCCTGCCTGCCTCAGCAGTGCCCACCTCCCATCGGGGGAACCAGTCAACCAGAGCTTGGCCCTCCCACGTCGGAAACCAGCCCACCATCGTTGCTTGGACAGCAGTTGGCCATCTCCTGTAAGATCTCATCACCCTGCAACCAGCCAAAAATAAGATTGTCACAACGTGCATTTGTTCCCAGGTGCATAAAACTTTCAACGGTGATTAGATTCAGTCTATCATTTGCCAGTCAAAATTCCAATCCCCCAACAACTTAGATTTGCCTGAAGCAATTGCATTTTCTACAATCCTGCCACTCAAACAGATCTTAATATCATCTGCAAATTTGCAGATCGTACCCACAATACCAACATCTAAATCGTTAATGAAGTAGTAAAGAGCAACTGTCCCAACACAGTTATCTATGTTACACCATGGTGACAAATCCTTCCATAACTACCTTTTGCCTACCTCCTCCCTGCCAATTCTCACACTAGCTCAACATGATACCGGTATATCGGAGGCTTTGAGCTTGTAGAGAAATCTCTTGCGAAGTGCTTTGGCAAAAACGTTTTGGAAGTCTCAGTAGAAAATTTCAACCAGGCTTTCCTCATCCACCATCCTTATTTATATTGAAGCCATTTTGGGTCCTAAATATCCCCCATAAATCCAAACAATCATACAGTGCATCCTTAATGATACATTCAAACATCTTTCCTAATTACTAGTGTAAAACTAATTAGCCTATATTTAGAAGGGTTCATCTTGCCTCCTTTTTTGAGATGGATCTGTATTAGTCTCTGTCCAGCCTGGGAATGGTCACAGAGCGCTATGAGCGATTAGAAATACAGGCAAGGACATCACAGCACATTTTATATTCACATCATCATTTAATTTGAGTATTGCTTCAAGAGTGCAAGGTACTCAATTAGCATTTCCACCAGACCCATCTCTCAGATGAGACATTAAAATGCTGTCTCGGGTTGACATAAAAGCTTCCCAGTGTCCTGACCAATATTTATCCCTCAGGCAATATCACTAAAACAGATTATCTGGTTATTTATTTCATTGCTTTTTGTGGTACCCTGCTGTGTGCAAATTGCCTGTTGCGTTTCCCTACATTACAACAGTAACTTCAGTGGTTGTAAAGCACTTTGGGATATCCCGAGGTTGTGAAAGACACTCAAGTGCTTTCCTACTCATCATGTCATTTTTAATCGTCATTTATCTTACTAGGTTCCTTGCCAGTTAAAAGTGAACTGTTTAGTTCCTGACACTTCTGTACTGACTGTTTTTTGTCCCCATTTGCACATAGTCAGATTCCAATGGAAATGGGAACCTAAACCAGAAACTCGATTCTATTGTAGAAGATGAAGAGGAAGTGGAGGAAGTGGACGAGACTACACCATTGTCACGTATTTCTACCAGTGATCGATCCTTGAATTTTAACAAAGCTATGAATACCAGCAGTTTCCTAGGAGCTAATCAACAGCTCCTGACAAGCTCTATCGGCTTCAGATCTCCCACCAGAGGCTGCAGTGCAATGATCAGGAGCAGACAAGATTATGAATCTGTTAATGCAAGGAGCGGAAAAGATAAGAATCTAAAACTGCACCTCTCTGCATTGAACACTCCTCCTGATCTCAGTCCAAGGTACAACGTTTTAAATTTCAGTTTTTCTTATATTCTTTCTATTTTCTTTAAGGCTACTGATTCAAGGAATCTCAATGCAGGAAATGGAACATGTTTCTACCTGGGCAACCACTACATCAAGCTGTATAAGATTCAAAATTACAGATGGTTATATTAATGTATAAACACTTAATTTATTTGCATGACCACCCCGTGTCTCCTGTTTTAGCAGAGCTTTTAACCTATTTTATTTAAATGAGTTAACCACTCCACAAAATAGTGAACAGAGGAAAGTCATGTGAACATGTTACCTATTTATGCACTGGGACAAAAGCGCGACCATGTCGCCAACAATAATTTCTAACATTTCAGATTGGATTTTGTGAGCACATTGTGTAAACTAAACGGACATAAAATGAGGGCCTGCCAATCTTTTCTTTGTGAGATGTTAATGTCACTGGCTATGCCAGCATTTGTTGCCCATCTCTAAATGCCCTTGAGAAGGTGGTGACGTGCCGCCTTCTTCAACCGCTGCAGTCTGTCTGGTAGAAGGAGAATTCTGTAGAAATCTGACATAGCTTCTGTTTCAAAATACTTTTCATCAATTGATTGTGGTTTTAATTTAGAATATTTCCAAAGGTTTACTATTGGGATCCATAAATTGATAACACAGCTATAAAATAAGATCATAAAAAATGTGAACAGGGGTAGGCCATTCTGCCCCTCGCACCTGCTCCGCCTTTCATAAGATAAGATCCTGGCTGATCAAACACTCGCTAAGTCCACTTTCCTGCCTTCTCTCCGTAACCCATAATTCCCCTTCTGAAACCGCTCGCGAGATTTGTGACACTCAAAATGTCTCGCCATATTGAACGGAGTCTCACAAGATGTCGCGATCTGGACCTCGCTCTCGCTGGGTGAGATCCAGATATGCATATTTAAATGCTCCATTAGGCTCATTTAAATATGCATCCTCCGGTTTCTCCCAGTGCTCAGGACTCACCAGCTGCACCTGGAAGACGTCACCACGGCTCCATTTAGTACTGGTGCACACAAAGGTGAAGCAATCATAACAGCACCTGGGGAAGGGAGGGAGGGGGGGGGGTCTGGCAAGCCATTGGAGACTCCCAGGCAGTCAGGAATTGGCAGGGTGGTACCTTGGCATCTGGGTACCTTGGCACTGTCACCTGGGCATTCTATGACTGCCACACTGGCACTGACAAGGTGCCCAGGTGACACTGCTGAGCTGGCAGTGGCACCGCGAGGGTGCTAGGTTGGCAGTGCCAAGGTACCATGCGTGCCTTGCCCATAAGAAGCGGGGTGAGGGGCTTGACGACCTCAGATGAGGTACGTTGGGTGCAATGGGAGGGACCGTAGTCCATGGTGGAGTCGCTGAGGAGGTCAAGAGATCCACCCCAATCCACAAATAATCTTCCTGTACATGGCAAAACTGCGCCTTCAACGGGACGCTCTTCCTGAGGCCAAAGAAACGGCAAAATGACGTTGAATAGCTGGACCTTTCCAGCGTTGCAGGTGCCAAGAAACACCCCACTAAATTGGACATAGGGCGCAATTCAATCAAAACATTTCTATGTCCACTGGTCTTACACTCTCCCATGAATGGAATCATCCTCACAACATTTACCCTAAGAATCCTATATGTTTCAATCATATCACCTCTCATTTCTTCTGAACTCCAAACCTGTTCAATCTTTCCTCATATGGCAGTCCCTCCATATCTGGGATCACCTGAGTAAACCTGTCTGTACTGCCTCCATGATATATCTTTCCTTATATAAGGGGGCCAAAACTGTACACGGTATTTTAAATGTGGCCTCACTAGTAGGATGTACAGTTGCAATAACACCTCTTTACTTTCATAATCCAGCCACCTTGAAATAAAAGCCAGCATGCCATTTGCCTTCCCTACAGTGATACGGGATTCGATTGTAAGGGTAGTAGACGGGCGTTTCTGTGGACTCAAACAAGACTCCAGGAAGATATGTTGCCTCCCGGGTGCAAGGGTCCTGGATGTCTCAGAGCAGCTGCAGGACATTCTAAAGGGGGAGGGTGAACAGCCAGCTGCTGTGGTGCATAAAGGTACAAACAATATAGGTAAAAAACAGGATGAGGTCCTACATGCTGAATTTAGGGAGTTAGGAGATAAACTAAAAACTAGGACCTCAAAGGTAGTAATCTCGGGATTGCTACCAGTGCCACGTGCTAGTCAGAGTAGGAATGACAGGATAGACAGGATGAATGCATGGCTTGAGAGATATGTGCAGGAGGGAGGGATTCAGATTTTTGGGACATTGGAACCGGTTCTGGGGAGGTGAGACCATTACAAATCGGATGGTCTGCACCTGGGCAGGACTGGAACCAATGTCCTGGGGGGGGTTGTTTGCTAGCGCTGTTGTGGAGGGTTTAAACTAATGTGACAGGGGGATGGGAACCAATGCAGGAAATTGGAGGGTAGTAAAGAGAGGATAGAAACAAAAACCAGTAAGGAGAAAAGTGGAAGGCAGAGAAGCAGATTGAACTGCATTTATTTCAATACAAGAGGCTTAACGGGCAAGGCATTTGAACTCATGGATAGGTACATGGGACTGGGATATTATAGCTATTACTGAAACCTGGCTAAAGGAGGGTCAGGACTGGTAGCTCAATGTTCTGGGGTACAGATGCTATAGGAAAGATATAACAGGAGGTAAGAGAGGAGGGGGAGTTCCGCATTTGATTAGGGACAACATCACGGCAGTACAGAGAGAGGATATATCCGAGGGTTCGCCTACTGAGTCTTTATGGGTAGAACTGAAAAATAATAAGGGTGAGATCACTTTGATAGGACTGTATTATAGGCCCCTAAATAGTCAGCGGGATAGTGAGGAGCAAATATGTAAAGAGATTACAGATAACTGCCGGAAAAATAAGGTGGTAATAGTTGGGAACTTTAACTTTCCCAACATTAACTGGGACAGCCATTTTTTATTATTTTTTAAAATATATTTATTAAAGTTTTTTAACACAACTTTTCTCCCTTAAAAACAATAACCCCTCGTAACAAAAAAAACGAGAAACCGCACAGAGCAAGATATATACATGGCAAAATGATATATTTACACAGCTTTGTACACTGGCCCTCACCCGTACGTGCCAGTTTCCCCAATCCTTCATGTTATCTCTTGCTCATCCACCCTCCCAGGCGGTCCCGTCCCCCCCCCAGGACGTGTCCCCCCCCCCCCCCCCCAAGGTTGCTGCTGCTGCTGACCGACCTTCCTCTAACGCTCCACGTGATAGTCTAGGAACGGTTGCCAACGCCTGTAGAGCCCCTGCGCAGACCCTCTCAAGGCGAACTTAATCCTCTCCAACTTTATGAACCCAGCCATATCATTTATCCAGGCCTCCAGGCTGGGGGGCTTCGCCTCCTTCCACATTAGCAAGATCCTTCGCCGGGCTACTAGGGACGCAAAGGCCAGAATGCCGGCCTCTTTCGCCTCCTGCACTCCCGGTTCGTCCACTACTCCAAATATTGCTAGCCCCCAGCTTGGCTTGACCCGGGCTTTCACCACCTGAGATATTGCTCCCGCCACTCCTCTCCAGAACCCCTCCAGTGCCTGGCATGACCAAAACATATGGACATAGTTCGCCGGGCTCCCTGAGCACCTTCCACATCTGTCCTCTACCCCAAAGAACCTACTCAACCTCGCCCCCGTCAAGTGCGCTCTGTGGGCCATCAGGTTGAGCCTGGCACACGAGGAGGAGGAATTAACCCTACCTAGGGCATCAGCCCACAGACCTTCCTCGATCTCCTCCCCCAGCTCCTCCTCCCATTTACCCTTCAACTCTTCTACCAGTGCTTCCCCCTCTTCTTTCAACTCCTGGTGTATTTCCGACACCTTGCCCTCCCCGACCCATACACCCGAGATCACCCTACCTTGAACTTCTTGTGCTGGGAGCAACAGGAATTCCCTCACCTGTCGCCTCACAAAAGCCCTGACCTGCATATATCTAACGGCATTTCCCGGGGGTAACTCGAACTCCTCCAGTGCCCCTCGGCTCGCAAACATCCCATCGATGAACAGGTCCCCTATTCTTCCAATTCCCGCCCGATGCCAGCTCTGGAACCCCCCGTCCATCTTCCCCGGGACAAACC
Organism: Scyliorhinus torazame; assembly: GCF_047496885.1. Lineage (NCBI taxonomy): Eukaryota > Metazoa > Chordata > Chondrichthyes > Carcharhiniformes > Scyliorhinidae > Scyliorhinus > Scyliorhinus torazame. The sequence goes on along the minus strand of NC_092712.1, from coordinate 120,418,432 downwards.
GGTGGTTACCCCTGATCGGGGACCACACCGATGCTCCCATTGCATCCCGGTGCCGTCTCCACTGGCCCCAGATCCTTAACGTTGCCGCCACCACCGGGCTCGTCGTATACTTTGTCGGCGAGAGTGGCAGCGGTGCCGTCACCAACGCCCCCAGGCTCGTTCCTTTACAGGACGCCATCTCCATCCTCTTCCATGCCGCCCCCTCTCCCTCCATAACCCACTTGCGGATCATCGTCACATTTGCTGCCCAGTAGTAGCTCCCCAGGTTTGGCAGCGCCAACCTTCCTCGGTTCCTACTGCGTTCCAGGAACCCTCTCCTTACTCTCGGGGTCTTATTCGCCCACACAAACCCCATGATACTCCTACCTACTCTCTTAAAAATGGCCTTAGTGATCACGATGGGAAGGCACTGAAACACAAACAGAAACCTCGGAAGGACCACCATTTAACTGGGGCAGCCAAAGCACTAGGGGTTTGGATGGAGAGAAATTTGTCGAGTGTATTCGGGAAGAATTCCTCATTCAATATGTGGTTGGCCTGACCAGAGAGGGAGCAAAACCTGACCTCCTCTTGGGGAATAAGGAAGGGCAGGTGACAGAAGTGTTAGTGAGGGATCATTTTGGGACCAGTGACCATAATTCCATTAGTTTTAAGATAGCTATGGAGAATGATAGTTCTGCCCCAAAAGTTAAAATTTTAAATTGGGGCAAGGCCAATTTCCAGGGTATTAGGTGGGAACTTTCAAAAGTTGATTGGGGGTGCCTATTTGCAGACAAGGGGACTGCTGGTAAGTTGGAGTGTTAACTGGGTTCACGGTGAGCACATTCCTCTTAGAGTGAAGGGTAAGGCTGGTAGAAGGAGGAAACCCTGGATGACTCGGGATACTAAGGCCATGGTCAAAAGGAAGAAGGAGGCATATGACATGCATAGGCAGCTGGGATTAAATGGATCCCTTGAAGAGTATAGCGCTTGTCGGAGTAGAGTTAAGAGAGAAATCAGGAGGACAAAAAGGGGACATAAGATTGTCTTGGCAGATAAGGCAAAGGAAAATCCAAAGAGCTTTTACAGATACAGAAAGGGTAAAAAGGTGACTAGGGAGAGGGTAGGGCCTCTTAAGGATAAACAAGGCCATCTATGTGCGGAGCCACAAGGGATGGGTGAGATCCTAAATGAATATTTCTCGTCAGTATTTACTGTTGAGAAAGGCACAAATGTTAGGGAAATTGGGGAAATAAAAAGTGATGGCTTGAAGAGTGTACATATTACAGAGAAGGAAGTGCTGGAGGTATTGAAACGCATCAAGGTAAATAAATCCTTGGGACCTGATGAAATGTATCCCAGGACATTGTGGGAGGCTAATGAGGAAATTGCCATCCCCCTAGCTGAGATATTTGAATCTTAGACAGCCACAGGAGAGGTGCCTGAATATTGGAGGGTAGCAAATGTTGTGCCCTTGTTTAAGAAGGGCTGTAGGGATAAGCCTGGGAACTACAAACTGGTTAGCCTTACTTCTGTAGTGGGTAAATTGTGAGAAGGTATTCTGAGGGACAGGATCTACAGGCATTTAGACAGGCAAGGGCTAATTAGGGGAAGTCAGCATGGCTTTGTAAGGGAAAAATGTCTCACCAATTTGATTGAGATTTTTGAAGGGGTAACCAAGAAGGTAGATTGGGGCAGTGTGGTCGACGTTGTCTACATGGACTTTAGCAAGGCCTTTGACAAGGTACCGCATGGTAGGTTGTTGCAAAAGGTTAAATCTCATGGAATCCAGGGTGACATAGCCAATTGGTTACAGAATTGGTTTGGCGACCAAAGCCAAAGAGTGGTTGTGGAGGGTGGTTTTTCAAACTGGAGGCCTGTGACCAGCGGTGTGCCTCAGGTATCGGTACTGGGTCCACTGTTATTTGTTATATATATATTAATGTTTTGGATGAGAATGTAGGAGGCATGTTAATAGTTTTGCAGATGACACCAAGATTGGTGGCATAGTGGATAGTGAAGAAGGTTATATAAGATTGCAACAGGATCTTGACCCATTGGGCCAGTGGACCGATGAATGGCAGATGGAGTTTAATTTGGATAAATGTGAGGTGATGCATTTTGGTAGATCAAATCAGGGCAGGACCTACTTAGTTAAAGGTTCGGCATTGGGGAGAGTTACAGAACAAAGAGGTCTAGGGGTACAGGCTCTTAGCTCCTTGAAGGTGGAGTCGCAGGTGGACAGGGTGGTGAAGAAGGCATTCAGCATGCTAGGTTTTATTGGTCAGACTATTGAATACAGTAGTTGGAACGTCTTGTTGAAGTTGTACAAGACCACACATGGAATACTGTGTTCAGTTCTGGTCACCCTATTATAGGAAGGATATTGTTAAATTAGAAAGAGTGCAGAAGAGATTTACAAGGATGCTACCAGGACTTGATGGTCTGAGCTATAAGGAAAGGCTGGGTAGGCTGGGACTTCTTTCCCTGGACTGTAGGAGGCTTCGGGGTGATCTTATCGAGGTTTATAAAATAATGAGGGGCATAGATAAGGTAGACAGTCAACATCTTTTCCCAAAGGTAGAGGAGTCTAGAACTAGAGGGCATAGGTTTAAGGTGAGAGGGGAGAGATACAAAAAAGACCAGAGGGGAAATTTCTTCACACGAGGGTGGTGAGCATCTGGAATGAGCTGCCAGAGGCAGTGGTAGAGGCGGGTACAATTTTTTCCTTTAAAAATCAGTTCGACAGTTACATGGGCAGAGTGGGAATAGAGGGATATGAACCAAATGCGGTGGGCAAGTGGGACTAGCTTAGTGATAGAAACTGGGCGGCATGGACCAGCTGGGGGAAGGGCCTGTTTCCATGCTGTAAACATTAATGACTCTATGACTCTATTACCTTCTGAATCTGTATGCTAGCTTTCTGGGTTTCATAAACAAGGACCCCCAAGTCCTTTTGCGCTACAGTTTTCTGCAGTGTCCATCTATTTAAATAATAATCCGCCTTCTCATTCTTTCTTCCAAAATGAACAATCTCACATTTTCCCACATTGAATACCTTTTGCCAATTATCTGCCCATTCATTTAACCTGTCAATATCTCTCTGAAAACTATTTATATCCACCTTATAATCTGCCTTCCCGACTACCTTTACATCATCTACAAATTTGACCACAGTACACTCTGTTCCTCCATCCAGATCATTAATATATATTGTGAAGAGCTGTGGTCCCAGCACTGATCCCTGTGGCACTCCACTGGTTATTGCCCTCCAACCTGTGAAAGCCCCTTATCACTACTCACTGCTTCCTGTTAGTCAATCCTCTATCGATGCTTGAATATTACCTCCAACACCATGAGCTCCTATCTTGCATAGTAATCTTTTGTGTGGCACCTTATGAAATGCATTTTGAAAATCTAAATATGCAACATTGACTGGTTCTCCTCGACCTACTCTGGCTGATGTCTCCTCAAAGAGCTGGAGTAAAGTTGTCAGACATGATTTTCCTTTCATGAAACCATGCTGACTGTTCTTGATCAGACTATGGGCGTGATCTGATGGCCACGTCGTACCCGGCACAGGTCTGTGCGAGCCGATTCGATCGCGCGATAGGGTGAAATCAGGAGCCGGGCCAGGCACCAATCGGTTTCCAATCTAACCGGCCCGCTCCCGTTGGCGGGTTCCGGATCCCGCCTGATGTGGCAAGGTACCAATTAATACCAATTGAGGGCAATCACCATCTCATTAATGAGAGGGATGCCCGATCTAATGACCTCCCGGGATATAGCCGGTTCCCTAGCGAGAAGTCACGCTGGTGCCCTTTAGAAAACCTACTTAAAAATGGGAACCAAATGCAATGGCTGCTGTGGGATTGGAGGAAGTGAGTAGCCATTTTAACAATCGAACATACAGCCCAGGGGCACCTGAGCTGCTATCCCAGTGCTCGGGGGTGAGGGAGGGTGGTGCCCTGCCCTGCACCTGGGGAGGGGGGACAGGCCTGGTCAGGGGGCTGGACGCCTTCGGTGGGAGTTCATCCCTGGGCCGGGGAGGGTGAGGGGCTCATTGCCCGTGGGTCCTACAGGCCTTCCCTCAGATTGTGTATACCCATAACAGTAGCAACAACAGCTGCTGCCCGTGTCCCACCAAACACCTTCAGGGCAGAAGTGGAAAAGTGGTGCAGGTTACTTAAACTCCCTCTGACTGTGAGCAGCCTCTGGCTGCACAGATGAAGGTTATTGTTAACAGGGAATTGGCAATGTTCGTTATGTGAGCACTTCACAGCTGCAGGTTGTGTTTGCTGTGCTCCTGCTGGTGGCTGCAGGTGCCTGGAGGCTTCTGTTGCTGTTTCCTTCCTTTTCTGTAGCCAGAAAGAAGGACAATTTTTCCTAAGAAAGCTGGGTCCTGGAACATCTGGCTTAGGGGGACATATGAATCCAGAAAGCAATTTGATTTGAAGTAAGAAGATCCTGCGGGACCTTGTGCGCAACATTGTTCCAAATGTGCCACCTGCTAAGGCTGTTGAAGAAATGCTTTCACAGATTGCTGATGCCTTTGTTGCTGGTGTGGCGAGTGCTACTTGTAACTGGCACGTCACCGCGGGTTAAACGTTGGATGTCAGGGGTGCTCAACTGCACTTTGAGCGCCAGTGGAATATGTGAATGCTAGGATTTGGCCGTGTGGGAGGGCCTGCCCATCTGCGGCTCCTGGACTGGGAGAATGGCACTGATACGTGGAACAAGTAACTCATTGATGGGCAGATCATTTCAAGGCAAAACTCTGGACATAACACATTCTCAGGCTTGTCTCCCATTTCTGTTGAGGAACCTGGGAGGGGTGAGGGTGCGTGTTTTTTCTTGTGAAAATGAGCCACTATAACTTTGTATTGGTACCAATGTGGAACGGTGATGTTTCCTTGTTGTTTAATGGTTAGTGTGATATGTGGAATGTTACGGGAATAGGCATCCTCTTCCTCCATAGGGTGCATCTGTGAGGTCACGGATGCCCAGTTTGCCTGGGCAGCAGACTATATAAACTTTGAGCTGGATCAGGCCCATCAAGCTGCCCGGCAGTCGGGTTCTCTGCCATCGCTGGGATGCCCCAGGGGTGGAAGATGTCGGCAAGGACATGGCACAGGTACCGAGTGTCCTGCGGCACATGTCGCACTGATTTTCACATCTTTATTACTGTTGACCGTTTAATAAACAAAATATTCTCAAGTGGATTCTCATCGATAAACATGCCGTGTCTCAGATAAGTGTTATTGCCTCGCATGCCAGTCGAACTGTGAGGCCTGGACACTCTGCCTGGACCCTGGAGGCATCAGCACCACAGAGGCAGCAGCCAACAATCAAATACTCTAGAGCTGGGCTTCAGCACTGGGGATTTCCCTGCTACCCCAGGGTGAGTGTGTGGACCAGGGGAGGGTGCCCCGAATGTTCACAGCTGGGGTCTGGGGTCCCGGGGTCTAGCGGCCCCTGCAGTGGCCAGGGGTACGTGTGCAGGGCGGGGTTGCGCCATCACAACTGGCTTGGTGGATGGCACGATGAGAGACGGTGGAACACATAAGGGTGGGGGAAGCTTGGGGGCTTTGAGGGTCCAGGAGTGGAAGCCATAACTGATTGTCAGTCTCTCACCTTCTACAACTCCTTAAAGATATAACAATGTGGATGGTATTATCGACCCCGCAACGGTAACTCTCGCAATGCTGGTGGCAGCCAGGTGACCAGACGCGGGAGAAGATGGCAGCATCAACGCAGGCTTGAGGCGGCACCCCATGTAAAGGGGGCCAACGCACACCCTGCATACCTGGCCACCCATTAGGCCGGGGATAGACCCAAGAGGGAGGTCAGAAATGGCCCAAGGTGTACCAATGTTGATGGTCGTTTGAGGAGATGTCGGACAGTGGGACATGTGCCGCAGGACGCTCGGTCTCAACAAGGGGACGGTGCATACCTGTGCCATGTCCTTGCCGACAATTTCCACCCCTGGGGCATCCCGGCGAAGGCAGAGAACCCGACTGCCGGGCAGCTTGATGGGCCTGACCCAGCTCAAAGTTTATATAGTCTGCTGCCCAGGCAAACTGGGCATCCGTGACCTCAAAGATGCACCCCAAGGAGGAAGAGGATGCCTATTCCCGGTGACCGTGAAGGTCACCACAGCCCTGAACCTTTATGCCACCAGTTTATTTCATGGTTTGAGTGGATACTTGTGTGATATTTTGCAACCTATAGCTGACAAGCGCATCTGTGAGGTCACAGATGCCCTGTTTGCCTGGGCAGCAGACTATATAAACTTTGACCTGGATCAGGCCCATCCCAGGCAGCGGGATTCTCTGCCATCGTCGGGATGCCCCAGTCCCGGAGATAATTGATAGGACGCATGTCACCTTGCGCACACCAGTGCATCAGGGAGCACCTTTCCTTCACAGGAAGGGGTTCCACTCATTGAATGTTCAACTCATGTGTGACCGCCACTTCAGACCATGCATGTGTGTGCATGCTTCCAAGGGAGTGTGCACGACAGCTGCATCTTGGGACACTTGGAGATCTCCGGCATCTTTGAGGACCACCTCAGGATGATGGGTTGGCTCTTGGGGGATAAGGGGTACCTGCTGAGGTCCTGGCTGATGACGGCAGTCCGGAGGCCAGAGACGGATGCAGAGACCTGCTATAACAAGGCCCGTGTTACCACCCATGCTATTATTGAGTGGAGCATCAGACTGCTGAAAATGAGGTTCCAATGCCTGGACCACTCTAATGGTGCCCTACAGTACATCTGCCAGAGGGTCTCCCGCTTTGTGGTGGTCTGCTGTTCCCGCCACAATCTGACACAGCAGCAGGGTGATCTGCTGGAGGTGGAGGAGGAGGGACAGGTTGCCTCATCTGAGGAGGAAGACAAGGAGGGGCTGGAGGACGAGCCCGGGGAGGACCCGTGGGACCAGCCAGGGCAAAGAAGACTGGTGACGGTGACGACAAGGTGCCAGCAGGCCCAGAGAGCGAGCAGGCCCTCATCCTCGCCGACTATTCATAGGACAGGGCATCATCCATCACATCACCCCCTTCCCCCACCGCCCCCCCCCCCCCCCCCGCCCGTCCCCGTCAAGTCCCCCTGATCACCTCCCTTCCCCCATTGGTGACCCCCACACCGGCCCCTCCTTCGCCACCCGACTACCCTGTTCCACCCATATAGGGTCTGTGTAACATCACTCCTGGGTGATGGACCTGTGTTGACTGTCAGCGGCTTATTATGATAACGTGCTGTGAGGTAAGCTCCTCCATCTCTGCCATAGTCTGACTCCTGTTTTTCTGCTGATAGCACGTGCACACCCATCACCTGCACATGGTGCGCATCTGAGGCTCCTGATCTTGGACCATTGTACATGGGATTGGGAGACCAGAGAGTAACAGGTGGTGGGGGTGCAGGCCAGCGCGTTATGTGGAATAATGTGACAGAGGGTTCACATGTATCAGGTGTAGAAAGTTTTAATTGTGCCCTTCTGAAACCCTACCTGTCCCAAGCTAACAATGGTATTCCCCGGCCCCCCACACCCCCTCCCCAGTGCCCACTTAGTGATCTTCTTAAGTTTCCATGCTCCGCCACTAGGTCCAGTTGTGTCCCAGGATGCGGATTAGAGGTGGAGACAGCCTGCTGCTTCATATGCCCTGTGGCCTTTGATGCCTCTGGAGGGCCTGGGGCCAAAGATCACTGGCTGCCTTACTGGAGACACTGACATCGCCATGCCACCCTGTTCTGCAGACTGCCCTTGAGGCACGCTGGGATGAGGAGGCGGGGACTCGGGAGAGTTGGAGATTCATTGTCTCCCTGGTGGAAGGCCCCAGGTTGGCCTCCAGTGCTCCCTCCTCCCAGACGGTGCCCATGGAGCCTTGGGCGATTCCATGGGGTGGAGTGGCAGCTGAAGTGACTTCAGACTTAAACTCATTAATGGAAATAATGTTCAGCCAGGTGATTCACTCAAGATCCATTGTCCTCCGGGACACTCTAATGTTACCAGCCAAAATCCCATTCCAGAGTATGATGGCCTCTTTTGTCTGTAACTTGGAGGTTAATTGTATAAACGTAGCATGGCCCTGTTCTTTCGTGTAAATGGGAGTGGGCAATCAAAAGCCCAGATAGCGGAGTTTGTCTGCAGTCCAGGACAGAACCTGAGGGGCTCAGCAGAGCTCAGAGAGAAAAAGAATCCTGTTCAAACAGGTGGGACCAGATGGATTTGGAAAACCACCTGGAGAGGTCATGAAAAGCTGCCACAGAGACAGGCTTTCGAAAAGGAGTCTGAAGCAGCTTCAGTAACCGCAGGAAAATATTCTGTAAATGCAAGCCATCGTTTTTGCCTGCCTGCCAAGTGGAGTTGAGAGCTGTATGTTCATTTTATGTGGTGTTCAATGGGAAATAGTATGTTCGGGTTAAGAGATACATGTAAGCTGTTCATGTTAGGTTTGAAGTTTAAAAGTTTAAATATTGTTTTTCATTTGTTTTAATAAAGTTTTGTCTGTAAAAATAACCAAGCCCTGTTTCTTATGCAATCACCCCTGGAGCGAATCAATCTGTCCACACAGTCTTAAAAATAAAAATAACGTTGCGGTTCTGGTCCAGCATCTTAGCTACTGTTGGGATCTGGTCTGGCGTCGGTATCACTCGCCACACTCTTTTAAGGTAATTCAGGGACACAACTTTAATACAACCTTATAGTTTACTGTGAGAGTGAATAGCAAACAATACATTCATTCACTAACATTACCCAAGGTTTTCTTAGAAATAGATGCGAGGACCTTGGAGACCTTGGGCAAGCAAGGTCTCCAAGGGGCAGCACGGTGGCACAGTGGGTTAGCACTGCTGCCTCACGGCACTGAGGTCCCAGGTTCGATCCCGGCTCTGGGTCACTGTCTGTGTGGAGTTTGCACATTCTCTCCTTGTTTGCGTGGGTTTCACCCCACAACCCAAAGATGTGCATGGTAGGTGGATTGGCCACACTAAATTGCCCCTTAATTGGAAAAAAAAATTGGGTACTCTAAATTAAAAAAAAAAAGAAATAGGCGCAATGTGCATAAGTTCACATTTTGGGGAGCTAAGTTTTAAATATGAAAGGCTTTTATTAGTGTCACATTTTTTGATCTCTAATTATAGTTCAAGTATACATAAGCAAACAGAACAATATTTCTTAAAGCAAATCTAAAGCAGAAACTTAATATTCTGCAATCTCATGGTTCCTCAGATTCCAAGGCCCAACCATCTTCAACTGCTTAATCAATGACCTTTCTTCCATTATAAGGTCAGAAGTGGGGATGTTTGCTGATGACTGCACAATGTTCAGCACCATTCATGACTCATCAAATACTGAAGAGTCCATGTCCAAATACAACAGGACCTGGACAATATCCAGGGAAATAACATTTATGCCACACAAGTGACGAACAATGACCATCTCCAACAAGAAAGATTCTAACCATCATCCTTTGACATTCAATGGCATTACCATCACTGAAGCCCCACCATCAACGTTCTGAAGGTTACTATTGACCAGAAACTGGACCAACCATATAAATACTGTGGCTACAAGAGGAGGTCAGAGGATAGAAATTCTGTGGCAAGTAACTCATCCCCTGACTCCCTAAAGCCTGTTCGCCATCTATAAGGCACATGTCAGGAGTGTAATGGAATACTTTCCAATTTCCTGGATGAGTGCAACTCCAAAAGCACTCAAGAGGCTCAACACCATCAGAGCAAAGCAACTTGTTTTATTGGCACCCCTTCCACAAACATTCACTCCCTCCAACACTGATGCATAATGGCAGCTGTGTGGACCATCTACAAGATCCACTGCAGGAACTCACCAAGGTTCCCTCGGCAGCATCTTCCAAACTCACTGCTGCTACTATCTAGAAGGACAAGGCCAGCAGGTACATGGGAACACCACCACCTAGACGTTACCGTTGAAGTAACTCACCATCCTGGCTTGGAAACATATCACCATTCCTTCAATATTGCTGGGTGAAGATCCTGGAGCTCCCTCCCTAGCAGTACGGTGGGTGCACCTACACCACAGGGACTGCAACAATTGAAGAAGATAGCTCATAGCCACCTTCTCAAGAGCAACTGGGGATGGGCAATACTTGCTGACCTAGCCAGTGATACCCACATCCTCTAAATAAGTTTGATAAAGATCCAAAAGAAGTACTAAACCTGTGTACTTGAGGTAGTCCACACACAGTCAGTTAAATAGGGTCCCACTGAATTAACATGTATGTGTTTATATGCATGTGTGCAGCAATCTTAAAGGAAATGTGCTGTGCACCAATGGACCATGCAAAACAAAGAGAAAGTAGAAGAAAAACTGATATTGAGGCACCTATCCATCCCACTTCCTCCCTTGACCAACATCACTAAAATAGATAAATTGTTTATTCACCTCATTGCTGTTTATTTAGCACAGGGCTAAATCGCTGGCTTTGAAAGCAGCCCAAGGCAGGCCAGCAGCACGGTTTGATTCCCGTACCAGCCTCCCCGAACAGGCGCCGGAATGTGGTGACTAAGGGCTTTTCACAGTAACTTCATTTGAAGCCTACTTGTGCCAATAAGCGATTTTCATTTCATTTTTTATGGTGGGTTGGGTCACCCTCATGCGTGCACACTGTGGGGTGGGGGGAGGATGCCTTACTTGTCAGCGGGGATGGGCGGTCGGGGCAAGATTTGCATTGTAGGAGGAGAGAAACTTGCTATCAGGTCACCCGCTCAAAATGGCAGCCTGGTAGTGGGATTCATGACAGGAATCTTTCACAATCTGTGCCATGAATAAATTTGCATGACAAGGGTGAGTGAATTGCTTGTGGGCGTTGCTCCTAGTGCCATGTGAACCACAAGCAATTCAAGTCTGACGGGAAAACATAGGGCGCGATTCTCCACCCCACGCCGAAGTGGCCGCGCCGTCGTGAACGCTGTCGAGGTTCACGACGGCGCGGAACGGCCCCGGTCGCGACCGATTCAGGCCCTGACAATGGGCCAGTATCGGGACCGCGTCATCTACCCGCGCGAGGCCTTGTCGCCCGCGTAAAAGCGGCGCCGATTAGACGACGCGGCCGGCGCCGCATAACGGACATCATCCGCGCATGCGTGGTTGCCGTCCTGTCCATATCCGCCCCGCAAGAAGATGGGGGACGGATCTTGCGGGGCGGCGGAAGGAAGGAGGTCCTCCTTCAGAGAGGACGGCCCGACGATCGGTGGGCACCGATCGCGGGCCACCCCACATTTAAGGAACCCCCCGGTGCAGGATCCCCCCTCACCCCCCTACAGGCCGCCCCCCCAGCGTTCACGAACAGCCCACGACTGTAGCGACCACGTGTGGACGGCGCTGGGGGGAACCCGCCGTTTTGGCCTGGCCGCTCGGCCCATCCGGGCCTCAGAATCGCGGGGGTGCCGGAGAATCGCCACTTTGGGTATCTCCGGCGATTCTCCGGCCTGCGGCCTGCGAAACTCGACTGGCCCGTTCCCGCCGCTCGGGAGAATCGCGGGAGGGCGTCGGACCAGCGGCCCCGGAAATTTTGGCGGCCCAGGCGATTCTCCCAACCGGCGTGGGAGTGGAGAATCGCGCCCATAGTCTCCCAAACAGAGAATCAAACCCCATAAGTTCAATGAATACTAATTCACACAATTACTGTGAGTCTAAATTGCCATGATATCCTGCTGCAGTGCAATTGTCAATGATGTTATTGAGTAGTGTATTGGTGAATAGGCTGGAAATGTCAAATGAGTACATAGACTTGGCATCACTACCTTGGGTAACTCCTGCGTAAACATATCTAAGTGAGCTTAACTCTATATTTAAACATGCATTGAGCGTGGGATCCAGATCGGGGGACTTTGTGAGACCTTGTTAGATCTCGCGAGGCTGAACGAGCGTCGTCAATCTCACAAGAGGATTCGTGAGATTTACCTGCCCAATTGCGTCCCGGGTCGGGTGGTATGAGACGGTTGGATCACATCAGTTAACTCTGTTTCTCTATGGGCTGCATGGTGGCGCAGTGGTAAGCACTGCTGCCTCACAGCGCCGAGGTCCCCGATTCGACCCCGGCTCTGGGTCACTGTCCGCGTGGAGTTTGCATATTCTCCCCGTGTTTGCGTGGATTTTGCCCCCCACGACCCAAAGATGTGCAGTGTAGGTGGATTGGCTATGGTAAATTGCACCTTAATTGGAAAAATGAATTGAGTACTCTAAATTTACATTAAAAACTCTGTTTCTCTATTCACAGGTGCTGCCTGAGCTGCCGAATGTTTCCAGCATTTCCTGTTTTTTTTGTTTCTGATTTTGACCTTACACAATATTTTGCTTGTGTATGACCAGTCTTGTTGCATGGCTCATCTGTGTGACAACTCTCTCAATTTTAACACAGGTCCCCGATGTCAGTGAGAGGATTTTGTAGGATCGATTGGGCCTTTCTCCTTTCCAATGCCTAGGTCAAGGCCTCATGGTCCATCCAGTTTTATTCTTATTCAATTTTTCTATCGCTGTTTAATACAGCCTAGTGGCTTGCACGGCCACTTCAGAGAGCAGAGAGAATCAACCACATTGCTGTGGACCTGGAGTCACATGTTGGTCAAGTTAGGATTTCTTTCCTTGAAAGAAATGAATGAACCCAATGGGTTTGTGCAGCAATCCAGTAGCTTCACAATTCCATTCTCATTCACTTTTTATTCCGGATTAATTAGTTGAATTTGAATTCATGTTCAGTGAACAGGAGTGTTAGTCCAGATCTCTGGATCATTAGTCGATTAACATTATCACTATGCTACCATTCCTGGTTGGAACCTTCTTCCACTAGAAAGAGAGCACAGTTCAGAAGTTCAAGCCTAAAACATTCAACTTCACAAGAACAAAATGTATTCAATAGGCCTCCAGCACACACTCTAAAGGTGAATGAAAGTTAGAATATGGATATCATTGGATATCATTGTGCACTGTGGCCTAAATGCATTGTGAAGCTGTAGATGCTGAACACTGTTACCAGCCACTTTCACCAGAAACACTGATGACAATTTGAAGTAATTGGTTTTCTTGGCTAATTTAAGCAGATAATGTTGATGCAGTTTAGTAGTTAAATATCACTTAGTCTAAACGAACAGTAACTATGTGAATCACTGAACTTTATTGTTGATTTACAAGAATTGTAGCCAGATCTTTAAGCATTACTTTTTGCACTAGAAATGGATCATTCAAATTTGACATTTTACATTTACACAACTGTTTCATTTACACAACTGTTACACAAGTGTTTCATTTTGTAGAATTGTTGATGGCATTGAAGATGAGAAAAGTTCAACAGGGAACCAAAGATTTGAGTTCTGCACTGAAAATATGGGACAAGAATCACTCAAACTTCCAACTGCAAAAGGTAATGTATATCATGTTCATACTTGAACCAATAGAAATGTATTCCTCCATTCTATCCAAATACTATTTAAAATTGGACCTCTGGCATGTACTTCTTCCCCTTCACTCCTGAACATTTTATGCCAATCCAACATTTACAATGGAAATGGACTAAGTTAAATTAATAGCAGAGAAACCCTGCCTAACGGTGTTAAAACTTTATAATGGGAAAGCTCCATGTAAACATTTCACTGTCACAATTTATGAATGAACTTGTTGAATTACTTAATATCTTTTTTGGAGTAAAATGTTATTGGGCTTTCGTTCTCAGTAACTGAAATATCCACAATCTAAAGAAAATGGGAGATGAGAGCTAATGGACGAACAATCCGACACTGCAATGTTCTGCTTCCAGCAAATTGAAAGCTGACCCATGTACTTCCATGATTCGAACCATAGTCAGCCGAGAAATGTTGATTCTTTTTCTAATGTGTTACCTTGCTAAATTTTCTCTGCCCTTCTCTTCTGTGATGTGGTTCCACAGGCGCTGAGCACAATGGTGTGCCTTGCACAAGAGGCCATTTACTCATCCTACAGTGGGTATTCCCACGCTTTGAAAAACAGAACATCCTGATGCTGCTCTCACCTGAGATCCGCATCTGCACACTGTCATTAATTATTGGGTCATTGTTGAACTCTTGATGACAGGTAGAGTCAGGAAAGCCCCCAATTAAAGGGGAACATTTGAACCCGTGAAGCTGGTGTAGGTGGGTGTCACCAGAGACCGTCAAAAATATTCCATTAAGCTAAGCCAGGCTCAAGATGTACAATTTGACAGACTCAGAATGAATATTAGATGTCCTGCCCTCCAGCCGCATGTTTGGCAGGGCTGCTGCCAGAGGGTTAACCCGAGCCAGTGTGTCTACTGCTGCTGAAAGAAATCAACATCAGATCAGTCTGTTTAGTTACACAGTGGGTATTTTAACTGGGATCAGGATTCAGGTGAGGGAAGTTGGGGGGGGGCAAGAAAGCAAGAAACACACCAGACATCATCAGCATGGTTGCCAGCTCATTTTAATTACCGGCCATTATCTGCATTATCTGCAGTCAGCTGCCTGTCTGAAATGAGTAGAAACCAAATCAACGTCTGGCAAACGGCTTGAACTGAAGTCTAGACATCATCAGTAGTAGGCTGTCAGCCGGCCGCCAACCCGAGGACAGTTCACCAGTAAAAGGATGCGTCAAGTATGATTTATAACAGGGTCCGTGGGTGGGAGGTATGGGGGAGTGCAGGGAAGCAGGAATACAAACTTACCATTTGAGAGGTGGACGTGTACTCCTGATCTGCCTACCACCCCAGGGAAAGCAAAAAACATCCAATAAATTGTGACTCAATCTGCATATATGCTAGCATTTTCCAGTAATTCAAATTGCTGCAGTAAATGCAATTGTTAGTACATAGTGCCAATGAATTGGAGGACAGCAGAGGGTTTGTAAATTATTGCTTCATGTTTGCAGACTTTGATCAAGTTACTCCTGCCATGTTGGCTGCTAAAGCTGAAGAGACAAAGCAGCAGGTCAAAAGGCTGAATGATGAGGTACAAACAATTGTCAATTCAAACTGTAACATTTTAAAAAAGCATGATTCAGCATGCAATACCAAAAAAAATCCCTCACAGACAGGATTCCAATTGAAAATATTTTACATGTCACAGACCAAGCGATCACTCCTGAATTTACAAAAGATTATTCTGCATGCAGTTGTACATATATTGATGCTCATTCATTTTACTTTAGTCAAGGTGTTTGATATGTGTGGAAACTGTTAGTGTTTCACGAGAGCGCTGATCTATTGCCCCCCCCCCCCCCCCCCCCCCCCCCCGCCCCCACCACCACCACTCCTCCCCTGCACTGTGAAGCCCAAACAGGGACAGCTCTTAGTTGTCCAATATGGAGGGCATATTTTGTCTCCATAGGGACGTTTTACTAAGTCTGGAAAGCTAAGCATGGGTTGGCAATAGTCAAGCATTAGGAACTGCCAAAATTTACCGAATACATTCACCCATTGTTACTTTGTAGGAGAGAAATGCAACTTACATTTTGAAATAACAGGAAAAGTACAATTTTTTCTCCAAATCACATGAGGTTCCTGCTTTTCCCAGCATATCCCTGTCTACCACTTCTCTCCCCAAGCCATTCATATCAACATGTTTTCGAGCATCCTACCACTATCTTCCCATGTCCTATTCAATGTTTTGTATTCTCCTTGGATTTTTATTCAGTTTATGACCAAACAAAATGCCAAAAATTTCCAGCAACATTTGTTGCCAGTTTACAACTGAATCCAGTTGCCACTGTTACCCACTGTTACCAGACTCCTAAACAACCCTCTTTTGGACTGACCTGATTAACACTATACGACTGTATGCTTCAACTGATACCGGTGTTATGTAGTTACATTGTGTACCCTGTGTTGCACTATTATGTATTTTCTTTTATTTCCTTTTCTTTTCATGTACTTAATGATCTGTTGAGCTGCTCGCAGAAAAATACTTTTCACTGTATCTTGGTACACGTGACAATAAACAAAAAACAAACAAAAATAAACAAAATGAAACTGACATAAACTGCAACCTTTATAGATTTAAGTTAATTGATTGTACACGTAAAAACATTTAAATCAGAACTTCACAGTACACTGTGTATATTTTCATCATTTATTTGCACTATGTTATATTGAATGTGCCAAAATGATGATCTGCTCAAGGGTCAAAGATAATTGGAGGGATTTTGTGCTCGCGTTCGCTGAGAGCACAAATGGCGACATAGGCGCAAAATCCCACAAGAGTCAGGAAATGAGATACTCGGCAGTGAGATCATGGGCTCGATTCTCCGCCACCCGCTGCTGATAGCAGATTTCCCGATGTTGCGGAGAATCCAGAGTCAGGCAAAAAACTGGAATTGGCACCTTCCGATGCTTTGGTTCCCCACTTTGCATCGGCAAGAGAATGCAAATGGGCCTGGGACCTTAGTCGTCAAGCCCGTGTAAATCTCTGGTCGTCTGAGCTGGGATTCACACGGACAAGAATTGGTGCAGGTAATTACAAGCGTGACACTGACGCGGTGGACCTCATGGTGTGCCAAGGGGGTAGGTAACTCTTTAAGTAAGTTGCCCCCAAAGTCCATCAGACGCCCCCCGCCCCCCCCCCCCCCCCCCCCAATAACACAATCTGGAAGCAGTGGCATTATCACAGGACTAGTAATCCAGAGACCCAGAGTCTGGGGACCCGGGTTCCAATCCCGCCAAGGCAGAGGGTGAAATTTGAATTCAATAAAAATCTGGAATTATAAGTCTAAAAAATGTGACCATGAAACCATTGCCGATTGTTATAAAACCACATCTGGTTCACCAATGTCCTTTAGGCAAGGAAATCTGTCATCTTTACCTGGTCTGGTCTACATGTGGCTCCAGACCCACAGTAATGTGGTTGGACCTTAAAGTGCTCAGGGCTGGGCAACAAATGCTGGCCCATCCATCAAAGTCCACATCACGGGAATGAATAATAAAGACATTCCTGCCCACCACCCCACCCCCACCTGTTCCCTCCATAGGAAAGACTCCCACCAGAACCCCCATTACAGAGACCCCCACCAGAAACCCCCATAAGAGGGACCCCGGCCTGGAAGCTAGAGAGGAGCTCAGAGAGAGACAGTGAAAAAACTCACTGCTTTAAAACGCGCCTGTGCAATACACCTGCTGGCTCAAGCAGCTGAAGTTGCACCTGTAAATTCCTGGAAAGAGAAAACCAGTCAGTTGGGCTTAAAACCCTTCCGTACTTTGATCTGTAATCCTTTCATTCATATCTCTGTGAAATTAATTTTACTAGGCTGCGTTTGACAGCTTCCACACACACACAGCTGTATGCATTGTTTATTTAATCTCCCTTCACGTTTGAGAAAGACAATAAGACCATAAGACATAGGAGCAGAATTAGGCCACTCGGCCCATCGAGTTTGCTCCGCCATTCAATCATGGCTGATATTTTTCTCATCCCCATTCTCCAGCCTTCTCTCCATAGCCCCTGATTCCCTTATCAAGAACCTATCTATCTCTGTCATAAAGACACTCAGTGATTTGCCCTCCACAGCCTTCTGCGGCAAAGAGTTCCACAGATTCACCACCCTCTGGCTAAAGAAATTCCTCCTAATCCATGTTTTAAAGGATCATCCCTTTAGTCTGAGATTGTGCCCTCTGGTCCAAGCTTTTCCTCCAAATGGAAACATCCTTTCCACGTACACTCTATCCAGGACTCGCAGTATCCTGTACGTTTCAGTAAGATCCCCCCTCATCCTTCTAAACTCCAACACATAAAGACCCTGAGTCCTCGACCGTTCCTCGTATGACAAGCTCTTCATTCCAGGGATCATTCTTGTGAACCTCCTCTGGACCCTTTCCAAGGCCAACACATCCTTCCGTAGATACGGGGCCCATAATTGGGTAGATTTCAAGTCATCAGTTGTGAAACTAAACGCAATGTTTATGAACAGACAGCTATGATTGGCAGCTCCTGGAGCACATCAAAGACAGTTACGTGCTCTCACTTCTTCTGCCGAAAGTCCATCATAGCTCGATGTTTGTAAACATAGCAGCTAATTTGTAGTCTCTCTTATTGGTCTCTGGTCGGCGGGGGGGGCTGGGTCGGATCACCCGCATACTGTGCAGGGGGTGGTGACCCAAGAAATCCTGTGGGGTGGGGGGGGGAGGAACGGAATTGTTTTGCGGGGCAGGATAGGGGCTCAGCCGCCCAACTTTGCTCTCATGCCGCTCAGAATGGTAGCCCGAAAGAGGGATTCTCAAGGAAATCCTTTGCAATTCCAGCCATGCATAAATCTGCATGGCAAGGGATTATGAATCACCTCTGGGTTTGAGCTCCCAGCGCAAGTGCAAATATATGGAGATTCATCTCTGGCAGGAGAACATATTCTCCAAATGGAGAATTCTGCCCCTCATTTCCTGATTTTCCCCACCCCTCGCCAGTGATAGGTGGGAACCGCGATACTTGTGTGGTGGTGGGCGGCAGGGTCACCTGATGCTTGTGGGGGGACCTCCATGTCCGATTGGGAGGGGTTGAAAGGAGGTATAATTTAAATGCATATCAGGACGCCCTTTATAAATGGTGCCCTGATTTCTGTGAAGGCAGCCTTGTTGGCTCTATCATGCCCTGCCTCAGCAAAGTGACGATGTAAACCACACCCCCAGATTTTCTGTGCACTGAATGCCAGAAAATCTGGACTGAAAACTTATCTGTGCATCTAGAGAGAAACACGGCAGTTTTCAGTCAGAGCCTCATACTCTGACATATTTTGGGAAAATTATACCCATTAATGGCACTTGTCCCTGTTGAGTTTGAGCCCATACTGCTTGATCCGGAACATGACTTGACATAGTCGCTCATTGTGTTCTGCTAAGTTTGATGCCCAGATGATAATGTCATCGACATACACCCAAACTCTAAGTAGGTTTTCTACTATCTGCTCCGTGGCTCAGTGGAAGATGTCAGATGCTGAGATGATACCAAACGACATTCTTAGGAAACAGTACCACCCAAACATTGTGTTGAAAGTGGACAGACGTGTGCTGCCAGAATCCTTTTGATGCATACAATTTGTTGAATACTGGTGATCTCCTCACTTTTGGGGATCTGATAGCTTTCGCATTTTATATTTTCGTTTAAGTCCTTCGGATCGATGCAGATGGGCAACTCTCCGTCATGCACACCACAGAGCTCACCCAGTCAGTTGGCTCTTCTACTTTCTCAATGATGTCTAGCCTCAGCATCTTGTCCAGTTGGGTCTTGAGGCATTCTCGAAGCGGCGCACGCACTCGTCTCGGCAGGTGGATCACTGGTAGCGCATCGTGCTTCAGCTGAGTTTTGTATTGTGATGACAGCATCCCAATTCCCTGGAATACCTGCAGAAATTGACTGAGCATTTAGTCGATTGCAGTGTCAGGCAGTTGCTCCATTATGCTGTGGACACGCCACACTAGCTGTGGCTATTCGCAGGCCACTGTGCCCAGTAGCGACGTTCTTGCCGACTGCGTTATTATGAACCCGATCATGTGTTCTTTGCCTTTAACTGTTACCTTCAGGTGACACGCACCCAGAGTCACTATGCGTTGTCCGCTATAGTCACACAGGATGCAATTCATTTTTTGGGTGATTGGTTTTATGCTCAACTTTAGGAAATTGGCTTTGTTAATTAGGTTTGTTTGATCCCCTGTGTCAAGCTTTACCTGTATCATTGTGCTGTTGATATTGAGCGGTGTGGTCCACTCATCTGCAGTCTTCACTATATTAATTCTAGGTGTTCCTGTAGGTGCAGCATGTCGGCTTACTACGTCGACACACTTGAGCTGCTGGCTTGTTTCAGTGAGCATACATCGGCGCACAAAGTGACTTCTTCTGGCACATCGGTTGTAGGTTTTACCAAGTGCAGGGTATTTACTCGGATTGTGTGTTCTGCCGCACCTGGGTCACACAGTAGCGTGCTCCGATGGTCTTCTAAAATGACGGTCCCCATGCTGACCACACTGGTAGTTTTGCTGCGACACAGCAAGGATGGCATCGGTCTCGCTTTCTCGTTTCGCATCACTTCCCTGTGCTTGAATTTCAGTGGTTTATTGCAAAGTAACTTCGCTGGCCTTGCATATCCGTATTGCATCAGATAGAGTCACATCACGTTCGCACAGCAATCGTTCGCGTAACGTGTCACTTATAAGTCCATAAACACTTTGGTCCTTGATTAAAGAATCCTGCAGGCCTGCAAAATTGCAGGTTTGTGCTTTAAGATGCAAGTCTGTTCCAAAAGAGTCGAATGCTTCGCCTGATTTTTGTGACCGCATACGAAAGCCATATCGCTCAAACGTTACATTTTTCTTTGGGTGGCAGTCGACGTCAAAGCCTCCAATTATTTTATTGTAGCTTTTCCTGTCGTCCTCCGAGGCAAACTGGAATATGTTATATAAGGTAATTGCCTGAGGACCAGCTACAGTCATCAGTAGGGCTATTTTCCTCTGATCTGAGGCCTCCTAGAGACCCTGGACCTCCACGTAAAAAGTAAATTGTTGTTTAAAAGCACAAAAGTTGGCATCTACGTTACCAGTCATGAGTGGGCCGGGATTCTTGAGTGCTTCCATCTCGCTTCACCTGGTCGTCTCAGGTTTCGCAGCCAATCTCTTTCTTGTCGAGCCTCCGATTGTCCTTTTCGGATTTTTTTTTGCTGTGTCTAGTTTTTCCTAATTGCACCCATTTGACATTAACTCCGTGGTACCATGTAATGTTCTCTGTATGCACGGATGGCGAAGACTTTGTGATTGAAGTGACCAGAGAACATATGGCTTTGTAAATGAACAAAACTGTTTGTTAATTAACTAGAACACTAAACGGTTTCTATGATGTCTATTAAGATTACAGTTGGATATGACGACTAAATACAAACAACTCTGATTAACTATTATCAATTACTGTTGACTCAGGAGTTGCTTGATCTGTGTCTGAACTCTGTGCATGCTGTCCAGGTTCTGTGTCCCACATGTGGGTGTCCTCCAGTAACGTTCTCCTGTAGCCACGCCACCTGTGGTCGGATGCTAGAATTGTAATCGATGCATACACGCACTAAGGTTTATATACAGTCTGGTTATTATGTTATATACACAAATGATATTCTACATATCATTACAAAAAGTGCATTGAAATATGTTCTAATTGAGTGATTAACATATGGTAATTACCAATTTGTCTCTCCCAAATGGGTTGTGTGTCACAGCCTAAAACACTGGAGGGAAATGGTGAAGTCAGTAGGTTGAAGTTAGCTTCCCAATATAACGTCGGTTTTCCTGGTTTTAATCCCCCACCCCAAATATACCCAATCAGTAGGTTGAAGATAGCTTCCCAATATAACGTCAGTTTTCCTGGTTTTAACCCCCCACCCCAAATATACCCAAACCACGTGCTCTTGCTGGTGATAATTCGGCCCCAAAATGTCTTGAAAGATATGTTGTGACCTTGAACTGAATCGCTGCTATATTTTGAGTAACTGCAACAGATACTACTCCAGCAAAGTTCCACGAGAATCAGACCCTGCTCACTTCACAAATGTGCCTTTTCGTAAAGCTCATTGCAGCACATATTTGCTGGGCTGTGCCTAAATCTACCCTAACCCTGACTATTGCTGCTGTGAATCTCACTTTCTTAGCCATAGCTTTTGTTAATCTATCTACAATGATCAGATCAGCTGTTTGTTCCAACGGGCAACAATAGCAGAGCAATAACTTCATGGTGTCGGCGCAACATCGAGGGCCGAAGGGCCTGTACTGCGCTGTAATGTTCTACGTAATGTTCATAGATACAGTTCGCTGAGATCTGAGACAGCACTGAAAATATTCAGAGCATAGTCTTGCATTTAATTTAGTCACACTAAAAATACATTTCTGTTATTGCCAACAAGGGGAATAAAATTGCCTTATGTAATAACATAACCAGTGGACCATAAGTCTCTTCATTAAAGTCTTCAATGGCAAGTGCAGTTTCAAATGTCTCAATAGGTTCTGTTGTGAAGGTGACATCTGAAAATGAGAGTACCCTTGGAAACAAAGCAGTAATTATTGGAAACATTTGTAGGTCCGCGGTGTACAACAAATGCATTAAAAAAGAAATGTGACATCATTTGAACAAGGTTTTTTGTCAATGTTCATGAGTGGCATTTTTAATTTCTGTGGCATTCATTTAAACTTCGAGTCTAAGTTCTAAGCAGTGATGATCCCTCACTCAAAAAACAAATGACAGAGATTCATCAGTACAATGAAAAGATGTAGGGGGCGATTCTCCGATATTGAGGCCAAGTGTTCACGCCGTCGTGAACACCGTCGGAGAACCGGCGAGCGGCGATTCTACGGCCGGATGGACTGAGAGGCCGCTACGACGCAAAATGTTCCCGCCGGTGCCGCCCACCCCTGGTCGCTGCCGGCGGGAACTCTGTGGGAGTTCTGTGGAACTCCTTCACCGGGGTGGCCTCCGATGGGGTCTAGCCCACGATCGGGGCCCACCGATCGGCGGGCCAGCCTCTCCCCCCCCCCGGGCCTATCTCCTTCCGCGTGCGGCCCCAGAACACCGGCTCCATGTTGGTGACGGGCCGGCGTGCATAAGACGTTCCCCGCACATGCGCGGGTTGGCTCGGCGCCCATTTGGCGCCGCTGGTTTCCGGGGGGGTGGGAGAATCGCGTGCGGGGTGGCGTGGCGCAATTCGCGCGGCTCCCTGGCGATTCTCCCACCCGGCGTGTGGGGGGGGGGAGAACAGCTCCCAACATCCCTCCAGTCATCCAACCTAACCTGACTGACAAATGCCCAAAAGCATAGGAAACAGAAATTTGTCTTTGGGGAACTGAATATCAGTTAGGGTGTATAATCCAGGGTCCAGCCAATATCATCCATTTCGGGCAGCCAACCAACAGTAAGTTCTACCTCAGAGATGAAATATGGAAAGTTAGAAGTGCTGTAAGAAAATATCTGGAAAGATTTCTAATCAGCATTAATGGCAATAAAAAAGGAAAGAACATAAGCACATTAAAAACAAGGAGTGAGCTAAAGAAGTGATGAAAGCAAGAACTCTAGAAAGCAATCCTGTAGGTAGAGAATAAAAGAATGGAAGCAACACTCAGGAGGTATTTTCACCTCTGTACTAACAAATGGGGTTGGCACTGTAGTTTGATTCCTGGCTTGGGTCACTGTCTGTGCAGAGTCTGCATGTTCTCCCCGTGTGTGCGTGGGTTTCCTCCGGGTGCTCTGGTATCCTCCCGCAGTCCAAAGATGTGCAGATTAGGTGGATTGGCCATGCTAAATTGTCCTGAGTGTCCAAAAAAGGTTGGTGGGGTTACTGAGTTATGGTGATAGGGTGGAGGTGCGGGCTTAATTAGGGTGCCCTTTCCAAGGGCCAGTGCAGACTCAATGGGCCGAATGGCCTCCTTCTACGCTGTAAATACTGGGCGGGATTCTCCACTCCCGCGCTGAAGTGCCCATGCCATCATGAATGCCGTTGAGGTTCACGACGGCGCGAAACGGCCCCTATCCCGACCGATGCAGGGCCCGATAATGGGCTAGGAGCGGGGCCGCGTCATTTACACGCGCCAGGCCTTGTCACCACGTAAAGGCGGCGCCGCATCCATGACGCGGCCGGTGCCGCAAAACTGGTGTCACCCGCGCATGCGCGGGTTGGCCGGCGCCAACCCGCGCATGCGTGGTTGCCGTCCTCTCCGAGTCCGCCCTGCAAGAAGATGTCAGATGGATCTTGCAGGGCTGCGGAAGAAAGGAGGTCCTCCTTCAGAGAGGACGTCCCGACGATCGGTGGGCACCGATCGCGGGCCAGACCCCATTTGAGGCCCCACCCCGGTGCAGGACCCGCCCCCCCGCAGGCCCCCCCCCCCCCCCAGCGTTCCCACACTGTTCCTGCTGGCAGCGACGTGGGGCGAAATTCTCCCCCAACGGCGGGATGCCCGCCGACTGGCGCCAAAGCTGGCGCAAATCAGACGGGCATCGCGCCGGCAAAAAGGTGCGGAAGTCTCCGCATCTTTGGCGGCCTAGCCCCAACATTGAGGGGCTAGGCCGACGCCGGAGGGATTTCCGCCCCGCCAGCTGGCGGAAATGGCGTTTGTTGCCCCGCCAGCTGGCGCGGAAATGCGGCGCATGCGCGGGAGCGTCAGCGGCCGCTGTCAGTTTCTCCGCGCATGCGCGGGAGCGTCAGCGGCCGCCGAAAGTTTCCCGCGCATGCGCAGTGGGGAGAGTCTCTTCCGCCTCCGCCATGGTGGAGGCCGTAGCGGAGGCGGAAGGGAAAGAGTGCCCCCACGGCACAGGCCCGCCCGCGGATCGGTGGGCCCCGATCGCGGGCCAGGCCACCGTGGGGGCACCCCCCGGGGTCAGATCGCCCCGCGCCCCCCCCCAGGACCCCGGAGCCCGCCCACGCCGCCTGGTCCCGCCGGTAAATACCAGGTTTGATTTACGCCGGCGGGACAGGCAGTTTCTGGGCGGGACTTCGGCCCATCCGGGCCGGAGAATCCAGCGGGGGGTCCCGCCAACCGGCGCGGCTGGATTCCCGCCCCCGCCCAATCTCCGGGAGCGGAGACTTCGGCGGGGGCGGGGGCGGGATTCACGGCGGCCAACGGCCATTCTCCGACCCGGCGGGGGGTCGGAGAATGACGCCCCAGGTGTGGACGGCGCCGGGGGTAACCCGGCGTTTTGGCCTGGCCGCTCGGCCCATCCGGGCCTGAGAATAGCAGGGGTGCCGGAGAATCGCCATTTTGGGTGTCTCGGGCGATTCTCCGGCCTGCGCCGCGGGGAACTCGGTGGGGCTGTTCTCGCCGCTTGGGAGAATCGCGGGAGGGTGTCGGACCGGCGTCGCGGGACAATTCGGCGACCCAGGCGATTCTCCCAACCGGCGCGGGAGTGGAGAATCCCGCCCATTATATCTACATCCACGAGGCATGAAGAGCAATAAGGATTACCAATGTAGAATGTGGAGATATCTCAAATAAATATTTCTAAAATTTAGGAAGAAAACAGTACTGCCAAATGGGTACTTGGTTGATTTCCTTCTCTCCACCCCCAACTACATATCTGTCACCTGACGACTAGACAGGCAGATTGCTTTTGAAATAATTCTGGGTGCAAGTGCTTTACATTGTCTAGAAACACCGTAGGCCCATTCCCTGGTCCGAGTGGCCTGTAGCTGCTGTAATTGATCTCTGACTGCAAGGTCTTCTGATTGCTGTTTGAAAACAGTGGCTGGAAAGGCTTTTCTTTGTGAACCTGCTGAAGAGGGAGATTACCTTCTACATAGCTCCAACAGTAGCAGCCAGGCGAAGTAATTCCTTCAATCTGAGTTATTTTGAGCATTCCTCCAAATGGTTACCTGTCCAGCATTCTGACAGCAAACTGGGGTGGGCTGACACTTTACATTCATCTCAACTTATGTACAGGATTTCTGTGGGTGTAAGGATTCCATTAGATTTGTATCCATAAGTCATCAAGTCTGAAGCAGTTTACAGTATAGAATACTGAAGGATTTTAATGATAAAGCAGATTTGCCATCCAAAATTCTTCAACAAAGAGAGATGTGATAAAGTAGGTCATAGGAGAACATTCATGATAGTAACAGATAATTTATTTTTACAGATTATAATATAAAATAACATTAATGAACACTTAGAAAGGTATAGGTTAATCGGGAACAGTCAATCTGGGTTCACAAAAGGCAAGTCGTGCTTGATTAATTTAATCAAATCCTTCAATGAACTGATTGAACACAGCAAAAGCAAATGAAGTGAATGCAATATACTTGACTTTTAGAAAGCCTTTGAAAAGTCCCAAAGAGGAGATTTCTTTCTTAATGCCCATGGCATTCAAAATACACTGACATGTTAGTGTTTTTTCCCATCAATGTTGGTGCGAAAATATCTAATTTGAGCGACAAACTCTCCCATCTGTATTTTTCACTTCTTTCTCTCATTCCTGCGACAAACGCAATTCAAGCTTACAATGACTATTATTACAATTTTGGGGACAATTACAATTCCAGTATGCTTTCTGCCAACCTGGACAGGTTCACCTTCATTGTAGCTATGAGGGTAATACCCTTTCAATAGGCTTGGATTCAAACGTGACGACTTCTGGAGCACAGATTAATGTGATCGATGATGCAGATTATATATGCGGATATTAAGATCGTAAGATGTAGGAGCAGAAGTAGGCCACTTGGCCCATCGAGTCTGCTCTGCCATTCAAGGAATTCATGGATGATCTGATATGATAATCCTGAACTCCACTTTCCCACCTTGTATGCATAATCATTGATTCCCGAATTGATCAGAAATCTGTCTATCTCAGCCTTGAGCATACTTAATGACCCAGTCTCTACAGCACTTTGCGATAAAGAATTCCACAGATTCACTAGCCTCTGAGAGAAGCAATTCTTCATCATCTCAGTCTTAAATGGGTGGCCCCCGAGATTATGCTCTCTGGTCCTAGATTCTCCCACAATGGGAAACAACCTCTCAGCATTTATAGGCAACACGGTGGCATAGTGGTTAGTACTGCTGCCTCACAGCGCCAAGGACCTGGGTTTGATTCTGGCCTTAGGTGTCTGCGTGGGTTTCTTCATGGTTCTCTGGTTGCCACCCACAATCGAAAGATGTGCATGTTAGTTTGGGTTATGGGGATTGGGCGATAAGTGCGCCAGGGTTGAGCGTTCTTTCGGAGGGTCGATGCAGACACGATGGACCGAATGGCCTCCTTCTGCACTGTAGATATTCTATGAAATTCTGTGGATTCTACCCTGTCAAGCCCCTGAGAATCCTATGTGTCTCAGTAAGATTGACCCGCATTCTTCTAACTCCAGTAAGTACAGGCCAAACCTATTCTTCCTTATCTGTTAGATTTTGGGAGATTAAGGGGTACTTGTCATGCTCCTCATGTCAACAAATTAATTCCAGTAGGTCCAGAATATTTGAGATGGTTACTGTTTGTAACCCATGACAAAGTATCTTGCAAACTGAAATTACTATTTTGGCTCCGTATGACATGAAAATAAATCCAAAACTTTATTCTTTTGCTTCAAAAAATAATAATAATAATCTTTACCAGTGTCACAAATAGGCTTACATTAACACTGCAATGAAGTTACTGTGAAAATCCCCTAGTCGCCACATATGCATCAGGTACACAGAGGGAGAATTCAGAATGTCCAATTCACCTAACAGCATATCTTTCGGGACTTGTGGGAGGAAACTGGAGCACCCGGGGAAATACATGCAGACACAGGGAGAATATGCAGACTCCACACAGATAGTGACCCAAGCCAGGAATCAAACCCGGGTCCCTGGCGCCGTGAAGCAACAGTGCTAACCACTGTGCTGCCGTGCCGCCCTTGAACCTTCGGCTGAACCAAAATAATGGCTGCTACAAGTCATATGACCACAGGATTTTCATTTTGTTCTGGGAGCTACCAACAGGAGTTTCAGACATTCTTCTCTCCGGCTGTGGAATCTCACACCTCATTGTAAAGACTTATTGTAATTAACAAAAGCAGAGGAATTTCAGACAAACTGGCCCCCCAATCTAAACTACTACAAAAGTGAGATTGAAACCCCTTAAAGGAGCAGAGATGTTAATAGCCATCTTGTCTCTCTCAAGGAAAAACTATGGATACTGGCCAGAAGCACAGAAACTGATTGTTTAGCTGCAATTAACCCATTAATGGGCCATGCCACTTGACCCAAGGCTCTGGCTTTTTGGACATTTTTAACATTACAACCTTAGCATGTCTGCTCAGAAAATCCTACCAGTGAACACCAAGAAGCAGAACTCCACACTGAACAACAGACCCTCTGAGGAAGATTTTCTACAATTACCTGGAAAACTGACTCAGTCACTGTGTAGCTATTTTATCTCGCAGTATCTGCAGCAACAGTAAAGGAAATTCCACAAATTCGGTATTCAGCCAGATGAACTCAAGCTTCTACTTAAAATAACTCCATTGGACTCTGACTCTGGACTCTGGAAATCATATCAACTAATATGTATGTCTGTCATTCTTGTATTGTTACTATCCATAGTTGTAATACTCCTTTTTCTATTCCCTACTTACCGTGTGTGTGTAATCGAGTGGAAAGTTGCAAACATTGCTACCCCAGATTTTTTAATGTGAAATAACTGAACTTTCTGAGTTAATCATAATTCAAGTTTTCTGTGAGTTATTAGTAAACTGACTGCTGGACCGACCAATTCGCCTAATTCAGTTATAATCTCCATCAACCTGTGCCAAAAATGGCAGAAGCAGCAGAAGTGCTGCCACAGGAAGATCATGCCGATGGACTCAAGTACTCCTCAAAGAAAGACCTACTCAGACAGCGCCTCACAAGCAACCTGACAATGCTCAACAGACAGGAACCATTGAATGTCCACAGTGCCTGGTCTGCCTGTGAATCTACTGTGATCAGCATCTGCAAGGGTACTCCTAGTTTCTCCACCAGGAATCATCAAGACTGGTTTGACGTGAATGACTAGGAGATCCAGGAGCTCTAAATCGCAGGTTCAAAGTGTTCTTGAACTGGAACCTCACCAAATTCAAGGGAAAGAAAGCAGGTCTACAGACAAATGAAGACTGTAGTCCAACAAAAAAACTGTAACCCAAAGAACAGATGGTGGGGGGGAAAGAGCGCAGGAAATAAGCAACTCATTGACAACCACAACATATATGGATTCTTTGGTACGGTCAAGACTGTTGATGGTGCACGCACCTAAGGACCTACCCCACTGAGATCTAAGAACAGAGTGGCACTGCTCAAGGATAGAGAGGCAATCGGCACACATTGAAAGCAGCACTTCAAGGGTCTCCTCAACCGAGACCCAGTCCTTGACATGAACACCCTTGACCATATCCCAGCATGCTACCCAACATCACCTCAGCACAATTCAGCCCAACTTGAGGTCAAAAAGGCATTTGGACAGCTAACAACCAACAAGGCCACTGGTGCAGATGGAATCCCGATTGAAATAATAAAATATGACCGAGAAGAACTCTTGAATTGAATAAATGACCTTAACTGAAAGGAAGATAGCCTGCCAGGAGATCTCCGAGATGCCATAATTGAATTGTGACCATTTTCAAAAAAGGAGATAAGACCGATTGCGGTAACTATAGAAGGGTATCTCTGCTGTCCTCCTCAGGGAAGATCATTGCAAGAGTCCTTCTCAAATGCCTTCTCTCAATGGCTAAAGATCTCTCACCAGTTGCAATGCGGATTCATCCATCAGGAGGCACAGTGGACATGATCTTAACAGCAAGATGAGTACAACAAAGTGCAGCGAGCAGCAGCAACCTATATTCATTGCCTTTCTTGACCTCAAATAGGTCTTTGACTCTATCAATTGGGAGGGAATCAGGAGTGTCCTCCGCAAATTTGGCTGCCCACAGAAATTTGGCAACATCCTCCTACTGCTGCATGATGACATGGAAGCCATGAGCCTTACCGACAGATCTGCCACACACCCAATACGAGTGCAAACTGGGGTCAAGCAAGACTGTGTCTTTGCAGCAATGTTCCTATCCATCTTCCTCGCCGCAAACTCAATCCCATCTCCATGAAGCTCCCCACTGCAGAGGGCCTAATCTACACGATAAAAGGGAAACTACTCAACCTATGACCCCTCCATTCCTCAACCAAGATCACCCCAATGTCTATCATTGAACTATAGTATGCTGTTGATGTTTAGATATGTTCACACTCAAGAGGCCGAGCTCCAGATGAAGTGGCCTGCCCATCATAGCTGATCAACCATAACCATAACAAGTGCCTCATACTGGGTAAATTGGCCTGAGAGAGGACACTGATATTAGAGTGCCTATCCTGCCATTGAATTTGCAGGATTTTGTGGGGGCATCGTGGTGTTATTTCTCCAGGGATTTAAGGTGAATCATCTATGTTGGGGAGGCCACACCGTCTGCATGCCTGACACAAAACTCCCAAAATAAGCTCCCTACTCCAAGCTTTGTTATTACAAGTGGTTATCAGGAGGGCAGAGGAAATTAGTCAGGGTCATCCTCAAAGCCTAGCAAAATCCAGCACCCCCACCAATTTGTGGGAATCTCTTATTCAAAATCACCCAAACTGGAGAAAAAGCATCCACAAAGGTGACCATTTTGAAACCATTTTGAACATCCCCAGCAGGCCCAGTTGGATGCCAAGTGCATACAGTATTAGAGCTTCCTCCCCATCTTCTCATCAAACACTACCTGCCCCAACTGTGACAGAGTGTAGGTGCCAGTCACTTCAGGACCCACAATGCCAAAGTGGAAGAAAATCATCCGTGGTCCCGAGGGACTACCTAAGAAGAAGGAGGATCACACAAGCTGAAGGATTGGGAAAACATACCACAGCGTACTTTAAAAATAATTCAAAGCACCTTTTGATCATGGATAATTAGGGAGCGGTAAGCAGTATAATTTACATGCCTCTCTTCTGTCTATAACAACGAGAAGCAGATATGTTGAGGGAACACTTTGAACCTGCGATTTAGAGCTCCTGGATCTCCTAGTCATTCCAAAATGCATTACCTCACATTTGTCTGGATTAAACTCCATCTGCCATCTCTCCGCCCAAGTCTCCAAACGATCTAAATCTCACTGTATCCTCTGACAGTCCTCATCGTTATCCGCAATTCCACCAACCTTTGTGTCGTCTGCAAACTTACTAATCAGACCAGTTACATTTTCCTCCAAATCATTTATATATACTACGAACAGCAAAGGTCCCAGCACTGATACCTGCGGAACACCACTAGTCACAGCCCTCCAATCAGAAAAGCACCCTTCCATTGCTACTCTCTGCCTTCTATGACCTAGCCAGTTCTGTATCCACCTTGCCAGCTCACCCCTGATGCCGTGTGACTTCACCTTTTGTACCAGTCTGCCATGAGGGACCTTGTCAAAGGCCTTGCTGAAGTCCATATAGACAACATCCATGTCCTACCTGCATCAATCATCTTTGTGACCTCCTCAGAAAACTCTATCAAGTTAGTGAGACACGACCTCCCCTTCACAAAACCGTGCTGCCTCTCGCTCATACATCCATTTGCTTCCAAATGGGAGTAGATCCTGTCTCGAAGAATTATCCCCAGTAATTTCCCTACCACTGACGTAAGGCTCACCGGCCTGTAGTTCCCTGGATTATTCTTGCTACCCTTCTTAAACAAAGAAACAACAGTGGCTATTCTCCAGTCCTCCGGGACATACAACAGAAGCATGGCCAAAGCAAGATCCTTACAAGGAGCCACTAATCTGTGACTCATTCAAAATCAAGACACCAGAGTAAAAACAAAATGAGCTCTCTCACTACACGACTTAGAACCCAAGCAAATGTGCTAGCCTTCATATTTTTACAAATTGGCTAGCATTTTCGCCGTTTGGGTTATCTATCAGCGGTTGTATGATGCACTCATAAGAACAGTAACTTGCATGGTGAATTCTGTTTCACATGCTAACAGCAAAACAAAAATGTGAAGAGTGATGGCTGTGTAGTTTACATTGTTATATAAGTCGGCAACATTATCTGAAGCAGAAGTTGCTCCACAGGGCTCCTTGCTACAGCTGTACACTTAACAGATGGAAATCAAAGGGCATATTTCCAAAGTATTTGCAAAGCTGCATGACCAATTCAAGTCATTTGTCTTTTACATGTCTTTTTATAATTTTTCATCTGCCACTATTTTGTAATTGCTTTTCTGTGAAGATATAAAGGATTTAAAATATTGATGTCGAAGGTGATGGAAATGGGTTCATGTGTTTCAAACGGTTCAGTACATTGCAGGCAAAAATCAAAAAAGAACAAAAATATCAATCTTCTTAGCTTTTCACTGTAAGAATCCCTTGAGAACTTGATTCGACTTTTGCTTACACAGGCATTTCAAATTATTTGAAGGATATCAGGTCAGGAAGTTACAGCTTATGCTGGGCTGTGTTCTGTTTTATGCCTCAGTGATAGTCTGAGTTGACACACTCCAGGTTAAATGTCTGAACAGGAGTTTTGGTCAGAGATTTAAAATGTCAGCTCTCGTGCTTCCAGAAGCTGGCCGGAGTTTAGTTTCTCCTTCTTGGTCGCCATGTCCAGTCTTAACTAATCACACACAGTGAACAGTCAACAGACATGCATAATCAAACTACTGAAAAATCGAATACTACAGACTGAGAAAAAAACACTCAGATCTGTGGTGGGCACTAGTAGTGAATGAAGTGCCAGTTTACTGTGATGTTCATCATCACTATTTAGATTACAATATTATGACCCGGATATACCACGGCACCTCTCTGAACTTCCCATCATAGCTTACGTGGAGCGTTGATTTTCATCTCTGCCGTTAGTTACGTAATTTCTCCAGGGGGTAGGAAGGTGAATTTCTTCAGAGCATCATCTGCACTGCAACTATTTCAAAAAGATTCTGCGAAAATCCCATTTAAGGTGTAACCAGACTTAATGTCAAACCTCAGCTGAAGTTACAGCAGCGGAGTTAGGGAATCTCCAAGGGAGTTCACCCCTTTGTGATCGGAAAACTTGCTCCAAGACACCCCACAGAGTTAATGATATTGGGTGCTCCAACCACCCAACTGTGCTCTGCAGTGGGAACAACATATGACGCCAACGCTGCAAAGGCCTGTCAGCATGATGAGGTAGACGACACTGATGACAAGAAGAGTGACGAGGCACTGCCCAGGGCAACTGTCCAGCTTCCTCCCACAAGTCCCGAAGGACGTGCTTGTTAGATGATTTGGAAATTCTGAATTCTCCCTCAGTGTACCCGAACAGGCGCTGTAGTGTGGTGACTAGGGGATTTTCACAGTAACTTCATTGCAGTGTTAATGTAAGCCTACTTGTGACTCTAATAAAGATTACTAAAAAAAAAGACGGTTAAACAGGGGCTTAAGAAACAGACGTCTGGCTCAATGGACACCAGACTGGCAAGATTTTTATTTTCATACCAAACCATGTCACACATAGTAACTGGAGTAGACCTCACTGCGATGTTAATGGGTCACAAGCTTCGCACACGGCTGAGTTTGATTATACCATATATCGGGGCAAAGAGATGCAAGGGCGTTGCTCAGTTCGACGTCGACCTCTTCGACACTTCGCAACTGACGATGCCGTGTTCATTCATAATTTCAATGACGATGCTCGCTGGCTCTCTGGGATTGTTGTCCGTCGAACGGGACCAGTTTTGTACCAAGTTCAGGTCTGATGGCAACTAATGAGATGGCACCTGGATCACCTTCGCTCGCGGACGTTGTTCCCTCAGGAAGTGCCTCAAAAGAAGCCTGTCCTAGGTCTTGCCGAACCAGTCTGCTGTGACGTTTCCAGTCTCTCTCGCCACCGATATGTCCGACATCGTGTCTTCTACCTGGAAGCACAGACCTCTGAGAGCTTGGCTGCCGACTCCGTAGTTCAGCCGCCTCCAGACAGTCATCCGCCACGACATTCCTGCTGCAGATGATATTTGCCAGCATGGTATACGCTGACTGATCCAGCACATCAGCTCCATGAAGACTTGCCGGTGCTGAAGAGACTCCAACGTCCTCCGCCTGCCCACCTTCTCTGCCCCATCACTCATCGAAGGGGGTCTTCGGACTTTGGGGGGAAGAATGTAATATCCCACATGGGACCTATGGGGTGGGAATACTTGTCTTCCCCATGCTCCTCGCGGAGTACGAGCTCACCTGCTAGGGGTGGGGGGAGGGGGGGTGTATCTGGTCATTCACTGTACAAAGGTTGTCAAGTAAGGCACCGATCAGAGGAGAACCCGGTCGGGATCGCTCAGGTAGCGTTCATATCCTTCTTGTAAATAAACTCGGTGTAGTCTCCCCACATACTTACTAAAATTTGTATGTGCCCTGTTAAAGGGTTGCGAAAATAGATGAGGCAGTTTAATGTAGCATGCATACTGCTAGGATTAAGTAACAGAAGGAAGAAATTCTCAATGTTGAGATTGTCGGCTGGGTTATATGTTGAGGACAGGGGGCGTCATTCTCCGACCCCCCGCCGGGTCGGAGAATGGCCGTTGGCCGCCGTGAATCCCGCCCCCGCCCCCGCCGAAGTCTCCGCTCCCGGAGATTGGGCGGGGGCGGGAATCCAGCCGCGCCGGTTGGCGGGACCCCCCGCTGGATTCTCCGGCCCGGATGGGCCGAAGTCCCGCCCAGGAATTGCCTGTCCCGCCGACGTAAATCAAACCTGGTATTTACCGGCGGGACCAGGCAGCGTGGGCGGGCTCCGGGGTCCTGGGGGGGGGCGCGGGGCGATCTGACCCCGGGGGGTGCCCCCACGGTGGCCTGGCCCGCGATCGGGGCCCACCGATCCGCGGGCGGGCCTGTGCCGTGGGGGCACTCTTTCCCTTCCGCCTCCGCTACGGCCTCCACCATGGCGGAGGCGGAAGAGACTCTCCCCACTGCGCATGCGCGGGAAACTTTCAGCGGCCGCTGACGCTCCCGCGCATGCGCGGGGAAACTGACAGCGGCCGCTGACGCTCCCGCGCATGCGCCGCATTTCCGCGCCAGCTGGCGGGGCAACAAACGCCATTTCCGCCAGCTGGCGGGGCGGAAATCCCTCCGGCGTCGGCCTAGCCCCTCAATGTTGGGGCTAGGCCGCCAAAGATGCGGAGACTTCCGCACCTTTTTGCCGGCGCGATGCCCGTCTGATTTGCGCCGGCTTTGGCGCCAGTCGGCGGGCATCCCGCCGTTGGGGGAGAATTTCGCCCAGGATCTCCATGCCTCAGCATAAATCTTGGGGACGAACCCGCCTTCTCTTGGCAAGCTCGCCTTACTTAATTTTTCAGTAGCTGCCTGTTAAATAAGTGTGACACGGGACCTCTGTCCATCTAAAACCTTATGCGCTGTGGCCAGGGGGATGTCAGAGTCCCCTCCACCTGAGTCCGTGGCTGAACACAGAGCCTGGCACCCATCATCTCCAGCGTGTAGAGACTGGTCAATTCCAGTCTGAGGAGTCCAGCTGAGCTCATAGCTCCAACATGTTCATTGCTCCCTCGATGGAACAGTAAACTGTCACAATGGAATTTCAAGTACATGCCATGATGGCTTTGGCTTGTTCAGATAAAAGGCTATCTGCGATACCCGCATATCTACCCTCCCTTCTTATTACTGGGTGGGCTGAACAGGGGCCTAAGATAGCGGTGTGGGAATCACAGAACAGTAATCCACTGGCCTTTCCAGATGATGCCACTGTTTCTCTCTACCCCACCGTTCCACCAGTGTCCTTGCTTTTACCCGTGAGTGTGACCAGATTCTGGAGTCCATGGTGAGGTGATACAGTCTGAGGGGGAGCTCTCATGTCCCACAACATTTTAAGGGTGAAAGCAGCATTCAACTTACTTGCTGCCACTTAAGTTGCACTTTGGAGAAGTACTAAATTATGAAACAAAACTAACAGATAGTCATTAAGGGCAAGCACCAAAATGAATTGTTTAACGTTTGTAAGTGCTGTCTCATGTTTACGTTGTATTTGATGTAGTAAACAGTAATGATGGTAATTGGGTAATAGTGAATTGTAATCTTCAGAGGAAAGGGGTTGAAAGGATTGAGTGCAGATGATGGACTGCCTGGTGGTTTGTGAGCCATGGAAAGTACATTATATTCCAACAATGCTTCAGAGTTCAAAGGTGGAGCATTGAGACTCTGGTCAAAAAGAAGAAGGAGGCATATGACGTACATAAACAACTGGGATCAAGTGGATCCCTTAAAGAGTATAGAGATTGTCTAAATAGAGTTAAGAGGGAAATCAGGAGGGCAAAAAGGGGACATGAAATTGCTTTGGCAAATAATGCAAAGGAGAATCCAAAGAGCTTCTACAGATACATAAAGGGAAAAAGAGTAACTAGGGACAGAGTAGGGTCTATTAAGGATCAACAAGGACATCTATGTGCAGAGCCACAAGAGTTGGGTGAGATCCTGAATGAATATTTCTCATCGGTATTCACGGTGGAGAAAGGCATGGATGTTAGAAAACTAAGGGAAATAAATAGTGATGTCTTGAGAAGTGTGCATATTACAGAGGAGGAGGTGCTGGAAGTCTTAAAGCGCATCAAGGTAGATAAATCCCCGGGACCTGATGAAATGTATCCCAGGATGTTGTGGGAGGCTAGGGAGGAAATTGCGGGTCCCCTAACAGAGATATTTGAATCATCGGCAGCCACAGGTGAGGTGCCTGAAGATTGGAGAGTAGCGAATGTTGTGCCCTTGTTTAAGAAGGGCAGCAGGGAAAAGCCTGGGAATGACAGACCGGTGAGCCTAACGTCTGTAGTAGGTAAGTTGCTAGAAGGTATTCTGAGAGACAGGATCTACAAGCATTTAGAGAGGCAAGGACTGATTCGGGGCAGTCAGCATGGCTTTGTGCGTGGAAAATCGTGTCTCACAAATTTGATTGAGTTTTTTGAGGGGGTGACCAAGAAGGTAGATGAGGGCAGTGCAGTAGACGTTGTCTACATGGACTTTAGCAAAGCCTTTGACAAGGTACCGCATGGTAGGTTGTTGCAGAAGGTTAAAGCTCACGGGATCCAGGGTGAGGTTGCCAATTGGATTCAAAATTGGCTGGACGACAGAAGACAGAGGGTGGTTGTAGAGGGTTGTTTTTCAAACTGGAGGCCTGTGACCAGTGGTGTGCCTCAGGGATCGGTGCTGGGTCCACTGTTATTTGTATTTATATTAATGATTTGGATGAGAATTTAGGAGGCATGGTTAGTAAGTTTGCAGATGACACCAAGATTGGTGGCACAGTGGATAGTGAAGAAGGTTATCTAGGATTGCAACGGGATCTTGATCAATTAGGCCAGTGGGCCGACGAATGGCAGATGGAGTTTAATTTAGATAAATGTGAGGTGATGCATTTTGGCAGATCGAATCAGGCCAGGACCTACTCAGTTAATGGTATGGCGTTGGGGAGAGTTATAGAACAAAGAGATCTAGGAGTACAGGTTCATAGCTCCTTGAAGGTGGAGTCGCAGATGGACAGGGTGGTGAAGAAGGCATTCGGCATGCTTGGTTTCATTGGTCAGAACATTGAATACAGGAGTTGGGACGTCTTGTTGTAGTTGTACAAGACATTGGTACGGCCACACTTGGAATACTGTGTGCAGTTCTGGTCACCCTATTATGGAAAGGATATTATTAAACTAGAAAGAGTGCAGAAAAGATTTACTAGGATGTTACCGGGACTTGATGGTTTGAGTTATAAAGAGAGGCTGGATAGACTGGGACTTTTTTCCCTGGAGCGTAGGAGGCTTAGGGGTGACCTTATAGAGGTCTATAAAATAATGAGGGGCATAGATAAGGTAGATAGTCAACATCTTTTCCCAAAGGTAGGGGAGTCTAAAACTAGAGGGCATAGGTTTAAGGTGAGAGGGGAGAGATTCAGAAGGGCCCAGAGGGGCAATTTCTTCACTCAGAGGGTAGTGAGTGTCTGGAATGTGCTGCCAGAGGTAGTAGTAGAGGCGGGTACAATTGTGTCTTTTAAAAAGCATTTAGATAGTTACATGGGTAAGATGGGTATAGAGGGTTATGGGCCAAGTGCGGGCAACTGGGACTAGCTTAATGGTAAAAACTGGGCGGCATGGACTGGTTGGGCCGAAGGGCCTGTTTCCATGCTGTAAACTTCTATGATTCTATGTCTCTCAAATGTGTTCTTAAACTGGACAACAATGGGTAGTCCTTTCAGATGCAGATTCTCAACCTAAAGGTTTCTGATTCTCGATCTGGTGCTGCTCCTCTTTTTCCTATGCCTCCACCTCCTCCTCTTTACCTTCTTCCCTCTTCTGCTGTGCAAATCTGCTGGTGGTAATGGCTGACCCTTCACAATTGCCAGATTGTGGAGCATGGAACAAATCACCATGTAGATGGACATATTCTCAGTTTAGATTCACTGAGAATATATTACATGTGGCAGTCTAGAAGACTTCAGGAGCATACAAATTTAATATCCCTGTAACCTGAATTGCCACAATGAGGCCATGGCTATCCTGCAACATCCGAGTCTTCACTCGATAAGGTTTTGGATCTCTGATGATTTCACTGGTAAAGTTCAGCCTTTTCATGAACTGCTCTTCGGACATGTGCAAGTCAGAGTACTGGGGTGGGATTCGCACCACCCCCCGGGGATTCTCCAACCTGGCGGGGGGTCGGAGAATCCCGGCCCTGTTCTCTGAAGACCCGAGGTGGATGGAGCCTCCTACTGAGAGCCCATCCCAACACTTGTTCCTCACACACTCCTCTCCTGCAGCAGCTGTTGTTCCTCCGGCCACATCTCGTCTTCCAGCTCCTCATGCTAAATAAGGGGCGGGATTCTGCGGGAATCGGCGGGGCGGGCAACTCTGGCATGAAGGAGTGGCGTGAACCACTCCGACATCGGGCCGCCCCGAAGGTGCGAAATCCTCTGCACCTTCAAGGGCTAGGGCGGCACACAAGTGGTTTGCGCCGCGCCAGCCGGCGCGGAAGGGGCTTGGCGCCACGCCAACCGGCGGCGAAGGGCTTCCGCTGGCCGGCTCAAGTTGGCACATGCGCGGGAGCGCCAGCATGTGCTGGCGTCATCCCAGCGCATGCGCAAGGGGGGTTCATCTCCGCGTCGGCCATCGCGGAGTTCCACAGCA
This sequence comes from Scyliorhinus torazame, assembly GCF_047496885.1. Taxonomy (NCBI): domain Eukaryota; kingdom Metazoa; phylum Chordata; class Chondrichthyes; order Carcharhiniformes; family Scyliorhinidae; genus Scyliorhinus; species Scyliorhinus torazame. The sequence goes on along the minus strand of NC_092712.1, from coordinate 120,379,827 downwards.
GCCAACGTGGAGGAATAGAGTGCGCCCGCGGCACAGGCCCGCCCACGGATCTGTGGGCCCCCGATCGCGGGCCAGGCCACCGTGGGGGCACCACCTGGGGCCAGATTCCCCCGCGCCTCCCCGAGGATCCGGGAGGCCGCCCGCGCAGTCAGGTCCCGCCGGCGGGACTGGCCTAAAACGGACGGCCACTAGGCCCATCGCGGGCTGGAGAATCGTCGGGCGGGGGGCACTGCTAGCAGCCGCCGACTGGCGCGGTGCGATTCCCGCCCCCGCCAAATCCCCGCCGCCGGAGAATTCGGCAGCCGGTGGGGGCGGGATTCACGCCGCTCCCCGGCGATTCTCCGACCCAGCGGGGGGTGGGAGAATCCCGCCCAAGGTGTTCCCCAACAAGACGCCCACGGCCAAACACTCATTTTCTGCTGGTGATTCCTATAAGCTGTCCAACATGGTAGACCAGCAGCAATCACTCATTTTAGATGAAGTCCTGAGAAAATAAAAAGAGCAATCTTAAATTATAAAAGAAAACTAACTAATTATGAAAGAAAAGTATTAAAAAAAAGGATAGCAGAAGCTTCTCTAAGTATATAAAAGGGAATATAGAACATAGAACATAGAACGATACAGTGCAGTACAGGCCCTTCGGCCCACAATGTTGCACCGACATGGGAAGTCAAAAAACAAAAGCCATCTAACCTACACTATGCCATTATCATCCATATGCTTATCCAAGAAACTTTTAAATGCCCTCAATATTGGCGAGTTCACTACTGTTGCAGGTAGGGCATTCCACGGCCTCACCACTCTTTGCGTAAAGAACCTACCTCTGACCTCTGTCCTATATCTATTACCCCTCAGTTTAAGGCTATGTCCCCTCGTGCTAGGCATTTCCATCCGCGGGAGAAGGCTCTCACTGTCCACCCTATCTAACCCCCTGATCATTTTGTATGCCTCTATTAAGTCTCCTCTTAACCTTCTTCTCTCTAACGAAAACAACCTCAAGTCCATCAGCCTTTCCTCATAAGATTTTCCCTCCATACCAGGCAACATCCTGGTAAATCTCCTCTGCACCCGCTCCAAAGCTTCCACGTCCTTCCTACAATGCGGTGACCAGAACTGTACACAATACTCCAAATGCGGCCGTACCAGAGTTTTGTACAGCTGCAACATGACCTCATGACTCCGGAACTCAATCCCTCTACCAATAAAGGCCAACACTCCATAGGCCTTCTTCACAACCCTATCAACCTGGGTGGCAACTTTCAGGGATCTATGTACATGGACACCTAGATCCCTCTGCTCATCCACACTTCCAAGAACTTTACCATTAGCCAAATATTCCGCATTCCTGTTATTCCTTCCAAAGTGAATCACCTCACACTTTTCTACATTAAACTCCATTTGGCCCCTCTCAGCCCAGCTCTGCAGCTTATCTATGTCCCTCTGTAACCTGCTACATCCTTCCACACTGTCGACAACACCACCGACTTTAGTGTCGTCTGCAAATTTACTCAACCACCCTTCTGCGCCTTTCTCTAGGTCATTGATAAAAATGACAAACAGCAATGGCCCCAGAACAGATCCTTGTGGTACGCCACTTGTAACTGAACTCCATTCTGAACATTTCCCATCAACCACCACCCTCTGTCTTCTTTCAGCTAGCCAATTTCTGATCCAAATCTCTAAATCACCCTCAATCCCCAGAGAATAGAGTAGCTACAGTGAAGGTTGGTCCCTTGGAGGATGAGACTGGGTAGTTAATAGTGGGGTACACCGAAATGGCCGAGACACTAAATTAATGGGCTGGATCCTCCGTTTTGGAGACTAAGTCCCCACACCGGCATGGAAACGGTGGTCTTTTATGCCAGAAAACTGGCATCAAAAGGCCACCGATTCACCGTTTTGCTGGGGACTAGCAGGGAGGCAGTGTAGAGCTCACAGCTCTAGCTGCCGTGACGGCCCCCATAACTTCCAGTTCTGAGGTCGCACATGCACCCGGCGGCGGCCTGCAGCAGCCGCGCCGTGCTCCATGGCAGACTCCGCCCGCGGACCTGGACCGCTAAAGTAGTGCCCCCATTCAGCCGCTCGCGTGCCCGGTCCGCCCACCCACAGTGCCCCTAGCCCGAAATGAAGCCCCCACCTGCCCACCAATCGGCCCTCCCCCGACTGTGGCGGCCCCGGACTGAGTCCGCAGCCGCCACGCGAGGCACCCGGACGGTGTGACCACGCGTAACCCATGCCGTCGGGAGCTCGGCCGGTCGGGGACAGAGCATTGCGGGGGGGACTCAGGCAATGGCCTGTGTCCGTGGATAATTGGCGAGGCGTACTCCTAGAATACGCTACTTTTCAGGGGGCGGAGAATCCGAAAACCAGCACTGCTCCCGATATGGGCGTCAAAACGGAGAATCAAGCCCAATATTTTGCCTCCGTTTTCACAGTGGAGGACAGTAGTACCATCCCAATAGCAACAGGTAGAGGTAATGCAAAGATAATAGAAAGGGAGGAACTTCGAACAATCATCAGCAATAGGGCAAAGTACAAAATAAACTGTTGGGATTGAAGGCGGACAGGTCTCCAAGGACTGATAGCCTACATCCTAGCAGAGATAGTGGATCCATTGGTTATGACATTCCAAAATTCCCTGGATGCGGGAAAGGTTCCAGTGGATTGGAAAGATGCTTATGTAACGGAATTATTCAAAAAGGGAGAGAGGCAGAAAGTAGGAAACTGTAGATGAATTAGTCTGTCATTGGGAAATTGTTAGAATCCATTATTAAGGAAGTAATAACAGGATATTTAGAAAGTTAAAACACAATCCATCAGAGTCAGCATAGTTTATGAAGGGCAAATCCATGACAAATTTGCTAGAGTTTTTCAAAGATGTAGCAAGCCAAGTGGATAATGAAGATCCTCAATATGTAGATCTTTTCATGTACAGAATGATCTGTCTGGACTGTACACAGAACAATACTTTTCACTGTACCTCAGTACACGTGACAATAAAACAAATCCAATCCGATGTAGTATATCTGATCTTCTGCAAGGCATTTGATAAGGTGCTGCGCAAACGTTTAATACACAAGGTAAGATCACATACGGTTAGGGGTAATTTATTAGCTACAACAGGGCAGAATTCTCCATTTGGGAGACTATGGTCTGGATTTTCCGCAGCCCCGCGCCGAACGCGGACAATCCACTTTGACGCCAAATTTGGGTCCGCCGATTCTCCGGGACCCGAAAATTGACATGATCGCGGAGTGCGCCGCGCGGCTGGGGCCCATTGCCAGAGGCCCGCCCAGCGATCCTCCGCTCCCGACCGGCTGAGTTCCCGACGGTGTGGAACTAACCTGCTATCGACGGTTGGGATGATCGCATGGCGGCTTCGGGCTCAGCCCGTAGCCGCCCTGGTGGGGGTTGGGGATCAGAAACTGGGGGGAGGGGGGGGCGGTCCTTATAGGCAGCGGGGAGGGGGGGGCTCGATCCACGCGATTAGATGCTCGGGTGCACGGCCAATCAGGGGTGTCTAATTTTGGGGTCTGGCTCCGCGGTCTGAGTCCGCCATGGAGCTTGGCGCAGCCGCTGGAAGCTGCCGCCGTGTGCATGCGTGGACTACAAACCGGAAGTGTGGGGGCCCACATCCGCAGCTAAAGCTGCGAGATTCACTCTGGGTCCCTGCTAGCCCCCTGCAAGGCATTGAATTAACTCCACTTTTTTACAGGAATCTCTGAAGTAAAACTACAGCGTTTTTACGCCGACGTGGGGAAATAGTCCCATTTTAGGAGAATCCTGCCCTGTTGGATTGGATTGGATTTGTTTCTTGTCACGTGTACCGAGGTACAGTGAAAAGTATTTTTCTGCGAGCAGCTCAACAGATCATTAAGTACATGGGAAGAAAAGGGAATAAAAGAAAATACATAATAGGGCAACACAAGGTACACAATGTAACTACATAATACCAGCATTGGGTGAAGCATACAGGGTTGTAGTGTTAATGAGGTCAGTCTATAAGAGGGTCATTTAGGAGTCTGGTGACAGCGGGGAAGAAGCTGTTTTTGAGTCTGTTCGTGCGTGTTCTCAGACTCCTGCCCGATGGAAGAAGTTGGAAGAGCGAGTAAGCCGGGTGGGAGGGGTCTTTGATTATGCTGCCCGCTTTCCCCAGGCAGCGGGAGGTGTAAATGGAGTCAATGGATGGGAGGCAGGTTTGTGTGATGGACTGGGCGGTGTTCACGACTCTCTGATGTTTCTTGCGGTCCTGGGCCGAGCAGTTACCATACCAGGCTGTGATGCAGCCAGATAGGATGCTTTCTATGGTGCATCTGTAAAAGTTGGTAAGGGTTAATGTGGACATGCCGAATTTCCTTAGTTTCCTGAGGAAGTATAGGCGCTGTTGTGCTTTCTTGGTGGTAGCGTCGACGTGGGTGGACCAGGACAGATTTTTGGAGAAGTGCACCCCGAGGAATTTGAACTGCTAACCATCTCCACCTTGGCCCCGTTGATGCTGACAGGGGTGTGCTCAGTACTTTGCTTCCTGAAGACAATGACCAGCTCTTTAGTTTTGCTGGCATTGAGGGAGAGATTGTTGTCGCTGCATCACTCCACTAGGTTCTCTATCTCCCTCCTGTATTCTGACTCGTCGTTATTCGAGATCCAGCCCACTATGGTCGTATCGTCAACAAACTTGTCGATGGAGTTGGAACCAAATTTTGCCACGCAGTCGTGTGAGTACAGCGAGTAGAGTAGGGGGCTAAGTACGCAGCCTTGCGGGGCCCCGGTTTTGAGGACTATTGTGGAGGAGGTGTTGTTGTTCATTCTTACTGATTGGGGTCTGTCGGTCAGAAAATCGAGGATCCAGTTGCAGAGTAGGGAGACAAGTCCTAGGTTTTGGAGCTTTGATATGAGCTTGGCTGGGATTATGGTGTTGAAGGCAGAGCTGTAGTCAATAAATAGGAGTCTGATGTAGGAGTCCTTGTTGTCGAGATGCTCTAGGGATGAGTGTAGGGCCAGGGAAATGGCGTTTGCTGTGGACCGGTTGCAACGGTATGCGAATTGCAGTGGATCAAGGTGTTCTGGGAGTATGGAGGTGATGCGCTTCATGATCAACCTCTCGAAGCACTTCATTACGACTGACGTCAGGGCCACCGGATGGTAGTCATTGAGACACGTTGCCTGGTTCTTCTTTGGCACCGGTATAATGGTGGTCTTCTTCAAGCAGGTGGGGACCTCGGAGTGGAGTAGGGACAGGTTAAAGATGTCCGGAAATACCCCTGTGCAGGCTCTGAGTGCACGACCAGGGATCCCGTCCGGGACCGTCGCCTTCCGAGGGTTCACTTTCAGGAAGGCCGATCTGACATTGGAAGCTGTGATGGTGGGTATGGGTGAATTATGAGCTGCTGAGGCACTCAACAGTGGATTGTTGGTTACCTGCTCGAACCGAGCATAGAATGCATTCAGTTCATCGGGGAGGGGTGCGCTGCTGCCGGAGATACTGCTCGACTTCGCTTTGTAGCCCGTTATGTTGTTTAGTCCTTGCCACAATCGCCGAGAGTCTGTGACTCGAGCTTGGTTTGATATTCTCTCTTGGCATCTCGGATGGCTTTGCGGAGGTCGTACCTGGATTTCTTGTACAGGTCAGGATCGGCTGACTTGAACGCCTCAGACCTGTCCTTCAGTAGGGAGTCAATCTCGTGATTGAGCCATGGTTTCCGGTTGGGGAACGCACGTACTGCTTTCTTTGGCACGCAGTCGTCCACACATTTGCTGATGAAGTCTGTGATGGTGGTGGCATATTCATTTAAGTTGGTCGCTGAGTTCTTAAATATGGACCAGTCCACTGTCTCTAAGCAGTCACATAAGCACTCTTCTGTTCCCTCAGACCAGCACTGCACAACCTTCTTAGCTGGATTCTCCCGCTTGAGTTTCTTCTTGTATGCCGGGAGAAGGAGCACCGTCTTATGGTCTGATTTCCCAAAGTGCGGTCGGGGGATGGAACGGTATGCACCCTTGATTTTTGAGTAGCAGTGGTCAAGAGTGTTGTCGCCCCTGGTCGGACAGGAGATGTGCTGGTTGAATTTTGGCAGTACACTCTTGAGGTTGGCCTTGTTGAAGTCTCCGGCCACAATGAACAAGGCCTCCGGATGTTCTGTTTCATAGTTGTTTATAACTGTGTACTGTTGTCCAGGGCCTTCCTTACTTCTGCCTAGGGTGGGATGTAGACCGCTGTGATAATGGCTGAAGTGAACTCACGTGGAAGATAGTATGGGCGGCACTTCACGGTCAGGTATTCCAGGTCCGGGGAGCAGTAGGTCGCCACATCCAAGCACCAGGAGAAGTTGATGAGGAGGCAAACCCCTCCACCCCTTGCTTTGCCTGATGACGTGGTGCAGTCCGCCCGGTGAATTGAGAAGCCTTCCGATGAATTGAGAAGTCCTATGTTCTCCTGCAAAGCTGAGTTGCACCTAATTTGAGCTCCTGCTGGGAGCACAAATCAGGAAGGGTTTTCCAATCCTTAGCCATGCAAATACAGCTGGTCCATGTTAAGGGAGGTGATTAAGTGAAGTATTACTGACCAAAACAATGTGCAGCTTGCTTCTCTAATGAGCACTAGCCTGCAACTGTCATATCAGATCCTTCATGGTCTCCCAGGCAACCATTCCTAACACATGCTTAAACTCTTTTATCAAGATGGTGCCTTGAGCTGCACATAGGCTCGACCAGAGTTTCAGCTTGAGATCCAATCTTGACCATTTTGTTACCACTTCTGCACCTAAAGGGCACGAACGTCCGGCATTGTTACATTCGTGCTCAACCGTAACGAGGGCTGTGAATAGCGGGAGAGGCTGAAGACGAGATCCACGCCGGGTGCCAAACAGTTTGTGATGAAACCGGCCCGCTCCCATAGGCAAAATCAGGATCTCGCCTACACGTGGAGAGAAACCAATTGTCACGACTTAAGCCCCATTTCCATACAATCAAAGAGAGCGACCCCATATCCAACGGCCTCCCGTCATTCATTGGCCTGCCCAGCAAGTGCTTACTCTAGCGCCAATTAGTACTCCTTTTGAAAAACGTGAACCTAGCAGAATAGGAGCCGAGGAGGGGAGTATCAATCTTTGCTCACACGCAAAGAGCCCAGGCGTGCTGGGCTTGCCACCCCAGTGCTCCGCGGGGGGTGAAGGCCCCTCTGCAGGGGTGGGCCGCCATGGGAGAGTGTGGGGGCAATCGCTTGCGGCACCACCATGCCAACGACTGGATTCCAACCACATTCCGGGAGCAACCCTTGTCCCTGCCTGTCTGCCCCACCATTCACCCAGAATCCCAACCGACTGCTGAGGACTCTGGCTGCGTGGCTGTAGGTTATCGATAACAGGGAATTGGCAATCGTGGTTAAGTGAGCACTTGACACATGCCAAGTGGATTCCTGTGGGTAGGCGGGCCATGTAGCATGTGGGAGCCATTGCTTAGCATTCCAATCAAACCTTGATGCTTGAACACTGTGGGAGGCAACACCACACACGCAGCAGCCAACATCCGAACACCCAGGGGATGGGACACAGCTCCGGGGACATGGCCACGGCTGGAGGGTGGGTGGGTGCCACGGGGAGTGGGGGTTGCCTCTCGGGATGGGCAAAGGGTCCAGGGGTCATCCTGCATGGCGGAAGAAAGTGACAGAGGCATCATAATGGATGTGCAAAAGTTGTTTAATGTGCTGTACAATACCCCATTCCTGACAGAATGCCCTCTCAACTGCCCCAGCCCTTACCCCCCCCCCTACCTACCCCCTGCTCTCCCCCCCCCTCCCCTCCCCCCACCTCTCACTCCCTCCTCCGGTGCCCTCAGTGATGCTCAACATGCTTGACCCTCCCAGCTCTACCACTACATCTAGGTATTTCCTCAAGACGCACATCTGAGGTGGAGGCTGCCAGCTGCTTACCTCGTCCTGTGGCCTTTGATGCCCCTGGCGGGCATCCTCTGGGGTTCTGGGGCTGGAGGGCTCACTTGTCAGCTGCACATGTACAGCTGTGTGTACATGTTCCATCATGCAGACTAAGTCCACTGGATCAGTTTGTAATCAGCTGCTTGAAAATAGGATACCCCTCAAAAAATTTGAGAGTCATCAATGTTTACAGCATGGAAACAGGCCCTTCAGCTTGTCCATGCCGCCCAGTTTCTATCACTAAGCTAGTCCCACCTGCCTGCATTTGGCCCATATCCCTCTATACCCACCCTGCCCATGTAACTGTTTAACTGCTTTTTAAAGGAAAAAATTGTACCCGCCTCTACATTGCCTCTGGCAGCCCTATCCAGATGTTCACCACCCTCTGTGTGAAAAAAATTCCCCTCTGGTCTCTTTTGTATGGAAAGATTTATGAAAGAAAGGAAAAGAGAAATAATGTTAAATATGCTGGGATTGGCTTTCAGGCTGCAAAGCTATTTTGTGTGAGGTGACATGTTGCAATCCATACTGTGGGATGTCCCGTGGTCATGAAAGGTGCTATATAAATACAAATTTCTCTATTTTTCAGTAAGATCATAGCTGATCTGTACGTCAACACCATTCACGTGCATTTGATTTACACTCCGTGGTACCCTTACCTAAAAAAACCTGTCAAGATAATCTATCGAGGAATGCTACACCAGCACTATCAGAACCAGAGATTACAGCTGCCCGTCCTGTTTTCAGCATTTATATGGCTTTCTCAGTCATTGCTCTAAGAGCGAGAATGGGTTAAAGTTAGTGCACGACTTACCAAAGATGCCACATAGCATATAGTTACAATGCAGATAGATGATAGGCGAGTACACGTTTTACAGTACCTTTATGTACAGAACTGTAATTAACCACAAGGGTATATGTGCTCCCAGCATTCCCAGAATGCATAGAAAGTGTGGTCAAATTTATTAAAAAGAGCACAGACAACACTTGCATTTGCATGTTCGAACACAAAAAAGGTACTGTCAGTGTGTTCATGTGAGTAAATTATTACCTATATTTCTCAGTTTGATTGGCACTATGTAAACAAAATCAGTAACAAAATACTTTTTTTTAAACAGATGGGTAATCTAACTCAAGAAGTGTCTCAATTGGGCAAAGACCTACACAATGTAATGCATCTTTTGGAAAACCTTTTGACAGCGCAGAAAAACACACCATTCTGGCCTGTTCATGGTGCTCACATGGCCCCTTCAGTGGACAACTCGAAACCAAGAATGGCTTGGCCATCACATCAGCCTTGTTTTCACATGCAGGGAGGGACAGTCTCTTGCACGACAACAAAGCCATCGCAAAACTCAACAGCGGGGGGAATGTGGCCTTTGGATCCAGCTGTTCAATATGGTAACCCTCAAGGTGTTGGAGTGATTTCACAAAGGCCAATGGATAGTGATCATTACCATGCCGTGTCCACGCCAGTCCATTCTCAGCATTCTCAGTCTCCTCGAGGCGATTGCTTGCCACTTGTTAGGTGCGTATCTTCGCATTCTGACACCACATTAACCCCTCTTCAGTCCATGTCAGTAACCCTTTCATCTTCAGCAAGTTCATCGCCAGAGCGGTCCAACCCACCGGTGTTTCCCTGCAAATCCGAGGAGAGTAGCAGCTCCAACCTGGGCCCAGTCAGCTCGTCGGACCTTGGAAATTCGCCAGATTCCTGGGAACTGGAAGGGATGTCAGGCATCTCTTTATCAAACATGGCGGCTTCATCTGTCGAGGTTGTGACAGGTACAGGGAAATTCAAGAATGACGCCGCCATTAACTTATAGTGATAATGATGAAGTAATAACAAAAGACTGAGAAGCATGGCGCGCAGCTGTCAGTCCTAAATATATTAATGTTGCGTAAGTGCAATATTCCTCTGAATTCCACTGATATTGCAGATGTAAGAGTCGTAGAAAATGACTTCAGGGGACCACTGGCAATTGAACTTTATTTGAAATAAAGTGGTAAATATAAAACAGATTAATCTTCAGTGGAGAAAGAGTCATAGAACAGTTTTCAGGAGCATGCTTATGAATCTATAACTATTTGAGCACAAAACTAGTTTGCTTGTCTGGCCTGCAAACTCCCAGGGCGGTCCCAAGACCCTTGCAGCCTCAGGACAACTGGAAATCAAGGGCAACATAATTAAAATGGCTTTTTGTCGCAGACGTCATTCTTCCCAAAAGCAAACATTTTTTGTTAAGTCTCTGCTGAAATATCCCAGATGGGTATGAATTGGGCAGTTTTCTCTGAGTGGTCGGGATGTCGTGCTGAGTCGGTTCTCTTCACTGACAAGGCACAGGGACAATTATCGCTGCATGCTGTCTCCTAGACAATCAGTCAACTACAGCTGGTAGCAGAAGGTTAGTTGCTGCACATTGTATCATGTAAATCAATTTGTTCAATTATTTATCAGAAATGACTATTTTTATACATTTGTTATGGAAACTGTATTTAAGTCACATGTTTATAATGAAACCTTTTTGTGGCAAAGCTTGAAAGAAAAACTCAAATGCATTACAAAAATCCTATTTATGATGTTAGTTCAGAAATAATTGGAAAAAAGGTTATCCAAGGCACTGTGGTTAAAAAGGTATGTAAAGAATTAGATTACTTAGAATCGGTTGCATGCTACCTATGAATGTACCTGCAGTGATCCAATTATAACAACTAAAAGTAATAGAGAATGATACTTATTTATTGCTTATATTTCAATAACACATCGTAGGGAATGTCAAAAAATCATGGGTAATCCCACAAATAGGTACAAATATAGAAAATCTCACTAACATTAAAAAGTATTTCATGTTCTTTTGGATTCTTACCATTTAATAAAAAGAACTTGATAACTTTGTATGAAGTGTTTTCTAGTTGGTTTTTGTTTTGTATAGATTGTGCTCCCAGTGCAAATTAGTTTTGATATGCTCAAAAGTAATACCTTAGTAGGTTTTTTTTAACAGCATATCGAAATCCCATTCAGAGTGATGAGGAGAAACCTTAGCCTCTTTCACTGTCACTGATTGTTACCAACAATTCCCAATGTGGGTTGTTAGACATCTCTGTGGCACAGAGTTCCTGAACAGGCAAAGTGCAAAGAAACAAGTCTCAGACCCACATCTCCAGCCAACCGAAAATAAGGCTGACAAATTTGATGATCCTTTGAAGTGGATGTGCAGGAATCAGGCTAGTGTTATATGCAAACTTGGTGCTGACTTCATATTATCAGGGGAGTAACTGGTGCTACCCACTCCGAATGTTGACTAAGTGACTGTTGAAAATGAAAATGAAATGAAATGAAAATCGCTTATTGTCACAAGTAGGCTTCAATGAAGTTACTGTGAAAAGCCCCTAGTCGCCACATTCCGGCGCCTGTTCGGGGAGGCTGTTACAGGCTGTTTTGATTGCAGAGGGCAATGATGTTAATTTAATCAAGCACCTCTGACTATACTTAAAGGGAAGATGCACTATGGTTGCAGACATCAGCATGAAAATTCATTAAGGCTGTGATGAACGGTCACTGCCTTATCATCATGTAAGGTGATGTCCTCTTTAAGACCAGGCTTGGAACCCTGGGGACTCCGCCTCTGGCTCCGCCCATCTGGGAGCCATACATAAAGGCCTGCCTCATGGTCTGTATAGCAGTCAGCTCTCGTCCAAATCTGTAGCATAGTTATTAGCCGAATAAAGCCTCCTTTACAGTTTAATCTCTAAGCATCATTATTGAGGGTACCTCAATTTATTAGGCTAAACTAGATTCAGGATGGACGCAGGCCTAAAACCAGAGAAGCTCAATCTGGAAGCACGAACGCCAGGCAAAGGAAATTTTTAAATACTGGCTGCGGTGCTTCGAGGCCTACCTGGACTCCGCAGAGACTCCCATCCTGGGGCCACGCAAGCTGCGTCTACTCCACGCCCGGGTGAGTCACAGAATCTCCGCCACGCTCGAAAAGGCGACGAGTTATGAGGAAGCGATTGCGTTGCTCCGCAAGCGGTTTGTCAAACCCGTCAATGAGGTGCACGCCCGGCATCTGCTCTCTACCTGCCGGCAGCGCTCGGGGGAATCGCTCGACGAGTTTATTGAGAAACTCACCGCGCTGGCCAGGGACTGTGACCATCAGGATGTGACAGGGGAAGTCCATATGAACCTGCACATCAGAGATTCTTTCGTGTCCGGCATCTGCTCAACCTACATCCGGCAGCGACTGCTCGAAAACGGGGCAAAAGACCTCCAGGAGACGCTAACGCTCGCCTCCTCGCTGGAGGTGGCCCGACATAACTTGGGTACGTACCCCGCGGACTCTGCCAGCCCCCGCCGGACTTCCTCAGACTCGCCCGTATTACAGGCCTGCGCCACGCGGCGACCCGCTCACCATGGGGGCACACCTTGCTACTTCTGCGTGCAGGGCCAGCACCCACGCCCACGCTGCTCAGCCCGCTCCGCGATCTGCAGAGACAGCGGGAAGAAAGGGCACTTTGCGAGGGTCTGCCTGGCCAGACCCAGGGGCCAGAAAAACAAAGAACAGCCAGCCCGAAAATCAGGCTCTCAGGCCCGCAGGCCTCGCAATGCTGCTGCGCACCGACCCGACACGTCCTCTTCTGACGCGTCATCAGCCTCGTGCGAATCATGGGAGCGGCCATCTGGTCGGCGGCCATCTTCTCGACCCGACACGTGCGACCAACGGCAGCGGCCATTTTACGACTCCAACTACCCGCGACTGGGTGCGATCACCCTCGATCAAACTCGGCCAAAACACCTGCAGAACTCCATGATGCAGGTCCAGGTCAACGGGCACGACACTGCATGCCTCTTCGACTCCGGGAGCACGGAGAGCTTTATCCACCCTGGAACGGTAAGGCGCTGCTCCCTACGCACCCATCCCCATCCCAAACCATAGCCCTCGCATCTGGGTCCCACTCGGTACAAATCACGGGGTACTGTATTGCGGATCTCTCGATCCAGGGTGCCAAATACACCCGTTTCAAATTTTATATCCTCCCTCACCTCTGTGCCCCCCTGCTGCTCGGACAGGATTTCCAGTGCAGCCACCGAAGCCTGACACTGAAGTTCGGCGGACCCTTGCCCCCCCTCACGGTGTGCTGCCTTGCGACACTGAAAGTCGCACCCCCTTCGCTATTCGCTAACCTCACTCCCGACTGTAAGCCCGTCGCCACCAGGAGCCGGCGCTACAGTGCCCAAGATATGGCTTTTATCAAGTCAGAGGTCCAGCGTTTACTGGGAGAGGGGGTCATCGAGGCTAGCAACAGCCCTTGGAGAGCGCAAGTGGTGGTAGTCCGGTCCGGGGAGAAGAAACGGATGGTCGTGGATTATAGCCAGACCATAAACCGATTCACGCAGCTTGATGCGTACCCCCTTACTTGCATCGCGGAAATGGTAAATCGGATCGCCCAATACCGAGTCTTTTCCACGGTCGACCTCAAATCTGCCTACCACCAGCTCCCCATCCGACCAAAAGACCGCCTCTATACTGCCTTCGAAGCAGCCGGCCGGCTCTTCCACTTCCTCAGGGTCCCCTTTGGTGTCACAAATGGGGTCTCCGTCTTTCAAAGGGCGATGGACCAAATGGTGGACCAGTACAGTTTGCGGGCTACATACCCATACTTGGACAATGTCACCATCTGCGGCCATGATCAGCAGGACCATGACGCTAACCTCAAAAAGTTCCTCCAGACCGCCCGAGCCCTTAACCTGACCTATAACGAGGGCAAATGCGTTTTCCACACCACCTGGCTGGCCATCCTCGGCTATGTCGTGGAAGACGGGGTCCTAGGTCCCGACCCCGACCGCATGCGCCCCCTTAAGGAACTCCCTCTCCCCCGCAGCCTCAAGGCCCTCAAACGGTGCTTGGGGCTTTTCTCCTATTACGCCCAGTGGGTCCCCAAGTATGCGGACAAAGCCCGCCCACTCCTAAAGACCACCACTTTTCCCCTCTCGGCTGAGGCTCAATTGGCCTTCAACCGCATCAAGGCCGACATCATCAAGGCCGCCATGCACGCGGTGGACGAAACCATCCCTTTCCAGGTAGAGAGCGATGCATCAGACATCGCCCTGGCTGCTACCCTCAATCAAGGAGGCAGACCAGTAGCGTTCTTCTCCCGAACCCTCACCGCCTCAGAGATTCGACACTCTGCAGTCGAAAAGGAGGCACAAGCCATTGTGGAGGCTGTGCGGTGCTGGAGGCACTACCTCGCCGGTAGGAGGTTTACCCTCGTCACCGACCAACGGTCGGTCGCCTATATGTTCGATAACACGCAACGGGGCAAAATAAAAAACGATAAGATTTTGAGGTGGAGGATCGAACTCTCCACCTACTCGTACGATATCAAGTATCGTCCAGGGGAGCTCAACGAGCCCCCAGATGCCCTGTCCCACGGCACATGCGCCAACGCGCAGGAGGACCGCCTGCAAGCCATCCACAATGACCTCTGCCACCAGGGGGTTACCCGGCTCGTCCATTTCATCAAGTCCCGCAACCTACCTTACTCAACCAAGGAGGTCAAGGCCATGGTCAGGGCCTGCCAGGTCTGTGCGGAGTGCAAACCGCACTTCTATCGGCCAGACAAGGTTCGGCTCGTGAAGGCCTCGGGCCCCTTTGAGCGACTGAGCATGGACTTCAAGGGGCCCCTCCCGTCCACCAACCGTTATGCCTATTTCCTCACCGTGATCGATGAGTTCTCCCGTTTCCCATTCGCCATTCCCTGCACCGACATGACCTCAGACACGGTGATTAAGGCACTGCACAGCATCTTCACCCTGTTCGGTTTCCCTGCTTATATCCACAGCGACCGGGGTACATCGTTCATGAGCGATGAACTGCGTCAGTATCTGCTCAGCAAAGGCATCGCCTCGAGCAGAACGACCAGCTATAACCCACGGGGAAACGGGCAGGTGGAGAGGGAGAACGCGACCGTGTGGAAGGCTGTCCTTCTGGCCCTGCGGTCGAGAAATCTCCCAACCACCCGCTGGCAGGAGGCCCTACCCAATGCCCTACACTCCATTAGGTCACTCCTCTGCACGGCCACAAATGAGACCCCTCATGAGCGATTGTTTCTCTTCCCCAGGAAGTCTACCTCCGGGGTCTCGCTTCCACCTTGGCTGACGGCTCCGGGACCTGTTCTTCTCCGGAGGCACGCAAGGAGCCATAAAACGGACCCCCTAGTTGAAAAGGTCCGACTGCTCCACGCCAACCCCAGTTACGCCTACGTGGAGTACTCCGACGGCAGGCAAGATACGGTTTCCCTCCGGGATCTGGCGCCCACTGGATCCTCCACCACAGATGCCCCTTCCCGCGCCGCTCCCCTGCAGGACCCGTCGCCCCCTACAACACACCCCGCCGGCGCCGGCTCCGCTACCCCCGGCCCTGCCTAGTTCCTCTGCCCCGACCCGGACCGAAGCTCCGACCGCTGTGCTCCCGGATGTGCCCTCAACCGGGACGTCCGTGCCCGCCGCACCACCGCCCGAACTGAGGAGATCGAGGAGGACAATCCGGCCGCCGAGACGGATGGACCTATGATGGCACTTCACCCCCGCCGGACTCCTTTTTAAACAGGGGGTGAATGTGATGAACGGTTACTGCCTTATCATCATGTAAGGTGATGTCCCCTTTAAGACCAGGCTTGGAACCCTGGGGACTCCGCCTCTGGCTCCGCCCATCTGGGAGCCATACATAAAGGCCTGCCTCATGGTCTGTATACAGTCAGCTCTCGTCCAAATCTGTAGCATAGTTATTAGCCTAATAAAGCCTTCTTTACAGTTTAATCTCTAAGCATCATTATTGAGGGTACCTCAAAGGCACCATGTTATTTGATGCAGTTTTGAAAGCCTTGGAAAGGCAGTGGACAAGAAGAAGGAGATCCTGTTTCCTCCAGCAGGCAGAAAGTCCTCCAACAACACCCAACTCGCAGTGGGAAGAGATGCAGAGGTGATTAGTACTAGGAACTTAACTTCAATGGCGTGGCTTCTGGAATCATAGAATTCCTACAGTGAGGAAGAAGGTGATTTGGTGCATCGAGTCTGCACCCTGACAGAGCACTTTACCTAGGCCCACTCCCTCCATCCTATCCCCATAACCCCACATAACCTGCACAGCTTTCATCTGTGGGATAAACAGGAGCACCTGGAGGAGTCACATGCAGACACGAGGAGAAAGTGCAAACTCCACACAGACAATGACCCAAGGCAGAATTGAACCTGGGTCCCTGGTGCTGTGAGCCAGCATTGCTAACCACTGTGACACTGTGCTACCCCAAAATTTACATGAACCAGGTAGGAATCAAATCTACAATCGCCTGATCGGTAGTTAGGCGCATTATCCGTTGCACCAATGGCCCAACACTGGCTTCAGTGCTGTAAAAATGTTTAATCCAAAAGCAAAATACCGCGGGTGCTGGAAATATGAAATAAAAAGAGGAGGTGCTGTTTGTGAAGCTTACGCTGAGCCTCACAGGAACAATGCAGTAGGGTGAGGGAAGATATGTCAACATGACAGTGGCGAGCTATACAATTAAAAAGAGAGACCACCAGGAGTTTGGGGTTGTGCTTGTGAACAGAACGGAAGTGTTCCGCAAAGCGATCATTTAATCTGCATTTGGTCTCCCCAACATGGAGGAGACCACATTGTGAGCAGTAAAGACAGTGGAGAAGATTGAAAGTAAATCTCTGCTTCACCTGTCATTGTAATTCTGCACTGTTCCCCTGAAGCCCATTGTAAGCTTTAGGGAGAACACCTCTTTCCATTCGGTACTTCACAACCTTCAGGATTCAACACTGAGTTCAACAATTTCTGATCGTGAACTCTGCCTCCATTTGGTTTTCTTTACTTTCCTTGTCTCGTCTTCCTTTCAGCCAGGAGGACACTTGCTCTTGGCACACCTTTTGTCTCTTTGTTTCTTTTCATGTCCCATCCCCACCCCCTTTGCCCCTGGACTATTTCTGTCCTTCACTGCTGATCTGTTCCAGTGGGGCTCAGTGTAAGCTGTCAGAAATAGCAGCTTGTCTTTGGCCCTAGAGGACAAGTTTTTCTGTCAGATAGCTTTCTTCTGTTTTGTGAAATTCGATGATTCTCACCTGGAAATTGAATATCATCTCAGGAATACTGCCATTGAACAAATACGTTAATTCCCAACATATTGAGTAAGGATGGAATTCTTTCCTGTACCCTCAACTAGCTTTCTCCTGCAATACTATCTATTGAATAAAGTAACACACCCTAATTTCTAACCAATTACCATCACTTCATAAAATACATTGCTCATTTTTAAGTATTGCAATTATGCTTCAAATTGGATAAATTAAGTATTGTGGAAACTTCTGGGGTTAAAGAAACCTCTATATTCTTGGTGAATTTGACTTTACGTGATCAAAGTCTTGATCTTTATAAAATATTTATTAGGTTGGGAAGCCGAAAGAGGCCACAGTCCTGGTGTTGAGATTCTATAATAGAGGCCATTGCCTTGATTCGATCCTGCTTACGAAAACACAAAGGAAGAATGGACATTAATCAAAAAGCAGAATACTTTGTTCTTTCTGAGAGAATGCAGGCATAAAGTGGACTGACTTGGCCTTGCCTCAGTACAAGGGTGAGGGACTTACCTGCAGAATGTGCTTCTCACTCCTGGTGAGCTGGTGGTGCACACCTGTGTGCCACATCCTAACGCGATGGCGGCTGCCCCTTGAACTCTTACTGTGGCCAAACCACATCACAATGCCAGGGGGCACCGCCACTGCTAGAGGCTGCTGTCAGGTTCAGCTCGATGCCTGAATATAAACGAGTCACACACACACATACATTCAGTGTTTTCCTACTGGGTTACGGGGGGTGAAGGAGGGAGGGATGGGGTGAGGGATGGGATGAGGGATGGGGTTGGGGATGAAGAACGGGGGATGGGGGTGAGGGAGAGGTTGGAGATGAAGGAGGGGGTTGTGAGTGAGGGAGAGGGTTGTGGGTGAAGAGGAGATGAGGTGAGGGAGGGGGTTGGTGGGTGAGAGGGGTATGGAGGTAAGGGATAGGCATGTGAAGGTGGGGTGGGGGTGAGGTGGGGGATGGGGTGAGGGATGAGGGAAGGGGGATGGGAGTGAGGGAGGGTCGGGGGTGAAGTATGGGGTGTGAAATAGGTGGGATGAAGGAGGGGTGGGGTAAAGGCATTCAGCAACTGCAATCCTAGTTCCTGCTGCCCAAGGCTGGGATTTCCAGGTGCACACCTCCAATTCCAGCCCCGCCTATGTAACAGCCACTTGGGCTCGTGCTTTCTCAGACTCAAACTCCTGAATGCCAACCGCCACTGCACACCACAGAACCACAACTCCCATCAGGCACCGTCAACTGAGTCTCCCCTGATTCCATACTGCTGCTTCTCACCGCGCAGGCATTGTGCCACAAGCCCTATGGGTAATGGAGTTCTGACCTGTGATTGTGTTAGGAAAGAACTAATCCTCCTCTGTGATTGACTCAACAGTGTGATTTAATGGAAACGTTTTAAGTGTGGTAGTGAGCGGGAACTGCCGGGAGCTTCCCGATGCTCGACCCGGCAAAGCCGTCAGCGGTATCAAACGTTAATTGGTCCACTAATGAGGCTTCACGGCACAAATGGCGGTCCCACTGGCTGATTCACTGGGACCGTGCCCGCCAGCTCCCCGCCAACAAGAGGAAGCAGCATTTAATCCGATCCCGCAGATCAAACCCCACACAGCCATGCCACCGAGGAGACCAGCCCCACGATTCGGGGAGGCCGACTTGGCCAGATTGTTGGAAGTGGTAGAGTCCAGACGGAGATGCCCTGTTCCCACGAGGGGCCCGGAGTGCCAGCCACAGGGCAGCTAGTGTTGCCTGGAAGGAAGTGGGCATAGTTCGGGGTTCATCACCAGGAGGATCGGCACCCAGTGCCATAAGAAGATCAAGAACCTCCACCGGGCCGCACAGATGGGTTGGCACTGGCTGCGTCCGCCACCACCCCAAATACCATGTGACTGGCACTGCCCTTGCCCTGCATCATACCGTGTCCAGGCCCACCCATGCAGTGCTGCCCCTGCCTTCCCCCCCATCCCCTCTCCCTCTGCAATGAACCAAGCATGCAGCCCACAATGCCCTCTCTGTGTCTCCGCAGAAGAAGTTGACCCACAAACAGACGGGAGAGGGCCCAAACAGGCGGCAGGGTGCCGGACATCAGAGTCCTCACCCCCTACAAGGACGGGCCCTGGAGGTGATGGGGATGGCCTAGGACAGATCGGTCATCGACATAGAGATTAGCGTCTAATGCAGATGTGATGATCCACTGGTCGCCACCCAGATGACTTGTCGCACGTGAGTTGTTAATGCCATACAGAATGATCTGTCCCTCCCATTGACACATGCCCATTCTCCTGCAGGATCTCCACCGATGGCACCGGCCCATCCGGGGTGGTTCCCCTCCCCACCACCAGATTTACCCAGAGTTGATGCAGTCAATAGGGTGCGGCTGTGTTATTCAGAGGGGGATGTCAGCGACACTCCAGCAGGTCCATAGCCAATTGGAGAAGTCCCAGAGGCTCTGGGGGCAGAAGATAGTGCTGGCAATGCGTGGCACCGAAGACAACACTGCTAGAGTGGCGGCCGTAGTGGAGAACGTCAGCAGCATGAGTGGTCGTGTCAAAGGCATGGCTCAGTTAGTGAAGACCATGGCTGAGAGTCTCAGTAGCATGACCGACTCGCTGGAGGATGTGTCCCAGTCCCAGATGGACCTTTCTAAGGTGCTGTGGAGCATGTCCCAATCACAGGTGGGCATTGTCGAGGTGCTGCGGAGCATGTCCCAGTCACTGAAGAGCATCGTTGAGGACATCAACATCATGGTGCAGACATTGGGGAACCACCATGGCTGGCAGAGCCAGATGACGCAGGGGCAGCGGGAGCTCAATCCAGCTGCACCTCCATCCCGAGGTGATCCTCAAGGCCCTACGGGCACCAACCGGGAGGAGGGAGCGTTGGGTGCCAAACCGGAGGCACCCTATAGAGTGGCGATGGAGGCCACTAGCTCTCTCTCGAGCTCCACATCTATCCCGCCTCCCACAAATAACAAAATCAGCCCCCGGAACAGGGTGGCCCTCCGGCCCTTGGGCCTCCAGAGGAGGCCCGCCAGGGGCTTTGATGGACACAGGACGTGGTAAGCAGCTGGCTGCCTCCACCTCTGATGTGCATCCTGGGGCACACCTAGATGCAGGGGTAGACTACTGAAGGCTAAGCAGGTCAAGGATCACTAAGGGGGGGAAGGGGGTGAGGGGGGAAGGGGGTAGGGTGGGCTGAGGGGCTGAAGAGGTGGGGAGAAGGGTTGGGACGGGTGGGGAATGGGGGGCGGCACCATTGGGGGTGAGGGTCAGTTGGGGATAGATATGTACAGCATTAGAAAATGTTGCACCCGAGAAATATGACGCCTCTGGCACATTCTTCCGCAATGCAGGCCTTTCTCCAATCCACCCGGGAATGGTGGATGGTGGTCCTGGATGTCCACCCCCCGCCAGCACGCCACGTGCCGGTGATGGGTGTGAGCGAGCACTCAGCGGACAGGCAGAAGTCAGACTATCAGACTATGGCATAGATTGAGGAACACCAGCGCTCAGTTCTCAACATGTTATCATCACCAATCTGCTTTCAACAATGACCCGTTAACAGCGCCGACACAGTCCCATCACCCTGGGATGTTGTCACACAGACCCTCAGAGGGTGGAACAGGTTGGTGTGGGGTGGGGGGGAGAGGAGGGGGATGAGGGGAGCGGGGAGGAGATGACGGACGAAGCCACATCCTATGTGAAGCAGGTGAGGATGTGGGCCTCCTTGGGGTATGCTGGACCCTGGCCGCTGCCGCCTGCCCTCCATCCTCCAGCTCCTCCTGTTCCACCTCCTTGTCCTCCCCTCCACCTCCAGCACATCGCCCGCTGCTGTGCCAGGTTGTGGAGGGAACAGCAGTCCACCACAAGCGGACAACCCTCTGGGGGTGTATTGAGCCTCCGCATCAGTCACCGTCCTCCGTATGGGCGTCATCAACCAGGTTCTCAGCGCATACCTCTTATTCCCCACAAGCCAACCAGGCATCCTGCGGTGGTCCTTGAAAAGGTCGGGGATGTCCGACTGCCCCAGGATGTAGGTGTTGTGCACACCCCCTGGAAACGTGTACACGTGCAATATCTTCATGTTGAGGTCACACCACGCTGGACGTTCAGGGAGTGGAACCCCTTCCTGTTGATGTAGAGAACTCCCTGCCACATATTACCCTCTCAACCTGGGGCATCCCATTGATGGTGGAGGATCCTGCTGCCCGGGCATCTTGTTGGGCTTGGTCCATGTCAAAGTTTATATAGTTAGAATTCCCGGATGCACTTCCTGGCAATGGGCCCTGTGGTTGGTTGCTGCCCCAGTGCTCGGGGTGGGGTGGGGGGGAGAGTCCCCATGCGGGGTGGCCTCGCTTGGTGGGGGAGATGGGCTGCCATCGGCGGGGGAGGGTCATCCCTGGGCTGGGTGGGTGGGTGTCTCAGCGCCTGCTGGTCCACCATGCCAGGCTCTGAATCGTGTATACCCATAACGGAGGAACCCCCGGCCCCTGCTTGCCTGTCTCACTGACCACCCACAGCATCCACTGGCCATGCGGTTAAAGGCTATTGTTAATTGGGAATTGGCAATCATTGTTAAGTGAGCACTTCACACCTCCCAAATGGATACCTGTGGGTGGGCATGCCATGCATCGTGTGGGAGATATTGCCTAGTATCCCAATTAGACCGTGATGCCTGGGCATTACCTGGGCACAGCAGGAAGCAACATCACGGATGCAGCAGCCAATATCCAAACACCCAGGGGCTTAGCCCCAGCACCGAGGAAATTTCCTCGACCAGAGTGTGGGTGTGTGCATGTGGAGGGGATCAACGTCCAGCCCAGGTAACATTACATGTGGGTGTCTGGGGTACAGGGTCTGGGGTCCAGTGGACAGGGCGTGTTGGAGGGCAGGTGTTGTGGGGGGGAGGAGGAGAAGTGGGAAGCAATGAGGGAATGGAGGGCTCTAGAGTGGAAGTCACCGCTGGTCACCAGTCTCTCAAACTCTCCAATTCCTTACAGATATTACAAGGGATAGATGATATCTTGGACCCCACGGAGGCTGCCCTCGCAGTGCTACTGGCTGGCTAAACAGCCAGACGCTGGAAAAGGTGGCAGCAGCAGCGTCGACAGAGGCTCAAGGTGGCGGACCATGTGCAGGGCACCTCCCCACACCCAGAGGACCCAGCCGCCCATCAGGCCAGTGAGAGACCCAGAGTGGGAGGTTGGCGACGGCCCTAGGTGTACAGGCATCACTGGTCTTTTGAATAGATGGCGGTCATCGTGAGCCACAGGTGGCTCCGCCTCAACAAGGAGCTGGTCTGGCATCTGTGCCATGTCCTTGCGGGCTTGGCACCACGTGGAGAAGGAGGACACCCAGTCCCAGTAGCCGTCAAGGTCACCGCAGCCCTGAACCTTACGCCTCAGGATCATTCCAGGGTTTGAGCGGGGACTTGTGTGGAATTGATTTCAAACTCCTCTCTCCCTGGTTGGCTGGGATGGAACATTTTTGCGCCCCATTTGTAGGTCCTGTGCCAAGTTACAGTGTGTTTCATTGTCAATCTGCCTTTGCTGGTGTGGACACAGTGGGCAGGATTCTCCGACCCCGCGCTGGGTTGGAGAATCGGCGGGAGGGGGGGTGCGATTCATGGTCACCGGAGAATCAGCGCCATTGGTGACGGCACGGTCGGTGCGGCGCCGGTTGGGGGCCGCTCAACGCGCCCCACCCCGGCGATTCTCCCCGCACGATTCGTGAGTTCCCGCCAAGTGCGGCCGGCGCCGTTCTCGTATGGTCCTACCCGGCGGGACCTCGGCGTTCATGTTGCAGCGAGCGGGCTAGTGGGAGAGGGATCCGACCCCGGGGGGTGCCTCCACGGTGGCCTGGCCCGCAATCGGGGCCTACCGATCGGCGGGCGGGCTTTTCCTGGTGGGGGCCTATGTTCCTCCTGTTATGGGAGACTTAACATCTTTAAACTTAAACACATCAGGTTGAAGGCTTTACTATTATGAGTTTAAATCACCCAAATGATCCAGAGATAGTCTTTCATGGCAGAGATCACAGCAGATCCAGCTCACTGCAAACACAGACACACACCAAGCCCTTTTCAAACTTAGCTTTCTTCTTTCAAGCAGCACACAGCCACTCCCAGCTTTCTCCTCAAACTGGCTTTTTCCTTTCAAGCATCTCACAGAAACCCAGCCAGGCACCTTTTAGCTGCTCTCTCCCAAAACTGAAACTAAAAAACTGAAAAATGGCTGATCTAAAGCCCAGCTCCACTCACACTCTGACATCACTGCATTTCTTAAAGGTACATTGCTTAAACATCCATTTCTTAAAGGCATTCTCACATGACACCTCCCCCCAAGAAAAAAAATAAACCATCAACTTCAAGGTGGTTTTATTTTTCAGTTTTGCACCATCCACTAAGAAATGTACACAGTAAAAATACTTTTTCATTTAAAGAAAAACAACACACGCAAACAGGTATAATAATATAGTCCATTTTTCTTTGTTCTTCCTCCAACCAAAATCCTTCTCGATTGATAGTCTCTTTGAACAAAGTCTCTGCACGATCCATCCATTCCTCTACTCCTCGGCATTTCTCTTTAGAATCAGATACTTTAGTTCAATCTGACCACAGAGTCCCTTGCAATTCTCCAATTCAGGAGCATTGGTGATCACAGCTTTCAGGCATTCAAATGCCTGTTGAAAGTCTGCTGTCCATTGAACTTTTTTACGTTTCTTCAGCAATTACATCAGTGGAGTAATCATGCCACAAAACGTTTGCACAACTGTTCGATCAAATCCACTCATGCTAAGAAATCGCATTATTTCCCTTCGTCTTGAGGGTATCGGAAACTTCGCAAGGAAAGTGATTCGGGCTTCTCCAAATTCACTTTCGGCTAGGTTCATCACCAAAACCGCCACCTGAAGTTGATCGAAGAACTCCATACGATGTTTTAAATGTACTTTCCATGTCCGGAAGTTGTAAATAAAAGCAGATTGTCCCAATTTCTCAATGCAATCCTTCAAACACGGGATAGGATAAGAGTCCGTGCTTGTAACTGCATTCACCTTTCGATAGTCCACACACAACCGTTGGGTACCGTCTGGTTTAGGTAGCATCACTATGGGTGAGCTCCATTGGCTACAACCCACTTCAATTATGCCATTCTTCAGCAAACTCTCAATCTCTCTGTTAACCTGTGCCAATGTTAAAGGATTAAGTCCACATGGATGTTGCTTGATAGGAACAGCATTTCCCACATCTACATCATGTATAGCCATTTTAGTACTTCCCAATTTATCTCTACAAACTTGCCCATGTGATATCAATAACTCTTTCAGGTCAGTTCGTTTTTCCTCTGGAAGGTTAACTTAACAATTCATCCCAATTTTTAAGAACATCCTCATTTTCCAATTTAATTTGAGGTATGTCAAATTCACAGTCATCTGGATTTAGTTCGTCACTTTGAGTTAGAATCATTAAAACCTCCTTTTTCTCTTCTTCCCTTTCAAAGTACCTTTTAAGCATATCAACATGACACACTCAATGAGTCTTCCTTCTATCTGGTGTTTTTACCACTTAATTCACCTCACTTAATTTCCTTTCAATCTGATATGGTCCACAAAACCTAGCTTTTAAAGGCTCACCTAACACTGGTAACAACTTTATCCCCACTGGCAAAACTACGAGCTTTGGATTTCTTGTCCACTACCCGTTTCATCACATTTTGTGCAACTTTCAAATGACGTCTAGCCAATTCACCTGCTCTATTTAATTGTTCCCTAAAATTTGACACGTAATCCAATAGTGTAATTTCTGATTTCTCACCCACCAATTTTTCCTTAATCAATTAAGTGGTCCTCTTACCTCATGACCAAAACTTAGTTCAAAAGGACTAAATTTGGTGGACTCATTAGGTGCATCCCTAATTGCAAACAATACGAATGGGATTCCTTTATCCCAATCTTCTGGATAATCTTGACAATACACCCCCAACATTGTCTTTAATGTCTGATGCCATCTTTCTAACGCTCCCTGCGATTCTGGATGGTACGCAGTTGATTTAAATTGTTCTATTCCTAAGCTATCCATAATTTCTTTGAATAACTTTGAAGTAAAATTTGATCCTTGATCCGATTGAATTTCTGTGGGTAGTCCATATCTAGTAAAGAATTTAAGTAACTCCTCCACAATCCTTTTAGCTGTAATATTACGTACTGGAATGGCCTCTGGAAACCTAGTAGACACATCCATTATAGTCAAAAGTTATTGATTCCCACTTTTTGTTTAAGGAAGCGGTCCTACACAATCAATTAGGACCCTTGTAACAGGTTCCTCAAATGCTGGAATGGGTATTAAGGGTGCTGGTTTTATCACTGCTTGAAGTTTCCCTATCACTTGACATGTGTGACATGATTGACAAAATTTAACTACATCTTTATGTAGTCCAGGCCAATAAAAATATTTCTGGATTTTAGTTTGAGTTTTCCTTATTCCCAAGTGACCTCCCATTGGTACCTCATGTGCAACTCGCAACACCTCCTTTCTATACCCTACCGGCAATACTACTTGATGAACTTCTGCCCACTTTTCATCCGCCTGCATATGTACAGGTCTCCTGTTCTTGTTCTTTTTCAACCATCTGATCAAAAATCGTTTCTGATAATTGCACTTCAACTTCATCTTCACTCTTTGATTTCTCCTCTTGTCTTAACTTAAAGGACTTTGCGACCTTGTTACTACACAATCTGGAAAAATCCCAAATTTGTCCTCCAACCCTTCAGTTGTCTGATTTTCCACTGGCTTATCAACCACAGTAAGCATCACTCTCACCTGCGATCCAAGATAAACTGTATTCCTGGACAAGATAGTTTCTCTATTACTCCTACTACCACTTCACCACTCTTCACTGGAATTTCCAACCTTACCTTATATAATGGAACGCTACTCCTCTCACCCTGAATTCCACATATCACCACCTTTTCTGGCAACATTCTTCCCAAACTACATAATTCCTCATCTCTTACCATTAAAGATTGACTAGCCCCTGTATCTCTTAAAATTGTGACTTCTTTACCTGCTCCTCCTGATACACATGAGTAAACTTTACCCACACAAGTAAATTCTTTAAAGACATCTGGCACCTTCTTAACAGTTACTTCTTGAACAGGCTGTACAATCATTTGCACCTCCTTCGCATCCCTTGGGCTTTCCTTTACCACTCTAACAAATCCCACTGTTTTACCACATCAGCCTTCCCAGTGCTTTTCTTCAACCACCAACAATGTGACTTTACATGGCCTAGTTTATTACAGTGAAAACATTTGAAGCTTTTCATTTCTTTTCCATCCTCCTGGATTTCTTTTTTAATCTGAAGTACAGTCTCTTTATTGTCTCCCATCAGATCACCTTTACCTTTTCCACTTGAGTATTTCTCATGTCCCCAGTTTCAATCCCTCACCGGCTGAAACTTTGATTTATGAACTAATTCATAATCATCTGCCATTTCTGCTGCTAATCTCGCAGTTTTACCCCTATGTTCTTCCACATGAGTTCTCACTACATCAGGAATTGAAGTTTTAAACTTCTCCAAAAGTATAATTTCTCTGAGAGCTTCAAACGTTTGGTCTATTTTCAAAGCCCTTATCCATCTATCAAAATTACTCTGTTTGAGCCTTTCAAACACCATGTATGTTTGACCAAATTCTTTCCTTAAATCTCTAAACCTTTGTCTGTAAGCTTCAGGCACTAGCTCATATGCACTTAAGGTGGATTTCTTCACCTCCTCATACGTTCCAGATACCTCCTCCGGTAGTGATGCAAACACTTCACTAGCTCTACCTACCAGCTTTGTTTGAATCAGTAATACCCACAAGTCCTGTGGCCATTTCATTTGTTTAGCTACCTTCTCAAATGAAATGAAAAAGACTTCCACTTCCTTCTCGTCAAACCTTGGCCATGCTTGGCACTCTCACATGACACTCTGCGCCGAGCCCCTGTAGTTCTCTGCCATGTTGCGACGGGGCCGGCGTGGAGAAGGCAACTCACGCGCATGCGCGAACTCATGCCGGCCGCATGCGTGGACCCGAGGCGCCCATGCTGACGCCCATATCGGCAGCTGAAGCAGTGTGAGGCTCTCCAGTGCCATGCTGGCCCCCTGTGCGGCGCAGGATCGCTGATCCTAGGGGCCAGATGGCGTTGTCGTAAAACGCTCCAGCATTTACGACGGCGTCAACACTTAGCCCCAGGATCAGAGAATCCCGCCCAATGTCATATTTTCTTCTCTTTTATCCACTTTTTTCCTTCTTCTACCCAGCAATCTCACATGACAAACTGCAGTTGCTTTCGCCAGCCACTTCTTCTTCTGCTCTCCCTTCCTGTTAAAAGTTGACTCTTTTTCTTTCATTTGGGGTGCTGAAGGTGTTGAGGCCCCTAGGTTACTTCATGAAGCAGAGGGCAGGTCCCAGAAAATGAAGTGTCACTGACTATAACAAACACCAGCTTAGAAACTGGTGCCTCTAATTGAGAGGGAGCATGAATGAAGGGTGATTCACATGGTGAATCACCGACCACAATTATGTTGGAGCTAGGACAATGGGATAGGATATCAAAGGTCTTCAATGGCTCAGGTTGCAAAGGAGGCGGATATACACCCACTAGGATAAAGCTAAGTGGACTGGCTAACGTTCGGGCAAACCTGTGCACAGTGGCTTCTCTAACTGTGTCAATGCTTCAGACAAAGCTTGAGGATCATTCTTTCTAACATGGAACGAGTGGTCAGCTTTATGAGTAGGGCACTGGCACCTCACTCTATCCTCGTAAACTTCCAAGTTTATTTCTCTTGGAGAGTGGCCTTTTCACCATCAGAGAGACACCTCCTGCCTCCTTCAAGATGATAGTATGCCTGCTCCTTGCCAATCACTCTTCCAGCGTCCTTGATGGTGCCAGACAGCAGCATCTGCCAGACTGTCCCAGCCCACACCGAGATGATGCAGTCTGTAGCCTCAAGATCAGAGGTATCTGTAGTCAACCACCACAGCTATAGAAACTCAGCAGCCTTCCACATTGCAAACTGAGGCATTGGGGCTCTACTCCAAAGCAGCACTAGGAAATGTAACAAGACAGCCACTAGGAATTTTCACAAGAACAATCTTTAATTATTCCTGTTTAATAATTATACATGTGTGGAATATAGGTGTTGGATGTTTTGTTTTGTTCCGGGTTGGTATTAATATTTGTAGTCAACTCAGGTCCAGAGCCATTGGGGTGGTTTTAAGCCTGCGTTGGGATCACGAGAGGGGTGCCGCGGACGGAAAATTTGCCGGGAATCGGAAAACTCGATGCTCGCCGCTGAGACAGCGTTTTCCAATTTTCCAGGCCCCTCACCCATGGCGTAAAAAAAATAGGTCACAGAAGACTGGAAACCTCACTTTAATACTTTATAATATCATTAGCGAGCCCTCCCGTGGGACTTCCTCCCTCAATGAATATTCACCGGTTGCCAGAGTGACGTCATGCCGATGTGATTTATAACAGCTGTATAAAAGCGAGAACCTGGAGATCTCACCTCGGAAGGGGTTTTCAGAGGTGGAGGCTCAGGTCGCTGTTACCATCCAGGGTGCCAGTCGCAGAGGGGGCAGTGAAGAGGCCCAGATAAGTTTAACTCAGAGCCAGGTTTCAGTATCGGCATCCTAGGGGGTGGGGTCGCTCGCAGACGCTAGCGGCCCTTCATGTCTGTCTGCCTCTCGGTTTAATGGGGTCTGAAGTCTGTTATAGAATCATAGAATCCCTACAGTGCAGAAAGAGGCCATTCAGCCCATCGAGCCTCACCAACCCTTCAAATGAGCAATCTATCCATACCCACTTCCCCCCTATTCCCTTCACCCCATAACCTAAGCTGCACATCTATGGACACTAAGGGACAATCATGGCTAATCCACCTGACCTGCACATTTTTGGACTGTGGGAGGAAGCCACACAGACACGCTAACGAACATACAAACTCCACACAGACAGTGACCCAAACCGGAATTGAAACCGGGTTCCTGGCGCTGTGAGGTAGCAATACTAACCACTGTGCCATGGTGCCGCCCAGAGAGCACTTCCAGTGTCCTGTCTGATGGGCTTGTGGCAATATAACCACTGGGGAATTGCCCTTCCAGAGTGGCAGCTGAAGTTAGGTTGGAGCAAGTAAGTCCATAGGGTCAGCACAGGGGGCAACTGTGAGGTTCTTGAGTGGGGACCCATCAGAGGCCAGGCTGCATGGGCAGAGTGGGGGGTCAGACAAAGGGGGCGCAATTCTCCCATCGGGAGACTATGTCCCGACATCGGAGTGAAAACCGGAGTGTTTCACTCCGGCATCGGAGGCCGTTCCCAGCCCCCTATTCTCCCGCCCCCAGGGGGCTAGGAGCTGCGCCGCGTCATTTACGCGCGCCGGGCCTTGCCGCCGCGTAAAAGCAGCGCCGCGTAAATGATGCGACTGGCGCCACGTAAATGACATCACCCGTGCATGCGCGGTTGCCGTCCTCCCCGTGGCCGCCCCGCAAGAAGATGGCGGATCGATCTTGCGGGGCAGTGGAGGAAAGGAGGTCCTTCTTCAGAGTGGCCGGCCCTCCGATTGGGGGCCAGACCCCTTTTGAGCCCCCCCCCCCCGCAGTGCAGGAACCCCCCTCGCCCCCCCCCCCCCACAGGCCGCCACCCCCCAGTGTTCCCGCACTGTTCCCGCCGGCAGCGACCAGGTGTGGATGGCGCCGGTGGGTACCTGTCGTGTTGGGCAGGCCGCTCGGCCCATCCGGGCCAGAGAATCACCGCTCGCCCATTACCAACGGCAAGCGGCGATTCTCCCAGCGACCAGCGGTGATTCGCGCGGCGCCGGTTTGCGGGGGTGTGGGAGAATCGCGTGCGGGCGTCGGGTCGGCATGGCGGGACTCGAGCAGCGCCCGGGCGATTCTCCCACCCGGCGTGGGGGGGGGGGGGAGAATTCCGCCCAGTGTGTTTTCCAGCTTCATAAGGCCTGGAGACCTTCACACAGGGGGAGGACGACTGATGTGAGAATGAACTCCCACACTCATAACATAAGAACTAGGAGCAGTTGTAGACCATCTGGCCCCTCGAGCCTGCTCCACCATTCAATGAGATCATGGCTAATCTTTTGTGGACTCAGCTCCACTTTCTGGCCCGAACACCATAACCCTTAATCCCTTTATTCTTCAAAAAACTATCTATCTTTATCTTAAA
Organism: Scyliorhinus torazame; assembly: GCF_047496885.1. Lineage (NCBI taxonomy): Eukaryota > Metazoa > Chordata > Chondrichthyes > Carcharhiniformes > Scyliorhinidae > Scyliorhinus > Scyliorhinus torazame. Next base: position 120,349,539 of record NC_092712.1, on the reverse strand, counting down.
AACATTTAATGAAGGAGCCTCTACTGCCTCACTGGGCAAGGAATTCCATAGATTCACAACCCTTTGGGTGAAGAGGTTCCTCCTAAACTCAGTCCTAAATCTACTTCCCCTTATTTTGAGGCTATGCCCCCTAGTTCTGCTTTCACCCGCCAATGGAAACAACCTGCCCGCATCTATCCTATCTATTCCCTTCATAATCTTATATGTTTATATAAGATCCCCCCTCATCCTTCTAAATTCCAACGAGTACAGTCCCAGTCTACTTCTAAATTCCAACGAGTACAGTCCCAGTCTACTCAACCTCTCCTCATAATCCAACCCCTTCAGCTCTGGGATTAACCGAGTGAATCTCCTCTGCACACCCTCCAGTGCCAGTACGTCCTTTCTCAAGTAAGGAGAGCAAAACTGAACACAATACTCCAGGTGTGGCCTCACTAACACCTTATACAATTGCAGCAGAACCTCCCTAGTCTTAAACTCCATCCCTCTAGCAATGAAGGACAACATTCCATTTGCCTTCTTAATCACCTGTTGCACCTGTAAACCAACTTTTTGCGACTCATGCACTAGCACACCCAGGTCTCTCAGCACAGCAGCATGTTTTAATATTTTATCATTTAAATAATAATCCCTTTTGCTGTTATTCCTACCAAAATGGATAACCTCACATTTGTCAACATTGTATTCCATCTGCCAGACCCTAGCCCATTCACTTAGCCTATCCAAATCCCTCTGCAGACTTCCAGTATCCTCTGCACTTTTTGCTTTACCACTTATCTTAGTGTCGTCTGTGAACTTGGACACATTGCCCTTGGTCCCCAACTCCAAATCATCTATGTAAATTGTGAACAGTTGTGGGCCCAACACTGATCCCTGAGGGACACCACTAGCTACTGATTGCCAACCAGAGACACACCCATTAATCCCCACTCTTTACTTTCTATTAATTAACCAATCCTCTATCCATGCTACTACTTTCCACTTAATGCCATGCATCTTTATCTTATGCAACAACCTTTTGTGTGGCACCTTGTCAAAGGCTTTCTGGAAATCCAGATATACCACATCCATTGGCTCCCCGTTATCTACCGCACTGTTAATGTCCTCAATAAATTCCACTAAATTAGTTAGGCACGACCTGCCCTTTATGAACCCATGCTGCGTCTGCCCAATGGGACAATTTCCATCCAGATGCCTCGCTATTTCTTCCTTGATGATAGATTCCAGCATCTTCCCTACTACCGAAGTTAAGCTCACTGGCCTATAATTACCCGCTTTCTGCCTACCTCCTTTTTTAAACAGTGGTGTCACGTTTGCTAATTTCCAATCCGCCGGGACCACCCCAGAGTCTAGTGAATTTTGGTAAATTATCACTAGTGCATTTGCAATTTCCCTAGCCATCACTTTTAGCACTCTGGGATGCATTCCATCAGGTCCAGGAGACTTGTTTACCTTTAGCCCCATTAGCTTGCCCATCACTACCTCCTTGGTGATAACAATCCTCTCAAGGTCCTCACCTGTCATAGCCTCATTTCCATCAGTCACTGGCATGCTATTTGTGTCTTCCACTGTGAAGACCGACCCAAAAGACCTGTTCAGTTCCTCAGCCATTTCCTCATCTCCCATTATTAAATCTCCCTTCTCATCCTCTAAAGGACCAAGGCAGCACTGTGAAGCCAGAGGGCAAGAGCTGTATGGAAATTCAAGGCCACTTGTTATGGAGGCCAGGCTGTCAGGGATTCATGTCTAGGTGATAGGGTGATTTAGTAGTTTGGATCAGAAATTGGCTAGCTGGAAGAAGACAAAGGGTGGTGGTTGATGGGAAATGTTCAGACTGGAGTCCAGTTACTAGTGGTGTACCACAAGGATCTGTTTTGGGGCCACTGCTGTTTGTCATTTTTATAAATGACCTGGAGGAGGGCATAGAAGGCTGGGTGAGTAAATTTGCAGATGACACTAAAGTCGGTGGCGTTGTGGACAGTGCGGAAGGATGTTCCAAGTTACAGAGGGACATAGATAAGCTGCAGCGCTGGGCTGAGAGGTGGCAATGGAGTTTTATGCAGAAAAGTGTGAGGTGATTTATTTTGAAAGGAATAACAGGAAGACTGAGTACTGGGCTAATGGTAAGATTCTTGGTAGTGTGGATGAGCAGAGAGAGCTCGGTGTCCATGTACATAGATCCCTGAAAGTTGCCACCCAGGTTGAGAGGGTTGTTAAGAAGGCGTACGGTGTGTTAGCTTTTATTGGTAGAGGGATTGAGTTTAGGTGCCATGAGGTCATGTTGCAGCTATACAACACTCTGGTGCGGCCGCATTTGGAGTATTGTGTGCAATTCTGGTCGCCGCATTATGGGAAGGATGTGGAAGCATTGGAAAGGATGCAGAGGAGATTTACCAGAATGTTGCATGGTATGGAGGGAAGATCTTATGAGGAAAGGCTGAGGGACTTGAGGCTGTTTTCGTTAGAGAGAAGAAGGTTAAGAGGTGACTTAATTGAGGCATACAAGATGATCAGAGGATTGGATAGGGTGGACAGTGAGAGCCTTTTTCCTCGGATGGTGATGTCTAGCATGAAGGGACATACCTTTAAATTGAGGGGAGATAGATATAAGACAGATGTCAGAGGTAGGTTCCTTACTCAGAGAGTAGTAAGGGCGTGGAATGCCCTGCCTGCAACAGTAGTGGACTCGCCAACACTAAGGACATTCAAATGGTCATTGGATAGACATATGGACAATAAGGGAATAGTGTAGATGGGCTTTAGAGTGGTTTCACAGGTCAGCGCAACATTGAGGGCCGAAGGGCCTGTACCGCGCTGTAATGTTCTATTCCATTCTAGGTGCTTGGCTGTTCGCTGGGGGAACGAAGGTGCTCTCTAAGGATGAACTTGAGATGCTAATTTCAGTCTTCACATGTATCAGGTGTGCCTTGCCTTCACATGCATCAGGGGAAGCCACATGCCTAATCAGCTCCCTAATCGTTTCTTGATGAGTCAATTGTGCAAATATAGTCAGCAGAGCAATGCATGAGTGTGCCACTGATTGCACCCAATTTTTAACCCTTTGGAAGTCTTGGAAACCTCAACCCCAAGCATTAAACACCCAGGCTCATTCTCAATGGTGAGATTCTCTGGTCTCCCCATGGTGTGTTTCTCAGCAGCAGAAGGCGGCCTGCTATTGGCCGGCAGGAGGATTTCCAATTGAATCTACACTGCCAGTGGGTTAGGAAGAAACCACTGGCATGAACCGCTGGAAGATCTCATCCCACATCTACATAACAGAGAGGTGCCACAGATAATAATAATCTTTATTATTGTCACAAGTAGGCTTACATTGACACTGCAATGAAGTTACTGTGAAAATCCCCTAGTTGCCACACTCCGGCGCCTGTTCGGATGCACTGAGGGAGAATTCAGAATGTCCAATTTACCTAAAATCACATCTTTGGGGACTTGTGGGAGGAAACCCACAGGAACAACCAGCACCCGGAGGAAACCCACGCAGACACGGGGAGAACGTGCAGATTCCACACAGACAGTGACCCAAGCCAGGAATCGAACCTGGGACCCTTCGCTGTGAAGCAACAGCGCTAGCCACTGTGCTACCGTGGCACCCATAAGAAGAGGTGTTCAACGTGTTGCAAGGCACTATGGTGAAATCGCTCATCAGTCACCCATTTCAAGGGATGACAGTTGGTTGCATCCTATACCACTGTGAGGTTAGAATGCAGATCCATTGAATGCATTCAACTGCCCTCACTCCTCACCCTTGGGAAAGTTACACAGTCTGCTGAGAATCTCAAGAGTCGAATGGTTCATTCAGCTGAAGTTGAGAGGTCAACTGCGAGGAGGTGGCTATTATGAGAAAAGGGAGGGAATGAGGCTCATTGGAAAGGCACTCACATAAGAGGATGCCCATGGATGCATGTCCCAAACCCTGTAAGTGCTGTGACATTGACAGAACTCCTCATTGCTTACTTTGTTGTCTCTTCCTTTCAGTTTTTAATTCTGGTGAACCATGGAGCCAGTTGAGTTCGCAATTCTTTTGATTGTGATCAATCTGCAACAGCGACATCGACATGCTGCATGTGGCCCGGAACAGCGCCCTACAGAGGAGGGGTTGGCCTCTGGGTCACTGTCCGTGTGGAGTTTGCACATTCTCCCCCTGTTTGCATGGGTTTCACCCCCACAACCTAAAGACGTGCAGGGTAGGTGGATTGGCCACGCTAAATTGCCCCTTAATCGGAAAAAAATGAATTGGGTACTCAAAATTTATTTTTTAAAAGAAAAAAATAAATAAAACCTCCTAGCACCAGTGTCAGAGGTCCAGTGCCGGCAAAGACTGCGTCCATCCCAGGGGATGGTGGACCACCTGTGCAAGGTGATTCAAGAGTTGCCACCACATGGAGTGGGAGGTCACCCATTACTGCCGTTTTCAATTTCTATGCCAGTGGCTCATTTCATGGCTGAAAGTATGGTTTGTGCAGCATACTGCAGTCAGCAGCACACAAGTGCAGAAAGGAGGTCACATATTTGTGAGGGCCCACATGTATATCTACTTGAACCAGGACCAGGTGCGCCAGGATGCCAGGGCCATGGGCTTTGCCTGCAATGCTGGCATGTCCCAGGTACAGGGGGTCATCAAATGCAGCCATAAGATCATAAGAAATAGGAACAGGAGTGGGCCATTCTACTCCTCCATCCAATAGGATCATGGCTGATCGGACATTCCTCACATCCATTTTCCTGCCCTTTCCCTATAACCCTTAATGGTCAAGAATCTACCTATCTCAGCCTTAAGTATACTCAAGGACTCAGTCCCCACAGCTCTCTGTGACAAGGAGTTTCAAAGACTCACAATCCACTAAGAGAATGCATTTCTCCTCATCTCAGTCTTAAATTGACATCCCTTTATTCTGAGACTATGTCCTCTGGCCCTAGACTCTCCATGAGGGTGAACATCTTCTCAGCATTTACCTGTCAAGCCCCTTAAGAATCTTATATGTTTCAATGAGATCACCCCTCATTTTTCTGAATTGCAATGAGTAACGCCCCAACATGTTTAACCTTTGCTCATAAGACAATCCCTCCATACTAGGGATCATCCGAGTGAACCTTCACTGAACCGCCTCTAATGAAATAATGGCCACGATTCAGCCACCGCATTGCACCCAGCGCAGAGCTGGGCGCAATTGGTGAATCCAACGAGAGCCCCAAATTAGGCTCCGCACCGGGCGCCCATGCTAGTAGCGGCACATCTTTAACGTGTGTGTGGTGATACACCACTGTACTTCCCTAGCATTGTACATAGTTATATAATAGTTGTGTGTAACGTGGCCCTGTAATCCTGTGTATGGTACTGTGTATTGTACTGTAGCTCTGTAGAGGTTCGGTCACCTGTATGTAACCTGACCTGGCCACGGAGAGCTCCGCCTTGGCCACTCCCCCGGGAGTTAAGTATAAGACCCAGCTTCTGAGACCGGACCCATTTTGTCTGGGGTCATCTGTGTCGGGTAAGCTTCCTATGTAGTGTATTAAAGCCTTGGTTAAAGTCTCACATGTCTTTGTGGTTCTTGACGCTTAGTGCATCAGTGTGTCGATGTGGGAGGGGGGGAAAAACATAGCACTGCCATTCTCACATTCCACAGGGATGAAGCACCGATCATGTGTGAGGGTTTGTGGAGCATGACACCATGACATGACAGGGGGCAGGGTCTGCTGGTGAACAAAGTGATGTTTAATACAAGAGCTATATTACTGTGGTGACCTATTTCTACGAGTGCCTAGGTTTGCCCGTGTCCACTAGACAGCCTGCTGACTTCCACCCACTGTTGCCTGAAATTACCTTGGTGGTCGTCCCCTGGGGGTCTGGACCTTGCGGATCCGGGCCTAGTTTCGGGTTACATGCAGTGCTGCCCTCCTCTGTGCGTGGGGCTGGATGGTGTGTCGCTCACAGGGTGGGGGGTGAATGATAGGCTGGACACCCCCAGGATCTCCCGGCTGAAATACCCTGGGCTGCGCTCCTGTCAATCTTCTTCCCATTGGCAGCCTAGGGGGCCCTGGGCTCCTCCATGTAACAGATGAGCAGGTGGAGTAAGATGCAGAAGACCCACTATCGCCTGGCGCTGACACTTATGGGTTCCCACTAGTGCCCGCACCATGCAGTTGAAGCTCTACATCATTGTGCTCATGCCCTCAGCCATGGAGGTCATGAGCTAAACTAGAGAGTGAATATCCCCCACTTCCTGTCTCCACTACAGACTCCACCATCGCAGTGTTGGTGTGTTGGAGAGATTGCACCATCTCCTCGGACAGAAGGTGATGGGTCTCCTCCAGTCGGTTTGCAATCCCAGGATGGATGTCATCCCTTCCTGATGCTCATGACTCAATCTTTCTCGCTCCAGCAGCTGGGATGACCAGGCCCAGGAGCACGTCAGGGGTTCAGCAGAGCCCTGGGGTCCGGCAATCCTCTGAGTGCCGGGTCCCTGGGATGTTCCTTCCACCACCTGTTGTGGATCTTCAGTTTTGAGGTGCTCACAGTGAGTGACCCAGCAGCCCGACTACTAGTTAATCCCACTGAGGTGTGAGTATCTGTGCTGGTGGAGGGTGCAGGTGACAGTTGTGATGCCTCCTCATTGCTTGTCCCCGAGATGTGTCCCTCGGAGCTGCTCTGGCCTAAGGGCTCCAAAGGGCATGAGCATGGTCTGGCCTGGTTGACAGATTAACATGCAAGGGGTCCGAGATGGCATTAGTGCATCACAGGGGCAGACTGATGGGAGAAAGTTATCTCACTTGAGGCTTGCGTCATGGCTGGATGTATTGAGGGTTCTCAGTTTTGTCTCTTGCTCCCATCTCGCCCTCTGCACAGGTGCAGTCCTGTTCCTCACCTGCCAGCTCAAGGACTCTCTCCTCCTAGGGCATGACTTCTCAGCTTGGGCATGACTCCAGCAGGTTGTGCTTGCTCATGCTGGTTGTGCTCGCATTTATCCTGCAATGAGACAGATGGGGAGAGTGTAGGCGGGTGTATTGCCAGGTCAGACAGATGGTCATTGTGGTAGTATGCATTAGGGGTCATGTGGGACTGTGAAGCCATGATGTCATTGGCTGACAGATCCCGGGTCCTGGTTGGACGTTGACCTCTAGCTCCGCCCTGAAGGCGGAGTATAAGTACCTGGAGTCCTCCCCCGCAGGCAGTCTACTACTGAACTGCGGGGGAACAGTCACGCTTAATAAAGCCTCATCGACTTCACTCTATTCGTCTCTCGGAGTCTTTGTGCGCTACAATTTATTAAGCATGACTAAAGGACTATGGAGCTCAGGATCATCCCGGAATGCCTGAGGATCAGCCCCCACGCAGTGAACGCGGCAGCAGCTTTCAAGCACTGGCAGACTTGTTTTGAGGCCTACCTCAGAACGGCCACCGGCCGGGTCACAGAAGACCAAAAACTACAGGTCCTGCACTCGAGGTTAAGCACAGAGATTTTCTCTCTCATCGAAGACGCAGAGGATTTCCAGACGGCGTTTGCAGCACTAAAAAGTCTCTATGTCCGCCCAGTAAACCAGATCTACGCTCGCTATCAACTCGCAACGAGACGGCAACGTCCCGGAGAATCGATAGATGAATTCTACGCCGCTCTACTAATTTTGGGACATGCCTGCAGCTGCCCGTCGGTGAACGCAAATGAATACACGGACATGTTGATGCGCGATGCTTTTGTGGCAGGTATGAACTCCTCCCAAATCCGCCAAAGACTTCTAGAAAAAGAGTCGCTAGGACTCTCAGAGGCACGGGCCCTAGCAGCCTCCCTAGACGTGGCCGCGCGAAATGTCCGCGCCTACGGCCCCGACCACGCGGCAGCCCATTGGGCTCCGTACGTACCCGTCGCGACAAACCCACCCCCCCCCCCAGACACCCCACAGGCTTGCGCGGTCCAAACGCCAAGTCGCACCGGGGGCGCCCGCTGCTATTTCTGCGGCCAGGCGAAACACCCCCGGCAGCGCTGCCCGGCCCGCGCAGCGATCTGTAAGAGCTGCGGGGAAAAGGGCCATTTCGCGGCTGTGTGCCGGTCCCGCGAGGTCGCCGCTGTCCCGGGAGAACAGGGAGCCCTGTACGCCGTTTACGCTCCCCAACCCCCCCAGTGCCCCATGTACGACCCACAGGCGCAGCCACTCTGGGTCCCGACCACCGCTGTCCCGGGAGAACAGGGAGCCCTGTACGCCGCTTACGCTCCCCAACCCACCCCCCCCGCGCCCCATGTATGACCCGTCGGCGCTACCACTTTGGGTCCCGACCACCGCTCTCCCCGGAGAAGAGGGAGTTCTGCGCGTCTCTAACGCCCCCCAAACCGCCCCCCCCCCCCCGCGCCCCACGTATGACCCGCCGGCGCTACCAATTTGGGTCCCGACCACCACTGTCCCCAGAGAAGAGGGAGCCCCGCGCGTTCCTAACGCTCCCCAAACCCCCCAGCACCCCATGTGCGACCCGCAGACGCCGCCATTTTGGGTCCCGGCCACCATGTGGGGAGGAAGGGTGCCGCCATCTTGGACCATCCCAGACCTGTACGACGCATGGGGGCGGCCATTTTGTCCACCCCCGCCGCCATCTTGTGACCCCCCCAGCCATGTGCGATGCATGGGGGCAGCCATCTTGTTCACCCCCGACGCCATCTTGGACGGCAACAACGGACCCCAGTGTCGACGGCTCCACGGGGTTCGAAGAAGACGGGCAACTACTACAACCACGTCTCGCTTCAATGACGCTGGACCAAGCTCGGCCCCGGACACTCCAGACGACGACGACAACGGTGCTGATAAACGGGCACGAGACACCATGCCTAGTCGACTCCGGGAGCACGGAGAGCTTTATCCACCCCGACACGGTAAGACGCTGTTCTTTGACCACCCATCCCAGCGCACAAAAGATTTCCCTTGCTGCAGGATCCCACTCCGTACAGATCAAAGGCTTCTGCATAGTTACCCTAACGGTGCAAGGGAGGGAGTTCAAAAACTACAGGCTCTACGTCCTTCCCCAACTCTGCGCCCCCACATTACTGGGATTAGACTTCCAGTGCAATCTACAGAGCCTAACCTTCAAATTCGGCGGCCCAATACCCCCACTCACTATCTGCGGCCTCGCGTCCCTCAAGGTGCAACCCCCGTCCTTGTTTGCAAACCTCACCCCGGATTGCAAACCCGTCGCCACTAGGAGCAGACGGTACAGCGCCCAGGACCGGACCTTCATTCGGTCCGAAGTCCAGCGGCTACTAAAGGAAGGCATAATCCAGGCCAGCAATAGTCCCTGGAGAGCACAGGTGGTAGTAGTAAAGACAGGGAAGAAGCAAAGGATGGTCATAGACTATAGCCAGACCATCAACAGGTACACACAACTAGACGCGTACCCTCTCCCCCGCATATCCGACATGGTCAATCGGATTGCCCAATATAAGGTCTTCTCCACCGTGGACCTCAAGTCCGCCTACCATCAGCTCCCCATCCGCCCAAGTGACCGCAAGTACACAGCCTTTGAGGCAGACGGGCGATTATACCATTTCCTAAGGGTCCCATTTGGCGTCACAAACGGGGTCTCGGTCTTCCAACGAGAGATGGACCGAATGGTTGATCAACACGGGTTGCGGGCCACGTTCCCGTATCTCGACAATGTAACCATCTGCGGCCACGATCAGCAGGACCACGACGCCAACCTCCAAAAATTCCTCCAGACCGCTAAAGCCTTGAACCTCACGTACAACGAGGACAAGTGCGTTTTTAGCACCAACCGGCTAGCCATCCTGGGCTACGTAGTGCGCAATGGGATAATAGGCCCCGACCCCGAACGTATGCGCGCCCTCATGGAATTTCCCCTCCCGCACTGCTCAAAAGCCCTAAAACGCTGCCTGGGGTTCTTTTCATGCTACGCCCAGTGGATCCCCCAGTACACAGACAAGGCCCGCCCCCTGATACAGACCACGACCTTCCCTCTGTCGACAGAGGCTTGCCAGGCCTTCAGCCGCATCAAAGCGGATATCGCAAAGGCCACGATGCGCGCCATCGACGAGTCCCTCCCCTTCCAGGTCGAGAGCGACGCCTCCGACGTAGCTCTAGCGGCCACCCTTAACCAAGCGGGCAGACCCGTGGCCTTTTTCTCCCGAACCCTCCACGCTTCAGAAATCCGCCATTCCTCAGTGGAAAAGGAAGCCCAAGCCATAGTGGAAGCTGTGCGACATTGGAGGCATTACCTGGCCGGCAGGAGATTCACTCTCCTCACGGACCAACGGTCGGTAGCCTTCATGTTCGATAATGCACAGCGGGGCAAAATCAAAAACGACAAGATCTTAAGGTGGAGGATCGAGCTCTCCACCTTCAACTACGAGATCTTGTATCGTCCCAGAAAGCTGAACGAGCCGTCCGATGCCCTATCCCGCGGCACATGTGCCAACGCACAAATTAACCGCCTCCAAACCCTCCACGAGGACCTCTGCCACCCGGGGGTCACTCGGTTTTACCACTTTATCAAGTCCCGCAACCTCCCATACTCTTTCGAGGAGGTCCGTACAGTCACAAGGAATTGCCACATCTGCGCAGAGTGCAAACCGCATTTTTTCAGGCCGGATGGTGCGCACCTGATTAAGGCTTCCCGCCCCTTTGAACGCCTTAGTCTGGATTTCAAAGGACCCCTCCCCTCCACCGACCGCAACATATACTTCCTTAATGTGGTGGACGAGTACTCCCGCTTCCCATTCGCCATCCCCTGTTCTGACATGACCGCGGCCACAGTCATTAAAGCCCTGAACACCATATTCACACAGTTCGGTTGCCCCGCATACGTCCACAGCGACAGGGGGTCCTCCTTCATGAGTGACGAGCTGCGCCAGTTCCTGCTCAGCAACGGTATAGCCTCGAGCAGGACGACCAGCTACAACCCCCGGGGGAACGGGCAAGTAGAGAGGGAGAACGGCACGGTCTGGAAGACCGTCCTACTGGCCCTACGGTCCAGGGACCTCCCAGTTTCACGGTGGCAGGAGGTCCTCCCGGACGCCCTCCACTCCATCCGGTCGCTACTGTGTACTAGCACTAACCAAACGCCTCATGAGCGCCTCCTTGTCTTCCCCAGGAAGTCCTCCTCTGGAACGTCGCTGCCGACCTGGCTGGCGGCCCCAGGACCCATCTTGCTCCGAAAGCATGTGCGGGCGCACAAGTCGGACCCGTTGGTCGAAAGGGTTCACCTCCTCCACGCAAACCCGCAGTACGCTTACATGGAGTACCCCGACGGCCGACAGGACACGGTCTCCCTGCGAGATCTGGCGCCCGCCGGCAACACACACACCCCCCCGACACCAATCACCCAACCCCCCCCCCCTTCCTGTCACTGCCGCACCCCGCGACCGCCCCCTTCCCAGGAGGATCAGTCCTCCTCCCAGGCCCGACCAGGAATGAAGCCCAAGCTGAAACCGTAAGGCTCCCGGAGACGACAACACCGGAACAAGCACCACCACCACCACCGGGGCCGAGGCGATCGACACGGACGACCAGACCGCCCGACCGACTCGTGGCGTCGATCTAACAGTACAATATGTGGACTTTTAACGAGAACATTTTGTCTTTTCCTGACGATTACTGTAAATAGTTTGAAACAAAAAAACCTTGTACATATTGTAATCACATCCAAAAGTTTTCCTCCCAGGACCAGCCTTGTAAACCCTTACCACCATGCGAAGCATCACCCCGCCGGGTTCATTTTTAACAAGGGGTGAATGTGGTAGTATGCATTAGGGGTCATGTGGGACTGTGAAGCCATGATGTCATTGGCTGACAGATCCCGGGTCCTGGTTGGACGTTGACCTCTAGCTCCGCCCTGAAGGCGGAGTATAAGTACCTGGAGTCCTCCCCCGCAGGCAGTCTACTACTGAACTGCGGGGGAACAGTCACGCTTAATAAAGCCTCATCAACGTCACTCTATTCGTCTCTCGGAGTCTTTGTGCGCTACAGTCATGAAGGCTGGTAGCTGTGGGGTGTTATTGGGAGCGGGTATGTGAGGAGCAGGTTATCTGCTTGGGGGACGATGGGGAGTGGAAGAAGAAGGGGGGCCGGCATGACAAATCTTGGGACCCCGTGAGGTGGCTGGGAAAGAAATCACCTCGGAGATGTGATGGGTGTGTTAAAGGTGCAATGGGAGACATGGGGATGCACATCCTGGCTGCACGAAGAACGTCAATTATCTTCTTTCGGCATTGTCACGGCCACCGCCTCCCAGGCAGGGTTGTTGACCGTGACTGCTGCACACCTGCCCGATCATGGGTAGAGGATGTCACACCTCTGCTCCACACCATTCAGGAGTTCGATGAGGGCTCCCTCCATGAATTGTGTCTTCTTGGCAGCCACTGTCCCTTGGAACTTGGAACACATGCTGGGGAGGCGTTTAAAAGGAGAACACCATTGATTGCAGAAATTGTTTTCCCCGAGCGTGTTGGATTTGGATTTGTTTATTGTCACGTGTACTGAGGTACAGTGGAAAGTATTTTTCTGCGAGCAGCTCAACAGATCATTAAGTACATGGGAAGATAAGGGAATAAAAGAAAATACATAATAGGGCAACACAAGGTACATAATGTAACTACATAACACCGGCATCGGGTGAAGCACCAGGGGTATAGTGTTAATGAGGTCAGTCCATAAGAGTGTCGTTTAGGAGTCTGGTAGCAGCGGGGAAGAAGCTGTTTTTGAGTCTGTTCGTGCGTGTTCTCAGATTTTTGTATCTCCTGCCCGATGGAAGAAGTTGGAAGAGTGAGTAGGCCGGGTGGGAGGGGTCTTTGATTATGCTGCCTGCTTTCCCCAGGCAGCGGGAGGTGTAGATGGAGTCAATGGATGGGAGGCAGGTTTTTGTGATGGACTGGGCGGTGTTCACGACTCTCTGAAGTTTCTTGCGGTCCTGGGCCGAGCAGTTTCCATACCAGGCTGTGATGCAGCCCGATAGGATGCTTTCTGTGGTGCATCTGTAAAAGTTGGTAAGAGGTCATGTGGGCATACCGAATTTCCTTAATTTCCTGAGGAAGTATATGCGCTGTTGTGCTTTCTTGGTGGTAATGTCGACATGGGTGGACCAAGACAGATTTTTGGAGATGTGTACCCTAGGTATTTGAAACTACTAACCATTTCCACCTCGGCCCCATTGATGCTGACAGGGATGTGTACAGTACTTTGCTTCCTGAAGTCAATGACCAGCTCTTTAGTTTTGCTGGCATTGAGGGATAGATTGCTGTCGCTGCACCACTCCACTAGGTTCTCTATCTCCCTCCTGTATTCTGACTCGTCATTATTCGAGATCCGAACCACTATGGTCGTGACGTCAGCAAACGTTGTCAATAAAAATCGTCAACAAAATAGTCAGAGGCAAGCTGCCACGAGTGCGTCATTAACCAAATGGGGAAAAAACTTCTTTTAAAGATTTTGGATATTTTAGGGCAGCACAGTGGTGCAGTGGGTTAGCACTGCTGCCTCATGGCGCTGAGGTCCCAGGTTAGATCCCAGCTCAGGGTCACTGTCCGTATGGAGTTTGCACATTCTCCCATGCCTGCGTGGGTTTCGCCCCCACAACCCAAAAGATGTGCAGGGTAGGTGGATTGGCCACGCTAATTTGCCCCTTAATTGGGAAAAAAAAAATGAATTGGGTACTCTAAATTTATAAAATGTAGATGTTGAATATTCAGTGAGGTTTCTTGGTTTTCTCACCAGAACCGACACTTTGAAAAAATACGGCAAGCTTATTAGTTTGGATTGCAGTGTTAAAATTGGATACTGTTAGTGAAGATGGTGGTGAAAAAGATGACAGAACTGTCAGTGTATGGTGATGGGAGGGAGGTTTCACATGAAGTGCTGCTTGAGAATCTACTATCAGGCAACTAGGGGTACTGGTGGTTCGTGCCAGGACTGCTCTATCTCCTCTTTGTTGCTGCATGATTTTACCATTCTGAGGAATTAAAGACTGGATTCTCCATCGGTGGGATCCTCCACTTCGCCGGCAGCGCACTCACATTTGCAGATTTCCCCACAGCGTGGGGATGAATTGAAAACCCCATTGACCAGCTGCCAGGTCGGAGGATCCCGCTACCGGCGGGTGCGCGCTGTGCCAGAAAACAGATGTGGCGGGAAGGAGAACCACGCCCCAGCTCTTCACACCAATTGGGCATCAGGAAATGGAAGATGAAGAGGAGAAAGAGAACATAGAACATAGAACATACAGTGCACAAGGAGGCCATTAGGTCCATCGAGTCTGCATCGACCCATTTAAGCCCTCACTTCCGCCCTATCCCCATCACCCAATAACCCCTCCTAACCTTTTTGGACACTAAGGGCAATTTAGCATGGCCAATCCACCTAACCTGCATGTCTTTGGAAAGCAGCATGAAAAGGAGAAAGAGCAGGACCAATATCGACCACCAATGCTCCTATCTTTCTGAGCTCTTTGATCGCATGTAAACATCTAATTTGACACTACTTTTCTTGGAAAAAACATTGGAAACTTTAGTGTTTTCGCCTCTACTATCTCCGTCTTAGCAGCTTTCAGTATTCTGGGATGCGTTCCATTCAGATCTAATAATTCTTCAACATTTAGCTCCAATTTTGTTATGCCAGGGGGTGGGATTCTCTCAGCCCAGGCCGGTCCGGAGAATCACCGGGACAGGCGTGAGTCGCGTGACGCTGCCCCGACGCCGGTCTGCCAATTCTCCGCGGAGCGGAGAACCGCCGCCATTGGCGCCGGCGCGGTCGGCGTGGCGCCGGTCGAGCGGCCCCCCGCCGATTCTCCACCCGGGATGGGCCGAGCGGCCACGCAAAAAATCCGAGTCCCGCCGGCGCCGTTCACATCTGGTCTTACCTGCCAGGACCTCGGCATGCATGCATCCGGGGCCAGCCTGGTGGGGGGGGTAGGGAGGTCCGACCCGTGGGGGGATCTCTGCTATGGCGGCCCGCAGTCGGGGCCTACCGATTGGCGGGCTGGCCTCTCGGGCTGGGGGCCTCTTTTGTTCCGCACCGGCCCCGAAGCAACATGGCCTAGGGCTATAGGGGCCGGCACAAAGAAGGGAGCCACTGTGCATGCGCGCATTGGCGCCGGTCCCACTGCACATGCGCAGACCTGCAGCGTCCATCTGATGCCGGGATCGGCAGCTGCAGCGGCGTGGGTCGCTCCAGTGCCATGCTGGCCCCCTGTAGGGGTCAGAATCGCTGCTCCTGAGGCCATGTTGACGCCGTCGAGAAACGCAACGGCGTTTACGATGGCATCAACACTTAGCCTCCGGATTGGAGAATCCCGCCCTGGATCTTTTTGAATATTTATCTTCAATAACATCCCTATTATATCCTTCTCAGATTGTCAACTAATGCTGCTTTCTAATTTCCTGTGAACTCTGAGCTTTTTGCGCACATGGGGTGGGATTCTCCGATTGCGATGCAGAGATCACCATGTTTGGCGTTCGGCCGGAGAATCCCCATTTACGCTGGAACCGCACGCCGTATGGACGGCCTCAGGATGTCAGCTGAGGCCCTCCCCCGATGCTCTGCCCCCGATGGGCTGAGTCCCTGACGGCGTGGGACACGTGTGCTCACACCGTTCGGGGATCTCACGTGGCAGCTGCGGACTGAGTTCAGTGCCGCCACAGTCATGGGGGAGTGGTTCCACTGGCAGGGGGGATTTGGGGGCGGGGGGGGGGGGGCTGTGGGCACTGGTGGGGGGTGATCCGGGGATGGTGAGGCTGGCTACAGGGGGGCAGTTTTTGGCAGGCCGGGTTCGTGCCACCTGACGCCCCAAGCGCATGCGCAGCCATGGACCCGGCCATTCTGCGGCCCTATCCGCTTCGCGGCTGCTAGGCCCTACCGGTCGGAGAATCGGTGCGGCGATGGCGTCAACTTTCTGATCGTAAGACCAGACAGATCCTGCAGACATAGCCGCAGGATCAGAGAATCCAGCCCCAATGGGCAGGATTCTCCAATCCCCAATGCCTAAATCGCTTTCGGCGACGGGGCAGAGAATCCCCGATGACGACGAAATCGGGGCGCCGCCGCTTTCGTGATGCTCCGCACTCTGAAAAGCGGCGTACTCTAGGAGTACGGCGCATGCCGTATCCACGGTCTCAGGCCATTGCCTGAGGCCCAGCCTGCGATGCTCCGTGCCCGACCGGCCGAGTTCCTGACTGTGTGGGAAGTGCTTGGTCTCTTCCGTCAGGAACTTAGCGTGGCGGCTGCGGACTCAGTCCAGCGCTGCCACAGTCAGGGGAGGGCCAATCCGCGGGAAGGAGGGGCATTATTTGGGGCTGGGGGCACTGCAGGGGACGGTCCGGGGCACGCGAGCTGGTCGAAGGGTGGGGGGCGGACTATTTTTGCAGACCGGGTCGTGGGCTGCGTCCGCCATGAAGCACGGCGTGGCTGCTGCAGTCTGCCGCCATTCACATCCGCGGCCACGGACCCATCAATGCTGGCAGCTCCATGTTGCCTGATTGCTAGACCCCCCCGGAGCAGGGAATCGATGGCCATTTTGCGCCAGTGTTCAAAATACCACCGTTTTCACACCGGCAAGGGGACTTTGTCTCCCAATTGGAGAATCCCGCCCAATAAAGCTATGGGCGGGATTCTCCATCGGCTGACGTCGGAATCGGGAAATGCAATTGGGCAGAGAATTGTTTTTGATGCCAAAATCGTAGCTGCCAACGGTTTCACGCCACATCTCAATTCTCCAGTGCCTCGACAGCAGTGTCAATGTTTTCTACTCTGTATTGTCATGTGAGAGTACCTTTAAGAAATGGATGTGTAAGCAATGTACCTTTAAGAAAACAGTGATGTCAGAGAGTGGGTGGAGCTGAGCTCAGTTCAGGCATTTTGAAGTTTCAGTTTGAAAAAGAGCTTGGGTGTGTGAATGTATTTTGCAGTGAGCTGGATCTGCTGTGATCTCTGCCATGAAATACTATCTCTGGATCATTTGGGTGATTTAAACACATAATAGTAAAGCCTTTAACTTGATGTGTTTCTGTTTAAAGGTGTTAAGTCTTGGAGGTTGAAAGGAATAACTGAAGGATTATTTAGTGTTGCAATATTGTCGGGGTTATCTTTGAAGTAAGGGCTGTTAAGAGATCCAATGTTTATTGAAAAGGTTAAGTTGAGAATAAACATTGTTTTGTGTTTAAAAACCCACATGTCCATAATTGTAATATCACACCTGGAGAACAAGCCATGTGCTCGGAAAAGCAGCAAATAGCATTAAAGGGGGAGGTTGGTTGAACTCCATGATACATTTTGGGGTTCTGAAAATGCCTCGCCCATAACAGTATGTACAGTAAACACCCTTGGCATATCATTAGCGGGCCTGACTCCACCGGGGCACATTACCGACAGTGAGGTTCACTTGTTCTTTTCAAAATGGGGAATCCGGCGCCATGGCTGCTGAAGGAGAGAGAGGGGGTACGAAAGTATCCAACATCGCCATAGTTTGCTGACAGTTGTGCCGCTGGCCGGGCGGCTCCTGCCAGAGTCAGGGGGAGCAACAGAGAGTGGCCAGGTGGTGGACTGTGGGATCGGGTTGGACGGATACAGAACACCATTGCTGCGGCCTGCAAGACAGCCATGCAGCTGTGCACGCCGCTGACAGCCCACTGTGAACTTAAGACCACAGGTTGAATGGGTGTCTCCCCAGGCCAGCCCCCTAGGTGCTCTCTGGCCCAAGCTGACCCATCAGCTGTATGGGTGCACTCCAGAACAACCAGTGACATCTTGTTGGCTGAGATGGTGTGTGTGGGGAGTGAAGTGTGTATATGTGGCTGCAGATTGTCAGCCTCCTGAATGTCAATTGTGAATCCGGTGAATCCCGCACCGTTTCTCAGTGGAATTGATTGTGTTCCACGCGGCGCTGGTGCTAGCCCTTCAACAGTTGTTGAATCGGTCCAGGTGTGGTACCAGTTTTGCTGTCGCGGATGTCCGCAAATCCTGTCCCGGCGTCAATACTTAGGGCTGGATTCTCTGATCGCCAAAATCGCGTTTGGTGATCGGCCGGAGAATCAATTTTTATGCCGGAATCGGGGGCGGCGTCATTTTTCCGATGCTCCACCCCTCAAAAACGGCATACTCAAGGAGTGCGGTGCACGCCGCCGGAGCGGCCTCAGGACGTCATCGGAGGCCCTCCCCCAATGCTCCGCCCCCGATTCCGCCATCATACTTCATAGAACTACTTTGAACTATTTTAAGTTCAACAAATTAAACTAAATCAAACAAACTGAGGGGCAAATTAAAAGGTACACTGCTTAAAACAAAAACAAAGAACAAATGAAATTTAAAAACATCAAATCAAAAGGTGATTAAAAGGGTCATCAAAGCACCTCAGTTCCTGCGGTGCCCACTGGGCATGGAAGGCCTCAATGGCGAGCATGCACACCACATGCTCCCTCTCCAGGGACACACGGCCATGAATGAAGCTGCGGACGAGGAGCAGACAGTTATATTGGAAAAACCTCATCGGTCGCCCACTGCTTGGAACTGTTGATGGTAAGTTTTGCCAGGCCCATGAGCAGGTTCATGAGGAAGTCTTCCTCCTTCCTCGCCCCTCTCTGCACCGGGTGCCTGTAGATTAGGAGTGTGGGGCTGAAGTGCAAACAAAACTGTAATGGAAAGTTTATCCAAAATCTGAAAAGGGGGTGAAGCCTAAAACATTTAACATAGACATGGTACATGGACTCCACAAAGCCACAAAATAGGCTGGCATCTTGGGAGTCCGTGAACCGTTGCATTCGACAGTTGTATGAGACTGCTCTCTGCAGCACCCTCCATCCCAGGTCCCTAAGATTAAGGGGGAGAACACCTCCATAGAGGGACCTCCAGTGGGGTCCTCCGCCGCTGGACAGCCACAAGGCATGCCATGGGATGCCTGGGTGACAGGTGAGGGCAAATAAGAGAAGGGAGTGCAGCAGCTGCCTATGCCTGAAATCCCTCTGTGCAGTGCGAAAGGACACTAGAACCACCTAGAAGTCTTGGTAATTCAATATCCATCTCTGTGGAATCATTGAGTGATTTGGCTAAATTATCTCCATTTCAGTCCATGGCTCTTAGATGGTTTCAGTGTGGGCAGAACTTTAAAAACAAGGCAGTAACATACCATGCTGCACTTTACTCCGACCAAAGACCATTACCCCCAGAAGTGGCATTAATGGCTGGAGGTGCTGCTTAAATGCCAGCAGCTATTTTCACAGTGAATTTGAGTGCTGCAATGATGTCACCAATCAGGTCCCCTGATACTGCTGCCTGGGGACCACCCATTGATAAGAACGTCAGTAGAAAGACACCTTTGAGAGTTTCTAAATTGCTGCCAACATATCAAAGTGCATTGGGTAACTTGACAGGATTTTTATATCACTGAGTGTTTGTAGCTCAGCAATTGCTCGGGGAATTGTTTTATTTATTTCTGTTCATCAAAATCTTAATACTGGGTTCAACTTTCTTCCTTAGCCTCTTGGGTTCCCTTTTTTTTAAACCTGATGACATTCAATGGAGTAACAAATGGCAGATTGTTTGAAATCCCTGTCCAATTGCTTTATTTAGAGAAAGAACAGAAGGAGAAATAGGAGAAATGGAGGGAAATCAAGCTCAGCATGCACCACAGGAAGCATCTGACACCCAGCGCAAAATACTCTCACACCAACATCCATAGACCGAGATGTTTCTCTTGTCACCTGAGCATCACACAGGCTGTGTTTCATTTAAGAGTCTGTGCCTTAGGCTGGTCCTGCAAATGGTATGAAGTGGAAGGCAACCCCACCAAAGGCACAGCAGTCCGAGGTGTACAAAAGAAGGAAAGAACTTGCCTTTTATGTTCTCATAGAATCCATAGAATCGATACAGTGCAGAAGGAGGCCATTTGGCCCATCCAGGGGCTGGTTTAGCTCACTGGGCTAATCGCTGGCTTTTAAAGCAGACCAAGGCAGGCCAGCAGCACGGTTCAATTCCCACACCAGCCTCCCCGAACAGGCGCCGGAATGTGGCGATTAGGGGCTTTTCACAGTAACTTCATTGAAGCCTACTCGTGACAATAAGCGATTTTCATTTCATTTCACGTCTGCACTGGCCCTTGTAAAGAGCACCCTACTTAAATCCACACCCCCAACCTATCCCTGTATCCCAGTAACCCTACCTAATCTATTTGGATCAAAGGGGCAATTTAGCATGGCCAATCCACCTAACCTGCACATCTTTGGACTAGCACACAGACAGGCACCCGAAGCCGGAATTGAACCCGGGTCCCTGGCACTGTGAGGCAGCAGTGCTAACCACTGTGCCACCTTGCCACCCTGAACGTCTCAGGACTTTCTGAAGTGCTTCATCCCGAAAAATTGTTTTTGAAGCTTAGTTACTCAGATTAAGTAAGCAAATCAAGCAGCCCATTTGAAAGCAGCAAGGCCCCATATGTAATGAAAGAGGTAAGTCTATGTTGGTGGTGTTGGTTGAGGGATACATGTTGCTAACCTACGGGAGAATTCATTATGATGGCATTGTTATTTTGCTCATAGTTAAAATGCTGAACACAGGGATTCTGCAGAATTCTCTCAACTCACCCAGTAGGCTCACCATCAAATGTGACTTGGCTGCTGTACATGGAGATATCACTCTTTAACATGTGAAAGCCCTTATTGCAGATCACAGAGATGCTATTTGTTATTGCAATTCACACTTGGGGTTGGGTTACAGAGTTATGGGGATGGGGGGGGGGGGGGGGGGGAGTGGGCCTAGGTGGGGTGCTCTTTCAGAGTGTCGGTGCAGACTCGATCGGCCGAATGGCCTCCTTCTGCACTGTCGAGGTTCTATGATAAGTGCACATATGTAGAAAATGGAAATTTATGAAAGATATGACGTATGTTGCACAGCTGGTCATGGAGCAAAAGCCAAGACCCCGGTTTTAATTCTGCTACGCCCTGGGAAGGAATGGATCAGGGGCAGAAAATCCAGAGGTAAGTGCAGCTCATCTGTGACTTTTTCAGTCAATCATCACTTATCATTTTGCTTCACAGGCTCCCACCTGAACAGCGTAGTGGGCTTAACATGGACCTCCCACCACCCACAACATAATCACAACTTCAGTATTTACAGGGACCAACTTGGAGTTGGGAGCAATTGAGAAAGAAATAGCAGAATGGAGTCCAGCTGGATAAAGTCTGCACTTCACTTCAGTGACACTTGCCTGGGCACTATGAAGAGTAGGAGAGCAATATTCCTCCCTAGCAGCGGGAGGGAGAAGCCTTGTTAAGTCTACTCCAGTACATCACTCCTCATACCAGCTTGTAGATGCACACACTCAATTGCTGGCAACTTTATTACATTCCCATCTATCCATTCACCCTCCCACTCACCCTCACCTTTATGCAATGCACAGCTTTCACTTGTGATCACCCTCGCCAAATGCGCGTCAATCTTCAGATTTTTTTCTTTCTCCCTGTAAAGGTACAGAACACTACCGAGAGGAATAACACCAAACATCTCAAAGTTGACAAGCATAGAGGAGGAGGCACTGCGCTACAAGATAAGCATTTACTTGACAGCATGGAAAATTGCCCAGGTATGTTCTGTTCACAAAAGGCAGGACAAATCCAACCCAACCAATTGCCACACAATCAGCTGACTTTCAAACACCGGGGGCTGGATTCTCCGATTCTGAGGCTGTGCCCCCACTCCGGCGTGTGAACGGTGGCATTTTACGACAGAAAGAATGTCATAAAATGGTCACCCATCCTCCGTTTGGCCAGGAACTAGCATGCCGGCAGTGACGAGCACCCGGCTCTAGCTGCTGATAAGGCCCCTAGAATTGACGGGTCTGCGGTTGCACGGCGGCGGCCTGCAGCGGTCGTGTCGTGCAACTTGGCGGTGGCCGCTCGCGGATCCGGCCCGCGAAAAAGTCCCCCCATTCGGCCGGCCTGGACCACCCCCCCACAGTGCCCCCAGCACCTGATAAAGTCCACCCCTGCCCATGGATTGGCCCTCCCCCGACTGTGGCAGCGCTAGACTGTGTCCGCAGCCTCCATGCTGAGTTCCCAACGGATGAGACCATGGAGATCCACGCCGTCGGGAACTCAGCAGGTCGGGGTCGGAGCATCAGGGGGGGTGGGCCTCAGGCAATGTCCTCAGGCCGTTGATACGTGGTACGGCGTAGTCGGAGACTACGCCGTTTTGGAGGGGGCGGAGCATCGCAAAAGCATCGCCGTCCCTGATTTGGGCGGGAACTTTGATTTCGCCGTCGGCGACAGGAGAATCCAGCTCCAGATATTGATGGAAGCCATGGTTGACAGTATTATTATGACCAATAACCTGCTCACGTCTGCTCAGTTTGGGTACTGCCAGACCACTGCGTCCCTGATCTTGTTACATCCTTGGTACAAAGATAGGCAAAAGAGCTGAACTCGAAAGGTGAGAGTGATCTTCCTTGACAGCACAACAGAATTTGACTGAGTGTGACATCATGGAGCCCTAGCAAAACTGGAGCCAATGGGAATAAGGAGGAAAACCTTGCACTGGTTGAAGTGATACCTAGCACAAAGGAAGATAATTGTGGTTGTTGGGGGTCAATCATCTCAGTCCCAGGACATCACTACAGGAGTTCCTCAGGGTAGTGTCCTCGGCTCCATCATCTTCAGCTGCTTCATCAATGGCCTTTCCTCTATCATAAGGTCATAAGTGGGGCTGTTCGCTGATAATTGTACAATGTTCAGCTCCATTCACGACTCCTCAGATACTGAAGCAGTGCGTGCCCATTTGCAGCAAGACCTGGACAACATTAAGGCTTGGGTCGGTAAGTGGCAAATAACATTCGTGCCACACAAATGTCAGGCAACGACCCTCTCCAACAAGAGAGAATTCAGCCACTCCAATGGCATTACCATCGCTGAATACCCTCTCAACATCCTGAGGATTATCATTGACCAGCAACAAAAGCAGCTTGAAAGCCAAGACCCCATGTCGACTTAAGGGGGGAACAGCTAGAAAGGTAAGATCATAAAACAACAGGTGGAATTACTTAGCTGGAGAATTGGACGTGCAGTGTCTACACTGCTTGAAAAGAAATGCAGCCCAGAGAGTTGTTTTATTTTGGGAGTTAGAGCTACAAGTAATGTAAAAGTGTTTAGTGAGCCCTGGAGGACTATGCTGTCATGGAGATTTACAGGGCTACAGGGAAAAGGCACTGGGGTGGGATCAGTCGGGTTTCTCTCATGGAAATCAGTATGGACACAATCGCCCAAATGGCCTCTTTCTGTGCTGTTATGACTCTATGATTCTACAGTCGTTGATGCCCAGACTTTGTTTTTTCTCAAAATATTTGTTTGATTCATTTAATTGTCTCAGTTGTTGAATAGAAGAAATAAGCTGTGTCATACTTCCTTCACAATGATCAAAACAGGCTTCACAGCAAATCCTTTTTGGAGATGCACAGATAAGTAAGAATGTTTCTCAATGGCATTTAAACACAAATGCACCACTCTCTGACAGTGAGGTATATATATTTTTTTTAAATATGTAGCAACATTCAAACAGTGGAAAGAAGGTCAGCTCAGCAGGCTTATGAAAGCATCTGCCATCCTGGATACCTGAGGGAAGGGAAACATAAAGGAAACAAAATCTAAGGAGCATTGTTAAGGCTTTTCCTATCACTACGCTACACAGAGCAAGACACAATAATTAAAAATAGTGAGAAAGAATAGCTGAAACCAATCAAGTTGGTAACCATCCTTTTTTTATTATTTATTATTGCTTTTAAGTTGGTAATCACTGGAAACAGCTACGATAGAAACACGTGGCACAGAAGGATGCCATTCGGCCATTGTGTCCGTGCCAGCTGAAACAGTTATCTAATCTATTTCAACCTTCCAGATCTTCATCCAAAGCCTTGTAGGCTAGGGCATCTCAAGTGTTTTCTTTAATGCACTGAGGATTTCAGCCTCTACCACTTTCAAGCAGTGAGTTCAACAACTTCTGGAGGAAAATAATTACACCTCAACTTCCCTCTAATGATTCTATCTACTTTAAATATATGCCCCCTGGTTATTGAACTCTGTGTGAATGGAAATTGGTCCTATTTCTATCCATTCCACCTCGTTCCCTCATCATTTTATACGTCTCAGTTAAATCTTTCTTCAGCCTCTTCTGTTCCAAAGGAAACACTCCCAGCCCATCCAATCTTCCCTCAAAGCTAAAATTCTCCATTCCTCATAACATCTTCATGAATCTCCTCTGTATCCTTTCCAGCACAAACACATCCTGCTGGTAATGCAGCAACCAAAATTATACACAGTACCTATAACTAGCATTCCATACGGCTCTAGCATATCCTCCTGTTCGTATAGTCTATGACTTGACTAATAAAGGAGATGTGGGCTATGTCTTCTTAACCATCTTATCTACCTGCTACCTTTAGGGATCTGTTGACATGTGTTCCAAGGTCCCTCTGTTTCTCTACATTTCTCTGTGCCCTACCATTTATTGTGTAATCCTTTGCCTTCTTTTCCGTCTTCAAATACATTACAGCACACGTCTCAGGGTTAAATTCTATTTGCCATTTTTCTGCCGACTTGAAGAGTCTATTGATATTTTCCTGCAGGCTACAGCTTTCTTCTGCACTATCAACCACATCATTAATGTTTCTATAGTCTGCTCACTTCTTAATTATGCCCCACAATGTTTAAATCTAAATCATTGTTATATAATACAAACAGCAAGAGCTCAGTCCACTGGAACCCCACTAGAAACAATCTACAAGTCACAAAGTACTAGCTGAGCTAATTGTGGATCCAACTTGCCACTTTCCCTTGAATCCCACAAGCTTTTAAATTTTTGACCAGTCTGCCATGTGGGACCTAATGAAAAACCTTGCTAAAATCTACTCACCAAGACTTCTTTGACAGCACCTTCTGAACCTCCACCACCTAAGACTGGGGCTTTGGAACACCATCATCTGCAAGGTCCCGTCCAAACCACACACCTTCCTGGCTTGGAACTATATTGCTGTTCCTTCACTATCACTCGGTCAAATTCATGGAACTCCCTTCTTAACAGCACCATGGGTATATCTACACCACATGTACTGCAGCGGTTCGCTCAGTTGGCTGGACAGCTGGTTCATAATGCAGTGCGAGGCTAACAGCATGGGTTCAATCCCTGTACCAGCTGAGGTTATTCATGACGGCCCCGCCTTCTCAAGCTTCTCCTTTGCCTGAGGTGTGGTGATTCTCAGGTTAAATAACCATCAGTCAGCTCTCCCCCTCAAAGGGGAAAGCAGCCCATGATCATATGGGACGATGGCGAATTTACTTCTTGATAAAAATTCTTTTGCGTTTTCCTTTATTTTACTTGCCAATGTTTTATCATAGCCTCTCTTTACTTTCCGAATTTCCCTTTTAATTTCACCTCTGCACTTAATAACTCATGAGAGGCGGAGAAAGCTCCACAGATAACCCCATCCTCAACGATGGCAAAACTCAACACACCAGTGCAAACAACAAGGTTGAAGTACTTACAACCATCTTCAGATAGAAGTGCTGCCCTTGACATCAAGGCAGAATTTAACCAAGTGTGGCATCAAGGCCCCCTAGCAAATTTGAAGTCAATTGGAATCAAGGTAAAAACTCTCCATTGGTTGGAGTCATACCAAGCACAAAGGTAGATGGATGTGGTTATTGGAGGTCAATCATCTCAGTTCCAGAACATCACTGCAGGAGTTACTCAGGATAGTGTCCCAAGCCAATCATGTTTAGCAGAAAGGAAGATAGTTGTGGTTTAATGCAAAAAACGTTTTTGTCCCAACAGGGCCTCCCCCACAGGGCCATCTGTCACTTGTTGTTTAGTTTTGCTTTCTCTGAGCAATGACCTTTGCTCTCCTATTAACGTATTCTGCTGTCTTACCTTTATGCCACCATCAGTGCCTTATATAGTCCTGAACACTCCATTAAAATTTCCTTTCTTTTGTGCTCTAAACACTTTTGTGCAATCTCTCCTAGTTCACACCTATCAATGACCTTCTATTTTGCTCTACCTGCTTCACCACCTTTTAAACAGTATAATATCCATCACATTTCTCCCTTGCTTTAACTCTGAAGAAGAGTCATATAGTTTTAAAGTGTTAATTCTAATGGTCAATATTGCAACTCCTCCTTCTTTATCTCCCTTTTCATGTTGTCTGAACCATGTTCCTGCAGTAGCTCTGATATCAAACTTCCAAGTGCCTATTCTGTGCCCTCAACTCATCTACTTTATTCACCCAACTTCTGCTTGAACGTATATACCACTAATCACTGAATAACTCCTTTGTTGTCTATTCTGTAGCCTTTGTTTCTGCCTTCCATTTCCAGCTTTGCTAATCTTTCTTCTAAATCTACACCCAAATTCCCACCCTGCCAAGAAGCTTAAACTATTCACAACAGCACTCGCACCCATCCATCATTGACACCAATATGGGTCATGACCTTTGACTGTTCACCCTTCTCCTTCAGAATGTCCTGCACTCATTGGCATCCTCGACTCTAACATCAGGAAGGCGATATACCAAATAAAGTCATGTCTGCAACTACAGAAATGACTGTCCTGCCTGTTCATCTAATTATTGAATCCCATTTGACCAGCACTTTCCTGACCTTACTGTTCTCACCCTGCTCAGCTGAATCACCTCTGGTACTCTGGACTTGGCTTTGGTTGTTTTCCCCGATGAACCATTGCCCTCACCAATGTTCAGAATTGAATTTCAATTGTAGAGCGAGATACATTCAAGGGACCCCTGTACAACTTGTCTCGTCGTGCTTGGCTGTTAGGCAGTCACCCATTCCCTCTCTGTCTGCACACCTTTAAACAGCAGCATGACCACCTCTAGAAATATGCTACCCAACATCTATATCACCCTTGTGGCTGAACTGGGCCTATCCAGCCTCTCTTCCTAGCTGAAACGCTCCAGCCGAGGCAACACCCTGATGAATCTCGTCTGCACCCTTTCTGGAGCAATCAGATCCTTCCTCTAGTTTTATGGAGCGAGATATTATGACTTCAAATGTCTAATCTGGAATGGTGGAAGCTGGTGCAATAGTAAGTTTCGAAAGGCTATTAGATAAATACTCTGCAAACTGCACACCATCCTGATTTTGAACTATATCAGCGTCCCTTCACCGTAGCTCCCTCCTTACCAGCACTATACATGTACCTGCACCACATGGACTCGCCACCACCTTTTCAAGGGCAATTAGGGGTGGACAACAAATGCTGGCCTCACCAGTGACACCTACCTCCCATGAACAAATATTTAAAAACTTGAACAGGAGAAATTCTGGGCTAAGGAGCTAGTGCAAGGCATGGATAAAATGGATTGCTGTTTCAAAGATCTGACACAGGCGTGATGGACCAAATAACCTCCTCCTGTGGTGTAAGATTTAATTAGTTAAGAGTCATTGTTGTGGATCTGGAATCACATGTAGGCCAGACCAAGTAAGGGCAGCAGATTTCCTTCCCCAAAGTGATCCAGGTTGGTTTTTACAACAATCGGCAATGGTTTCATGGTCATCATTCGACTTTTAATTCCAGATTTTTATTGAATTCAAATTTCACAATCTGCAGTGGTGGGATTTGAACCTGGGTCCCCAAAGCACGACTCTAGGTCGCTGGTTTACTAGTCCAGTGACAACACCACTATGCCACCGCCTCCCCTAAGGATCTATTTAAAATTATTGTATCGGATCAGCCTGGTATTATTTAATGACAAATCAAGTGACCACAAATGTCACCCTAACAATGTAGTTTGACAGCTGCTTCACAAACAAGGCACCTGCTCCTTTGTTGGACATTCACTCACCAATGCAAAGCCACCTCCATCACTACAATAATTGCACTGGGTTCCTGGAAACATTGTAGCATCAGCCAAAAAGCTTCTGACCTTATTGTGACAACTTGATTCACTCAACATGAGCAGTGACTTATTCCAAAACAGACAGCTGGTTTCCAATGTGAAGAGAATAAAGTGAGACCTGTGTCTACACACAGTAGAAAGGATATGATTTGATAACTCAGCATTGTGACTTATAAGCAGAATCAAATGAAGTTTACATTCATGGAGCCCACAAATGGAAAGCCACGTAATAGCTTCATAGGTGCCACAAACAAATGAATAGCATTTCGGCTCTGGAGAATATACTTTACTTTGTGGCATGGAGCATGGTACAGCTTTTTTAATATATAAAATACAAGAGGTGGAATTCTCCTTTCCTGAGACTAAGGGGCAGGATTCGAGGAGTTCTACAACAGTAAAATTGCCGCCACACCTGGACCAATTCAACCACTGTTAAGGGGCGGGCACCAGAACCACGTTGAACACAATCGATTTCAATGAGAAATGGTATGGGATTCGCTGGTTTCGCAATTGACACTCAGGAGGCTGACAAGCTGCAGCCGTATATACACACTTCACTCCCCACACACACCATCCCAGCCAACAAAATGGCAGCAAGGACAGTGGCACCGCATTTTAAGGACGGTGAGCTTAAGACCCTGCTGCATGCCATGGAGGAGAGGTGGGTGGCCCTGTACCCAGGCCCGGGAAGGCGGCTGCCAGCTGCTGCCATTCGATGTGCCTGGGCGCAAGTGGCAGAGGCTATAAGTGCCAGCAACAATGTCCGGACCGGCCTGCAGTGCAGTAAGAAACTGCACGACATACTCAGGGTGGCCAGGGCCCTTCATCACGGCAGAGCAGAGGGCACTGGACGTGGTCGGCAGGCCAGGGGAAAGGGCAGTCACCGGAGTGGAGGTCGGCATCAGACAAGGAAGTGAGATCCCGCTGAGTTGCGGTTCCCCGTGACATGTGTGTCTGCCCCCCAAACACCACCCTCACCCCCACAGTACCTTCACACCACCTCCACACCAACCCCACTCTCCCCCCCCCTCCCCCGCCCACAGTCTTATCTTGCATCTTGTCTTGTGTCCTGCAGGACCTGCTGGTGATGGGCAGGCCCTTCTGGTGTCCCACGGCCCCAGCCAGTGCCACGGCCAGAGCCGCAGGTGCTGACCAGCTATGACGACATCGGCACGGACGCGAGCCATAGACCTGAGACCCAGGGCACCCTGGAGCTCGAGTCCAAGGATGGTACAGATTTCCCATCACAGCTATCTCCAACACCCTCTACCATCCCAGAGGCACTCACCTAGGCTGGGCACTTTGATGAAGAGGCTCCTGGGACACCCTCGGGTGGAGATAGGGGCCAGGATTCTCCGAGCCTCCGCGCCGCACAGCAGGCCGCCTCCACTCCGGATGTACCATCTTGGGATCCACCTAAATGTAGAGTTAGGGCCTCTGTGGCCAGAAAAGTAGACAATAGTTAAGTTGACATGGGTGCAGGGCACAGTTTAGCGATAGGGGCTGGGGCACAAATCTGTATATATGTTTTCATATTTAACACCTATGCACAATGTTAGAACCTGCCTCGGTGGTCTGTCAGAAGCATGTGAGGGGTGTGCTGGTCTGGGCTGGCTGCAGAAGGGCTGCGGGGGTGGGGGGCAGTGGGAAAGGGTCGATGTTAGGGATGGGCTTGGCCCGGGGACCGCGGAGCAGCCAGCACTCACTGCTCTGGTGTCCACCCCTATCCCAACACCCCTCACCCCTTCACCGCAAGACACCCCCCCCCCCCCCCCGCAACCATCCCCACTTCTGCAACCCCAGGGAATCAATGGTACCATGTGATGGAACGGCCAGCTCACATGCAGTGATCATCCAGGTGATCGCAGAGCGGGTTGTCATTGTCCTCCATTCCATGGACCAGACCTGGTGTTACTGCCAACCTAGGGCCCGCATCCCATAATGCGGTGGGTGTGTATCATGGATGGGGTTGTAGCCGGGGGATGAGGATGATTGGCGGATGGCCGAGGGGTGGGTTGAGATGCGGTGTCTTTGCCCCTGGCCAGTCTCGCCCCCTAGTCGGTGAACGTGGAGGCGATCAGAGCATCTCATGTGGCCTCCCATTGTGCGGCCTCCCATGGCCAGCCTGGGCCTCATGTCCTGTCCATCCTCGCCCTCCCCCGCATCTTCCTTGTCGGACGAGACCTGACGTTCAGCCTCCTCCTCCAGCATGTCGCCCGTCTGCTGCGCGATGTTGAGGAGAATGCAGCAGGCCGCCACGATACAGATGAACCTCCCAGCACTATACAGGAGGTTCTCCGTATCTTCAGTGTGCCAAAGTACTGCTCGATCACGCCACTGGTCGCTGTATGGGCGTCATTGTACTTTTTCAACTAAATTTAGCGTATCCAGTTCTTTTCTTTTCCAATTAAGGGGCAATTTAGCGTACCCAATTCACCTACCTTGCACATCTTTCGGTTGTAGGGGTGAGACCCATGCAAACACAGAGAGAATGTGCAAACTCCACTGTCCATGACGGACAGTGACCCAGTCCTCAGCACCATGAAGCAGCAGTGCTAACCGCTGTGCCAATGTGCCGCCCATGGCCGTCATTGTGGCGGATCTCTGCTTTGGTCTGAGGCCTCCGGATAGGCATCATCAGCCACGACTGCAGCAGATAACACTTGTCGCCCATGAGCCAATCCCTCAGCCGGGGTGCACCTCAAAGTGGCTGGAAATCGGCGAGTATGTCAGGATGAAGGCATCATGCACACTGCCCGGGAATCGACACAGATCTGCATCTGATCGTCACATATCAGCTGTACGTTCATCGAGTGGAACGCCTTTCAGTTTGTGAAAGTGGCCTGTTATCTGCAGGAGTTCATAGGGCGACATGGATCCCGTTGATCACCCCCTGGACCAGGGCATCTCGGCGATGGTAGCGAACCCCACTGCCTCAGCATCCTGATGGGCTTGGTCTACATTGAAATGGATATATTTTGCCGACTCAGCATAAAGGGCCTTTGTGACAACGCAGGTAAACTTGTGCATCGAGGCCTGTGCGATCCCGGACAGATATCCACTTTGTGCCTGGCAGGAGCCCGTGGTGTAAAGATCCACAGCGACCATCACCTTGACGGCCACTAGGACCGGATATCCTCCCCCATCCCCTCCCGGTGCCAGGCGCGCCATGATCTGGCAGATATGTTGCACTGTCTCCCTGCTCAGCCGGAGTCTTTGACGGCATGCCCGGTCCGGCAGGTCCTCGATTGACAGGTATTGTCGGTACATGTGAGGCACCCATATGGCCGGTGTCACTCTGCAGAACCAGGTGCCAAGGTGGGTGGTCAGTGGGGTGTGCAGTAAGATGGCTGCCCCAGTCCCATGGGGCGTCATCGCATTCACGACACTGTCGAGGCACAGGAGAATTGCAACTTGGCATGAAACCAGTGCCCGTCACGATTTTGGCATCAGAACTGGTTTTCCGTCCAATCGCGTTTCCCAATTCCGGCATCAGCCGACGGAGAATCTCCCTCAACAGAATCACTGTGATCCTGATGAAGTATACAAAGAACAAGGAACAATACAGCACAGTAACAGCCCTTCAGCCCTCAAAGTCTGTACCGGTCATGATGCCACCCTTGGCCAAAACCCTCAGCACTTCCTTGTGCCGTATCCTTCTATACCCATCCGATCCATGTATTTGTTGAGATACATTAAGGTATCTGCTTCCACAACCTGCCCTGGCAGCGCGTCCCAGGCACTCACCACTCTATGTAAAAACCTGCCTCGCACGTCTCCTCTAAACTTTGCCCCATGGACCTTAAACCTATGCCATAAGATCATAAGACATAGGAGCAGGATTAGGCCACTCGACCCATTGAGTCTGCTCCGCCATACAATCATGGCTGATAATTTCTCATCCCCATTCTCTTGCCTTCTCCCCATAACCCCTGATCCCTTATTAATCCTGACTGATCCCTCCACCCTGGGAATGAGTGCCTGCCCATCCACTCTATCCATGCCCCTCACAATCTTGTAGACCTCTATCAGGTCACCCCTCAACCCTCCGTATATCAATAGAAATATCGCAGAATGGAAGATTTCCTTCCAAAAACTGCATTTTGGATATAATAATGTTACAAAATATGAATGTTTCTTCAGACTATTAAAGTAATTTCCACTAGCCAGCTCTTCATTGAATCAGTGTCAAGTAAAAACAAAGGATTTGCAATTGGGGGAAAATGGGTAGTTACCATCTGAAAGATGGAGTAATTTTGTGCATTAACAAAACCATTATTGCCCTCACTCGTAAAATTCATAGAATCATAGAATCTCCACAGTGCAGAAGGAGGCCTTTTGGCCGATTAAGTCTGTACTGACGATTGAAGAGAGTACCCTGCTCACACCGTGACCCTATCCCTGGAATCCTACCTAACCTTTTGGACACTAATGGTTAATTTAACATGGCCAATCCACCTAACATGTACTGTGGACTGTGGGGAGGAAAACTTAGCACCCGGAGGAAGCCCACGCAGAAAGCGCAGACCCAAGGCTGGAATCGCACGTGACAAAGCTATCTCACGCTGACGGAAACATACTGTGTGAAAAGACTCTAGGGTAGAGTTTACACCTTGGGTGTAATTTCTGATTCCAGCACAATTTGAGCCCATTATGAAAATTGCTTATCTTCCGCAAATTTCCACTCAAACCGATTTGTTCATTGATGAATGAAAAATCTGCAATGGACCAGCATAATCAAGCAGCTTGATAAATCATTATTTTACAAATTTTTCTTTCATATATTTAAGAATGACAACTTGATGAACTTTAATTAGAACAGATATTTGTCACAAAAAATATGAACTTTTTAGCCATCGTGTCATCCACGATTTCTGAATAACTCAATTTAAAATGACTGAACTTCACTTTCAGTTATGTTTAGTTATATTGGGGTATATTCGTCAGATTTTTAGTAAATGTAAACATGAAGTGTTTTAAAGCAGACCTGCCAGCTTCCTTACACCCAAAAGATCCATCTTAATATTTGGAGCCATCTCGAAGACCAGTAACCAGGTATTAATTAGCAAAAATTTCCAATGGTGATTAATTCAACCAGGGTGGAAATTTAGTGGACGGGACCTATTTCCAGCAAGTTGCAGTTCAAAGTAGCTCAAAATGTTGTGGGAACTCTGCACTGAGTGCAAACTGTGTTTAAAATTTCACAACTTCTAGCACCAGTTTTTGATTGTAGCATTAAAGTTCATACAAGGAAAGAGAAACTCCAAGCGTCTGCTTGATCAAAGAGGTATTGACGAATTGTACCAACTCCTGCAGTCGAGACTTACAGCCAAGGAATCTATATCAAGAGGTGACTTGGCAAGAAACCTTCAATTTGCAGTTTACTACTAAATAAACAAGATCACAGCTGCCCAGTTTTTGCAAGCTGTGGGCTATCATTAGTCACCAAGCGATTGGTGCAGCAGCAGGATAGGCATCTAAGATTTTTTTGAAAGATACTGGCACTCCCTGGGTAGAAGGTGCCATCTGCTGTATTAAAATGCCCATTCAAGCACTTGTGCAATATTTCATGATGTTCAATAACAAGAAAGTATATTACTCCGTGAACTTTTAATTACCGTCTGACTGTCCCCAACACTTTTGTACATTACTGTGTGCCTTCCAGGACTATCCCGATGTACTCATCTTAAGGTGACCATTGATCCTCAATTATTCCAGAGTGACAACTTAATATGTTAACTCCTCAGAGCTGTGGGTTAACCATTCAAAATGAGATTCATACCACTGAGAACTTGCTTTACCATTCTGCAAAGCATTCATTATGAAGCACACCAAGAGGCAGGAACCTCATCAAGCAGACCACTAGTATGGTGAACTAATAATTCCAATTGTTTGGGTGCTCCAGAGTATTGTCCAGAAAACATCAGCAGAATGGTGCAGAATGGTAGTGGTTGACTGCATGCTGCACAACATTGCTCTGAAAAGTCACACTGCTTTTTGGTGAATGTGGAGCAGTAAAGAAATCAGGCAATCAAGGCAATCAGTATATATTGTGGCTTGTGGCTGTGTAATATTTAATGCTGTCATTGGGTAGCTAGAAGACCCCAGCTCTCCATTTCCGAAACCAGGCTTATCGCAAGTGCTCCCTCCTCTGTAGCTTTCAGAATGGAGATGGTTCTTTGTCTCTCATGGTTATTTTGCGTCCTCTTCTCATGCAAAGAGGGAAATAAGAGACTGCTAAGTGAGAGTAATGGAATGTGTTATGTGGATAGATGGATGAAGTGGTGCTATGCTCATTAATTTCTCTCTGATTGGCTCTCTGGGACGATGGAAGAGATGGCAGCATCATTGCTCCAGAATGACAAAGAGTCAGCAAAAGAAACCTGCATTTTTTTTCTTTATTCTTTCATGTGTGGACATCACTGGCAAAGGCACCACTTGTTGCCCATCCATAATTGCCCTTGAACCGAATGTTTCAGAGGACAGTTAAGAGTCAACTATATTGCTGAGAGTCTGCTGGCACATGTAGACCAGGTGAGGTAAGGATGGTGGATTTCATACCCTCAGGATATTAGTTAACCAGATGGGTCTTCACGACAATCGATGATGGTTTCATGGTCACCATGAGTGAGAATAGCTTTATATTAGAAATTTATTAATTGAATTTACATTCCATCAGTTGCCATGGTGAAATTTAAACCCTTGAACCCAGCCTAGTAGCCTGGGCCTCCGGATTACTAGTCCAGTAACATCTTATTGTCTCCCCAGTAGTACCTTTAACATACAAAGAGGGGATGCACAGTGGCGCAGTGGTTAGCATCGCTGCCTCACGCGCCGAGGTAACAGGTTCGATCCCGGCTCTGGGTCACTGTCTGTGTGGAGTTTGCACATTCTCCACGTGTTTGCGTGTGTTTTGTTGTGTTATGTAATTTGGAATAACACAAGCTGCCACTTGATGCAGTTTTGAGTAAAAGATGCTCCAGACTTTAAAGTGAGTTCAATGTATTTTATTGAACTATTTGCACAGTTCTCAATGAGTTAGACTATCTGCTAATCTAAATGTAGTAACTCAGTCTAACTGAACCAGCCTTGCTCTAAGCCACGTGTTGGGGTGTGATGCTGAGGATACACCCTGTCTCACTCTGTAGATGTTGGTATTGGAAAGAGGCGGGGTGGAGTGCCTCATCCCTTTGATAGTGAGATACGACCCCTGAGTATCCTGACGGCTCATTGGTTGTGTCCTATTCTATGTGTTCATTAGCTGCATGTTTGCATATCACAACATCTCCCCTTTTTTAAAATGTTTTGTCGGCGTATGTGAATGTATTTACATGTGAATGAGTCTGTCTCATGTTACTGACGGAGGACAACAGAACAGAGCAAACAAAACAAACGTTCACAAGTTCAGCCTCTGAGGCTTGCGTCTGATCCTGGTCAACCGCCGGAGAGGTGGCAGAGGGGACAATGGCGCCTTGACAGGCGGGATGGAAGCCTGACTGGTGGCCTCGTGGTGCGAGGTATCAGGAGGTGGCAATTCAACAGATGGAAATGGAGGAGAAAGTGGTTGCGGGAAGGCAACTTTGCGCAGTGCCCGTCGATTCCTTCGCACGATGGAGCCATCGGCCATACGTACAACATAAGAGTGGGGCGCAGGCTGTCGAACAACGACAGCCGGGGCAGACCATCCACCATCCGGTATCTTGATCCTGACAGTGTCTGCCGAGGATAGCACGGCCAGATCGGTGGCATGGGCATCATAGCCCTGCTTTTGATAGTCTCTGAGCTGCTGCATCTTCTGCAGCACCAGGAGGTGATCCAGGTTGGGCAGGTGGATGACTAGAAGCATCGTCCGCAAGTCCCTGTTCATCAGGAGTTGAGCCGGCGACATGCCAGTGGACAATGGAGTCACCCTGTACACGAGCAGTGCAAGGTGTATGTCGGAAGCAGAGTCCGTGGCCTTGCAGATGAGCTGTTTCACAATGTGCACCCCTTTCTCGACTTTTCCATTGGACTGCAGATAGTGTACGATGTCATGTGAGAGTACCTTTAAGACATGGATGTTTAAGCAATGTACCTTTAAGAAAACAGTGATGTCAGAGCGTGGGTGGAGCTGAGCTCAGGTCAGCCATTTTGAAGTGTCAGTTTGGAGGAAAAGAGCTTGGGGAGTGTCTGTGTTTGCAGTGAGCTGGATGTGCTGTGATCTCTGCCATGAAAGACTATCTCTGGATCATTTGGGTGATTTAAACTCATAATAGTAAAGCCTTTAACCTGATGTAATTCTGTTTAAAGGTGTTAAGTCTCTTGGAAGTTTGAAGGAACATTTTGAGGGATTATTTACTGTTGTAATATTTTCAGAGTTATCTTTGAAGTAAGGGGC
This sequence comes from Scyliorhinus torazame, assembly GCF_047496885.1. Classification (NCBI taxonomy): domain Eukaryota; kingdom Metazoa; phylum Chordata; class Chondrichthyes; order Carcharhiniformes; family Scyliorhinidae; genus Scyliorhinus; species Scyliorhinus torazame. The sequence continues at coordinate 120,313,273 of NC_092712.1, read as the reverse complement.
GTGAAGAGATCCAATGTTTATTTAAGATGTTAAGTTGAGTTCATGGAATAAACATTGTTTTGTGTTTAAAAACCCACGTGTCCATAATTGTAATCCCACACCTAGGGAACAAACCGTGTGCTCGGAAAAGCAACAAACACATTACAGGGGAGGTTGGTTGAACTCCATGATACATTTTGGGGTTCTGAAAATGCCTCACCCAGAACAATTGGGGGCTCGTCCGGGATAAAAGTCTATCTATTGGATTGGCTTTTGTGAACTTAAAGACAGTGAAGGATTGTTGCTTTTCCGGTGTGGTATTTTAGTTTAAGTGGGGAGTGTGTTGTGGACAATGGCTCTTTCAGAGGCTCAGAGGTTTTTGGGGGTGGAGACGGTCACACGCAGTACTTTACGGACAGAGACTAAATGCAGATTGTTGGGTCTGGCAAAAACATTGCAGTTAACATTACCTGACAAAATGCGAAAAGATGAGGTAATTATGGCAGTGGTTAAGCATTTAAAGTTGCCTGAGATAGAGTTTGACTCATGGGAAATGGCAAAAATTCAGTTGCAAATTAAACAAATGGAACATGAGAAAGAATTAAAGCGGCTTGAATACGAAAGAGAGAGCGGAAAAAGAAAGAGAAAGAGATAGAGAGGAAAAAGAAAAGGAGAGAGAAGAAAGAAACAAAGAGATAGAGAGAAAAGGGAAAAAGAGAGAGAGTTTAACGTCGGAAAATGGCTCTGAAACATGAAAATCAGTTAAAATTGGCAGACGCAAAGGGACACGTACAGTTGGAGGAGATGGATGAGGTTAATGAGACAGAGCGTCATAGTCGAAGACGTGGTGGGGATCTATTTAAATATGTCCAAGCATTGCCAAGGTTTGACGAGAAGGAGGTAGAAGCCTTTTTCATTTCATTTGAGAAGGTAGCTAAACAAATGCAATGGCCACAGGACATGTGGGTATTACTGATTCAAACAAAGCTGGTAGGTAGAGCTAGTGAAGTGTTTGCATCACTACCGGAGGAGGTATCTGGAACGTATGAGGAGGTGAAGAAATCCATCTTAAGTGCATATGAGTTAGTGCCTGAAGCTTACAGACAAAGGTTTAGAGATTTAAGGAAAGAATTTGGTCAAACATACATGGAGTTTGAAAGGCTCAAACAGAGTAATTTTGATAGGTGGATAAGGGCTTTGAAAATAGACCAAACGTTTGATGCTCTCAGAGAAATTATACTTCTGGAGGAGTTTAAAAATTCAATTCCTGATGTAGTGAGAACTCATGTGGAAGAACAGAGGGTTAAAACTGCGAGATTAGCAGCGGAAATGGCAGATGATTATGAATTAGTTCATAAATCAAAGATTGGTTTCCGACATTAGTTTCAGCCGGTGAGGGATAGAAACTGGGGACATGAGAAATACTCAAGTGGTAAAGGTAAAGGTGATCTGATGGGAGACAATAACGAGAGTGTACCTCAGATTAAAAAATAAATCCAGGAGGGTGGAAAAGAAATGAAAAGTTTCAGATGTTTTCACTGTAATAAACAAGGCCATGTAAAGTCACAGTGTTGGTGGTTGAAGAAAAGCACTGGGAAGGCTGATGTGGTAAAACAGGATAAGACAGTGGGATTTGTTAGAGTGGTAAAGGAAAGCCCAAAGGAAGCGAAGGAGATGCAAAAGATTGTACAGCCTGTTCAAGAAGTAATTGTTAAGAAGGTGCCAGATGTATTTAAAGAATTTACTTGTGTGGGTAAAGTTTACTCATGTGTATCAGGAGGAGCAGGTAAAGAAGTTACAATTTTAAGAGCTCCAGGGGCTAGTCAATCTTTAATGGTAAGAGATGAGGAATTATGTAGTTTGGGAAGAATGTTGCCAGAAAAGGTGGTGATATGTGGAATTCAGGGTGAGAGGAGTAGCGTTCCATTATATAAGGAAAGGTTGGAAAGTCCAGTGAAGAGTGGTGAAGTGGCAGTAGGAGTAATAGAGAAACTATCTTGTCCAGGAATACAGTTTATCTTGGGTAATGATATAGCTGGATCGCAGGTGGGAGTGATGCCTACTGTGATTGATAAGCCAGTGGAAAATCAGACAACTGAAGCTTTAAGGACGAATATCCTGGGGTTTTGGTGTATTGTGTAGTAACAAGGTCGCAAAGTCACAGGTTAAGACAAGAAAAGAAATCAAAGAGTGAAGATGAAGTTGAAGTGCAATTATCAGAAACGATTTTTGATCAGATGGTTGAAAAAGAAGAACAGGTGGAGGATGCGGCGGATATTTTTAGTTCAGGAAAATTGGCAGAGTTACAACAGAAAGATGTAGAAATAAAATGGATATATCAGAAAGCATATACAGAAGAGGAATCTGAGAGTATACCAGAGTGTTAGTACCGTAAAAATGATGTCTTGATGAGAAAATGGAGACCTGTACATATGCAGGCGGATGAAAAGTGGGCAGAAGTTCATTAAGTAGTATTGCTGGTAGGGTATAGAAAGGAGGTGTTGCGAGTTTCACATGAGATACCAGTGGGAGGTCATTTGGGAATAAGGAAAACTCAAGCTAAAATCCAGGAACATTTTTATTGGCCTGGACTACCAAAGATGTAGTTAAATTTTGTCAATCATGTCACACATGTCAAGTGATAGGGAAACCTCAAGCAGTGATAAAACCAGTGCCCTGAATACCCTTTCCAGCATTTGAGGAATCTTTTACGAGGGTCATAATTGATTGTGTAGGACCACTTCCTAAAACGAAAAGTGGGAATCAATATCTTTTGACTATAATGGATGGGTCTACTAGGTTTCCAGAGACCATTCCAGTACTTAATATTACAGCTAAAAGGATTGTGGAGGAGTTACTTAAATTCTTTACTAGATATGGACTACCCACAGAAATTCAATCGGATCACGGATCAAATTTTACTTCTAAGTTATTCAAAGAAGTTATGGATAGCTTCGGAATAAAACAATTTAAATCAACTGCGTACCATCCAGAATCTCAGGGAGCATTAGAAAGGTGGCATCAGACATTAAAGACAATGTTGAGGGTGTATTGTCAGGATTATCCAGAGGATTGGGATAAAGGAATTCCATTCGTATTGTTTGAAATTAGTGATGCACCTAATGAGTCTACCAAATTTTGTCCTTTTGAATTAATTTTTGGCCATGAGGTAAGAGGACCACTTAAATTGATTAGGAAAAATTGGTGGGTGAGAAATCAGAAGTTACACTATTGGATTACGTGTCAAATTTTAGGGAACGATTAAATAGAGCAGGTGAATTGGCTAGACAACATTTAAAATGTTCCACAAAATGTGGTGAAACGGGTAGTGGACAAGAAATCCAAAGTTCGTAGTTTTGCCAGTGGGGATAAAGTTTCAGTGTTGTTACCAGTGGTAGGTGAGCCTTTAAAAGCTAGGTTTTGTGGACTGTATCAGATTGAAAGGAAATTAAGTGAGGTGAATTATGTGGTAAAAACACCAGATAGAAGGAAGACTCACCTAGTGTATCATGTGAATATGCTTAAAAGGTATTTTGAAAGGGAAGGAGAGAAAAAGGAGGTTACAACGATTCTAACTCAAAATGACGAACCAAATCCAGATGACTGTGAATTTGACATACCTCAAATTAAATTGGAAATGAGGATGTTCTTAAAAATTGGGATGAATTGTTAAGTTACCTTCCAGAGGAAAACAAACTGACCTGAAAGAGTTATTGATATCACATGGGCAAGTTTATAGAGATAAATTGGGAAGTACTAAAATGGCTATATCTGATGTAGATGTGGGAAATGCTGTTCCTTTCAAACAACATCCATTTGGACTTAATCCTTTAAATTGGCATAGGTTAACAGAGAGATTGAGAGTATGCTGAAGAATGGCATAATTGAAGTGGGCTGCAGCCAATGGCGCTCACCCATAGTGATAGTAACTAAACCCGACGGTACCCAACGGTTTTGTGTGGACTATCAAAAGATGAATGCATTTACAAGCACGGAATCTTATCCTATCCCATGTTTGGAGGATTGCATTGAGAAAGTGGGACAATCTGCTTTTATTTTCAACTTCCAGACATGGAAAGAACATTTTAAACATCGTATGGAGTACTTTGATCGACTTCAGGCGGCGGGTTTGGTGATGAACCGAGCCGAAAGTGAATTTGGAGAAGCCCGAATCACTTTCCTTGCGGAGTTTCCGATACCCTCAAGACGAAGGGAAATAATGCGATTTCTTAGCATGAGTGGATTTGATCAAACATTTGTGCAAACGTTTTGTGGCGTGGTTACTCCACTGATGGACTTGCTAAAGAAATGTCAAAAATTTCAAGGGATAGCGGACTTTCAACAGGCATTTGACTGCCTGAAAGCTGTGATCACCAATGCTCCTGTATTGGAGAATTACAAGGGGCTCTGTGGTCAGATTGAACTAAAGTATCTGATCCTAAAGAGAAATGCTGAGGAGTAGAGGAATGGATGGATCGTGCAGAGACTTTGTTCAAAGTGACTGTCAATCGAGAAGGGTTTCGATTGGAGGAAGAAGAACAAAGAAAAATGAACTATATTATTATACCTGTTTGCGTGTGTTGTTTTTTTTTTAAATGAAAAAGTATATTTACTGTGTACATTTCTTAGCGGATGGTGCAAAAGTGAAAAAAGAAACCATCTTGAAGTTGATGGTTTATTTTATTTTCTAGGGGTGAGGTGTCATGTGAGAGTACCTTTAAGACATGGATGTTTAAGCAATGTACCTTTAAGAAAACAGTGATATCAGAGAATGGGTGGAGCTGAGCTCAGGTCAGCCATTTTGAAGTTTCAGTTTGGATCAAAAGAGCTTGGGGAGTGTCTGTGTTTGCAGTGAGCTGGATTTGATGTGATCTCTGCAATGAAAGACTATCTCTGGATCATTTGGGTGATTTAAACTCATAATAGTAAAGCCTTTAACCTGATGTGATTCTGTTTAAAGGTGTTAAGTCTCTTGGAAGTTTGAAGGAACATTTTGAGGGATTATTTACTGTTGTAATATTTTCAGAGTTATCTTTGAAGTAAGGGGTGTTAAGAGATCCAATGTTTATTTAAGATGTTAAGTTGAGTTCATGGAATAAACATTGTTTTGTTTTTAAAAACCCACATGTCCATAATTGTAATCCCACACCTAGGGAACATGCCGTGTGCTCGGAAAAGCAACAAATACATTAAAGGGGAGGTTGGTTGAGCTCCATGATACATTTTGGGGCTCTGAAAACGCCTCGCCCATAACAATGACCTGACAAACGTGGACCATTCTCGAATGCTAAAACACGGGCCATTGTCGCTCATGGCGGTGATTGGGATGCCATGCCTTGAGAACGCCTCCTTATAGGCTTTGATGACGGTCCGACAGGTGAGGTCCGGGAGCTTCAGCACCTCAGGGTAATTCGAGAAATAGTCGATGATCAATACGTAGTCGCGACCATTCGCATGAAAGAGGTCGATGCCAAACTTGGACCACGGAGAGGTCACGATGTCATGCTGTTGGAGTGTCTCCTTGCTCTGCGCTGGCTGGAACCACTGACAGGTAGCATGTTCAGGACCATGTTCGTGATGTCCTGGCTGATGCCGGGCCAGTAGACAGCTTGCCGGGGTCTGCGTCTGCACTTCTCGCCGCCCAGATGTCCCTCATGAATCTGGCGCAGCACCAAGCTCTGGAGACTGAGCGGAATGACAATCCTGTCCAGCTTGAGGAGGATACCATCAATCACCGTCAGGTCATCCTTCACATTGTAAAATTGTGGACACTGCCCTTTCTGCCAGCTATTGGTGAGGTTGTGGATGACGCCCTGCAAGTGGGGGGTCTTTGGCTGTCTCATCACGGATGAGAACTACCTTCTCACCTGTCACCGGGAGAGTGCTAGCACACAGCTGCACCTGCAATTCGATGTGCGGGATGATCTCCAGCGGCTCACTGGGTGAGGTGACGGAGCGAGACAATGTATCAGCGATGATGAGCTCCTTGCTAGGTGTGTACACCAAGTTGAAGTCATACCTCCTAAGTTTAAGCAGAATTCTCTGCAACCAAGGCGTCATGTCGTTCAGGTCCTTGTGGATGATGTGGACCAGAGGCTTATGATCCGTCTCAACAGTGAATGTCGGCAGGCCATAGACATAATCATGAAATTTGAGGATGACGGTGAGAAGACCCAAGCAGTCTTTCTCAATCTGTGCATATCTGGTTTCAGTGGGCATCATCGCCCTTAATGCATAGGCTACTGGTGCCCAGGATGATGTGTCATCTCGTTGAAGCAACACCTCACCGATGCCATCCTGACTCACATCTGTGGATATCTTTGTCTCCCAGTCCGGGTCGAAGAATGCCAGAACTGGTGCAGTGGAGAGCTTCGCTTTCAGCTCCAGCCACTCTGTCTGGTGTGCCGCCTTCCACTCAAAGGCAGTTGACTTTTTCACCAGGTTGCGTAGGTCCGTGGTGTGTGTGGCCATGTTTGGAATGAACTTGCCCAGAAGATTGACCATACCCAAGAAGCGCAGCACCGCCTTTTTGTTCTCAGGGACCTTCATCGCCTCGATGGCCTTGATTTTGTCTGTGTCCGGACGCACATCATGCTGTGAGATCTGGTCGCCTAGGAACTTGAGCGTCGATGTGCCAAAACAACATTTGGACCTGTTTAACTTTAGGCCGTTGGCATGTACACGGCGGAATACCTTCTGGAGATGGGAAACATGTGGACCATATGATGATTTTGTCCACGTACACACAAACCGCTTCAATGCCTTCCATCATCTGCTCCATGATGCGATGGAACATCTCTGATGCCGAGATGATGCCAAATGCCATGCGATTGTAGCAGTATCTTCCAAAAGGCATGTTGAAGGTGCAGAGCCTTCCGCTGGACTCTTCCAGCTGGATTTGCCAAAATCCCTGTGATGCATCCAATTTGGTGAAGAAACGCACGTGTGCCATCTCACTCGTGAGTTCCTCCTGCTTCGGGATGGGATAGTGTTCCTACATGATATTCTTATTGAGATCCTTGGGATCAATGCAGATGCGCAGGTCCCCCGAAGGCCTCTTTACGCACACCATCGAGCTGACCCAGTCAGTCGGTTCGGTGACCTTGGATATGATGCCTTTTTGCTGAAGATCCTTGAGCTGTGCCTTCAGGCGCTCTCTCAGTGGAGCAGGGACTCATCGTGGTGCATGGACCACTGGCTTGGCATCAGGTCGTAGCAGAATCTTGTGTCGATACGGCAGCATGCCCATCCCGTTGAACACATCTGGATATTGGGCGAGGATGTCGTCGATGCCGCCTGAAGATCCACATGGGAGGATGTTGCGGTGTAAACGCTTTGAATGAGGTTCAGCTGCTTGCAGGCGTGCGCACCTAGTAGGGATGCCCTGTCAGGCTTGACAATTTCAAAGCGTAACCGTGCTCGTGTGTGTCGGTTGGATACGTGCAGATGGCAGCAGCCCAGTGCCGTGATGGCATTCCCATTGTAACCCAGGAGCTTGCAGGCAGCTGGAAGGACTGTGGGGTGCTTCTTAATGCGTCTGAAGACTGCCTGTGAGAGGAGTTTGGCAGAGGCACCTGTGTCCAGCTTGAACTGGATGGGGCAGTGGTTGACCTTCATCACTGCTCGCCATTCGTCCTCGGAATCCACAGCTAGGATTGATTGGACTTGCGATGTGTCTGGTGTGGCATATACACACGTTGTAATAATGCCCACATAGAACATTGAACATAGAAAAATACAGCACAGAACAGGCCCTTCGGCCCACGATGTTGTGCCGAACCTTTGTCCTAGATTAATCATAGATTATCATTGCATTTACAGTGCAGAAGGAGGCCATTCAGCCCATTGAGTCTGCACCGGCTCTTGGAAAGAGCACCCTACCCAAAGTCAACACCTCTCCCCAACACTAAGGGCAATTTTGGACATTAAGGGCAATTTAAGGACATGGTAGGCGTTGTCCAGGCATTCATCATCTGAATCCATTGCACTGCCGGGATCAGAATCCTGTAAGCGTTGTTGCACACACCGGATGCGCCGTCGGAATTGGGAGCGCTGGCTCCTGACTGGTGGTGCTGATCTGCACAGGGCTTCTCACAGTTTAAACAGCGCCTGCCTCTTTCAGGGCAGTGTTTCTTTAAATGGGCGGTGCCACAGTTCGAACACGTCATGACGTCGGCGGCCTGACGTTCCGTGCGTCGTTTCACATGCGCAGTGCGGTTCTCAGACGTCTGCACCTGCGCAGTGCGGGTTTCGGCCGCTTCGTTATCCCGTTCACATCGCGCATGCGTCGGGTCACGGAAAGTGCGCACGAAATGGCCGCTTTCATTAATGGTGAGGCGCTGCATCCGGGAGATGGCCTGCACACTCTCCACCTCGTGGGAGGCTAGTCTATCATTTTTTGCCGTTTTGTTCTGGGAATAGCAATTTTTAGAGTGCTCATGCACTGTGCATGTTTCAATCGCGACTGGCAGGGTCATATGCTTGATCTTCAGTAACTGCTCTCTCAGAGGATCAGAGTGAACTCCAAAAATGATTTGGTCTCTGATCATGGAGTCAGTGATATCACCGAAGTTGCAGGAGTGCGCTAGCAGTCTAAGGTTAGTTAAATATAAAGGATTCATCTTTACCTTGCAATTGCTGCTTGAATATGTAGCGCTCGAAGATTTCGATGGTGTCCACCTCACAGTGGCTGTCAAACTTGTCCAGGAAATGAAATTAAATGAAATGAAAAATAAAAATGAAATGAAAATCGCTTATTGTCACAAGTAGGCTTCAAATGAAGTTACTGCGAAAAGCCCCTAGTCGCCACATTCCGATGCCTGTTCGGGGAGGCTGGTACGGGAATTGAACCGTGCTGCAGGCCTGCCTTGGTCTGCTTTCAAAGCCAGCGATTTAGCCCTGTGCTAAACTAGCCCCAGGGTAGTCTGAAACTTTGTCTTGTCCTGGTCTTCGGCGAAGTGAAAGGAGTTGAATATTTCCAAGGCGTGATCACCCACTGTGGTGAGGAAAAGAGCTATCTTCTGTGCATCAGACACACCATTGAGGTCTGATGCTTCGACGTAAAGCTGAAATTTCTGCTTGAATGTCCGCCAGTTGGCACTGAGATTGCCGGAGGTGCTGAGCTGGTGAGGAGCCTGAATCTTCTCCATTGTGCCAGTATACATTCGCTGGTCGTCACGGATCTTGCTGGGTTGAACTAACTAGATTGAACAGACTCCTGGTATCATGTTGTGTTATGCAATTTGGAATAACACAAGCTGCCACTTGATGCAGTTTTGAGTAAAAGTTGCTCCAGGCTTTGAAGTGAGTTCAATGTGTTTCATTGAACTATCAGCACAGTTCTCAATGAGTTTGACTCTCTGTTAATCTAAATGTAGTAACTCAGTCTAACTGAACCAGCCTTGCTCTAAGCCACGTGCTGGGGTGTGATGCTGAGGATACACCCTGTCTCACTCTGTAGATGTTGGTCTGTGGAAAGAGGCGGGGTGAGATACCACCCTGAGTGTCCTGACTGCTCATTGGTCGTGTCCTAGTCTATGTGTTCATTAGCTGCATGTTTGCATATCATGACAGGTTTCACCCCAACAACCAAATTTAGCCACGCTAAATTGCCACTTAATTAGAAAAAATGAATTGGGTACTCCAAATTTATAAAAGAAAAACATACAAAGATAAGTGAACATATTTGTCAATCTGGAATGAATTAATGAAGGAGGTATGGGGTGAGATTCTCCGGTCGCCGATGCCGAAATCGCGTTCGCCGATTGGCCAAAGAATCCCCGTTTATGCCGGAATCGGGGGCGGTGCCATTTTTGCGATGCTCCACCCCCTCAAAAATGGCATACTCAGGGAGTATGTCACACGCTGTACGGACGGCCTCAAGACGACACCTGAGGCCCTCCCCCATTGCTCCACCCCCGATGGGCCAAGTCCCTGACGGTGTCGCTCACGTGTCCTCACACTGTTTGGGGACCGCCATGTTGCAAGGCGCATCCGCAGCCACGGACCCGGCCATTCTCCAGCCATATCCACAGGTAAAGCTGCTAGCCCTCCACCGGGCGGAGGATCGGTGCGGACATAGCCGCAGGATCCGAGAATCCATGAAATGTACTTGTTGATTATACCATATTAGCATTGCGAAGTCTACATGACATGAAGGGAATCATTTTTAGACTGTATTCTCAAGGCACAGGGTGTCACTCACCAGACATCACTGGTGCGCTACATCTGGGGCGAAATTCTCCTACCCGCCCCGCCACATTTCTGCCCCGACCGGCTGGTGGGAGTCTCCGTAACACCGGCCGGTCAATGGGGTTTCCCATTGTGGGGCAGCCCCACGCCGTCGGGAAACCCCTGGGCGCCGGCAAAACGGAGACTCCCACCGGCGGAGAATGACGCCCGTGATTTTCCAGCCATATGATTCACGGTGTGTGCTCCCTGTCTGTGAGGCTATGCACCAATGGCATGCATTTGAAAAAATGACCTTAACAAATCATGTTGTATTCAGAAATTTATTTGCACATGATTATCATAGAATTTACAGTGCAGAAGGAGGCCATTCGGCCCATCGAGTCTGCACCGGCTCTTGGAAAGAGCACCCTACGCAAGGTCAACACCTCCACCCTATCCCCATAACCCAGTAACCCCACCCAACACCAAGGGCAATTTTGGACACTAAGGGCAATTTATCATGGCCAATCCACCTAACCTGCACATCTTTGGACTGTGGGAGGAAACCGGAGCACCCGGAGGAAACCCATGCACACACAGGGAGGATGTGCAGACTCCGCACAGTGACCCAAGCCAGAATCGAACCTGGGACCCTGGAGCTGTGAAGCAATTGTGCTATCCACAATGCTACCATGCTGCCCATCGCTTATTGTCACAAGTAGGCTTCAAATGAAGTTACTGTGAAAAGCCCCTAGTCGCCACATTCCGGCACCTGTTCAGGGAGGTTGGTACGGGAATTGAACCGTGCTGCAGGCCTGCCTTGGTCTGCTTTCAAAGCCAGTGATTTAGCCCCGTGCTAAACCAGCCCAATTGTTTACTTAATATAAAGCTCCCAACTGGTGCTTCCTTGTAATACCACATGGGTAAGTAATAAATATACAACAGTGTGTGGAATATGGACATGCAGATGTCAATTAGAACAAACAATATAGCACAGCTTACAATCTGTACACTAGACTTTGTGAGACAACAGTGAGATGGGCTGCAAATGCATAGAAATAAACTAAACTTTCAAGAGCGAGTAAAGCATTTAAAAGTTTGAACCCAACATGATTGATCACACTCAAAGGAAATTACACTTATATAATCACAAACAGTTGCCGAAAATAAACAAGAAATTACATAACATTGAAAATAAAAGAAACTCTATTCAACCTCAATGGAACTAAGAATCAGTAGTTGTAGAAATCCATTTCAATGTATAGATTTATATTTGAAGAGAAGGTAGTAATAGCATTGCAGTTTAACCAATTTTAATGCCAATGATGTTTTGATGTGTGTTGTTCCCTGCACATAATTTTAACACACCAGAAAGAACCGGGGGCACGGAGAATCGAAGTTCGTGACCGAATCGCGCCCGACGCCGCTCCGGCAATTCTCCGAGGCCCGGAGATTCGCGCATCTGCGAATTACGCCACGCGAGTGGGGGGTCATTGCCAGAGGCTCTCCCAGCGATACTCCGTTCCCGACGTGGGATCACCGTGGTATCGCCGGTCGGGACTCTCGTGCAACGGCTGTGGACTCAGTCCGCTGCTGCCCTGGTGGGGGGCAGGGGGATCAAGCACCTTGGGGGGGGGGGGGGAGAGAGCCTTATGGGCGGCCGGGCAGCGATCGGGTCAGTCCGACGCAGCGGTGCACGGCCGATCGGTGGGGGGGCCTTGTATTTTGGTGTTGGTCCGCGGTCCGGGTCCACCATGGCGCTCGGTGCAGCCGCTGGAGGCCGCCGCCATGCACATGTCCAGACTTGGAACCAGACATGTGGGGACTCGTATCCGCTGCCAAAGCTGCGTGAAGCTCCCCGGGTTCCTGCTAGCCCCCAGAAGGTAAGTGAATCGCCTCTTATTTTTTGCAGGAAACTGGAGAGTGCACCGCCAGCGTTTTTACGCCAGCGTGGGGACATTTTGGGAGAATCCAGCCACATAGTTTTAGAACTGTTGCTCTTTCTAGCTTTCATCTATTTGCTCTGTTTAGGTCATCTTTGCTGCTTTTCCCAGCAGTCTTTCGGGTTAGCCGTTTTAAACTGGGTTTTGGCCAGATTAATCGGAACGCAGCCATTTTACATGACTACAGAACTCATTATCATACCAGTGAAACATGCTGAAATTCTTTACAAGTAATTAATTACTTTTGAAGTGTAGTCGCATGGCACCAATTTGCACAGGGTGACGTCTATTAAGAACAACTGAGATAAATAATCAGTTATTTTCTTTGGTGGGAACTTTGAGAGATTGCAACAAAGATGTGTTGGTCATGAGACCGAGGAAGCCTTAATGGCTAGATAAGGCACCAGTAGTTTCATAAAGAGCAGCCTATCCAAGCCCATGCCTCCACCTTATCCCCGTTACCCAGTAACACCACCCTACCTTTTTGGACACTAAGGACAATTTAGCATGGCCAATCCACCTAACCTGCACATCTTTGGACTGTGAGCGGAAATCGAAGCACCCGGAGGAAACCCACGCAGAAATGGGGAGAACATGCAGACTCCGGACAGACAGTGACCCAAGCCGGGAATCGAACTTGAGATCCTGGAGCTATAAAGCAGCTGTGCTAACCACTGTGCTACAGTACTGCTGTGCTTAAAGAAGTGTATGATCACAGGGGGATGCCTGAGGCAATGGGTTCCCACAGTTAAGACACTGGAATACAATAGCTAATTCATTCTGTGAAACAAAATCTGGATTCTCACAGTTGAGACACTTTTAATAATTTTACCTCTCAGCTAACTGCATTCAAGTAGAACCTAAAACTATGAAAGCAACGCAGAATCCTGCTGGTGGAGAATTCACCCTTGAGTGTTAATAAATGATTGCTTGATATTTCATACTGTCTGCTGATATAAGCCTTAGGTCTACCATTTCTGGATTAGTGCTGTATGACTGATTTCAAAATTTAACAGTAGGGTGCCTGCCATTTCACAATGTTATTGATAAATTCAAGTTGTTATGGGCATTTTAAAGTGGGAGTATGAATTCCAATGTTTGCTTTTATACAAAATAATTCAATTGAATGAAATGTCTGTTGCTATAAGGGACAATGTAATTGAAGGAGTGTCAATGTAGTAAAGGTTTTTTTTATGAATGAGTAATTTTTAATAAAGTCTGCAATAGACATGCGGAACTTTATTTTGTTTAATCTCACCGTAGATCCAGAGTTCTTCTCATGGTGGATACTAGGTGAATTGACATGGCAGATCCAATAGCAAAATGTAGTGGGTGGGGCGCATAGGTTGGTATTAGATGACATTAAGTTGGCATAGGCAGCATAAAGACCTGTGGCAAAATGGACAGCTGTTTGAATTTAATCCCAATAAATCGGACTCTTTAAATTAATAATTGGACATTTTAAATCAAATCACAGTCAGCTCCAGGACAGGCCTGATTGGAATTTGAACTTAACTAAGTTCGAATCCACTGAACACAAACAAACTTCCAGGACATGTCTGGACCTGCCCTGTCAATCACACATCAGGAGATAATCGGTCCTATTCGTACGGATTGATTGTTGTGGATTGCCCAGATAAAGCTAGACTTTCTGGCACCCAGTTACCATACATGGAGTAAGATTACATGTGAACAATACACCTAGAGTTGCATCCCTGGGGGTGGGCTCCTGGTGTTCTTGCAGAATTACAATCGGCAATTCCACTAGCTATGATGGCCCCGTCCGGAGACCTCATTGGCTGGGAGCCAGAGAACTTTTTGGCAAAACGAGAAGAGGGGTATAAAGATCGACCACCAGGACCCTCCCCAGCGAAAACTTGCAGAGATAGCAGAGACGATTGGACGGCCGATCGCGATGGAAGGAAACAGTGTGCGAGACCCACCTTCGTGGACAAAGGCCCTGAGGAATCGAGAATCGGACACACAACTCGACTGAGTTCATCAGCTCGGGTAGTATTAAGAATCTTGGGATCATTTAGTATTGTTTAAATTGATAATTTATGAAGGGTAACTGTTTTTACTGTTGGATAAATAAATTTGGTTGAATCATACGTTGTTTTTGAACTTTGTTCATCTCACAAAGAAAGGCACCTGGGTAAAACATTTGAGTAATAAACTGGTTGGAGTGTCTGAGGTTTAACAGACAACAGGCCCATGGGGGTGGGCAGAGGTGGGTAGGGGCCATCGGTTGGCATGCAGAGTATGAGGGACCATAGGAGTGGTAAGAGGGTATCTGGTAGATTGGATGGAGCACAGGGGGGGTATGTGGGATGTGAGGAGATTGGAGAACTTATTATATGTTTTTCAGATTTTTCATCAAACTTCCACTCAGTGTCCATGTACCAAGACGGGCCTTCTGGCCAGCCCATCTCAATACCCAGCTTCCTCCACACTCATTCTAAGGTCACCTGGCCCAATTCCCAGGTCACCCCGTCCGACTTTGGGGCCACCTCTTCCTGGGGCGGAAAATGTCCCAACTCTGAGCTCCTTTTTATAATCTTTATTGTCACAAGCTTACATTAACACTGCAAAGAACTTACTGTGAAAAGCCCCCAGTTGCCACATTCCGGCGCCTGTTCGGGTACACAGAAGGAGAATTCTGAATGTCCAAATGACCTGACAGCACATCTTTTGGGACCAGTGGGAGCAAACCGTAGCACCTGGACGAAACCCACTCAGACACGGGGAGAACGTGCAGATTCCGCACAGACAGTGACCCAGCCAGGAATCGGACCTGGGACCCTGCTGCTGTGAAGCCACAGTGCTAACCACTGTGCTACCGTGCTGACTGGGAGCAAAAATCCAGACCACTACAACAACATTATTATGTCAGTTCAGTTGTCAATTAAGAAATATACAAAGACTCACCAATATTTCTCAATATTATAAAAGTAAATAACTGTACCCTTAATAAAAATACAAGTTTGTTAGATACTTCTTGCTGCTGTGTCAAACTCGTGGTTAGACAAAGATATCAGCAAACATTTGTGGCTGAAACCTGAGGGACAGGAGCACCCACCTCAGAGAAAAAATATTGGCCGTGCCAAGGTCAAGGGGTCAGGGAAAAGTAATATGTCATACAGGTAGATAATGCACATCTAACCCACCAGCAATATATCCGAGCTTTGACAAAGGGTCACCTGGACTCGAAACGTGAGCTCTTTTCTCTCCCTACAGATGCTGCCAGACCTGCTGAGATTATCCAGCTTTTTCTTTTTCGGTTCAGATTCCAGCATCCGCAGTAATTTTCTTTTATTTAACATAGCCGAGGACTTCACCAGAATAAGAATGGCCAGCTATGAGGGACAAAGGCTGGGGTGGTGCAACATCTTATCTACGCCATCTTCACACTGCTTCTATCATTTGTAAACAAATGGCCAGATTTTATATATATTTTAATCCAGTTTTTCTTTGCAGGTTTATTCTGAAACCACACTCCTTGGTTGAGTAAGGATAAATCTCCCCTGCCTACACCCAAAAAGCAGTTATATAAGAATCCCCTGTCTTGGCCTAATTTATGACCTTTCTGGCTCCGAGCGAAGTTACAGTGTGGCATGACGAAGCAGCAGATTGTCATCCAGAAATCATTAGTACTTTGTACAGAGCTGTTGCACTTGATGAGATGGCACACCATACCCCATTCTAACATGGATGCTAATGCCACAGTCACAGAAAATCTTTAGAAAACAAAATTGTCTCCAATCAACAGATTAATAAGGCGTGACTGGTATAAACACTCAGCATGGACAGATGTCACTCTTTGTAATATTTAGACGTTAGGGAACAATTTAGTGGAATAGAGCACCCCTTTTGTTAACAGATTCTGCAGTGCATTTATTTTGTAGAAACCTTTAGCTGCAGACATTATTAGTAGCCACCTCAATGGGATTAGGAGCTCAAGCGTAATACACTGGTGTTTATTACTGATGTTCACCACTCTGCAATTAGATTTTTAAAATTCAACAGATTGTAAAAAATGTCTGAGTGGCTGCGATTCGTGGCAGCCTTAACAAATTTGCCATTTTGCATTCCTGCCTTGGCTCCTCTTGAGTTCAATCCCTCAGTCATTTTCTGTGGTGCGTCAATTGTGCAATTCCTTGTGGTCAGAGTTACTCAAACACTGAGAACACGACTGACCAAGTGTATAAAAAGGTCAACCAATGAGAAACTGATCCAATCAGTGTTCGGAGAATTAAACATTAATAAGTAGGATTTCCTTGGGGGCTCTTCGCACATTTGCTATCAATTCGGCAAAAGATTAGTGGACACTCAGATATAATCAACACTGTCAGCAAACTAAATGGAAAAATGTTAGATATTTAGGAATATGATTTGCCTTTCAATAAAAACATTTACTATATATAAGAACTTCCTACCAAAATGCATCTTCAGAATTGGTGCAGTGCAAAGCCTCTCATTACTGCAATTTTGTTAATTTGTCATTAATTAGGGATAGAACAGGGATCGAAACATCCTTTCTTACAGAGAAAATTACCTCTATGAGAGGAAATTATTGAGTTGCTAAAAACAAAAGCAAATTGACATAACCAACCTGCAATACGCCCACAGCTCTTTTCTATAGTACAAATAATAAATTGGATTATATAAAATGAAAATCTAAAAGCAGTTTGTCATATTACGTATGGGCACAGTAGCATAATGGAGCAGCTAACATCATAGTGGAATAGCTACTGAACTAATAATCCAGAGGCCTGGACTATTCAAAGACATAACTTCAAATCCTGCTGAAGTAACTGGGGGAAATGAAATTAAATAAGTCTGGAAATTTAAATTTAACTGGAATGGTGACCTCTCTTTCACTTGGGCAGTCCCTCAGGGTCAAGGATGGCTTGCTTCCACTCCGGGGAGGGGGTTCTGTGGTGGCTGAAAAGTCCAATCCTGGATCCGCAGACTTGGTGAGGTGGGTGGGACGCTCTGGATTCTGCGCTCTCCTACCGCTGTTTAAACTTGGCCTCCGCATGCTCCACCTGACGATGTTCGAGGTGATTGGCACCTTCGCGGATTCTTTTTCTCTAGTTTGTGCGTTCTAAGACAAGCGATTCCCATATGTCAGCGGAGATGTTGTATTTATCTAGGGAGGCTCTCAGAGTGTCCTTGTAGTGCTTCCTCTCCCCTCCTAGTGATGTCTCATGTGATTCATTACTGCCTTTCAGGGAAGGAAATTTGCCATCCTTGTCTGGTCTGAATGACATGTAGCTTCAGACCCACAACAATATGATTGATTGTTTATTCTCTGAAATGATGCAGCAAACAAGTCTAATAAGACTCGGGCAGCACGGTAGCACAGTGGTTAGCACAATTGCTTCACAGCTCCAGGGTCCCAGGTTCGATTCCCGACTTGGGTCACTGTCTGTGCGGAGTCTGCACATTCTCCCCGTGTGTGCGTGGGTTTCCTCCGGGTGCTCCGGTTTCCTCCCACAGTCCAAAGATGATCAGGTTAAGTGGATTGGCCATTCTAAATTGCCCTCAGTGTCCAAAAAGGTTAGGTTGGGTTATGGGGATAAAGGGGATAGGGTGGAGGCATGGGACTTAAGTAGGGTGCTCTTTCCAAGGGCCGGTGCAGACTCGATGGGCTGAATGGCCTCCTTCTGCACTGTATATTCTATGATTCTATGAATATAACTAGACTGATATGACAAAAGCAAATCTTGCCCCATCAACTGTGCAAAGTCTTCTTGCTAAATGTGGGGACTTGATCCAAAATTGGGAGAAGTGACACAGAAACTAGACAAGCAACAGCTTGATGGCCATACTCACCAATTCATGAAATTCCTCCTTCACCATCCTTGGATATGTCCCTCAAACAGGGCAGGCAAACAACAGGTTACAGCGCAGAGGTATACAGTTGGTAGGGAGGAAGACAGTTCACAAACAAACATACACTCAGTGATGGGGGAGCACAGCTCATCAGTGTGCAAAAGACAAGGCTGAAGCATTTGCACCCATCTTCAGCCAGAAGTGCCAAATGGATGATCCATCTAGGTTTTTTCCTGAGGTCCACAGTCTCACAGCATCAGCCAATTTGACTTGTTCCATGTAATATCATGAAACAGCTGAGCGTAATGGTTACAGCAAAGGTTATGGGTCGCAACAACATTCCAACTGTAGTGCTGAAGAATTAGCCGCTCCCCTAGCCAAGCTGTTCCAGTACAGCCACAACACTGGTATCTACCTGAAACTGCAAAATTGCCCAGGTCGGTTCTGTCTACAAAAACAGGACAAATCCAATCTGACCAATTACCACCTTGTTGGCCTACTTTCAATGATCATCAAAGTGATACAAAGTGATGTTGACAGGACTATCAAATGACACTCACTTAACAATAATCTGCTCACTGATGCTTAGTTGGGTTCTATCAGGACCACTCAGTTCTTGTCTCAATACAGCCTTGGTCTAAACATGGTCAATAATGCCTTGATGTCAAGAGCAATTGCTCTCACCTCACCTCTTGAATTCAGCTCTTTTGTCTAAGCGTGGCATCAAGGAACCCTCGTTATCATGATAATTGAAGTCAATGGGAATCGGAAGGAAAACTCTGCATTGGTTGGAGTCACCTCTAACACAAAGGAAGATATTATGACTTTTGGAAGCCAATCATTTCAGCCTTAGGATGTCACTGCTAGCTATGTTCTCCTGGAAAGTGTTCTAGGCCCAACCATCTTCAGCTCCAATATCCTTCCCTCCATCAGAAGGTCAGAAATGGGAATGTTGGCTGATGATGACACAGTGTTTAGTTCCATGAAAGACTCCTCAGGCACTGAAGACGTCTGTGCCCACAGACAGCAACTTTCAGGCTTGAGCTATTAAGAACCATTCGCACCTCACAAGTTCCAGACAATGACTATCTCCAACAAGAGAGGATCTAACTATCTCCCATCCACGTTCAACGTCATTACCATCACTGAACCTCCCAAATCAACATCCTAGGAGTTACTATTTACCAGAAACTTAACCGGACCTGCCACATAAATATTTTGGCCAGAAGAATGGATCAGAGGCTCGGAATTCTGCAGTGATTAACTCATTTCTTAACACCCCAAAGCCTGTCAATCACCTACAGGCACAAGTCAAGAGTATGATGGAATACTTTCCACTTGCCCAGATGAATGGACCTCCATAATTTTAGAAGAAGGTCAACACCATGCTGGATAAAACAGCCCACTTAATTGACATCACATTCGCCACCTTAAACATTTAATCCCACCACCACCTGCACATAGGGGTAGCAGTGTATATCTACAGGATGGACAACTTGCCAAGGCTGCTGCAACAGCATCTCCCCAATTTAGAAGAACAAAGGTAGCAGATGCAAGAGAATACCACCACAAGTTCTCCTCAAAGTCACCCAGCTTCTTAACTTCGAAATATATTGTTCCTTATCTAGGATAAGTCAAAATCCTGGAACACCCTCTGCAAGAGTACCACAAGGTCTGCAGGGGTTCAAAAAAATGGCTCACCATGATCTTTCCAACCGTAATTAGGGTAAATAGGAACTTAAGGGCCTCATCCAGCAGCCACTGGAATTGTGCCAGCAACAGGTAAGTAATGTTTCATTCAGGAGAACCCCACTGAAAACCTAGTTGGTGGGGGGAGGGTGGGGCTCATTCTCCGGCACCCTGTGCTCAATCAGGGCTTCAGGTAGGAGGTCTCAGTGGGAAGACACTGCAGCCCTTACTCTCTATTCCCATGCTGGTGCCCTGATCCCTGGGACCATCATTCCGCTCCATTTACCTTTCCAGGAATTCATTGGCAGTCTTGAGTGAAGGCCACAGTGTAGTACCGGCAGGGGCCACTTCCAGTGGTGCTGCCAGTACGAGAGGGTTGCTAGTGTCTGATTGGCCAGCAGGGGTGGGATTTCTGTCATGCTCTTTGTTTAATTCAATGGGAGGTTCGACGTAAGACCACAAGACATTGGAGCAGAATTAGGCCACTCGGCCCATCGAGTCTGCTCCGCCATTCAATCATGGCTGATATTTTTCTCATTCCCTTTCTCCTGCCTTCTCCCCATAACCCCTGATCCCCTTATTAATCAAGACCCTATCTATCTCTGTCTTAAAGACACTCAGTGATTTGGCCTCCACAGCCTTCAGCGGCAAAGAGTTCCACAGATACACCACCCTCTGGCTGAAGAAAGTCCTCCTCATCTCAGTTTTAAAAGATCGTCCCTTTAGTCTCAGATTGTGTCCTCTGGTTCTAGTTCCTCCTCCAAGTGGAAGCATCCTCTCCATGTCCACTCTATCCAGGCCTCACAGTATCCTGTAAGTTTCTATAAGATCCCCCCTCATCCTTCTAAACTCTAATGAGTACAGACCCAGAGTCTTCGACGGTTCCTCATACATCAAGCTCTACATTCAATGGCCACCGAGGGGAAGTGAGGAGGTGAGCAGCCCTTGCCATTCACTGGCAGTCCATGGCACCAGAGCTGCTGCCTCCGTGCTCAGGGGGAGAACACCCTTCAGGGGGTTGGGGTTGTTTGGATTGCTGGAGCGGTAGCCCCTTTTTCCTCCCATTTCCCTCCATCCTTCACCCCATTTCCCACCAACCCCATTCCCCCCCTCCCTTCCCCCCACCAAGTCGACTCCCCTAATATTCCACCTACCTTCCCCCTCATCTCCCACCCCATTCCCTATTTCTCCTCAAACCCCATTTCCCCCCTATCCCTACACCCATTTCTCCCCACCTTTCCACCCCTTATTCCTCCCCCGTCGGGGCGGCACTGTGGTACAGTGGTTAGCAATGCTGCCTCACAATGCCAGGGACCGGGTTCAATTCCGGCTGCGGGTGACTGGCTGTGTGACTGTCCTCCCGTGTCTGCGTGGGTTTCCTCCGGGTGCTCCGGTTTCCTCCCACAGTTCAAAGATGTGCAGGTTCAATATTCTATGATTCTATGATCACATCACCCCCTCCCCAACCACCAAGTTCCCCCTTGCAAGGGTCTGCATAACATCACTCCAGGGTGATCGGCCTGTGTCGGCACTGTCAGCGGTCACTATACAAGGCAGGAGAGTGATGGTCACTCACTGTGAGGATAGCTGTGGTGCTCCACAGGATCTGATAAAATCTGACTCCAGCCTTTCTGCTTCCAGCACGCTCACACCCATCCTCTGAATGGGGCCTGCAACGGGGGCTTTGGATCTTAGACCACTGTGCCTGGGGGGGGGGGGGAGCGGACATGGGGTGGGAAGCTCGCAGTGAAGATTAATGTGAAAGAGGCTTCATATGTTTCAGGTTGTTTAATGATGAAACGTTTACTCTGACAGATTTCCATATCTCCCAGCTACAGACAGTGACCTCACCAGTTTTCTCTCAGTGCTCTTCACTCTTTTTGATCTTCCGTGATCTTGTGCTACATCTAGGTGTGTCTCCATAATGCAGCCTCTGCGTTCCACCCATGTGGCCTTTGATGCCCTTGGTGTATGCCCTTCAGAAGGCCTGGAGCTGGAGGGTCCCGGCCAACTTATCGGTGTCACAGGCATCGCCATGTTACTATTCTATCCGCTGCCCTTGAAATGTGTCGTGTCAGGAGGGGGGAATCAGAAGAACTGGAGACCGCCATAGTCTCCTTGGTGGCAGGTCCAAGATTGGGCTCCAACAGTCCCTCCTCCCTGAGGGCCTGGGTGACTCCATGTGATGGGAAGGCAGCTGGAATGAACTCCAGAAGCCTCTGAGTTATGTGGCTCTACACGTCTTGGTGCCTCCCCATTATCTGCATCATGGTGTGGACACCCTCAGCGTTGGTCCTCAGTGACTGCACCATGCTTAGGAGTGACTTGGCATTGTCCATTTGCATCTGGGACATGTCCCTCATCGACTGGGACATGATGTCAAGGCTATCAGCCATGGTTGTCACATACTGAGCCATGCCTTGGACACCACCACTCAATAAGAAGTCTAACACCAGATTAAAGTCCAACAGGTTTGTTTTGAATCACTAGCTTTCGGAGCACTGCTCCTTCCTCGGGTGAATGAAGAGGTGGGTTCCAGAAACATATGGTGGTGGGTGAATGTAACGTGACATGAATCCAAGGTCCCGGTTAAGGCCGTACCCATGTGTGCGGAACTTGGCTATAAGTTTCTGTTCGGCGATTCTGCGTTGTCGCGCATCCTGAAGGCCGCCTTGGAGAACGCTTACCCGGAGATCAGAGGCTGAATGCCCTTGACTGCTGAAGTGTTCCCCGACTGGAAGGGCACATTCCTGCCTGGCGATTGTTGCGCGACGTCCGTTCATCCGTTGTCGCAGCATCTGCATGGTCTCGCCAATGTACCACGCTTTGGGACATCCTTTCCTGCAGCGTATGAGGTAGACAACATTGGCCGAGTTGCATAAGTATGTACCACATACCCGGTGGGTGGTGTTCTCACGTGTAATAGTGGTATCCATGTCAATGATCTGGCACGTCTTGCAGAGATTGCCATGGCAGGGTTGTGTGGTGTCGTGGTCGCTGTTCTGAAGGCTGGGTAGTTTGCTGCAAACAATAGTTTGTTTGAGGTTGCACAGTTGTTTGAAGGCACGTAGTGGGGGTGTGGGGATGATCTTGGCAAGATGTTCGTCTTCATCGATGATGTGTTGAAGGCTGCAAAGAAGATGTCGTAGTTTCTCCGCTCCTGGGAAGTACTGGACGACGAAGGGTACTCTGTCGGTTGTGTCCTGTGTTTGTCTTCTGAGGAGGTCAGTGCGGTTTTTTGCTGTGGCGCGTTGGAACTGTCGCTCGATGAGCGAGCGCCATATCCCGTTCGTACGAGGGCATCTTTCAGCATCTGTAGATGTCTGTTACTGTAGATCTCTTTAACCTGCTCCATCTGGACCTGTAAAGACTTAATTACCTGCAAACACTCGCATTCAAAGCATCGTCTTGCATCTTTGCCTTTGTCTGTATCAATGTTTCTGGAAGCCACCTCTTCATTCACCTGAGGAAGGAGCAGTGCTCCGAAAGCTAGTGATTTAAAACAAACCTGTTGGACTTTAACCTGGTGTTGTAACACTCCTTACTGTGCTCACCCCAGTCCAACGCCGGCATCTCCACATCAGGAGTGGAGGCGACCTACTGCGGTTCACGCCTTGTGACCTGGGTCCTCTTTGACAGCCGTCTTCTGGGGTCTCGACTTGGGTCTGCATGCTAATGGCCTACGGAGCACAAGGAGTGGACCACCTCAGTCTGGGGCCATGCCACATCATGTTGTGACTGTGCTCAGGCGTTGTGTGGGGCAGGGTGTGTGTGGGGAGGGTGGAGGGGGGCTTGTGGTGGACAGTGGGTGTGGGGGTGGTGGCGGGGTGGTGGTAGGTGTGCCATGGGAAAATGCAACTCAGTGGGGTCTCACTTCCTTGCCCAATGCCGACCTCTGCCTCAGTGACTACCCATTCTTTGGGTCCACCGACCATGTCCCGTGCCCTCTGTTTCGCTGCGGCGAGGGGCTGCAGGTCCGGTGGTCCTTCTCCAATCTTGTCCGTCTCTTGGCGATTGTGAGTGATCTTCTTCTTGGGGAGGTGTGGAACAGAGACGCAGTGTTAGACAGTCTGACGCATGCACCCACCCCCCCCACCGCCCCCCAACTCGGAGAGCAGCCGAACCCCCACGTGCACCATATGCCGGTACCCATACCAACCACCGTGACCAAGCACCTTGGCCACTGAAGCCATCAGCTACCCACTCCCTGGGCTGCATGCGTCAGACTGTCTAACACTGCGTCTCTGTTCCACACCTCCCCAAGAAGAAGATCACTCACAATCGCCAAGAGACGGACAAGATTGGAGAAGGACCACCGGACCTGCAGCCCCTCGCCGCAGCGAAACAGAGGGCACGGGACATGGTCGGTGGACCCAAAGAATGGGTAGTCACTGAGGCAGAGGTCGGCATTGGGCAAGGAAGTGAGACCCCACTGAGTTGCATTTTCCCATGGCACACCTACCACCACCCCGCCACCACCCCCACACCCACTGTCCACCACAAGCCCCCCTCCACCCTCCCCACACACACCCTGCCCCACACAACGCCTGAGCACAGTCACAACATGATGTGGCATGGCCCCAGACTGAGGTGGTCCACTCCTTGTGCTCCGTAGGCCATTAGCATGCAGACCCAAGTCGAGACCCCAGAAGACGGCTGTCAAAGAGGACCCAGGTCACAAGGCGTGAACCGCAGTAGGTCGCCTCCACTCCTGATGTACCGCTGGGGTCCGTAAGGACAGAAAGATAGAGACCAGATAGAATGGCATGGGTGCAGCACATACGATAGCGATAGGGGCTAGGCCACAACCCTGTATACGTATATGTTCATAGTAAACATCTGTGCACAATGTTACAACCTGCCTCGTTACTCTGCCAGAAAGGGTGTGAGGGATGGGCTGGTGCCTGCCCAGGTCCCTGTCCGTCCTTGCTCTACTCTGTGTCCTCCTCGTCGGACGAGGACTGGCGTTCGCCACTCTCCTCCAGCACATCACCCCTCTGCTGCGCAGTGTTGTGGAGAATGCAGCAGGCTGCCACGATGTGGGAGACCTTCCTAGTGCTATACTGGAGGAGCCCCTCCAGATCGGTCCAGATACCTGATCTGCATCTCCAGGAGGCCAAAGCACTGATCGATCACACCTCTGGTCGCTACATGGGCATCGTTGTAGCGGGTCTCCATGTCAGGCTGTGGGCTCCAGATCGGTGATATCAACCATGGCCACAGTGAATAACCCCTGTCGCCCAGGAGCCACTGCCTGGTGGGTTCAGTCCACATTGAATTTGATGTATTGTGCCGACCGGGCATCTAGGGCCTCCATGACGGCGCAGATGCACTGTGCACCAAGTTTATTTGAGATCCCAGACAGGTCCCCCCTCAGCTCCTGGAAGGTCCCCTTTGCATAGACGTTCAGAATGACTGTCACCTTGACGGCCACTGGGTGAGAGTGTCCTCCCCCTTCCCCCACAGTGCCAGGTGCGCCATAATCTGGCAGATATGTTGCACTGTCCCCCTGTTCAGCCAGGAGTCTTTGATGGCATGCCCGTTCCAGCAGGTCATAGATTTTAGTCATCGGCATAGAATTTACAGTGCAAAAGGAGACCATTTGGCCCATTGAGTCTGCACCGGCCCTTGGAAAGAGCACCCTCCACCTCCACCTCCACCTATCCCCATAACCCAGTAACCCCACCCAAAATGTTTGGACACTAAGGGCAATTTATCATGGCCAATCCACCTAACCTGCACATCTTTGGACTGTGGGAGGAAACCGGAGCACCCGGAGGAAACCCACGCAGACACGGGGAGAACATGCAGACTCCGCACAGACAGTGACCCAAGCCGGGAATCGTACCTTAGACCCTGGAGCTGTGAAGCAACTGTGCAAACCACTGTGCTACCGTGCTGTGCTAAGGACCCAGAATGACAGGTGCTGCCGGTACACACGAGGCCTCATGCTGCACGTCCTTTGCGTCTCCTCCTCCTAGGCCTGTTGGGCGGTCGGTTTTCCATCCTTACTAGCTGCCTTCTGTTTCTCCATGGCAGGCCACTGCCCATGCCAGGGGTGGGTTCCTTGGCCCTCGTTCGACACCTCTCTCTGAGGGCTACTGTGGGCATTGCCCTTGGGTGGGCCGCATGTTGCCCCGCCAGCGGGTAAGAGCTCTGCTGCGGGGGGTGTTGGGTAGGGGGGGGGGAATGCAGGGGTGGTGGGGTGAAGGGTGGGCACCCATATGGCCAATGTCACAGGCAGAACCACGGACCTCGGAGGTCGGTCAGTGTGATGCGCAGCAAGATGGTTGCCTTGCAGGCTGTGGCAATGACGGTCTGTGCCTGGTCACTCTGGTCCCATGCGGGATCACCCCAGCCCCACAGCCCATCCCCTGGTGTGTTCCTCCACCGCCCAGCCCTGGCGGGTACCCCCCCCCCCCCCCAACCAGCCCAGCCAGTGCCAGGACTAGCAGCCCACGTCTGCACCCCTCCATGTCCTGTCTCCTATCTCTCCCTCATCAGCCATAGCACCTGTTTCCCAATTTTTATAAGCACACGTGAACCTTGCCCCACCAGCGGAGGCAGTGGATTGTGGAGGCCCCGGAGAATATCGGGTCAGGCCCGCTAATGATATGCAAACGCCGTCCAATGTACGTGCGGAGTGGAACGCATTGGCACCGCTGTCGAGGCACCAGAGATTGTGATTTGGCGTGAACCTGGCACCCGCCACGATTTTGGCATCCAGACCGATTCTCTGCCCAATCGCCTTTCCCAATGTCTGCGTCGGCCGACCAAAAATCCCGCCCGAGGGATTCGGAAAAGAGATTGTACATTTTAAGTCAATATTCTCTCAAGTTCAGAGGAATGAGAGGGCATCTAATTGAGATATATAACATGATGAAAAGCTTTGAAAAAGTAGACACAGAGCGGATGCTTCCTCTTGTCGGGCAATCTAGAATGGGAGGTCATAGTTTTACGATAAGGGATAGCAGATTTAAAGTAGATATGAGGAGAAATTATTTCTCTGAAAAGTTGTGAATCTGTGGAATTCACTACCCCAGTGTGCAGAGGATGCTGGGACATTGAGTAAATCTAAGGAGGATGTAGACAGATTTTTAATTAGTAATGGGTTGAAGGGTTATGGAGAAGGGGCAGAAAAGTGGAGTTGAGGCCGAGATTAAATCAGTCACGGTCGTATTGAATGGCAGAGCAGGCTCGAAAGATTGAATTGCCTAATTCTGTTCCTCGTTCTTTCATGAACTATAGCTGGGTAAATAGAGGTGAGGCAGACTTTTAGACAGAGGAAGATAGGTTCTTGATTAATAAGGGGATCAGTGGTTATGGGGAGAAGGCAGGAGAATGGGGATGAGAAAGGCATCAGCCATGATTGAATAGCGTAGCAGACTTGATGGGCCGAGTGGCCAAATTCTGCTCCTATGTCTTATGGTCTTATGGAAATGTTACAAACGAACTGGTAAAGCAGTTTACTCCTGTTCCTAATTCCTATTTTCCTCGAATATTATTCACTCGGCACCGGACATTCAATAAATAAAAATAATTAGGATAGATGTTACAATGACCTCTGCAAAACAGGCCAATACCAATATAAAAACCTCCAGCCTAAACATAAATCTCAATTTAGCTCCTCATGTAATTGGAGAAATAATGAATTAAATGTTCACCTGAATAAGCAATAATGATAATTCGGAACAAATGGAAATAGTGGATTGGAACCAAATGCAACTTATTGCATCCCGCGACATGGTCCATTCTCATTAATGTGTGGATCGTGCTGTTGTTGCAGTTAACAGAACGGCAAGCCCGTCATGCTTATCTCAGGAATTTAGTGCACAGCCTCTAGTGGGTTCAAGGTTCTGCACAATTCTGAACTGCTGACTTGGAGCTTTGCAAAGAGAATTTGCTGCTTCATGATTTTCTGA
Organism: Scyliorhinus torazame; assembly: GCF_047496885.1. Taxonomy (NCBI): domain Eukaryota; kingdom Metazoa; phylum Chordata; class Chondrichthyes; order Carcharhiniformes; family Scyliorhinidae; genus Scyliorhinus; species Scyliorhinus torazame. The sequence continues at coordinate 120,285,732 of NC_092712.1, read as the reverse complement.
AATATTGTTTGTCAAATTTTTTTCTGATCCTTTGGGTGTGGAGGACTGACACTGCAGTCCTCTGACTGCACCGACCAGTATAATTAAGTGTCACCTTAATGTATTTTATAATGGAGACGTAATTGATTGAGTTCTGCAGTTACAGCTCAATATTAATTCCCTGAAACTGAATCAAGGAAGCTGAAGAAAACCTGACCATGACCTCAGTTTTGTGTCCAGCAAATAGTTCTGCTCCATTCACAATTGCTTCACAGCACCAGGGTCCCAGGTTCGATTCCGGCTTGGGTCACTGTCTGTGCGGAGTCTGCACATCCTCCCCGTGTGTGCGTGGGTTTCCTCCGGGTGCTCCGGTTTCCTCCCACAGTCCAAAGACGTGCAGGTTAGGTGGATTGGCCATGATAAATTGCCCTTAGTGTCCAAAATTGCCCTTAGTGTTGGGTGGGGTTACTGGGTTATGGGGTTATGGGGATAGGGTAGAGGTGTTAACCTTGGGTAGGGTGCTCTTTCCAAGAGCTGGTGCAGACTCGATGGGCCGAATGGCCTCCTTCTGCACTGTAAATTCTATGATGATGATGATTTCATTGTTACGGTATTACAACATTGTGTCAAGCCTATCTTTCATGCCCACATGTCACAACTAGGAGTTACGTTAACTTATAAAGTTATAAATATTGAACAGTTTACGTACAATTTAGTCCTCCCAGCACCAGATAGTGCTACTGGTCCTTCTTCTCTCAGATTTCATACTCAACATGACACTGCAGCTACGTTTTACCTTACATTTAACATTTATCTATTTTTCCCAAATAAAGTTTTAATTTTATAATTGAATATCTTCATTTTACCTCGCCTTTTTTTGAATCTTATTCAAATTTTAATTTAATTCAAATTAAATGGGGGCGGCACGCTGGCCCACCTGTTAGCACTGCTGCCTCACAGCGCCAGGAACCCGGGTTCAATTCCGGCCTGGGGTGACTGTCTGTGTGGAGTCTGCACGTTCTCCCTGTGTCTGCGTGGGTTTCCTCCGGGTGCTCCAGTTTCCTCCCACAGTCCAAAGATGTGCCGATTAGGTGGATTGGCCATGATAAATTGTCCCTTATTGTCCAAAGATGTGTAGGCTAGGTGGGGTTGCAGGGATAGGGTGGGGGAGTGGACCTAGATGAGTTGCTCTTTCGGAGGGTCGGTGCAGACTTGATAAGCCAAATGGCCTCTTTCTGCGCTGTAGGAATTCTACGATTCTAATGTAATTTATCACAGACTCTGTGGTCAATTTTACCACAAGTCTATATCCTTCCTTGCTATCATTGGACTCATGAGATTCAGACCAATTGGGTACCGCATTGTACCTAAATGAACAGTCACTCGGAGAACTGTAAATATTTAAGGAAATTCAGCACAGATTTGTTAAGGGCAAGTGATGTTGAAGTGACTTGTTTTAGTTTTTGATAAGTAACAGGGAGGGTGGATGATATTGTATATATGGACGTACAAAAGGAAATTGATAAAGTGTCACTTTTTTTAAAAATGTATTAATTTACGGGATGTGGGCATCGTTGGTTACACCAACATTTATTGCCCATCCCTAGTTGCCCTTCATAAGGTGGTGGTCTGTTGCCTTCTTGAGCCTCTGCAGTCCTTGAGGTGTAGGTACATCCACTGTGCTGTTAGGGAGGGAGTTCCAGGGTTTTGCCCCAGCAACAGTGAAGGAAGGCGATATATTTCCAAGTTAGGGTGGTGAGTGACTTGGAGGAGAATCTCAAGGTGGTGGGACTCCCAGGTATCTGCTGCTCTTGTCCTTCTGGATGGTAGTGGTTGTGGGTTTGGAAAGTGCTGTCTAAGGAACCTTGGTGAGTTACTGCAGGGCATCTTGGAGATGGTACACACGGCTGCAACTGTTTGTCGGTGGTGGAGGGTTTGAATGTATGTGGAAGGCGGAGCAATCAAGCGGGCTGCTTTGTCCTGGATGGTGTCAAGCTTCTTCAGTGTTGTTAGAGATGCACTCATCCAGGAAAGTGGGAGTACTGCATCACACTCCTGACTTGTGCCTTGTAGATGGTGGACAGGCTTTGTGGGGTCAGGCGGTGAGTAACTCGCCATAGAATTCCTAGCCTTTGACCTGCCCTGGTAACCACAGTATCCGTTTCTGGTAACCCCCAGGATGTTGATTGTGGGGGATTCAGTGATGGTAATGCCGAAGGGGAAATGGTTAGACCCTCTCTTACATTGCCTGGCACATGTGTGGCATGAATGTTACTTGCCACTAGTCAGCCCAAGGCTGCATATTGTACAGGTCTTGTACATTTGGACATGGACTGCTTCATTATCTGAGGAGTCGTGAATGGTGCTGAACATTGTACAGTCATTCGCAAACATAATAGGCTTGTGAACGAAGTTGTAGCTATGTTATTAAGTCTGAATAAAGATTGTAGACTTACAGTTAACACAAATACTTTATTCAGAGGGTTTGTTCTGCTTCCAGAGCTCAACTACATGTAAAACAGTCAAGCGGTATCACCAGTGAAACTAAGGTAATCTGCATATGCCGAGCTGTCTCTGTGTGCTGCTGCTCACTAGCTCTGTGCTTCTAAAAGAGGCGGATCCTCCCTTGGGCTCGACCCTTTATACCCGTCTCTGATGCTGCCCTCTAGTGATGCTGTGGCTGTTATATCTGTGCTGCAGTTCCTAATGTATGTGCAGATGTATGTACAGATGTACAGATCACTACAGTAGCTCATGGAATAAAAATGTCTGTGGCTGCATGGATATAAAATTGGTTGAGTGGCAGGAAACAGAGAAACATACATAGAAAGTAGAAGCAGGAAGAGGCCCTTCGAGCCTGCTCCACCATTCATTATGATCATCAAGTTCAATACCCTGATCTCTCTTTACCCCATATCCCTTGATAAACTTAACCCCAAAATTACACAACATTTTGGCCTCAACTACTTTCTGTGGTCGTGAATTTCACAGATTCACCACTCCAGGTGAAAAAGTTTCTTCCCACCTCAGTCCTAAAAGGTTTACCCCTCATCCTCAAACTATGACCCCTAGTTCTGGACTTCCCCCACCATAAATAATAACATAGAGTACAAAAGCAAGGAAGTTCTGATGAACCTGCAAAAAGCACTGATTCAACCTCAACTGAAGTATTTCATCCAATTCGTGGCACCACACATTAGGAATGATGGGAAGGCATTAGAGAGGGTGCTGAAAAGATTCACGGGAATGATTTCTGGAATGAGGAACTTCAGTTATGTGGATAGACTGGAGAAGTTGAGGCTGTCTTCTTGGAGAACAGAAGGTTAAGAGGAGATCTGGGTATTCAAAACCATGGGCGGGATCCTCCGTTTCTGAGACAAAGTGTTGATGCCGATGCAGAATTTGTGGACTTTCACGACAGTAAAAGTGCCGCCAAACCTGGATCGATTCAGCAACTGTGGAGGGGCTACCACTGGCGCCACGTGGAACACAATCAATTCCAATATAAAATGGTGCAGGATTCGCCAGGTCTGTGATTAACACTTGGGAGGCTGACAAGCTGCAGCCGCATGTACACACTTCACTCCCCACACAAACTCACACCAGTTCAAAAGATGGCTCTGGTTGTGCTGGAGCGTGCCATGCAGCTGATGGGTCAGCTGGGGCCAGGTGGCACCCAGGGGGGTGGCCTGGGGGAACGCCTATGCAACCCGTTGACCTAAGTTCACAGTGGGCAGGCAGCGACGCGTGCAGCTGCCTGGCTGCGGCAATGGTGTTCCGTGCCTGGCCACCCTGACCCCACAGCCCACCTCCTCGCCATCCCCCGCTACTCCCCCCAGCCCTGACAGAAGCCTCCAGGCCAGCGGCACAGCTGTCAGCAAAATATGGCGATGTCGGACACTTTCCATACTTCCTCTCTCCCTCAGCAGCCATGTTTCACGATTTTTAAAAGTGAACCACGCTGTCGGGAACTTGGCCCATCGGAGGCAACGCGGAGGCCTTGGAGAATACCGGTCAGGCCCGCTAATGATACGCAAATGGTGATTACTGTATGTTCCGGACTGCATTGATGCCGCTTTCAAGGTGATGGAGAATTGCAATTTGGCGTCAAATCGGCGCCCGCTGCGATTTTGGCGTCGGAACCTATTCTCCACCCAATCGCATTTCATGATATCGGCGTCAGCCAACGGAGAATTTCGCCCTTGTATTATAATCCTAGACCAGACCCCAACAGTGGCTAGGATACTGGACAGAAACCCCAATATTTTGTTTAAATTTTGTAAGGCTGTGAGAAAAGGATACCTCGCTCCAGGAGTGATTTCATGAAGAAATAGCGATATGGTATATTAAAACAAACGTTATTTCTAGCACAGTATTAAAATATCAGTAACATCACACTAGAAAATAGCTTACAATTACCCCTAAAATGATGCTAATCACTACAGTGAATATAGCAACCCTTAACTGCTAGCTTTATTCCCACTCAAACAACAAAAATCCATCTCCGCTCTCAATCCACTGTTAAGTACATTTAGCACTCAGGAATACTTGAGATGTCTGGATACTCTACTTTGTGACAAATAGATCTTTAGACACTGCTTTAAAGAAACAACCTGAATCCTGTCAGAATTATGCAGAAACTCTGGCTGCACCCCTTCAGAAACCTCTTTCAGCTTTCCTTCTACTCACACTCTCCTGAACCGCTTGGAAAGAAACTGTTAATCTCACTGCAGACATATCTTTTAACTGAACTGAGATGCTTGACTTCTGCTGACATTTTCAGCTAACGCACAATTAAAACTCTGCTTTCCTATAAAATGTCTGATAACCTGGCTCCTCCCAGTAATGACATAATCTCACCCTGTTGAAATCTAATTAACTCCACAGGGAACCCCCTTAATCCAAGCAACCTTCTATTACCCCAAGCTTTTTACGATGGTTTAATTGCAGCTCTGCCTCCCAATCCTAATTGTCTTTCAAACTAGGATTTATTTTAAAAACATGACTACAGTCACATACAAACTCACCAGACTTTTAACCCTTACTGCACTAAATATCTATAATATAATAAAACTGAAATTCCTACATTCCTCACACACAGGGGACCTGGACAGAGTACATAAGGAGAATCTATTCCCATTGGAGGAAAAATCAAGAACCAGAGGACACCAGAAGTGGCTAGCATCTAGAATGCACTCTCTGAGTGTGGTGGAGACAGATTCAAGCCTAACTTGCAATAGCGATGGATCATTATCTGAAGAGAGAAAATTGCAGAGCTCCGGGGCAAAGGTGGGGGAGTGGGACAGGGTGAATCGCTCTTACAGAGAGTCAGCATGGATACAACTTGCTGAATGAGCTTCTCTGCTATAACCATTCTATGATTTATGAAACTATGGCCGTAATTCTCTGGGGAGTGTTGCCACCAGGACTGAATAGCATGCGATTCCCATTCCCATTGGGGTGCTATTCAATAAGGGGGTCAGGCCATGTAAATGGGCCAGCACCCTACCAGTGTGAACTGAGAGAAATTCCTGGCCCAGCGGGCATTTTAAAGGCTGGGGCTGGCGTTAACGCTAAAAAGACTGACAGCTGGAAATGTTTTTAACCATTCCACTTACCACACACTCACTGCAGTCATGAAGGTGGCTCACAGAAGACCTGTCCCCCTAAATTCGGGTATCCGAAGTGGACACACTGCTCTACGCCAGTGAGGAGAGGAGGGACACCCTCTTCCCCAGGGTGGGCCGCAGACTCAAGCCCGCCCTCCTGAACACTGCCAGGGAAGTGGTGGCAGAGGCAATCAGTGCTGCCAGCCTCACCAGCAGGAGACATGCGTTACTGGTGAGGCCTCTGGCCTGAGAGGGGCAGAGAACGAGGGAGAATTTGAAAGGCCATGGTGCAGGTATCCTCTGGTTGGGGTGAACTCTGCTAAACCTCTGCTTCTTCTGCAGTAGAGCAGTGTTTCTGAGTAGTGCCAACATCTGGTGGGCCACTGATGGAGCTTGGCCATGCCCATCCCCTTGATGACACAGCTAGGGTATGAGGGTGTCCAGTTGGGAGGCCTGGGTGGGCTCCCAGATGGTCAAAGGCCTTCTGAGCATTCAGTGGACACAGGGAGCACTCAGCAGTGTGAACAGGATTCTCCCGTACCAGGCGGGGTGGGGGGTCCCGGCGGGACGGAGTGGCATGAACCACTCCAGCGTCGGACCGCCCCAAAGGTGCGGAATTCTCCGCACCTTCAGGGGCTAGGCCCATCCCGGAGTGGTTGGCGCCCCGCCGGCTGGCGGGATAGGGGCTTGGCGCCATGCCAAGCGGCGCCAAAGGGCCTCCACCGGCCGGCGCAAGTCGGCACATGCGCAGGAGCGCCAGCGCCTGCTAGCGTCATCCCCGCGCATGCGCGGGAGGGTTTGTCTCCGCATCGGCCATCGCGGAGGACCACAACAGCCGATGCGGAGTAATAGAGTGCCCCCACGGCACAGGCCCGCCCGCGGATCGGTGGGCCCCGACTGCGGGCCAGACCACCGTGGGGGCACCTCCCTGTGCAAGATCCCCCCGCGACCCCCCAGGAACCTCGGAGCCCGCCCGCGCCGCCAGGTCCCGCCGGTAAGGGACCAACTCTAATTTATGCCGGCGGGACCGGCATAGAACAGGCGGGACTGGCATAGCGCCGGACCCTGCCATTCTCCGAGGCGGGTGGCGCAACTCACACCGGGCCGGTTTTTTTGGGGCGGGAGAGTTAGGAGGACGGCGGGGGCGGGATTCACGCTGACCCCCGGCGATTCTCCATCCCGGCGGGGGGTCAGAGAATCCCGCCCCAGGATCTATAAATAGCACCAAAGGGGTGTGTTTAAAACACATACTGCAGCAATGGCGGTCTGAGCCGGGCCACCCTGATCCAGAGGGGGACACTCCCAGTTCATGGATTTGGCGCAAACTCATTCCCCACTACTCCCCCAGCCCAGACAGCCACCCCCAGCAAGCCCGACAATTTGTGAGGCTTTTTAAGAGTTTTTTTTAATTTCCCACTCCCACTCCGTAGCTATGGTATCCAGGCCTGGTTTGTAAATACTTGCACTAATTTGCACCTGCGGGACTTTCACCTAAGAGGGGCGGAGAATCAAGTAAGAGTGGGGCATGAAGTGTCCAAGCTGTTTATGACGTTGAAATCCATGCAAATGACAGTTTTACATGGATCCGCCGGCAAGCATCGATTTCACTACCAGCGAGGGACCTGAACCTGGCGTCGGAATCGACATCGGGCACAGAGATCAATTTTTCAATTTTGCATCATTCTTCGCCCGATCACGATTTGTGATTCCCATGTCGCAAAGCAGAGAATCCAGCACTATATCTGCCCCAAAGTACCTTTTGCAAAATGGAACATAGGAAGTAACACCAGGAGTAGGCCATTCAGCCCATCAAGACTGCTGTACCATTCAATTAAATCTTGTACGAAGTCTTACAACACCAGGTTAAAGTCCAACAGGTTTGTTTCGATGTCACTAGCTTTCGGAGCGCTGCTCCTTCCTCAGGTGAATGAAGAGGTCTGTTCCAGAAACACATATATAGACAAATTCAAAGATGCCAAACAATGCTTGGAATGCGAGCATTAGCAGGTGATTAAATCTTTACAGATCCAGAGATGGGGTAACCCCAGGTTAAAGAGGTGTGAATTGTACCAAGCCAGGACAGTTGGTAGGATTTCGCAGGCCAGATGGTGGGGGATGAATGTAATGCGACATGAATCCCAGGTCCCGGTTGAGGCCGCACTCATGTGTGCGGAACTTGGCTATAAGTTTCTGCTCGGCGATTCTGCGTTGTCGCGGGTCCTGAAGGCCGCCTTGGAGAACGCTTACCCGGAGATCAGAGGCTGAATGCCCTTGACTGCTGAAGTGTTCCCCGACTGGAAGGGAATATTCCTGCCTGGTGATTATTGCGCGATGTCCGTTCATTCGTTGTCGCAGCGTCTGCATGGTCTCGCCAATGTACCACGCTTCGGGACATCCTTTCCTGCAGCGTATGAGGTAGACAACGTTGGCCGAGTCGCACGAGTACGTACCGCGTACCTGGTGGGTGGTGTTCTCACGTGTAATAGTGGTATCCATGTCGATGATCTGGCACGTCTTGCAGAGATTGCCATGACAGGGTTGTGTGGTGTCGTGGTCACTGTTCTGAAGACTGGGTAGTTTGCTGCAAACAATGGTTCGTTTGAGGTTGCGCGGTTGTTTGAAGGCAAGTAGTGGGGGTGTGGGGATGACCTTGGCAAGATGTTCATTGTCATCAATGACGTGTTGAAGGCTGTGAAGAAGATGACGTAGTTTCTCCGCTCCGGGGAAGTACTGGACGACGAAGGGTATTCTGTCGGTTGTGTCCCATGTTTGTCTTCTGAGGAGGTCGGTCCGGTTTTTCGCTGTGGCGCGTTGGAACTGTCGATCGATGAGTCGAGTGCCATATCCCGTTCGTACGAGGGCATCTTTCAACGTCTGTAGATGTCTGTTACGCTCCTCCTCGTCTGAGCAGATCCTGTGTATACGGAGCGCTTGTCCATAGGGGATGGCTTCTTTAATGTGTTTAGGGTGGAAGCTGGAGAAGTGGAGCATCATGAGGTTATCCTAGGTTTGCGGATTTTGTAAGGGCCCCGAAGAATCCAGCACGAGTTTTAAGGATACAAAATAATAACGTTTATTCACTATAACAATATATACATAGCCATAGCAGTAACTTCCCTTGCTACCTTCTCCTTCCTCCTGGTTCCTGGACTGGCCAGCTTATTTATAGTAGGAGTTTCTCCGCCCCCCTCATTGGGGAAGTTCATACTCCCATAGGATTGTGGGATAATCATTAGTCCCCAGCCAATCGTCAGTAGGCAGGTTATAACATCCCTCCCCCCCAAAGTCCAAGGAATCCACCGTAGGCCCTGGCAAAGGGAGGCGTCGAACTCGTTTGGCCGCAGGCCGGACGCCATTTGCACGCGGCGCTGGATCAGGCGGCGTATAACGAGACGGAGACCGGCGCTTCCGTGATGAACGGCGCGGTTGTACATCCACGGCCTGTGGACCCGAGGATTCCCCCTCTGATGCATCCTGTGTCTCCATCTCGGAGTCAGAGTCTGCTGCCTCCGTCATGTCAGCGTCTCTGTCCGCATTCGGTCCCGTCATGACCTGCGCAGGCTTTGAGTGAGGCACCAGTGGAAGATTTGGTGGACTACCTTCCCTTGTTTCTGGTCTTTGCCGCTGTTGAACTGAGCTCCGGGGGCGGGGAATCTTTTGCGGGGATGATCTTCTGGACCGGACGTGGTCTACATGTTTTCGCTGGAGACGACCCTGGGCTTGCACTTGGTACGATATAGGGCCCGTTTGGCGAAAGATTACCCCAGGAACCCATTGGGCACCACCAGCAAAATTCCGCACGAATACTGGGTCACCGGGCGCAAACTGCCGAATCGGACGATGCTGAGACAATCCCGGTCCCTGCCGTTCTTGTGTGCGGCGTACTTTTGCGCCAATGTCCGGGAAGACCATACTAAGGCGGGTGCGAAGTCTCCGGCCCATTAGGAGTTCTGCGGGAGCTACCCCAGTCACTGTATGGGGGGTGGTCCTGTACGTAAACAAAAACCGAGCCAGTCTCGTGTCCATTGATCCGGAAGACTGCTTCTTTAGGCCTCTTTTGAATGTTTGCACTGCACGCTCTGCCAACCCATTTGAAGCCGGGTGGTAAGGGGCAGTGCGGATATGGCGGATGCCGTTCATCTTTGTAAACCTAGCAAACTCCTCACTCGTGAATGGAGTGCCATTATCCGTGACCAGCACCTCGGGGAGGCCATGCGTGTTAAATGATAAACGCATTTTTTCAATTGTTGCACAGGACGTTGTCCCCTGCATCTTATGCACCTCCAGCCATTTGGACTGGGCGTCAATTAGTAGAAGGAACATGGATCCCTGAAAAGGGCCTGCGAAATCTGCATGTAAGCGTGCCCAAGGCCGCCCTGGCCATTCCCAGTGATGTAGGGGCGCGGCCGGCGGAAGCTTCTGATGCTCCTGGCAAATGGAGCAGTTTTGGGCCACCTTCTCAATGTCGGTGTCGAGGCCTGGCCACCAGACATAACTCCGGGCCAACATTTTCATCTTGGTCACGCCCGGATGCCCATTGTGCAAGTCTGATAATATCAGCTCCTGGCCTTTTTCCGGGACAACCACACGCGTCCCCCACAAGAGGATGCCGTCTTCCACGCTGAACTCTGACAGCTTGGAGGAAAATGCCCGTAACTCGCCTGGGAGCTGTCTATGCTGCCCACCATACAGGACTATGTGCCGATCCTTTGACAGGACTGGCTCCGTCTGGGTCCACTCACGGATCTGTGATGCCGTGACAGGCAAGGTGTCCATAAAATTTAGGGTTGCTACCACCTCACCGGTCGTGGGGGTCGACATGGGGCCGGTCGATAAAGGCAATCGGCTCAGTGCGTCGGCATTTGCTATCTGCGTTCCTGGTTTGTTCTCCAGAGAATACTCATCTGCAGCAAGCAACAAAGCCCAGCGCTGGATCCGTGCAGAAGCAATGGGCGGTATCGGCTTATCCTCTCTGAAGAGTCCCAGCAGGGGCTTATGATCAGTCACGATAGTGAAATGGCGGCCGTACACATACTGGTGGAAGCGTTTCACCGCGAAAACCACTGCCAGGCCCTCCTTCTCGATCTGCGCGTACTTCTTCTCCGCTGCAGTCAATGTGCGGGAGGCGAAAGCTATCAGTCGCTCGGCCCCGTTCTCCATCTTGTGGGACAGGACAGCCCCAATACCATACGGGGATGCATCACATGTGACGAGCAAAGGCTTACCCGGATCATAGTGGGTTAGTAACCCAGACGACGACAATTGTTGCTTTACCCGCCGGAAAGCGGTTTCTTGCGGCTGACCCCAAACCCAGGTGTGATTTTTCTTTAGCAGCAGGTGTAAGGGGGCCAGCGTAGTTGCCAGATTGGGGAGGAACTTCCCGTAATAGTTTACGAGACCGAGAAAAGAACGAAGATGCGAAGTGTCAGTCGGGGTGGAGGCATGTTGAATTGCACGCACCTTCTCTGCGACGGGGTGCAGACCCTCGCGGTCCACCCGATAACCTAGGTAGACTACTTCTTTTGCCTGAAATACGCACTTTGTGTGACGTAAACGGACTCCAGCCTCCGAAAGGCGTTTAAGGACAGCCTCCAGATTTTCCAAATGCTCTTGCTCTGACGTCCCTGTAATCAACACGTCATCTAGGTAGACAGCCACACGTGGTAAACCTCTCAAAATGGCCTCCATAACACGTTGAAAAATTGCGCAGGCAGAGGATAGTCCAAAGGGCAACCGTGTATATTCATACAGGCCCCGGTGTGTGTTAATTGTTACATATGGTCGGGAGGCAGGGTCCAGCTCCAAATGCAGGTAGGCGTGACTCATATCTAATTTTGTGAATGAGAGTCCGCCTGCAAGTTTCGCGTAGAGATCCTCTATGCGAGGCATTGGGTATCGGTCGAGTCGGGAAACTGTATTCACTGTAAGTTTATAGTCGCCACACAAGCGAACTGTGGCATCTGGCTTCATTACTGGCACAATTGGTGCTGCCCAGTCAGCAAAACGGACAGGCCTGATAATACCCAAACTCTCCAAACGAGTGAGCTCCCCTTCTACCTTCTCGAGCAAAGCGTAAGGCACTGGGCGCGCCCGGAAATAGCGCGGTGTGGCTCCTGGTTCAACTTGGATACGGGCTACGGCCCCTTTTATTTTCCCCAGACCAGGCTGGAATACCTCTGGGTATCGTCCTAGCACCTCAGTCAACCCTCCAGAAACTGTTTGGAGGATGTGCTGCCATTGCAACCGCAAATGGCGCAACCAGTCCCGACCCAACAGGCTGGGCCCATGGCCACGCACTACGATAAGTGGGAAACACCCCTCCTGGCGTCCATAGACAACAGGGGTCATTGTAGTTCCTGCAATGTCCAGTGGTTCCCCCGTGTAGGTGGCCAACCTGGCCTGTGAGTCAGTTAGTGTAAGGGTCTGTATACCCTGCTTGATGCGGTCGAATGTCCTCTGGGCGATCACGGAGACCGCTGCGCCAGTATCCAACTCCATCTCCAGCGGGTGGCCATTGACCCGTACTGTCACCTTAATGGGGGCCACACGGGGAGCTGCCACACAATGCAGCTGCAGGCAGTCGTCCTCCGTCTCCACGTCCTCAGGAGTGGTCGCCGCAGGTTCATCCACATGGAAGGTACGGCCTCTGGGCTGGTCCCAGTTACGGCCCCTGGGCTGGTCCCAGTTTCGGTCGGAACGACGGCGCCTCTGGCGTCCCCAGGACCGCCGTCCGCGACGGGGTCGGCGCCTACAAGTCTGACACGGACATGGCTCCTCATCCATTGGCTCTGGAGAAGGCTCCCTTCGGGGAGGAATGTCCGATGGCCACTGGCGTCGGTCTGGTCGTTGCCTCGCCCAAGGTACCGCAGGAGTGCGGGGGGACGTTTTTGGGCGGAAAGGGTTTCGCCCCAAGGCATGCACTTCCATTCCCTGTAGCTCCTGTACTCCTCGCTCTGCGCTCTCTCGGGACAAGACTATTTGTATTGCCTGTTGAAAAGTCAATGTTGGCTCCGCTAACAACTTTCTCTGGGTGGCCGCATTGTTAATACCGCAAACCAAACGGTCGCGTAACATTTCTGACAAGGTCTCACCATAGTCACAGTATTCCGCAATCCCGCGTAGCCTGGATAAAAAATCGGCAATGGATTCTCCAGGGGTCCTCTCAGCGGTATTAAACCGGTAACGCTGGACTATCGTGGACGGGGTTGGGTTAAAGTGTTGCCCCACTATATTCACAAGTTCGTCAAACGTTTTGGTGTCCGGCGCAGCTGGGTACGTAAGGCTCCTAATCACCCCAAACGTATGCGGTCCGCAGGCGATGAGCAATATGACCACCTGGCGCTCGTTTTCAGTGATATTGTTTGCCCGGAAATAGTAACGCATCCGTTGCGTCTACTGGTTCCAGCTTTCCAGCGCAGCATCAAAAACATCCAAACGTCCGTACAGAGGCATGGTATAATAGAAAACAACTTCCAACCTGTATCCAACAAAAATCCAGGGAGGTGGCTTCAGCAGTGTAGACAGCCATTCACTTTTACCTTCGTCGCCAGTTTTGTAAGGGCCCCGAAGAATCCAGCACGAGTTTTAAGGATACAAAATAATAACGTTTATTCACTATAACAATATATACATAGCCATAGCAGTAACTTCCCTTGCTACCTTCTCCTTCCTCCTGTTCCTGGACTGGCCAGCTTATTTATAGTAGGAGTTTCTCCGCCCCCCTCATTGGGGATGTTCATACTCCCATAGGATTGTGGGATAGTCATTAGTCCCCAGCCAATCGTCAGTAGGCAGGTTATAACAGCGGATTAAATCTTGACTTGGCTTCGACCTCAATGCCGTTTCTTGCACTATCCCATATCTTCACTGTCTATGTATCTTCAATATATAGAAAATACCCTTGCAAACACAGGGGAGGGCGGAATTCTCCAGTCGCCAACGCTGAAATCGCTTTTGGGATTGGCTGGAGAAACAAAGTTCCTGACCAAATCGGGAACGGCGCCGCTTTCGCGACCCTCCGCCCCCTCAGAGAGTACGCTGTGCAGCGTATCGCCGGCCTCAGGATATTTCCTGAGACCTACCCCCCTGGTGCTCCGCCCCCGACCAGCCGAGTTCCCGGCGTTGTGGGTCTCTCATGGTCTCGCCCATCTGGATCGGCGTGACAGTCGGGGGAGGACTGGTCCGCAGGCAGGGGGGACTTTACCAGGGGCTGGGGGCACTGTGGGGTGTGGTCCGGGGCGCGCGAGCCGGCCAAAGGGGGTCACTTTTTCGCAGGCCGGGTCCGCGAGCGGCCGGCGCCATGTTACACGGTACGGCCGCTGCAGGCCGCCACCATGCGCATGCGCGGCCACGGACCCAGCAATTCTCCGGGCCGTATTTGTAGCTACAGGTGGGTGCTCTACGCTGCTGGCATGCTAGTCCCCAGCTACACCAAAAGACCGAAGGATCATAAGACAGAGAAGCAGAATTAGGCCACTCGGCTCTTCGGGTCTGGTCCGCTATTCAATCATGGCTGATATTTTTCTCATCCGCATTCTCCTGTCTTCTCCCCATAACCCCTGATCCCCTTATTAATCAAGAACCTATCTATCTCTTTCTTAAAGACACTCAGTGATTTGGCCTCCACAGCCTTCTGCAGCAAAGAGTTCCACAGATTCACTACCCTCTGGCTGAAGAAATTCCTCCTCACCTCTGTTTTAAAGGATCGTCCCTTTAGTCTGAGATTGTGTCTTCTGCTTCTAGTTTTTCCTACAAGTGGAAACATCCTCTCCACGTCCACTCTAACCAGGCCTCACAGTATCTTGTAAGTTTCAATAACATCCCCCCTCATCCTTCTAAACTCCAACGAGTACAGACCCAGAGTCCTCAACCGTGCCTCATACAACAAGCTGTTCATTCCAAGACTCATTCTTGTGAATCTTCTCTGGACCCTTTCCAAGGTCAGCACATCTTTCCTGAGATACGGGGCCCAAAACTGCTCACAATACTACAAATGGGGTCTGACCAGAGCCTTATACAGCCTCAGAAGTACATCCCTGCTCTTGTATTCTAGCCCCCTCGACATGAATGCTAACATTGCATTTGCCTTCCTAACTGCCGACTGAACCTGCACGTTAACATTAAGAGAATCGTGAACAAGGACTCCCAAGTCCCTTTGTGCTTCTGATTTCCTAAGCATTTCCCCATTTAGAAAATAGTCTATGCCTAAATTCCTCCTTCCAAAGTGGATAACCTCACACTTTTCCATATTGTATTTCATCTGCCACTTCATTGCCCACTCTCTTAGCTTGCCCAAATCCTTCTGCAGCCCCCTTGCTTCCTCAATACTACCTGTCCCTCTACAGATCTTTGTATCTGCAAACTTAGCAACAGTGCCTTCAGTTCCTTCTTCCAGATCATTAATATATACTGTGAAATGTTATGGTCCCAGCACAGACCCCTGAGGCACACCACTAGTCACCAGCTGCCATCCTGAAAAAGACCCCTTTATCCCCATTTTCATGCCTTCTGCCAGTCAGCCAATCCTCTATCCATGCCAGGATCTTACCTTTAAAACCGTGGGCTCTTAACTTATTTAACAATCTCCTATGCGGCACTTTGTCAAAGGCCTTCTAGAAATCTAAATAAATCCCATCCACTGGTTCTCCTTTGTCTAACTTCCTTGTTACCTCCTCAAAGAACTCTAACAGATTTGTCAGGCACGACCTCCCTTTGACAAAGCCGTGCTGACTCAGTCCTATTTTATCATGCATTTCCAAGTACTCCGCGATCTCATCTTTAATAACGGACTCTAAAATCTTACCAATGACCGAAGTCAGGCTAACCGGCCTATAATTTCCCGTCTTCTGCCTCTCTCCCTTCTTAAACTGTGGTGTTACATTAGCCACTTTCCAGTCCTCTGGGACACGGAGGATCAATGGTCGTTTTGTGCCGGCGTGAGGACATAGCCTCACGATCAGAGAATCCAGCCCAATAAGACAAATAGTCCGTGACTCGAGGATGAAATCTCTACCGATACATGTTGTTATGGGGAGGGGGTTTCATGGTACTGATTTGATTTTATTGTCGGGGGTGCTATGTATTCTAATCAGTTGGGCCTCTGGCGCAGAGGACCCGGCTCGATCCTGGCCCCGGGTCACTGTCCGTGTGGAGTTTGCACATTCTCCCCGTGTCTGCGTGGGTCTCACCCCCACAACCCAAAGATGTGCAGGATAGGTGGATTGGCCATGCTAAATTGCTCCTTAATTAGAAAATTTTTTTTTTTAAATGTTGGGCCACGGGGACAACTCCTTATCCGTTCCTAGTCAACAACAGTGTGCACAAAACACATCAAACCATACCAAACCAATCAGAAAGTTCAGCAATCGGCCTATTTATAAAGTAGCAAGACAGAAAATGAATGATGAAAGATATGCACCAGACAATATATTTCCTGGTAAGGTTAACATGCCAACTGCTTGCTTTTTCATTGTTCCAGCTTGGTTTTGAGATTGTTGCTGATTGACTGTATAACCAGCGAGACAGTTGCTTTAACTTACAATATACACAGTTAATATACTGTTAGTTAAAACTACCAACTGGAAACAATTTCAAAATTCAACTGAGCGAATGAAAATACTGCAGGTTACTTCCCGGGAGACCTGGTGTAATTATATTAAAGTCATTCATTCCTGTATGAATGTCACCTTACATCAGGCCCATAAAGCATTTGGACAATTAGTTTAGCACTTCCACAGTCACCGCTGCACATAACCGAGGAACTCTGAAGTTATGTATTATAAATAAGATACAAAGGAATGATCTGAAGTCCGTACAGTGTCCAGAAAGTGGGATTGGAAAGGGCACCTGGGTGTTCTCGGGCTGGCATGGACACGATGGGCCGAATGGCGTCCTTCTGAGCTAGATTTCCTATTTGTGTACACAGTTATGTTTTATAATTGCATTTTGCGATATTTTGTAAAATGTCTGCAGTTATCTCCTTATGCTGAAAGTTTCCTAGTACAGGCTCGATTGGCGAAAAATTCTGCTTATGTCCAGCAACTTCTCTGATTCAAACTGGTTCATTCAGTCTTTGACCTGCATAGCATGATCCACCAACCTTTCTAATCTCCATGCCGATGGTGACTCATTCAAATGTGAGGATATTCAAGCACTTTTCCTACATGTCAGCCATTGTCAGTACTTCGAATGAAAAATATAAGATGTCATTTGATTTTAGTGCCTGTAATATAAACATCCCAGGACACTTCAAACACAATTTGACACCAAGCCACAAAAGGAGATATTATAACTCCCTCAGAGTAGTAATCACTGGCAGATTGGGGCTGGTTTAGCACAGTGGGCTAAACAATGCAGAACAAGGCCAGCAGCGCGGGTTCAATTCCCGTACCGGCCTCCCCGAACAGGCGCCGGAATGTGACGACTAGGGGCTTTTCACAGTAACTTCATTGAAGCCTACTTGTGACAATAAGCGATTATTATTATTATTGCCAATCCATAGGGACTAAGCTTTGCTGGAATTGTAAAGCTCGTGTCTCGCCCAACCTTCCTCACTCAGGCCGGGTAAGGAAGGAACTGTGAAGCGCACCCATGGCTGCAGTAGTGTGGTGTAAATGAAGACCAGTGAAGGGGGGCACATCACCTTTTTGCACCATATAAAGAAACAGGAGATTAAGGAAGCATTACCATGGCTGCAAATGGTGGAGTAATGGAAATCAGGATGCAGAAGAAGTCAAAATTATAGTAGTGCAGAGTTCCCAGATGGTTGTGGGCTGGAGGAGATTGCAGAGATAGGGAGAAATGAGGCCATGTAGGACTTTGAAAACAACAGAAGGTCCGTTCATAATGTGGCCAAATAGGTTAATTATCAACCTATAAATCCTTCCAATATACTGATGGCGGGTGGTAAGATCGGGAGAGTCTCTAGAACAGCCACACTTGGTGTGGTGCCCCTCAAGCTGTAGCCCCTCTGGCAAATGTTGAAAAATGTCTGTGAGTCTGTAAGTCAGCTACAAAGGTTTGGGGACTGCAGTGGTTTAAGAAGGCAACTCACCACCACCTTCTGAAAGGCAACTAGGGATGGACAATAAATGCTGCCCTAACCAGCAACGTTCACATCCAGTAAGTGAATTTTTTTTAAAGCTGGGTACTGGCAGCACTTAACTATCTTTGAAGTAGTTGATGTTTAGAAACATAGTGGTCAGAGCACTTCAGATTTACTGAAGGGAGATGAATTAAACAAGGTTGACAGTTGTGTGTGTGTGTGGAAGCTGTCCATCACAGCCTAGTAAGGGAAATGAGTGAATAGTTTGCAGTTCAAGGATCTGAGGGGTTTAAACAAAGCTGACTGGTTTCTCTTTCCAGGAATTGACACGTGGTGCCTCCTGTGCCTGAGTCAGCAGGTTTATTGTCCAGATGAGTATTACAACAGTAATTTTTTTTGCTGCCTCTGTCTGGACAGCTCTCGAGCTTCCAGGCAGGGGTCTCTTTTCTTGTGGGGTCTCTTTATTTCGGGGTCTCTGGAGGTCCCCTTATTCAGGGGGTTTCTGGGGGGGGGCCTTTATTTAGGGGGTCTCTGGGGAGAGAAGTGGATCAGGTCACCCCCCGCTCCCATACCTAGGGGAAAATGGGACACAGATAATCTGGGGGTGGGAATTTAGCACTTCAAAATCAAAGTGGGGGTGATTGGAATGCACTTAACTCGGGGGGGGGGGGGTGGTCTCTTAATTTAGTGGGTCTCTGAGGGGGTCTCTTTCTTTAGGGGGCCTCTAGGTCTTCCAATAGCCAGCCTTCTGCATGTGACCCGAAACTGATGTTCCCTGTTCCCACTGGCTCTTGCCAGAGGACTTTTGCTGCGTGTGTACAATCCTGCCTGTCAGCCAGATTGTCCATTTGGCCGGTTGTCAGATATGAGGCAAATCCTACAATACATTGAATGCATTGTTGCTTCACAGCACCATGGACCCGGGTTCGATTCCCTGTAGTGTGCGGAGTCTGAACGTTCTCCATGTGTCTGCGTGGGATTCCTCCGGGTGCTCCAGTTTCCTCCCACAAGTCCCGAAAGACGTGCTGTTAGATAAATTGGACATTCTGAATTCTCCCTCTGTGTACCCGAACAGGCACCAGAGTATGGCGACTAGGGGCTTTTCACAGTAACTTCATTGCAGTGTAAATGTAAGCCTACTTGTGACAATAAAGAATATTATTTTTTTTTAATTAAATATTTTATTGAAAGTGTTTGGTCAACCAACACAGTACATTGTGCATCCTTTACACAATATTATAACAACACAAATAACAATGACCTATTTTATAAACAAAAAATGAATAAATAATAAATAACAAAAATGAAAACTAGCCCTAATTGGCAACTGCCTTGTCACAAGTAACACTCTCCAAAAATATAATTTAACAGTCCAATATATAATTATCTGTAGCAACGACCTATACATACTATACAGTATATATTAACAACCCTGAGAGTCCTTCTGGTTCCTCCTACCCCCCCCCCCACCCCCCCCCCCCCCCCCACCCCGATCCTGGGCTGCTGCTGCTGCCTTCTTTTTCCCATTCCGTCTATCTTTCTGCGAGGTATTCGACGAACGGTTGCCACCGCCTGGTGAACCCTTGAGCCGACCCCCTTAGGACGAACTTAATCCGCGCTAGCTTTATAAACCCTGCCATGTCATTTATCCAGGTCTCCACCCCCGGGGGCTTGGCTTCTTTCCACATAAGCAATATCCTGCGCCGGGCTACTAGGGACGCAAAGGCCAAAACATCGGCCTCTCCCGCCTCCTGCACTCCCGGCTCTTGTGCAACCCCAAATATAGCTAACCCCCAGCTTGGTTCGACCCGGACTCCTACTACTTTTGAAAGCACCTTTGTCACCCCCATCCAAAACCCCTGTAGTGCCGGGCATGACCAAAACATATGGGTATGATTCGCTGGGCTTCTCGAGCACCTCGCACACCTATCCTCCACCCCAAAAAATTTACTGAGCCGTGCTCCAGTCATATGTGCCCTGTGTAATACCTTAAACTGAATCAGGCTTAGCCTGGCACACGAGGACGACGAGTTTACCCTGCTTAGGGCATCCGCCCACAGCCCCTCCTCGATCTCCTCCCCCAGCTCTTCTTCCCATTTCCCTTTTAGTTCATCCACCATAGTCTCCCCTTCGTCCCTCATTTCCCTATATATATCTGACACCTTACCATCCCCCACCCATGTCTTTGAGATCACTCTGTCCTGCACCTCTTGTGTCGGGAGCTGCGGGAATTCCCTCACCTGTTGCCTCGCAAAAGCCCTCAGTTGCATATACCTGAATGCATTCCCTTGGGGCAACCCATATTTCTCGGTCAGCGCTCCCAGACTCGCGAACGTCCCATCCACAAACAGATCTTTCAGTTGCGTTATTCCTGCTCTTTGCCACATTCCATATCCCCCATCCATTCCCCCCGGGGCAAACCTATGGTTGTTTCTTATCGGGGACCCCCCAAGGCTCCAGTCTTTCCCCTATGCCGTCTCCACTGTCCCCAAATCTTCAGTGTAGCCACCACCACCGGGCTTGTGGTGTAGTTCCTCGGTGAGAACGGCAATGGGGCTGTCACCATAGCCTGTAGGCTAGTCCCCCTACAGGACGCCCTCTCTAATCTCTTCCACGCCGCTCCCTCCTCCTCTCCCATCCACTTACTCACCATTGAAATATTAGCGGCCCAATAATACTCACTTAGGCTCGGTAGTGCCAGCCCCCCCCTATCCCTGCTACGCTGTAAGAATCCCTTCCTCACTCTCGGGGTCTTCCCGGCCCACACAAAACCCATGATGCTCTTTTCAATCCTTTTAAAAAAAGCCTTCGTGATCACCACCGGGAGGCACTGAAACACAAAGAGGAATCTCGGGAGGACCACCATCTTAACTGCCTGCACCCTCCCTGCCATTGACAGGGATACCATATCCCATCTCTTGAAATCCTCCTCCATCTGTTCCACCAACCGCGTTAAGTTTAACCCATGCAATGTGCCCCAATTCTTAGCTATCTGGATCCCCAGGTAACGAAAGTCCCTTGTTACCTTCCTCAACGGTAGGTCCTCTATTTCTCTACTCTGCTCCCCTGGATGCACCACAAACAACTCACTTTTCCCCATGTTCAATTTATACCCTGAAAAATCCCCAAACTCCCCAAGTATCCGCATTATTTCTGGCATCCCCTCCGTCGGGTCCGCCACGTATAGTAGCAAATCGTCCGCATACAAAGATACCCGGTGCTCTTCTCCTCCCCTAAGTACTCCCCTCCACTTCTTGGAACCCCTCAACGCTATCGCCAGGGGCTCAATCGCCAGTGCAAACAATAATGGGGACAGAGGGCATCCCTGCCTTGTCCCTCTATGGAGCTGAAAATATGCAGATCCCCGTCCATTCGTGACCACGCTCGCCACTGGGGCCCTATACAACTGCTGCACCCATCTAACATACCCCTCTCCAAAACCAAATCTCCTCAACACCTCCCACAAATAATCCCACTCCACTCTATCAAATGCTTTCTCGGCATCCATCGCCACTACTATCTCCGTTTCTCCCTCTGGTGGGGCCATCATCATTACCCCTAACAACCTCCGTATATTCGTGTTCAGCTGTCTCCCCTTCACAAACCCAGTTTGGTCCTCGTGGACCACCCCCGGGACACATTCCTCTATTCTCATTGCCATTACCTTGGCCAGGACCTTGGCATCTACATTTAGGAGGGAAATAGGTCTATAGGACCCGCATTGTAGCGGGTCCTTTTCCTTCTTTAAGAGAAGCGATATCGTTGCTTCAGACATAGTCGGGGGCAGTTGTCCCCTTTCCTTTGCCTCATTAAAGGCCCTCGTCAGTACCGGGGCGAGCAAGTCCACATATTTTCTATAGAATTCGACTGGGAATCCATCCGGTCCCGGGGCCTTTCCCGCCTGCATGCTCCTAATTCCTTTCACCACTTCTTCTACCTCGATCTGTGCTCCCAGTCCCACCCTTTCCTGCTCTTCCACCTTGGGAAATTCCAGCCGATCCAAGAAGCCCATCATTCTCTCCCTCCCATCCGGGGGTTGAGCTTCATATAATCTTTTATAAAATGTCTTGAACACTCCATTCACTCTCTCCGCTCCCCGCTCCATCTCTCCTTCCTCATCCCTCACTCCCCCTATTTCCCCTGCTGCTCCCCTTTTCCTCAATTGGTGTGCCAGCAACCTGCTCGCCTTCTCCCCATATTCATACTGTACACCCTGTGCCTTCCTCCATTGTGCCTCTGCAGTGCCTGTAGTCAGCAAGTCAAATTCTACATGTAGCCTTTGCCTTTCCCTGTACAGTCCCTCCTCCGGTGCTTCCGCATATTGTCTGTCCACCCTCAAAAGTTCTTGCAGCAACCGCTCCCGTTCCTTACTCTCCTGCTTCCCTTTATGTGCCCTTATTGATATCAGCTCCCCTCTAACCACCGCCTTCAACGCCTCCCAGACCACTCCCACCTGGACCTCCCCATTATCATTGAGTTCCAAGTACTTTTCAATGCACCCCCTCACCCTTAGACACACACCCTCATCTGCCATTAGTCCCATGTCCATTCTCCAGGGTGGGCGCCCTCCTGTTTCCTCCCCTATCTCCAGGTCTACCCAGTGTGGAGCGTGATCCGAAATGGCTATAGCCGTATACTCCGTTCCCCTCACCTTCGGGGTCAAAGCCCTTCCCAGCACAAAAAAGTCTCTTCGCGAGTAGACTTTATGGACATAGGAGAAAAACGAGAACCCCTTACTCCTAGTTCTGCTAAATCTCCACGGGTCTACACCTCCCATCTGCTCCATAAAATCTTTAAGTACCTTGGCTGCTGCCGGCCTCCTTCCAGTCCTGGACTTCGACCTATCCAGCCCTGGTTCCAACACCGTATTAAAATCTCCCCCCATTATCAGCTTTCCCATCTCTAGGTCCGGAATGCGTCCTAGCATCCGCCTCATAAAATTGGCATCATCCCAGTTCGGGACATATACGTTTACCAAAACCACCGTCTCCCCCTGTAGTTTGCCACTCACCATCACGTATCTGCCCCCGTTATCCGCCACTATAGTCTTTGCCTCGAACATTACCCGCTTCCCCACTAATATAGCCACCCCCCTGTTTTTCGCATCTAGCCCCGAATGGAACACCTGCCCCACCCATCCTTTGCGTAGCCTAACCTGGTCTATCAGTTTCAGGTGCGTTTCCTGTAACATAACCACATCTGCCTTAAGATTCTTAAGGTGTGCGAGTACCCGTGCCCTCTTTATCGGCCCGTTCAGCCCTCTCACGTTCCACGTGATCAGCCGAGTTGGGGGGCTTCCTACCCCCCCCCCCTTGTCGATTAGCCATCACCTTTTTCCAGCTCCTCACCCGGTTCCCACGCAGCTGTATCTCCCCTAGGCGGTGCCCCCCCGCCCATCCTCTCCCATACCAGCTCCCCCCTCTCCCCAGCAGCAGCAACCCAGTAATTCCCCCCTCCCACCCCCCCCCCCCCCCGCTAGATCCCCCGCTAGCGTAATTACTCCCCCCATGTTGCTCCCAGAAGTCAGCAAACTCTGGCTGACCTCGGCTTCCCCCCGTGACCTCGGCTCGCACCGTGCGACGCCCCCTCCTTCCTGCTTCTCTATTCCCGCCATGATTATCATAGCGCGGGAACCAAGCCCGCGCTTCTCCCTTGGCCCCGCCCCCAATGGCCAACGCCCCATCTCCTCCACCTCCCCTCCTCCCCCCATCACCACCTGTGGGAGAGAGAAAAGTTACCACATCGCAGGATTAGTACATAAAACCCCTCTTTGCCCCCCACATTCGCCCCACCACTTTGTTCGAACGTTCTTTTTAATAACCCGCTCATTCCAGTTTTTCTTCCACAATAAAAGTCCACGCTTCATCCGCCGTCTCAAAGTAGTGGTGCCTCCCTCGATATGTGACCCACAGTCTTGCCGGTTGCAGCATTCCAAATTTTATCTTCTTTTTATGAAGCACCGCCTTGGCCCGATTAAAGCTCGCCCTCCTTCTCGCCACCTCCGCACTCCAGTCTTGATAAACGCGGATCACCGCGTTCTCCCATTTACTGCTCCGAGTTTTCTTCGCCCATCTAAGGACCATTTCTCTATCCTTAAAACGGAGGAATCTCACCACTATGGCTCTGGGAATTTCTCCTGCTCTCGGTCCTCGCGCCATCACTCGGTATGCTCCCTCCACCTCCAACGGACCCGCCGGGGCCTCCGCTCCCATTAACGAGTGCAGCATCGTGCTCACATATGCCCCGACATCCGCTCCCTCCACACCTTCAGGAAGACCAAGAATCCTCAGGTTGTTCCTCCTTGCGTTGTTTTCCAGTGCCTCCAACCTTTCCACACATCGTTTCTGATGTGCCTCCTGCGTCTCCGTCTTCACCACCAGGCCCTGTATATCGTCCTCATTCTCGGCTGCCTTTGCCTTCACGACCCGAAGCTCCCGCTCCTGGGTCTTTTGTTCCTCCTTTAGCCCTTCGATCGCCTGTAGTATCGGGGCCAACAGCTCTTTCTTCATTTCCTTTTTTATCTCTTCCACACAGCATTTCAAGAACTCTTGTTGTTCAGGGCCCCATGTTAAACTGCCACCTTCCGACGCCATCTTGGTTTTTGCTTGCCTTCCTTGCCGCTGTTCTAAAGGATCCACTGCAATCTGGCCACTCTCTCCTCCTTTTTCCATCCGTATCCAGGGGGGATTCCCTTCTGGTTTACCGCACAGTGTTTTTAGCCGTCAAAATTGCCGTTGGGGCTCCTATCAAGAGCCCAAAAGTCCGTTTCACAGGGAGCTGCCGAAACGTGCGACTCAGCTGGTCATCGCCGCACCCGGAAGTCCAATAAAGAATATTATTATTAGAAAACTTTTCAGCCAATCAATTGCCAGGCATTATCATAGAATCATAGAATTTACAGTGCAGAAGGAGGCCATTCGGCCCATCGAGTATGCACCGGCCCTAGGAAAAAGCACCCTATCTAAGCCCTCACCTCCACCCTCTCCCCGTAACCCAGTAACCCCACCCAACCTGTTCTTTGGACACTGAGAGCAATATAGCATGGCCAATCCACCGAACCGGCACATCTTTGGACTGTGGGAGGAAATCAGAACACCCGGAGGAAACCCACGCAGACACGGGGAGAACATGCAGACTCCGGACAGACAGTGACCTAGCAGGGAATCGAACCTGGGACCCTGGAGCTATGAAACAACTGTGCTAACCATTGTATTACCGTGCTGTTCCAAATTATCTTTCAGTGGGAGTCAATGGTGACAATACATTTGGGGAAAAAAAGGAAGAAACTATTTGTTCTTACCCTAAATTTACATATCCACATTTGTTAATATCTCAATGACATTACAGCTATAAAATTATCCAAAGAACATGTGTGATATGATACAGCAGCTAAGATCGCTGTTGTCTCCAGTGATAATACAATGACCTGCTTTCAAATACAATGCCTTATTTAAACACCTGCTGAACTATTTGACTTTGGGTAATTGTGTTTGAAATCTATTGACTCTTAGATAATTTAAAAAAGGTTAATGAAGGCTCCGTGCTTGTTCTTGCTGGCCATGAAAGAAAATTTACAAACAAATGCTTTGAATGGCAGGTCTGATCGTTTGCATGCACGATTAACAGCTATATTAGCCCAAATGTGTTTACAATGTCATTAATTGCCTTCTAATTCCAGATCTAAAGCTATAATGTTATTTTATGGGTTTACATTTATTTGAAAATAAGGCCGAAGCCTGGTTGTTCCAATTACATCACAGTTTGCTTGGCATCTGAGGTAAGATTTTAACTCACTCAAAACCCATTCACTTTACACAGAGTTAAAATCAGGCTGTAAAATCAGAAAAATACTGGAATTCATTATCCAACAAAGGTATTTCCAATGTATGTAGGAGTAATTCCAAGGCAATAGCGATTTGGAAATGTTCAACAAATGTATTGAAATTCTATGAAAAGGTAACAGAACATGGAACTTATAGATCCTCTGCGGGATTCTATGTTCCTGAGAGTGTTGACGCTGGGGCAGGATTTGTGGACTTCCATATCAGCAAACCTGGCACCGCACCTGTACCAGTTCAACGACTGTTGAGGCGCTAGCACCAGCGCCACGTGGAACACAATGAGGTTCCAATGAGGTATGTTGCGGGATTCGCCGTTTTCCCGATTCACACTCAGGAGGCTGACAAGTTACAGCCGCATATACACACTTCACTCCCCACACACCCCATCCTAGCCAACAAGATGGCAGCAAGGAGAATGCAGCGCACAGATTCACTGATGCCGAGCTTGAGACCCTCCTGGGTGTGGTGGAGGAGAGGCAGGCCACCCTGTACCCCGGTACAGGAAGGAGGCTGCCAGCTGCCGCCATTCGCCATACCTGGGCGCAGGTGGCAGAGGCAGTCAGCGCCACAAGCAACACCGTCCGGACTGGCCTGCATTGCCAGAAGAAACTGCACAACCTCCTCAGGGCGATCAGTGTGAGTAGGCAGCACTGCGCTCCTGGCACTAACCCCGTCCCACACACCCGTAACCAGAACCCCCCGCCCCCACCAGGAGAGCAGACAAACCCCCACCATGCACCACATGCTGGGACCAATAGTGGCCGCCATGGCCAGGTGCCCTGGCCAGTGAGGCCACCAGTTAACCATCCCCTGGCTGCATGTGTCGGACTGTCTAACACTGTCGTTTTCTGTCCCCCCATCCCCCCCCCCCCACCCCCACCCCCCTCCCCCCCAAGGAGGAGGCCACCCATAACTGCCAGGAGCAGGAATAAACTGGAAGGTGACCGCCGGACCTGTGGCTGTGACTAATCAGAGGGCCCTGGATGTGGTCGGCAGACCAGAGGAAAAGGAAGTTGCCGGGATGAAAATCAGCCGCAGGAGAGGAAATGAGACTCCGCTTAGTTGCGGTTCCCCATGCCACGCATGTCAACCCCCCCCAACACCAGCCCCACACCAGCCTCACCCTCACCCATTACTCACCCCCACCCTCACCCTCACCCCCACCTTCACCCTCACCCCCCACGAACCCCTCACCCTCAATTCCCGCTTCCATGCAGATAAATTCCCTGTGTCTTCCTGACCCCATTTTTGTGTGACCTGAGGTCAGACGACCCACTATGAAGACCACAGGAAAATTGTAGTGGCTCCTGCTTACTATTTTTGTGTTCTACTGCAGGGTTTGGAAGCCCACAATCCTGCTGAGGAGGAGCGAACATTCTGACAGCTAAACCTAAAATGTTTTGACGCCTTCAAATGTCACTATTAAATGCTGAAATTTAAATGTGTAGTTAATACAGTGGTTCACCATAGAGTTCTGTGTCTTTGATGAATGCTTGGCTGGTTTCCAGAATCTGAAATGACCTGAGCATTGTATATGACCTATCGATATAGCTGTTCAGGGCAATGATTGACAGTTTCTAGAGACTAATAACATATTATGCCTTTAATATGGTTTCTGCGTACTTGGATGTTTGTTTACACAGCTTAATGGTCATTTAAGGGATTTAGCTTTTTTATAGGAGTAGCGATTCTTCCTCCCTTGACAAATTTCAGAATGAGAGTTTTATAGATTGTCACAAGTTTAAATGCTTACATTTGCATTTAACATAATTCCTGTTGCCCTTGCTTGGATCCTAAGGACAGTAAATAGTGTATACTGTGTTAGTGGCTATGGAGGTTTCATGGTGAGGATATGGGGTGGCATGGGAGATCTGAGGGTGCATAGAGGTGACAGGGAATGGGAATGGCAGGGTGTGTGGGGTGTGTGAGGGATGAGATTTGTGAAGCATTTAAACTATTTGGGAGCTGGGCTGCTCTCTCCAAATACCGAAGTTTGTCTTCTAACAAGCCCACCTCCATATCTGCTCTCCTCCTACACTCCATTGCAGCTCCCAAACTGAACTGTGAACTCAATCCTGTTTGAACAGGCAATGTCAGTCATGAGTCAGGTGTGCATATTGGAAGTCATAAACGGGCTCGACTTGTGTTTCACACACACACCATGAAAATTCAACTCTTAGAGTCCAGCAATTTCTATTAATCCAAATCGATACCAGCTTTTAAT
The DNA here is from genome assembly GCF_047496885.1 of Scyliorhinus torazame. Taxonomy (NCBI): domain Eukaryota; kingdom Metazoa; phylum Chordata; class Chondrichthyes; order Carcharhiniformes; family Scyliorhinidae; genus Scyliorhinus; species Scyliorhinus torazame. Next base: position 120,258,036 of record NC_092712.1, on the reverse strand, counting down.
TTTATTTTCAGGTGTTCGGTATAACTGAATTCAAGTTCTCAAGCTGTCATGATGGGATTATGAACAAGTATTCCCTTGATCATTCGGCCAGTAACATAATCACAACGGTACTATATCACGACTATGTACAAATAGATTCCTAAAATGTAAATGAAGGGACCAACATGATGCACAATAAAACATTAGTAAGACTATGCAAAAGTCTACACCCAGTTTTAATCACTGTATGTATAATGATACATTGCACATATACAGATATTTATGCCAATCAAAAATGGAAGAGTGCAAAAGTAGGATATATTTTTCTGATGCTACACAGCTAGTGGAGAACCTCACTTCTGGGACTGCATGGTGTAAATTCAAGGGCATACTTCAGGCAATTTTCCAGCCCAAAGCTGAATTTCGGTTATGCATTCCCAGTGGCTGAATCTCCACATTGACATTGTAAAGTTGAGAAATTACCTCCATGTGTTAATTTAGGGAAAGTCTTTTCCACATTTAAAGGTGGCTTGTGGAATCAACTGGCACCTCATGTAGAGAATCATTCCAAAGAGAATTGCATTCGAAACATATTCCAAATATCAGCTGCAAAGTCTTAACCCAGTTCATCCACATCCTCCATTGCCAGCGGAAGTAACAGGCAAAATTATTGAGTGCAAGACCACATGAATACGTGTGGGTTGAATACAATTATAGTATGTTACACAATCTGCCCGAACATCAAAATTACATTTATTATTTGACTGATACATATTTGGAAGTATTATAGAAATGGGACAAACTAACACATTCATGGCATTATTCATGGCCAAAATTACTAAATCAAAATAAAGAAAGGGAGAAAGAAAATGAATACAATCTAGCAAAAACCATAAGAACGGACTGTAAAGGCTTCTATGTAAATAAGAAGCATTTGGCTAAGGCAAATGTGGGTCCAGTACAGGCAGTGTCAAAAGAATTCATGATGGGGGATAAAGGAAAGGTAGATAAGCTAAATTATCTTTGTGTCTGTCTTCACTAAAGATGATACAGGAAATCTCCCAGGTGTAGAGATCCAAGAGACTAAGGAGAATGCGGAGTTGAAGGAAATTAGTATCAGTAAGAAGGCTTAATTGGAGAAAATTGATAAATCCCCGGGACCTGATTTTATGTATCCCAGAGTGTTGAAAGAGCTGCTTTAGAGATAGTGAATGCACTGGTGATCATCTTCCAAAATTCTACAGATTCTGGAATGGTTCCTGAAGATGGAGGGTAGAACGTGTCACCCTATTTTTTGAGAAGGGAGGGAGAGAGAAATCAGGGAACAACAGATCTGTGGCCTTACAGTAATCATAGGGAAAATGCTAGAATTTATTATAAAGGATGTCATAAATGGACACGTGGACAACCATGATCTGATTGGGCACAGTCAAATGGGAAATCATGTTTGACCAACATGCTTGGGTTGTTTGACGATGTTACCAACAAAATTGATTAAGGAGAGCCAATGGGCATAGTCAAAAGGCTTTTGATCAAGTCCCCCACAGAAGGTGGATTAGAAAAGTAAAAGCACACGGAATAGGAAGCATGGATTCAGGATTGACTAACATGCAGAAAACAGAGTAAGAATAAAAAGCTCATCCTCACATTGGCAGGCTGTGACTATTGGGCTACTGCAAGGATCAGTACTTGGGGCCCCAGGTGTTCACAATATATATCAATGATTTGGATGTGGAGATCAAATGTAATCTTTCCAAGTTCACGGATTATACAAAGCTAAGCAGGAATGTGTGTTGTGAGGAAGATGTAAAGCAGCTACAGGAGGATTTGGATAGACCTAATGAGTCAGCAAGAGTACGACAGATGGAATATAATGTGGAAAAATGTGAAGTCATCCATTTTGGGAGAAGGAGCAGATGTGCAGAGTATTTCATAAATGGTAAGAAATTAGAAAGTGTTGATAAACTCAACTTGTACATAAGTCACTGCAGGCTAACATGCAGGTGCAGCAAACTATTAGGAAAGCTAATGGAATGTTGTCCTTTATTACAAGAGGATTTCAGTACAGGAGTAGTGAAGTCTTACTTCAATTGTGGTTAGACCGCACCTGGAGTACTGTGTGCAGTTTTTATCCCCTTACCTCAGAAAGGATATTATTGCCATCGAGGGAGTGCAACAAAGGTTCACCAGACTTGTTCCAGATATTGTGGGACTGTCTTATGAAGAGTGATTGTCAAACGCAACCTCTATTTGTTAGAGTTTCGAAGAATAAGAGATGGTCCCATTGAAACCTCCAAAATACTTAAAGGAATAGACAGAGTAGATGCAGGTAAGGTATTTTCCTTCATGGGGGGTCTGGAACCAGGGGCACAGTTCCAAAATAAAGTGAATGCCGCCTATGACCGAGATGAGGAGCTATAATAGTTATTTTCAATCACAAATCTGAAAAAGTATTCTACCTAGTCCCGCTCCCCTGCCTTATCCCCGTACCCTTGCAAATTCTTATTTTCAGAGAGCAATCCAATACCCCTTTGAATACCTTGATCAAGCCTGTCTCCATCAGTCTTCCCGGAAGTTAGTTCAAGACTCCAGCCACCCTCTGGGAGAATGTTTTTCTTCTCACATCATTTTTATTCCTTTTGCTAATTATTTTGAATCTGTGCCCTTTAGTTCTTAATTCTCTCTTGAGTGGGGACAGTTTCTCACTATTTATATTTATCCATTTCCTCAGGATCTTGAATACCTCTATCAAATCTCCTATTGACATTTTTTCCAAATAAAACAGTCCCTATCTCTCCAATCCATTCTCACAGTTACAGTTCCTTTTTCCTGGAACCATTCTTGTGAATCTCCTATGTACTCTCCTCCCGTACCAGCCTCCCCGAACAGGCGCCGGAATGTGGGGTACTAGGGGCTTTTCACAGTAACTTCATTTGAAGACTACTTGTGACAATAAGCGATTTTCTTTTTCTTTCTTTTCTTCGCTCTTCCTCAAGTATGGTACCCATAACTGGGTGCAGTACTCTAGATGAGGCTTAAATAGTGCCTTATACAAGTTCAATATGACCTTCTTGCTCTTGTGCTTATTGCCACATAAATAAAGCCTAAGATACTGTATGCTTTATTAACTGCTCTTTCAACATGCACTGCCATCTTCAATAACTAATGTACATATACATCAAAGTCCTTCAGCTCCTTAATCTCCTTTAGAATTTCTCCCATTATTTTACTCTTCGCCAAGGGCAGAACGGTGGCGCAGTGGGTTAGCCCTGCAGCCTCACAGCGCCGAGGTCCTAAGTTCGATTCTGGGTCACTGTCTGTGTGGAGTTTACACATTTTCCCTGTGTTTGCGTGGGTTTGACCCCCACAACCCAAAGATGTGCAGGCTATGTGGATTGGCCAAGCTACATTGCCCCTTAATTGGAAAAAATGAATTGGGTACACTAAATTTTAATTTAAAAAAAAATTTACTCTGCTCCATATTTTTCCTGTCAAAATGAATCACCTCACTCTTCACTGGATTCAATTTCATCTGCTACTTGCCTGCCCAATCCACCAATATATTCTTTTGAAGTACAAGCTCATTATAATTGATAATATTTACAGTCTTCGTATCATCAACAATTTTGAAATAATGCCCTGAACACCACAGTCTAGGTCATTAATATAAATCAACTTAATAATAATAATAATAATCTTTATTATCACAAGTCGGCTTACATTAACACTGCAATGAAGTTACTGTGAAAATCCCCTAGTCGCCACATTCCAGCGCCTACACAAGGACACTGGTAATGTGAGCAAAAATATTTATTTTAACTTGTGCTATGGTTATAACAGTTCAGAACAGAGGCATGTTGTTTACAAATCCCAAAATAGTCGAAGGATTGGAAGAAACCAAAATGTTGCATCATTTGATTGTAGAAACCTGAAAGGTAAAGGTAGCTACTCAAACTGGGCAAAGATGGGGAGTGGTAGTTCCACTGAAATTGGAGCTGGGACCACTGTTATTTCCAATTCATTTGGAATCAGAAGCACAATTTTAAAATTAGCAGACCAAACACAAAGGAAGAATGCAACATATTAGAGAAGACATTAATAAAAAACAGCAGAATGGGCAGACACTGGCAAATGAATTTAATGGCGATAAGTATTAAGGTGCATTCTGATGGGAAGAACAAAAAGCAAAGAACAATACAGCGCAAGAACAGGCCCTTCGGCGCTCTAAGCCTGCACCGACCATGATGCCTGTCTAACTAAATCCTTCTGAAATTCTGGGGTCCGTTCCCTCTATTCCCATCCTATTCATGTCTTTGTCAAGGTGCCTCATAAACGTCACTATCATATCTGCTTCCTCCACTTCCCCTGGCAGTGCGTTCCAGACACTCACCACCCCCTGTAAAAACCTTCCCTCGCACATCTCCTCTAAACTTTCCCCCTCGCACCTTAAACCTATGTTCCCTTGTAATTCACTTTTCCACCCTGGAAAAAAGGATCTGACTATGCTACTCACAATTTTCCTCTTTCAGGTTGCCCCCTCAACCTCTGTCATTCCAGTGAAAACAATTTGAGTTTATCCAACCTCTCCTCACAGCTAATACCCTCCAGAACAGGCAACATCCTGGTAAACCTCTTATGTACCTTCTCCAAAGCATCTACATCCTTCTGGTAGTGTGGCAACCAGAATTGTACGCAATATTCCAAATGTGGTTTAACCACATTAGCTACAGCATGACTTGCCAATTTTTATACTTAATGCCCCAATCGATGAAGGCTAGCATGCCGTACGCTTTCTTAACTGCCTTATCCACCTGTGTTGTCACTTTCAGTGATCTGGGGACCTGAATGCCCAGATTTCTCTGCCTGTCAATGCACCTTAGGGTTTCGCCATTTACTGTATAATTCCCACCTGCATTAGACCTTCCAAAATGCATTACCTCACATTTGTCCAGATTGAACTCCATCTGTCATTTCTCTGCCCAAGTCTCCAATCGATCTATAACCTGCTGTATTCACTGATAACACTCTTCACTGTCCCCAACTCCACCAATCTTTATGTTGCCCACATACTTACTAATCAGACTAGCTACAAAACCCTCCAAATCATTATATATACAATGAACAACAAAGGTCTCAGTACTGATTTCTGAGGAACACCACTAGTCCCAGCCTTCCATTCAGAAAAGCACCCTTCTACCGCCATCCTCTGTCTTCCATGACCGAGCCAGTTCTGTATCCATCTTGCCAGCTCACGTCTGATCCCGTGTGACTTTACCTTCTGTATAAGTCTGCCATGAGGGACCTTGCCAAAGGTCTTACTGAAGCCCATGTAAACAACATCCACTGCCTTCCTTCATCAATCATCTTCTTCATTTCCTCAAAAAACCCGATCAAGTTAGTGAGACACGACTTCCCCATCACAAAACCATGCTGCTTCTCGCTAATAAGTCCACTTGTTTCCAAATGTGAGTAAATCCTATCCTTAAGAATCTTTTCCAATAATTTCCCTATAACTAACATAAGGCTCACTGGCCTATAATTTCCTGGATTATCTCTTCTACCCTTCTTAAACAGATGAACAACATTGTCTATTATCCAGTCCACTGGGGCCTCACTGTAGCCAGTGAGGATACAAAGATTTCTGTCAAGTCCCTAGCAATTTCCTCCCTTGCCTCCCTCAGTATTCTGGGATAGATCACAACAGACCCTGGGGACTAATCCACCTTAATGCTTTTTAAGACAGTCAACACCTCCTCCTTTTTGATACTAACATGACCCAGAATATCTACACACCCTTCGCTAGACTCATCATACACCAAGTCCTTCTCTTTGGTGAATATTGATGCAGAGTACTCATTTAGTGCCTCGCCTATTTCCTCTGGCTCCACACATAGATTCCCTCCTCTGTCCTTGAGTGCGCCAACCCTTTTCCTGGCTACCCTCTTGCTCTTTATATGCATATAAAATTCCTTGAGATTTCCGTTAATCCTGTTTGCCAAGGACTTTTCATTACCCCTTTTAGCCCTCCTAACTTCTTGATTAAATTCCTTCCTACTTTCTTTATATTCTTCATGGGCTTTGTCTGTTCCCAGCCTTCAAGCCTTTACAGATGCTTCCTTTTTCTTTTTGACTGGGCTCACACTTACATCGTTATCCAAGGTTCCCGAAACATGCCACATTTATCATTCATCTTCACAGGAACATGCCATTCCTAACTCCTGATCAACTGACATTTGAAAGATTCTCACATGCGAGATGTTGATTTAACCTCAAACAGCCACCGCCAATCTAAGTTCTTCAGTTCCTGCCTAATATTGTTGTAATTAGCCTTCCACCAATTTATCACCTTCACCGGGGGTCTTGTCCTTATCCGAGAGTATACTGCCTGGATAATAAAAGCCTGAAGGGGATAGAGGAACAAAGAGATCCAGGATGCACAATCACAAATGTCTAAACGTAGTGACAAAAGGTTGGTAAGACCATTAAGAAAAAACAATCTCTGGGGTTCATTTGTGGATCAAATTGAAAAGTAGAAAAATTATGTTAAATTTGTATCAAATCTTGGGAGTACTGTACACAATTCCAAAAAGGGCACATAGTCTAGATTCCCTTTAGGGGATACTAGATGCGCACATGGAAGAATGAAACAGACGATTATACTGATTGGGTTAGATGAAGGGCAGCACGGTAGCATTGTGGATAGCACAATTGCTTCACAGCTCCAGGGTCCCAGGTTCGATTCCGGCTTGGGTCACTGTCTGTGCGGAGTCTGCACATCCTCCCCGTGTGTGCGTGGGTTTCCTCCGGGTGCTCCGGTTTCCTCCCACAGTCCAAAGATGTGCAGGTTAGGTGGATTGGCCATGATAAATTGCCCTTTGTGTCTAAAATTGCCCTTAGTGTTGGGTGGGGTTACTGGGTTATGGGGATAGGGTGGAGGTGTTGACCTTGGGTAGGGTGCTCTTTCCAAGAGCCGGTGCATACTTGATGGGCTGAATGGCCTCCTTCTGCACTGTAAATTCTATGATAAGTGGGGTGGGGTGAGGTTTTAGAGGGACATATACATCCACATGGATCATTTGAGTTAAATTCCCATTTCTGTACCATAGACATCATCAATATACAGATTAAAGGCTGAAATAATGCCAAATACTCATTTAAACCTTTGCCTGGAATTTTCTTCAGACATGAACTGAAGCTACGCCTGAAATTATGCCCATTTGTGTAGCTATTTCGCAAATGCCATGTTTCTGCCAATCACATTAACATATACATGGATGTAAAATTGGGAATAAGTCAGCATAACTATTCAGCATTGTCAGAACATAACCAGTGGGGAATCAATATGGTAAGATGGAGCACTATAAGACTGGGCAGCAGGTTAGCATGGTGGTTAGCACAATTGCTTCATAGCTCCAGGGTCCCAAGTTCGATTCCCGCTTGGGTCACTGTCTGTGCGGAGTCTGCACGTTCTCCCCGTGTGTGCGTGGGTTTCCTCCGGGTGCGCCGGTTTCCTCCCACAGTCCAAAGATGTGTGGGTTAGGTGGATTGGCCATGATAAATTGCCCTTAGTGTCTAAAATTGCCCTTAGTGTTGGGTGGGGTTACTGGGTTATGGAGATAGGGTGGAGGTGTGCGGTTGGGTAGGGTGCTCTTTCAGAGAGCCGGTGCAGACTCGATGGGCTGAATGGCCTCCTTCTGCACTGTAAATTTTATGATAAAAAAAGACTCCTTCACAGTGAGACCAGGTAAGTGAGAAGTGCAAGGTAAGGGGCAGAAATTGGTCATAAAGATTTTTCATTACTTCATTTAAATTGCTCAATGCAATAATGGAAACCTGATGCTGATTAATGGGGATGGCTGTCAGGAAGAAGGCTTTCATGTCTGGTGGTGTGACCCAGATGAAGACATGGCATCAAAGCACTCGGGTGGCTGCGCCACTGCAGTCAGAGGTGACGCTGAGGTGAGGAGGGGAAGGTGTCATGAAGGGGAAAGAATGCTGAGCCAGATGAGTACCTACTATTTGCTATGTCCCAATGCTCCAACACACGGGCCCAGCCTTTCCCTAGAAGATCACATCCCCACCGTGGAACATCTCAGCACGGGCATAGCACCCTTTCTGATTTTCTTCTCGCTCTTCATTCATGCTGCTGGAAGGCAGCCATGGTGGAGGAAGGTTGGAGAGGAGCAGAAGAGAAGGTGGAAGAAAGGGCAAGGGGGTTGGAGCAGCTGCCAGAGAAGCTGGTAAGGCTGACCCTGGCTTTATTATGCAGCTTGCCCCAGTGAAAATGAAAATCACTTATTGTCACAAGTAGGCTTCAAATGAAGTTACTGTGAAAAGCCCCTAGTCACCACATACCGGCGCCTGTTCGGGGAGGCTGGTACGGGAATTGAACCGCGCTGCTGGCCTGCCTTGGTCTGCTTTCAAAGCCAGCGATTTAGCCCTGTGCCAAACCAACCCCCAAGTGAGCTGCCAGATGCACTGGTGATCCAAAGCCAATGCTGCACACCTCCCATCTTTCTTAGTATTTCATCCTACCACCCAAGTCGACCCCTATCTTTGGGGCACCTTGAAGCAGAGGCAGAATATGTTACTGTACCCTCTTTAAACGATTAATGATTCCCCTGAGCAGCTATATTAACAGACCACCTGCTAAACTCAGGTCATTTTCAGATTTAGGAACTCAACCAAACATTCATAATAGCCACAGCTTTCAAAACAAACAGTTACTGCTACAAGACCTTGAAATTGAAGGAGCAGATGATATTTCATTTCCATTTCAAAGCAGATTGCCTGTCAGTCAAGGAAGAGGTGCGGGTACTTTGATTTTCTTAATCTTTAATAGTGCAATTATCTCAAAGTCAAATAGGGCTGCGCATTTAAATAATAGAACCAAAGAGAGACAGTCTGGAGGGGTGAATTAATGGAGTTTAAGGTGACTGGTTTAGGATCAAAATGGCACAACAACTCTGAAATGCTTCAACAGTAGCATAGAGCTTCTTGAAGGCATGGCCTCTGAGCCCACTGCAAGGTTGAGCAGCAAAATCACAGGCTGTGTGTGTAGCGTGACCACTTTAAGGGGCAAACCCTCGCAATCCTATCATACAAGAGATCACGTGGCTCCCAACCAATTGGGGAAAAGGCGACGGGCCCTGAGAACAGGTGCCCAGGCAGTGTGAACCCAGGAATCAGAGAGTGAAAATCTGTTGAAAGACTATGTGCCTGTATACAGTTAACCTTTTCCTTGTTAACAATAAATCCTTGTTTGGATATGTTTGGATGCCTCCACAGTATTGCCTCAAGCCATCACACTGTGTGAATAACACAGCAGGCAGCTGATGTGTTATGTGCAGTCAGGCCTTTCACCCTAGCAGAAGTTCAGACCCTGCTCTTGACAATTTGAGTGACAAGCTAGAGGCTGCCATGCACTGAGGCATCCAGTCTCTTACTGAAGTGTTGCAGGATCTGAAAACTACTTCATGTCAGTCATCATCAGACTGATTACTAGAGCTAAAGAACAAGAATGTAGTAGAACAGTAGAAGGCGTGGACCCAAGTGGTTACTGTTGGTACTTCTCTGGGTGGCAGAATCAGACAGCAGACATGGTACCATATTACTATTCAAAGAAGAGGAGGGGAGCTCTCCTGGCAGCTTGGTCAACATTTACCTCTCAATAAATATTACAAAAAAAGATTATCTGACCATTTATCTCATTGCTATTTGTGGAGTCTTGCTGTGCGCATATTGGCTGTTGTGTTTCCTACATCACAACAGTAACTGCATATCAAAAGTTATTCATTGGCCGAAAAGTGCTTTGGGATGTCCTGAGGTTATAAAAGATGCTATATAAATGCAAGCCTTTATTTATTTTCTTTCCTTAAGACAAAGACATATGTAATAACATGATACCATAGACTTATTAGGTTGAATGGATTCGTCTAGGGCCGAATCCCTGTCTCCTCATCGATCTCAAGGTGTAGAAGGTGTTTGTTTTTGCAGGAAATACTATGCCTGTGCCTTCCTCACACCACACCATTGGGCCTTTTCATTGGTCAGGAAGGCTTTGGGTCCAAAATGCATACTTGTCGCTTTTAAGGTTGGGGTCACCATGTGAGAACAACTGGGAAAATGTATTCCCTCCTGCAGACTAATTTCATATGCTAGTTTGGGTGTTGGAAGTCCCAAAAAGTTGCATCTCCTTGGAAAGTTTTGCTTTTGTAGTAATCGCAGATTTCTGAATTAAAGTTTTATTAGATTCTCACATGGCTCCTGAGGACTGTGCGGGGGCTCTACGCGCGTGATGGGCCGATTTCCCACCAAGTTTGGCCGAGTCCTGTCGGCGCCGTTCACATGTGGTCCTACCTGGCAGGACCTCGTCCTTCATGTTGCGGGGGGGCAGCCTGGTGGGAGGGAGGGGGGGATCCGACCCCGGGGGGGCCTCCATGGTGGCCTGGCCCGCGATCGGGGCCTACCGATCGGCGGGCGGGCTTATCCTGGTGGAGGTCTATGTTCCTCCGCGCCGGGCCCCTGTAGGTCTCAGCCATGTTGCGTCGGGGCCGGCGGGGAGAAGGCAACCCATGCGCATGCACAAACTCGCAGACCCGCGGCGCCCGTCCTGACGCCCAGATCAGCAGGGTGAAGCGCTCCAGTGCTGTGCTGGCCCCCTGTGCAGCGCAGGATCGCTGATCCTTGGGACCAGATGACGCCGGCATTTACAACGGCGTCAACACTTAGCCCCAGGATCAGAGAATCCCGCCCGTGGCCTTTCACACACAAAAATTCAATCCCTGGTGTCCTAATGGGCCTTCCACAATTGATGGAATTTTTCTTCCTATTGTTTTTATATTATTGGAGCTAATTTGCAATTTTAGCACCTGGCAAGTCTGCCCCTCATATTACCTGGTGCATTCGATAGATAGGAGTGAATCTGCCAATCAGCTCAAATTGATCCACACAGTATTCACTTCCTCTTTCTATTTTAATTGCTGCAGACATGTATGCAAATGATAAATTTTTAAACTACTATTCATAATCTTTAAATTATAAATAATTCAACTACAAATAATTTTCAAGCTGACATTGCAGAGTCTGAAGAGTAATTTAAAAAAAATAAAAAATTTAGAGGACCCAATTCATTTTTTCCAATTATGGGGCAATTTTAGTGTGGCCAATCCACCTACCTCGCACATTTTTGGATAGTGAGGGCGATACCCATGCAAACACGGAGAGAATGTGCAAGCTCCACACGGACAGTGACCCAGAGCTGGGATCGAACCTGGGACCTCGGTGCCGTGAGGCAGCAATGCTAACCACTGCACCACCGTGCTGCCCGTCTGAAGAGTAATTGACGGCACCTACTCAATATGCCATCTTCCCTATTGCCAAGGGTGCTCCTTGTGGAACTCAGTTGAGCCCCACTGTTGTAAACAATAGTGACATTGCCTCCTCTTTCTGTCTTGCTCTGCTTATTTGTCTTTTTACCTCTCCCTCTATCATCTTCCACCTCTCAATATCCACATGCCTCTGCTTATCTTCTGTGCCACCTCATTAACAGCCCAGACTGTCAGCAACCTGCTGAACTTCTGCTTTAATTGGAACCGTGTGCCAAAACAGGTTGTCGCTCCAGGCCCTGGCTAATTTAAAGGAACTCAGATAAATTCACACATGCGCCATCTCATCAGTTCATTTCATTTCAATAACCTATGTGCAAAGATTTAACATCCTTACTCAGCCTTTGCTTTTCTAAATTGATTTCTTTTAATTGCTCTTTGATAAAACATGGTGGGCGGGATTCTCCGTCAGCAGGATCTTCCGCTTCGCCAGCAGCATGCCCGCGCCTGCGGATTTCCTGATGGTATGTGTTGGCCACAACGGGAAATCCCATTGGCCAGCTGCCGGGACGGAGGATCCTGTTGCCGGCGGGGGCGCGCCGCGCCTGAAAACGCGTCTGGCGGGATGGAGTTCAATATAATAATGAAAGCATTCTTTTCTTTAAGAGTTTCCTTGTCAGTTTATTTTTCCATGTTTGAAGACGTTTATTAGATTAAAGTAGTGCTAGGACGTTGTGCAATGATCTGGAACTGTCATTCCTAATGATTCATTGTAAATACATTTTTTTAAAACACAAACATACGAATTAGGAACAGGAGTAGACGACTTGGCCCCTCGTGCCTGATCTGTCATTCAATAAAACCATGGCTGACCTGATTTTAACCTCAACTTCACATTCCCCCTTACCCCCGAAAACCTTTCATCTCCTTACTAACCAATAATCTATTATCTCTTCCTTAAAAATATTCAAAGGCCTTGTTTCCAACTCTTTTTGGGGAAGAGAGTTCCAAAGACTCACAACCCTTAAAGAGAAAAACATTCTCCTTATTTCTGTCTTAAATGGGTGACCCCTTATTTTTAATGTGGAGATGCCGGCGTTGGACTGGGGTGAGCACAGTAAGAAGTCTTACAACACCAGGTTAAAGTCCAGCCGGTTTGTTTCAAACACTAGCTTCCGGAGCACTGCTCTTTCCTCAGGTGAATGAATGTTCCTCATTCACCTGAAGAAGGGGCAGCGCTCCGAAAGCTAGTGTTTGAAACAAACCTGTTGGACTTTAACCTGGTGTTGTAAGACTTCTTACTGCCCTTATTTTTAAACATTGACCCCGAGGTCTAGTTCCCCAAAAAAGGAAACATCTTTCCACACCCACACTGTCAAGATCTCTCAGGTTCTTATATATTTCAATCATGTCACCTCTTACTCTTCTAAACTCCAACAGATACAAACCTAGCCTGTCCAACCTTTCCTCATAAAACAACCCACCCATTCCAGTTGTTAGTCCAGATTAGTCTCTGAACTGCTTCCACTCCATTTACAACCTTTCACAAATAAGGAGACCAGTACTGAGGCCAAATCTTAGGCCTGGAACATCCTGACTAAATCCATACATCAGGCAGCACAGGGGTAGCAAAAAAGGAAAAATAATTTCTTCGGATTACTGTGACTGTAGCTGTCTGCCTTCAGCCCACCTCATCACATGTAAATGAAGGTAGCGGTGTGGATACTTTTGGAACCGCCTGTCTAATGAACATGGCCTGCTCAAAAATACCCTTCTGATGCAATAATTCATCTTAACGATTTCCTCTATAATTGCAGCTTAGTCGTTGAGCTATCATCACTCTGGCACAAAGGAGAAGGAGGAATAAATGGCTAATTTACTCCCAGAGTACAATCAAACACCAAGCAAAAACACAGGTGCAGGAAGAGGGGTGGATGCCTCTCAGCAGTGTAAGGTGGTGTAACGGAGGAGATTGGGAAGACGTTGCTCCTGTCCAACAGGTATAAAGTACTCTTTAGTGCTCATGAGCATAAAAATAAAAGTAGGAAGGATAGCTAGAATGCCAATCAAGGCACCATGCAGAAAATAGCTGTCCATGGGAAAGAGATGCAGGGTAGAAATGTGGTAATCATAAGGGATTCTATAGTTAGGAAACAGTATTCATTTTTTAGTCAAGACAAATGGTGCCAAAGGCATATTAACGACCCAGTGGCAGGATAATGGATATCCCCAAATAACTGGAAAATAATCTGGAAAGTGGGGTTGCTTTGAGGAAGAATCCAGGCCGGGATTCTCCGAGCCGAAATCGCGCTCGGCGCGGGTCGGAGAATGGGGTCTCCGCTGACATAGCCCGATTTTTGGAGAATCCCGGCCCCAGTTTTTGTGCCCCCATAACAAAAAAAAACAATGAGGGATAAGGAAGCATCAGGAGTTAAGAGCTAAATTAAAAAGCATTACCCCATTGGTAATAATCACAAAAATCAAGCTCAAAGTGACATGGAGACAAACAAATTGGGCGGAATTCTCTGACCCCCCGCTGGCTGCCGAATTCTCCGGTGCCGGAGGCGGGAATCACGCCTCGCCAGTCGCCGGCCGCTGGCAGCGGCACCCCCGGCGATTCTCAGGCCCGCGATGGGCCGAGTGGCCACCCGTTTTTTTGCCGGTCCCGCCGGCGTAAATTAGAGCAGGGCCTTACCGGCGGGACCTGGCGGCGCGGGCGGCCTCCAGGGTTCTTGGGTGGGGGGCGCACGGGTATCTGGCCCTGGGAGTTGCCCCCACGGTGGCCTGGCCTGCGATCGTGGTCCACCGATCCGCGGGCGGACCTGTGCCGTGGGGGCACTCTATTCTTCCGCACCGGCGGCTGTAGCGGTCCGCCTTGGCCGGTGCGGAGACGAAGCCCTCTGCGCATGCGCTGGGATGACGCCAGCATATGCTGGCGCTCCCGCGCATGCACCAACTCGCGCCGGCCGGCGGAGGCCCTTTGGCGCGGTTTATGTGGCGCCAAGCCCCTTCACCACCGGCCGGTGCGGCGCAAACCACTCTGCGGCCGGCCTAGCCCCTGAAGGTGCGGAGGATTCCGCACCTTTGGGGCGGCCCGACGCCAGAGTGGTTCACGCCACCCCTTCCCGCCGAAGTTGCCCGCCCCGCCGATTATGGCAGAATCCCGCCCATTATCTTTTCCTTTGGGTTCAATTTTCCCTTTAGTTTTCTGTTCACCCATAAAGCTCTATGATTAGCTTATGTTGCTTTTATGGCTTTTAGTGGAATGCATTTTATTGAATACTACTGATTGCCTTTTAAAGAGTCCCCATGTTCTTCTGTTCCGTTTTTTCAACATTTTCTCCGCGTTTACCTTGTCTACTTCCATCCTCATAGATTGGAACAGAGCAACTTATCATCTTAGCCTTTGTCTTACTTATGTAACTCGATCCTAATCTTCTTTTTTGATAAATTTAGAGTACCCAATTAATTTTTCCAACTAAGGGGCAATTTAACGGGTTCAATCCACCTAGCTTGCACATTTTTGGGTTGTGGGGGCGAAACCCATGCAAACACGGGGAGAATGTGCAAACCCCACATGGACAGTGACCCAGAGCCGGGATTGAACCTGGGACCTCGGCGCCATGAGGCCGCAGTGCTAACCCACTGCACCACCGTGCTGCCCTAACTCGGTCCTAATCTAGTACCTTACAATGTACGACTGCTAATATCTAACCTCCACTCTTACTTCTCCTGTCTGTGCTGGGTCGTTGCTCCTTACATAGTCCAACAGTGGTTTTTCTCTGGTTGGATACCTTGCATAATGAATGAGAAGGGAATCCCGTAAAACGTCATTCCCTTTTCCCATGTCGGCACTTTACCCTGCCAGTTTGTTGGTAGTTGAAATCGCCCCGATTATTATTCCATGCCTGCCCCTCACCTCTGGATTTGCTTATATATTCCTTCCTTCAGTTCACTTTCACCACTGGTGGTCCAAAGGATATCCTTTCCTTTTAACTGACGCTGCAGGTTCTGTATCTACCTTCCTGCTAGCTATATCCTTTTCTTCTACTACAAAAATGTTACCTTTAACTGGTACGGTTACTCTGCCACTGCTTCTTCTCCATTCCTAACTTGAGTTTACAGAATGTAAAGTATTTAGGAATCACTCCTGAACTGGATGGAGCCATGTTTCAATCAACCCTACTCTACCCAGAACCTCTCTCATTATTGCCTCCGGGGTGGCAGGGTGGCTCAGTGGTTAGCACTGCTGCCTCACGGCGCCGAGAACCGGGTTCAATTCCAGCCCCGGATCACTGTCCGTGTGGAGTTTGCACATTCTCCACGTGTCTGCGTGGGTCTCACCCCCACAACCCAAAGATGTTCAAGGTAGGTGGATTGGCCACACTAAATTGCCCCTGAATTGGAAAAATCAAAAAAATGTATTGCCTTCAGTTCGTCCATTTTGTTTTGTAAACCACGTTTAGTGCTGGACCAACAATATCAGTTGTATTTATTTATTATTCCTCTTTGTATGTAATAGCAGCAAACCCTTGTGCTCCAAGGCACAATCCAGTCTCTGACTTTTTGTGTTATCCTGATTCTTTCCTATATTTTGCACTTTTTCTCTTTTTCCTGATTCTTTTATAATTAGATTTCTGTCAGTTGTAGCCGTTTCCTAACCCCCCCCCCCCCCCCCCCCCCCCCCCACACACACACAACACCCCCAATTTTGTTAGTTTAAACTAAAGTATTAATCACAGCCCCGGTTAACACTTCTGTTACATTGATCCCAAGCCAATTCTGAAGTAGCCCGTGCTGTCCCAGTACCGGTGCAAGTACTCCAAAATCGGAATCCCAGTCATCCACATCACTCCATTAGGTAATATCACGACTTACGTAAACCTGTTTGTCTCCATGTCACTTTGCGCTTGGCTTTAGTGTGTTTCTTACCTGTGGGGGAATGCTTTTTAATTTGTCTACTGATGCTTCCTTAGCTGGATCCCACAATAATATTTTTCTGATCTTTTCTGTGAATTGAGCTCAAAAATTGGGCTCTTCCTCAGGCATATTTTCCAGTTATTTAGGGATATCCAACTTTACTGTCTCTTTTCCAGTTCTCCCAACTCCTCCAAATTCCATCTCTGAATTAAAAAACAGCTGAGTTGAGGTTACATCATATGGGTGCTCATCGCAACCACTGACGTACATTGGAGATACAAAACACAGAACTTAAAGGAAAATTGGGTGTCACTACCCTACCCCCACTAACCGTCAGCCGCTTGCTCTGATACAGCCTCTGCGTTGGTAGCAGTTCCCAGCTATTAGATTTGGGAAATTATGCATATTAATAAATAAGTGTAAAAATGTAAGGAATAATAATAACAAAATGATTTTGGTTCTGCAGTTTCATTTTCCCTCAAACGTTTATGTGCAGAATGTATATACTCACCTTTCCTCTTCAGGTGATAATATTTTCAGCAGTGATTGCTTATATTTACTTAATGAAATATTAATTCCAGCAGTGCCAGAGGGCGTCAGTACAAATTATTTCTGGCAAAATAAGAAAAAGTATCGAACAAGCAGATGATAGAACAGGTAGCCTGATTACTGAATCTTATAGAGTTACAGTTAGTTTGAAAGCACACTCCTACAGGGTCATTGTACTCTGAAATTTCCTCCTTTTGTATAGCAGAGAGGTTGTTATGTCTTTGTTGTTATAAAAAATGAACATTTTGTGGAGTGAGGCATAAAAAATTCAGCAGGTGGCTTTTCTTCTGTGACATTTCTGCCAATGTCACCAAAATAGCCCTGACAACATAAGGCAGAGAAAGTGTTATTTTTGCACTAATCTCTGTATCAAAATGCTTTGGACAAACAGGACCTCAGAGGCTTTCAAATCATATAAATCTTATTTAATGATCTATATTAAATATTAATGGTGCATCAGGGAACACTTCATAATTATGGTTGTATCTCCTGACACTGTAGTCTCCATTTCAACACACCTGATGTGCAAAGATATAATATGCTGATATCACCACTGTTCAAGCTAGATGATCTCAATTTGTGCTGCAAATGGGCACCTATGTTTACTGAGCTCGACAACCACAATATTGACGGGAGACATTTGAAACCTACCACATCAAAATCCAATTTACTCTATTGACAACACTGTGGCTTTCGAGCCTTTGCCTGCATTGACACAGGAACAAACCTATTCGGAGAACTTAAAGTGGGACAGGAAATAGATACTTTGTTACAATGCACGCTATAAACAATCATGAAGTTTCATTATTTCCAAAATAACTTTGTGACATGCCACTTGCAAATATATTAATAAATCTGGATCACAAATTTTTATTTTAAAAAGTATTAGTTGTTTTGCAAAGGTGATACAGATTCTGTGTCATAGGATGTTTATAATCGATTTCTGATTTTAACAATGAATGAAGCACCCTTCAAAATCAGGTGGGGGCCTCATGCACAAATGCTAATCGGGGATACATGATGTCGATAGGACCTCAATGGCATTTTAACCATGGTTAGAGCTGCCAAGCTGCCATGGCTCCCACCACCTTTGCAACTTGCCCTATATAACTGTAACAATTCCCTCTGGGAGACTTGGGGGAACACTCTTGCTTCTCGAAGTGCGCAAAGAAAGCCACGGCCTCTCCTGCCTTTGGGCTTCTCCCTCCCCAACCACAAGTCAATGCCAGCAGAAATGCCCACGACTTAGCTGGTGCTGGTGACTCTTCCCTTGGAGCCAGCAAAATCCACATTTCCTGCCACGTCCGCCAACCTTTTCATGGGATATGGGCGTCACTGGCAAGGCCAGCCTTTATTGCCCGTGATCTGTGTAGCTTGCTAGGGCATTTCAGAGCGCAGTTTAAGAGTCAACCAGATTTATGGGAGGGCGTGGAGTCACATGTAGGTGAGACCAGATAGGTTCCGCTGATTTCCTTCCCAAAAGGACATAAGTGAAGGCAGATGGGTTGTTAATGATAAAGGATGACAGCTTCACTGTTATTGAGATTAGCTTTATATTCCAGATTTATTCCTTGAATTTAAATTCCACCCTCACAATGAGGGTGGAATGGAACCAGTGTGTTCTGAGCATTCGCCTGAGCCTTTGGTTTACTAATCCAGTAACAGTTCCACTATTTCACCATCTCCCTCTACCTCGTCTTCACTTTCTGCCCAAGAATTAAACTAACACATTCATCCAAATTCCTTCTCAAGATTAAAATCCATCCCACTTTAACCTTATTCAAAAGGCAGCCAAATAGGGGCACGTGGCTCTTCGTCAGTGGGTTACATTTCTTACCTGTCCTACCAACGAAAATGTGATTTTAAGATTCAGGATTAAGGATAGCTGTTCCTTTAAAAGAAATGGATGCAGTCTTTCCCCTATGAAAACAATGAGGGTTTCTCTGTTTAACAACAGAATACTGCAGTGATACTGCAGTGATTGCTGAAGATAGATGTCACTTCTTCCTTGAAAATTGGGCAACTTTTCTTTTTACTGCATTGAGAAACCTCCATTAGGTTCTAGCTATGAACTGAGATTTTGTTGCAGTCTCATTGAAGCTGAATGTTGTGCACCTGTTAAAGGTCAACTTAACAAATCTATGTTTGTCTGCCCTACACTTTGCCCCAGTGGATTAGGTTAAATTAAGTGAAGAAGAGACTTGGTATTTGGATAGACCTTGGAGACTTGGGGCTAGATCAGTGTTTTTCAAACTTTTTTCCCAGGGACCCATTTTTACCAACCGGCCAACCTTCGGGACACAACCCGGCCAACCTTAGCAACCCACGCCGGCCAACCTTCGCAACCCATGCCGGCCGTCCTTCGTGATCCACGCCGGCCGACCTGCGTGACCCACCATTTTATCTTACTTTGTTTGTTGCTGACAAAAATGGAGGAAATGGTTTTGGGTCCCTTTGGCCCCAATGGTCCCTTTATCCCTTTGGTCCCTGTGGCCCCCCGAAATTGTAAAAAAAGGGCTGCGACCATATAAAAAAAAATGTGGCCGCACTGCACATGTGTGCCCGATGATCGGGCACGCATGCGAAGTGCGGCCAAATTTTTTTTATCCGTTCCTGGCCATTATTAAAAGCCGGCTGCTGCGGCTGTTGCGCGTGGATTTGCGCAATCGGGAGCGCCACGACAGACGGCTCCGCGACCCTCCCGACACCCGCCCGCGACCTACCCGCAGGTCGCGCCCCCGAGTTTAACAATGCCTGGGCTAGAGTTCCCCATTAGAGGTACAATAGGTCACTGCATGCTGAATCACAAATGGCAAAGGTCGCGGAGAGGTCGCAAATCACAATTCTGGTACCCAAAACCGGATCCAGACAGATTTCTAACTCAAAACAGCTCAATAAACCAGTTTTAAGGGGCGAAATTCTCCCCCAACGGCGCAATGTCCGCCGACTGGCGCCAAAGACGGCGCCAATCAGACGGGCATCGCGCCGGCCCAAAGGTTGAGGGGCTAGGCCGACGCCGGAGGGATTTCCGTCCCGCCAGCTGGCGGAAATGAAGTTTGTTGCCCCGCCAGCTGGCGCGGAAATGCGGTGCATGCGCGGGAGCGTCAGCGGCCGCTGACTGTTTCCCGGCGCATGCGCGGGAGCGTCAGCGGCCGCTGAAAGTTTCCCGCGCATGCGCAGTGGGGTGCGTCTCTTCCGCCTCCGCCATGGTGGAGGCCGTAGCGGAGGCGGAAGGGAAAGAGTGCCCCCACGGCACAGGCCCGCCCGCGGATCGGTGGGCCCCGATCGCGGGCCAGGCCACCGTGGGGGCACCCCCCGGGGTCAGATAGCCCCGCGCCCCCCCCCAGGAACCCGGAGCCCACCTACGCCGCCTGGTCCCGCCGGTAAATACCAGGTTTGATTTACGCCGGCGGCACAGGCAATTTCTGGGCGGGACTTCGGCCCATCCGGGCCGGAGAATTGAACGGGGGGTCCCGCCAACCGGCGCGGCCCGATTCCCGCCCCCGCCCAATCTCCGGTACTGGAGACTTCGGCGGGGGCGGGGGCGGGATTCACGGCGGCCAACGGCCATTCTCCGACCCGGCGGGGGGTCGGAGAATGACACCCAAGACTGCTGCGCATAGCTGGATTGTTATTCTCAAACATTCATTCTGCATTTACACTTTTGAGAGGCCTAAATAATCTCTGATGAAGGACTGGATCCCAAACTTCTCTGTACACATCTTAAAACTGTTTCATGATAATTTGACATGTCATAATAAGTCAACTTAAATCACAAGAAATAATGCAGCTCCATTAAAAATATGAGGCACGGGGCAGCGTGAGAAATCAGAATTCTTTTAGTGAGATAATGTGATATGAAGATTAATACAACAATGAACAGCTTTGAAAGATTTGTTTAAATGTTGGGTGGACTTGATGTGCTATTCCTTTATCTAACTTCATTAACAGCTCAGGAAATCAGCAACCAGGAAACCCCACGCTGTGTTATTTACAATTAAAGTATCATGCATGTCAGTTTAAGATTACGTGTCCGGACTACAAAAAAACCTTTCATTCGGAAGGTCTATTGCATCTGCACGTTTCACAGAAAAGATTTCATTTGAAACAAAAAGATTTGAAAAACCTACTATTCTATTCAAAGAGATAAAACCATTACAAGCCTGTAATTTCCTCACGATCATGAATTTGAGTTACAAATTTCATAGACGGTCTCTAGTTCACTATGCCATGTTGTGTGAACATGGTGAGGCAGTTCCAAGCAAAGGCGTATGGTTCATTGAAACAATTTAATGTCAAATTCTTATTTATAATACCCATAAGACATTATTTGCCATGTCAATAGCTGTATTTGAAGATTTGTCTTTGATTCTGAGTGGAATTTTCCCATTTTTTTTCCAGTCAGGCTATGACTAAACCCCAACGTGTAACTCTCCAGCTGCACAACCGGGATTTGAGTCCAAATGTTGAGCCTTTCTGAAAAAATTAATTTCAGGGCGCGGTTTACACCATCGTTGTGGTGGAGTGGGGTCTGATAGAGTGGCAAGGCCAGTTCCACAGGATGCAAGGTGCTCTTTAAAAGGGTGCCCCGATCAGCACAGATAATAAACCCACCCCAGCCCCCACCCCCATGGACCCATCCCCCCTCCACAAACATCAGGGGACCCCCTACCACCACCACCAACAGCATCAGGGCTCCCCCCCCCCACCCACCACCACCACCAACAGCATCAGGGCACCCCCCCCCCCCCCACCCACCCATCCCTACCACCACAAGCATCAGCATCGGGGGCCCCCCCTGAAAAAAAAACGTGAAACCCACCCTCCCATAGGACTCCGCATTGCATCTACCCTATGACACTTCCCCAGCACAGGCTAGCACCGCTAATGTGGCATGCAGTGCCAACCTGTGCCAAGGCAGTGCCATGGAGCAGTGCTAGGATACTGCCAATGCATGTCCTTCTCCTCCTTCCCCCCCCCCCCCAACTCCTCCGTGGAGCTATCCTTACATTTATGGCCACATGGAGATCCCCTCAATCTTCACGCGATTTAGCGTAACACCCAACAGACACATGGGTGCAAAATCGCCTCCTCTGTTTATTCTCTCATCTTTATAGTGTTCTCTTGCCCAGCTTCCGTTAACAAGGCAAACAATCTGTTCCCAGGATTTAAGCCACATCATTCTAAAATTAGTTCCTGGGTTTTATTCAGTTTAAGGTATCCAGGAGTGTAATGGGCCAGGATTCTATGGCTTCTCTCACCCAGTGGGATAATTGGGTACCACCAAATTAAACAGCAATTTAAGTGGCAGGCCGCTTTGCCGGCGTTGGGGCGGGTGTGGGGGTGAGACACCCTCCTGCCTTGGTAAATTGAGAATTTAAATCTAATTTCAAACCTGATAATAAAATAAACCTGTTATCAGTGAATATGAAAAGGAAACGTATTGTCCTTACCAATCTGGCCTTTACGTGACTTTAATTCCACGGGTGGACTTTACTCGTGATTTGTCAGAGTGCCAGGTTCTGACAGAAAACCGGCATCAGATGCACAGCCGAGTTCTTACACCACCCTGACAAAGAAAATTGGGGGTGGCTTATGTCGTCAGTCTGTTGGGGTGGGGCATGATAGAGCCGGCAAGGCTGGCTCCACAGATTTCGGGGTGGCCCCAATCAGCACCAAATATAAACTCCCCCCGTCGCCACATGGCTTGGAGAACCCCCCCCCCCCACCCCCGCCCCCGCGAAGCATCGGGCTGACCATCCCCCACAATAACTGCAGTGTTGGGGCCAATCTTCCTCCCTCACAGGCACCAGCCCTCCCAAACACACGTAAGGGAACCTCTCCCATGGGGCTTCCCAGAAGGCCAACACCATAGCAGCGCCCTCGGCACAGATTAGCAGTGCCAGGTTAGCGGTGCCAATCTGTAGCAACCTGGCAGTACATACCTGTACCAACGTGGCAGTGCCAATCTGTGTCAGATGATAGTGCCTGGGTGCAGTGCCAGGGGAGGGCCCGTACTTCCCAGGGTTTACTTACCTTTGTGCCCCGGCGGGTTTCCATCGAATGCCTCATGTTTTTAATTAGCTGTTGTGAACCTTGCTGATGTGATGTCATGTCGGTGAGGAATGAATGCTCAGTGATGGGGGATCATGTGGCTAGGAAATCCCTCAATCATATTTAAATTTAGTGAAATATATTTAAATGAGGTTCCCACCTTGAAGGTTACGTCACCAGCAAGGTGGGGGGGGGGGGGGAAATAGGGAAACAAGATCTCGCCAGCGAAAATCTGGTTTCCTGACTCTCGTGGCATATTGCGCTCACGTTGCCATTCTCGCTGATGGTAAACGCAGATCCAAAATGACCCAACACATCAATGTGCTAAACTCGTAACTGTCCTCTGAGAAATCTAGCAAACCACTCAGGTGTATCACACAGCTGCTAAATACAATTACAGTTCAAGGAGAACACCCATCAACACTAGGGGTCGGAGAATGGCCATTGGCCGCCGTGAATCCCGCCCCCGCCGGTTGCCGAAGTCTCCGAAGGGAGACAAGTCGGCGGGACGTTAATGTCGCCGCTGCCGTCGGAGAATGGCACGGGTCTGCGCAAGGCAGCCCGATTTTCGGCCTGCCGATATTCCCCCTTCCGGATGGCCGAAGTCCCGTCGACGTGATGACCGTTCACGTCGACGTAAAATAAACCTCCTTTTCATCGGCGTGACCCTGTGCTCCAGGTTCACACCGACCAGCGTGGAGGTGAGTGACGGCCTGGGGGGTTGGCCGCTGGGCAGGCGATGGCGTGGCCGCAGTCTGAATGTGTGAGGAGAGGTGTGTCTCGGGTTGTGTGTGTGTGTGTGCGGCGGGGGGGGGGGGGGGGGGGGGGGGGAGGGGGGGCTGGGGGGTCCGTGCGGGGAGGAGGTTGGGGGGGGTCCGTGCCGGGGAGGGGGATGGTGGGGGGTCCGTGCCGGGGAGGAGGTTGGGGGGGGTCCGTGCCGGGGAGGGGGATGGGGATCGTGCCGGGGAGGAGGTTGGGGGGGGGGTCCGTGCCAGGGAGGGGGATGGGGGGTCAGTGCAGGGAGGAGGTTGGGGTCTGTGCCGGGGTGGAGGTTGGGGGGGCGCCCGTGCCGGGGAGGGGGATGGGGGGTCCGTGCCGGGGAGGGGATGGGGGGGTCCGTGCCGGGGAGGAGGTTGGGGGGGGTCCGTGCCGGGGAGGGGGATGGGGGATCGTGCCGGGGAGGAGGTTGGGGGGGGGGGGTCCGTGCCAGGGAGGGGATGGGGGGGTCCGTGCCGGGGAGGAGGTTGGGGTCCGTGCCGTGGTGGAGGTGGGGGGGGGTCCGTGCCGGGAGGGGGATGGGGGGTCCGTGCCGGGGAGGAGGTTGGGGTCCGTGCGGGGTGGAGGTTGGGGGGGGGGGTCCGTGCCGGGGAGGGGGATGGGGGGGTCCGTGCCGGGGAGGAGGTTGGGGGGGGGGTCCGTGCCGGGGAGGGGGATGGGGGGTCAGTGCCGGGGAGGAGGTTGGGGGGTCTGTGCCGGGGTGGAGGTTGGGGGGCGCCCGTGCCGGGGAGGGGGATGGGGGGGGTCCGTGCCGGGGAGGGGGATGGGGGTCCGTGCCGGGGAGGAGGTTGGGGTCCGTGCCAGGGTGGAGGTTGGGGGCGGGGTCCGTGCCGGGGAGGGGATGGCGGGTCTGTCCGGGGAGGAGGTTGGGGTCTGTGCCGGGGAGGAGGTTGGGGGGTCCGTGCCGGGGAGGGGGGATGGGGGGGGGGGTCCGTGCCGGGGAGGGGGATGGGGTGGTCCGTGCCGGGGTGGAGGTTGGGGGGTGGTCCGTGCCGGGGTGGAGGTTGGGGGGGGTCCGTGCCGGGGAGGGGGATGGGGGGTCCGTGCCGGGGAGGGGGATGCGAGGGCAAGTGAGTTGGTCTACATGGCCAGGTGCCAGCCTCCAACAGTTGGACCCATGCGGTCCATGCCACCTGGCTGGGGGGAGGAGGGGATATGGGCAATGATGACATGTCGTCGTTCCCCTCCCCCCCACCAGGCCGTCATGTTTTCCGATCATCCAGCGATGTTGGCCGCCGTGGCGGCAGCCGCTAATGTTTATATTGCCCTGGATGAGGAGGAGGAGGAGGAGCGTGCCAGAGAGGCGGCGCAGGCTGCCGCAGAGGGACAGGCGGCAGCCGCCCAGGCTGGAGGGACACCTGACCGACAGGACGAGGAGGGGGAGGAGGACGTCGCGGCCCCCACGGCAACGGAGGCACCCGAGGGCGCCCCGTGTGTACCGGCCCCGGCAGTCATACCAGGACCTCATGGACCGGGAATGCAGGAGGAGACTCCGGATGAGGCGGGAAACCGTGGCACACATCTGCCACCTGCTGGCACACCTGTCACCGCGTGGCACTGGCGGGGGACACCCTCTCCCCGTGTCCGTCAAGGTTACGGTGGCCCTGAACCTTTATGCAACGGGGTCATCCCAGGCACCGAGTGGGGACCTGTCCGGCATATCGCAGACATCGGTGCATCGGTGCATCCGGGCAGTGACAGATGCCCTATATGCCATGGCGCACCGCTACATCCGCTTCCCCGTGGACCGGGCCAGCCAAGATGCCCGGGCCGTGGGCTTCTCTGCCGTGGCCGGGTTCCCCATGGTCCAGGGCGCGATCGATGGGATGCACGTCGCCGTGCGGCCACCTGCAGATAACAGGGCCGTGTTCACCAATAGGAAGGGGACCTATTCGATGAACATACAGGTGGTCTGCGACCACCGCATGATGATCCTGCACGTCTGCGCCCGTTACCCAGGCAGTGTACATGACTCATACGTGGTGTCGCGGTCATCCATCCCCGGCATGTACGAGGGACGCCATCCCCGGCTGAGGGGCTGGTTGCTGGGCGACAGGGGCTACCCATTGCGATCGTGGCTGATGACGCCTATACGGATGCCACGCAATGAGGCGGAGAACCGCTACAATGATGCCCATGTAGCGACAAGGGGAGTGATAGAGAGGTGCTTTGGTGTGCTGAAGATGCGTTTCAGGTGCCTGGAACTCTCTGGGGGCGCCCTCCAGTATCGGTCAGATAGGGTCGGCCGCATCATTGTGGTGTGCTGCGTCCTGCACAACATAGCCCAGCAGAGGGGCGATGTGCCGCAGGCAGAGGAGGGCGGAGTGGAGGAGCAGCAGGAAGAGGCACAGTCCTCCCCAGATGAGGGGGATGGGGGTAATGGTCAGGGCAGACGGGGTAGACAAAGGCGGGTGGCTGTCCACCGTTACCGGCTGGCCCAGCGGGCACGGGACAGACTGATAGCCGCCCGCTTCACTGACTAGATGGGCGTGGGAATCGGGTAGTATGGCCATAGACCGCACACCATGACAACAGCCGACCACCCACACCCCCCACCCATCCACCCACCCAGCACCCTCACCCCCCTCCCCAACCCCACCCACCCCACCCGCATGCACACCACACCCCCCCCATTGCCGATCCACCTGCGGCACAACGGGCCGGGCTCACACAGTTGCGGGTGGACACGTGTCTATTGCAGGCCATGGAGGATGATGACAACCCGCCCTGCGGTGAGCTCCTGGCTCTACATCGTTGGACTATGTCTGACCCATGGCCACAGTACCACCATCCACCCGGACCATCCCTGCATGCGGCTGTGACACTGCAGCGCACGGTCCCGTCCTCAGCCCGGGGGATGTTGATGGCGGCCCAGGGGGAAGGGGGCAGACTCACCTGGGGCTGAGGTAAGACCACCCCTCACACACACACTTGCGCTCAACGTACATGACACCCCCGCACGCTTTGGACAGAGCACAAAGGCAGCTTCTGTAGGTGTAACATTGACTTTAATAACCAAACGAGTTCATGCACGTGCCCTAGCCCCTAAAACTCATCTGCGCCCTGCACCCGTGCCAACTTACTCAGTGTCTAATTGTTTGGCCTTACGGGCCCTTTGACTACGTCTACGTGGTTCCCCAGACGGTACAGCAGAACTGGAGGTGGACTCCTGTGATTCCTGCCCTCTGACACTGGATCCCTTTGGCGGCCGTTTCCTGGGGCGTCCTGGCCTAGATGGGCCAGGCTGCGGCCCGGGCGACTGGGATGGCGAGCTGCCAGCCTGTCCTGCCCGTTGCCCACCCGATGCACCTGGGACGAAAGGGGGGGAGTCCGAGGTGTTGTGGTGTACCGGGACCTCCCCTACAGGGGGAGCCGGGACGGACCACACCAACTCCTCCTCCCTCGGGGTGCCCGATGGCCCCCAGGCCTCTACATGGGTGGGGATGCGAACGGACTGGCCATCCGACGCCCCCCCGACATCTGGCGCTGCCAGTCCTGGAGGCCCATGCTGGTATCGACAGGGTTCTGCAGGTTTGCAGCCATGGAGCCCAGGGGGTTGGCAAACCCTGTCTGTGACAGTGCGACGACGGCTCGCACATGGCCACTGGCGCCCATGCCCTCAGCGATGGCCTGCAGAGACTGGGCCGTGGCCTGCTGAGACTGGGCCATGGCCTGCTGAGACTGGGCCATGGCCTGCAGAGACTAGGCTATGGCGTTGAACGCCCCTGCCATCTGGCGCTGGCACTGGCTCATGGCCTCCTGTGAGAGGGCAGCCATGTCCTGGGCCACAGACGCCGCCTGCACGGAAAGCCCCAGGCCTCGCAAACCGTTCCCCATGTCTGACACCGTCGCACCCATTGCCTCCACCGCGGGCGCCACCCGTGCAGTGTCAGCCTGGGTGGCACGCATGACCGACACCACTCCCAGCTCCTGGACGCGGGTGGACTCCTCCACCTGCGACTGCAGCCGCCGCAAGCCGGCCGTCACCCTCTTCGCTCGTCTCCGGGTCGGTGGTTGCATCGGATCTATGTGTGGGTGTGGTAACTCCAGGAACCCGGGATCCATCTGCGCGGCAGATGTTCGCTTGGGCTGGGCTGCCCTCCGACCGCCCGGCCCCTCTGCTGCTCCTACCTCCACCTGCTGTACCGGGACGGCTGTGTTGTGCGCACCAGTGAGTGTAGCAGACGCCTCATCACTAAAGTGCCCAACCGAGGTGAGTGTTTCTGCGATGGTGGAGGGTGTTGGTGACAGCAGTGGTGTTGTGTCGTGCTCTTCGTCCCACTCTGTGTCCATGGCACTTTAGGGTGGGGGTTCGTCTTCACCCATCCACTCTGAGTCACTGTCTGGTATTTCGTCTTCCTGGGTAGTGCTGTCCCGGGTAGGGGTGTCCTGGGCAGTGCTGTCCCGGGTAGTGGTGTCCCGGGTAGTGGTGTCCTGGGTAGTGGTGTCCTGGGTAGTGGTGTCCTGGGTAGTGGTGTCCTGGGTAGTGGTGTCCTGGCTCGGATGTGACGGGGGCCTGTGGCTGCCCCCCTCGTGGCTGGGTGGTCGCTCCCGCACGTGACGGGGGTGTCGTCTCCCTGTTGCTCCAGGTCTCTCCGTCTCCCGTGGTGTGCGAGGGGCATCCTGCGGGTGTCGCATGCTGGAGGGTCCGGGTCTCTCCGTCTCCCGTGGCCTCCGAGGGGCATCCTGCGGGCGTCGCATGCTGGAGGGTCCGTGTCTCTCCGTCTCCCGTGGTGTGCGATGGGCATCCTGCGGGCGTCGCATGCTGGAGGGCCCGTGTCTCTCCGTCTCCCGTGGTGTGCGAGGGGCATCCTGCGGGCATCGCATGCTGGAGGGTCCGTGTCTCTCCGTCTCCCGTGGCCTCCGAGGGGCATCCTGCGGGCGGTCTGCATCTGCGGGGATGGGTGCCTGGACGTTTGGTCCTGCGATACACAATGAAGCATGCATGGTTAGACATCAGGCAGTGATCAGGTGATATGGGGGAGGGGGATATAGGGGAGGGGGGATATGGGGACGGGCTGTCGGTGGCTCACTTGCTAGTACGCCCCCGACCTCTGCATCAGCAACCTCCCGGTCATCAGGTCCGCCAGCCAGTTCCACGGCCCTTTCCTCTTGTTCGGTCAGTGGCCTCTCATCAGCGGGGCCTCCTCCAGTCCTCACATGCTCCCTATTGTTGTGTGCGTGCTTCTCCTGTGGGGGGGGGGGGGTGGAAGGGTAAAAGGCCACACTGTTAGGCAGGTATATGAATGCACGCCATCGGTTGCGCGTGCATTGCAGAGGTTAAGGTTAGGGCTGGATTCACTTGGGGATATGGGGGATATGGGGGAGGGGGGATATGGGGGAAGGGGGGATATGGGGGAGGGGGGATATGGGGGAAGGGGGGATATGGGGGAGGGGGGATATGGGGGAGGGGGGATATGGGGGAGGGGGGATATGGGGGAGGGGGGATATGGGGGAGGGGGTATATGGGGGATATGGTGGATATGGGGGAGGGGGGATATGGGGGAGGGGGGATATGGGGGAGGGGGGATATGGGGGAAGGGGGGATATGGGGAGGGGAGGATATGGGGAAGGGGGGATATGGGGGAGGGGGGAAATGGGGGATATGGGGAGGGGGGATATGGGGGAGGGGGATATGGGGAGGGGGGTATGGGGGAGGGGGGATATGGGGGAAGGGGGGATATGGTGGAGGGGGGATATGGGGGAGGGGGATATGGGGGAGGGGGGATATGGGGGAGGGGGGATATGGGGGAGGGGGGATATGGGGGAGGGGGGATATGGGGAGGCTCACCCTGCCTGCTCTGACGAGGTCGTTCGCCTTCTTGTGGCACTGGGTGCCTGTCCGTGGTGTCAGGGCCACAGCGGTGACGGCCTCTGCCACTTCCCTCCACAGACGTCAGCTGTGGCGTGGGGCAACTCTGCGGCCGTGCGCGGGATACAGGGCGTCCATCCTCTGCTCCACCGCGTCCAGGAGCGCCTCCACATCCCGTGACTCGAACCTCGTGGCTGAGCGGCGGCCAGCCATCCAGTCGGGTGTTCCGGTCGGGTGTTCCGGTCGGGTGGGGGGGAGCAGCGCGGCCTTATGAGCCATCACGCCGTGCGGCGAATATGACGCTGCACGGCGTGAACCACTGCGCAAGCGCGGATCCCGTTACGTCGCTGCTAGCCCATTTCGGGCCGGGGACTTTCGACCCATTTTTCCGACGTGACGCAAGTCGGATTGCGCCGTTTTTTGCGCCAATCGGCGGACTTTCCGCCGATAACGGAGAATTTCGCCCAAGATGTGGATAGAAAAGAATAACTATGGGAAGCAGTGATTCCCACATTACAAAAATGATTAAAAACTCTTTCGTAAATAGATATTGTAAATAGTATACAAACTGGTGGAAAGTTGATAAAATATATAATAGTACAATATAAATATATGAATAATATAAATAAGTAATTAATTAAAACACATTAAGGATGGCAGGACATGTGATGTTTCAATGCTGCAGCAGGTGGGATCTCCTGGATGCCATTGTGGCTCGAGGAGGTTCGGCTCAGCGTCATTGATTTGGAGGCTGAGCTGCAGACACTGCGACATACTTAGTGAGGGGGGGATCAAAAGGCCAGGAAGCCCTTTAATCATATTTAAATTTAGTGAAATATATTAAAATGAGGTTCCCACCTTTCTGGGCGGGAACCTCATTATGTCATCGGCAAGGGGCAGGGAAAATAGGCAAACAGGATCTCGCCAGCAAGAACCTCGTTTTCTGACTCTTGTGGTGTCATAGATCATAGAATTTGCAGTGCAGAAGGAGGCCATTTGGCCCATCGAGTCTGCACCGGCTCTTGGAAAGAGCACCCTACCCAAGGTCAACACCTCCACCCTATTCCCATAACCCAGTAACCCCACCCAACACTAAGGGCAATTTTGGACACTAAGGGCAATTTTATCATGGCCAATCCACCTAACCTGCACATCTTTGGACTGTGGGAGGAAACCGGAGCACCCGGAGGAAACCCACGCACACACGAGGAGGATGTGCAGACTCCGCACAGACAGTGACCCAAGCCAGAATCGAACCTGGGACCCTGGAGCTGTGAAGCAATTGTGCTATCCACAATGCTACCGTGCTGCCCGTAATTGTGTATCAAGGTGTATTGAGCTTGTGTTGCCATTCTCGGTGATGGCAAACGTGATGCAAATTCACCCCACACATCCATGTGATAAACCTTTACCTGTCAGGGAGGGGGTAGGTTACCTGGATGCTTTGCACCAGGTGGCAGTCACACCACTTAGGATAGGTTCTGCTGATTTGGTCAGTGGTCAGGGACAGGAGGGTGTCATTGCCAGTGAGCAGATAAATGGGCCCAGAAGACAGGAGTGCAGAGCGTCAGCCTCTGCAATTGTCCAGTAAGTTTAAGATTTTCTCAGCTTATTTGGATGAGAGTGGGGCTGGCAGGTTGGATGAGAAAACTGACCATGGCTTCATGGTACAGGAAGCCATTCAAGTGGAGGGAGCAAAAAGGAATGTAATGGTAGTAGGGGACAGTATAGGAGAGGAAACAACACTGTTCTCAGCAGCAAAGCCCAGATGGCTGTGTTGCCCGCCTGGTGTCAGGGTTTGGGACATCTGTTCCAGGCTGAAGGGGAACTTGCAGTGGGAGAGGGTGGATCCAATTGTCATGGTCCATGTAGGTACCAAGGACTCGGTAGAACTAGTAACGAGGTTCTGCATAGAGAGCATGAGGCATTAGGCACTAATTTGAAAGCAGAACCTCAAAGGTCATGGCCAGGATTCTCTGAGCCTCCGTGCCACAATCGCGCCGGGCGTGGGGGCAGAGAATGGGGCGTCGGACCCGCAACACCTTCGTGCGATTCTCCGCTGACCGGAGAATCGCCGCCAGTCACTCGTGCGCGGTCGACACGGCGCCGGTTGGGGGCCGTTGAAAGAGGCCCCCGCGGCGATTCTCTCCGGACGACCGGCCGGGTTCCGCCGGCGTGGTTCTAACATGGTTCCACCCGGCGGAAGTTGCGGCTGCGGTGGCTGTCCTGGTGGGGAGCGGGGGGATCCGTCACCGGTGGGGGGGGGGGGGGGCCTCCACGACGGCCAGGCCCGTAATATGGGCCGCAGATCAGCGGGCACGTGCAATCTGGGGAGAGGGGGGCTACTTCTTCGGCGCCAGCCCGCCTTGTGGGTCCGCCATGTCGCGCGGGGCCGGCACTGCAGGCGGCCGCCAGATGCGCAGGGTCCCGTATCAGCAGCAGGAGCTGCCTGGACTACTCCAGGGCACTGCAATCCCCCTTCAAAATGGAGAATCACGCCAGACTATTTAGAAAAAATTCCGGAGTGATTTGCGCCCATTTTCTCGTAGGCATTGGGACATAGCCTCAGTATTGGAGAATCCCCACCTATATCCCTATACCTGTATTATTACCTGACCCACATGCAAATTCACATAGGGTACATAAAATCAAAAGAGATGACGATGTGGCTCAAAGACATTCCAATGAGAAAGAAACATTTCAAGGGGAGGACCCACCATCCATAGTAAATTTAAAAAATTAAGAATGCTACCAAACTTAAAATAAAACTATAAAATTGCACAAGGATTGGTGGCAGGGCAGAAGATTGGGCAGAATATAAAAGCAGCAAAGAATAATAGATTAAGAAGGAGTAAAATAGGAACAGGAGTAGGCCATTCAGCCCCGTGAATTAGATGCTGGCTGATCCGTGACCTAACTCCATATACCTGCCTTTGGCCCATATCCCTCAATATCTTTGCTTAACAAAAATCTGTCTATCTCAGATTTAAAACGAACAACTGTTCCAGCTTCAACTGCTGTTTGTGGGAGAGAGTACCAAACCTCTACCACCCTTTGAGTGAAGACGTTCTTCCTAACATCTCTCCCGAACGGTCTAGCCCTAATATTTCAGTCAATATCCCTAGTTTTAGAATCTCTGACCAATGGAAATATTTTACCTTTATCTACCCTGCCTTTCTTTGTTAATATCTTAAATACTTTGATCAGACCACCCCTTAACCTTCTAAATTCTAGCAAAAACAGGCCTAATTTGTGTAATTTCTCCTGGTAACTTAACCCCTGTAGTCCGGTATCATTTTTGTAAACCTGTGTTGCATTCCCTCCTAGGCCAAAATATCTATCCTAAGGTGTGGTGCCCAGAACTGCTCACAGCACTCCAAATGGGGTCTAAACAGGGTTTAGTATAGCTGCAGCATAGCTTCCGTGTCTTTGTACTCCAGTCTCTAGATATAAAGGCTAGCATTCCTTAGTGTTTTTGATTATTTTCTGCAATTGTTCGTGGCATTTTAAGGATCTATGCACCTGAACCCTAAGTCTCTTTGGACATCCACTGTACCTAACCTCTTTCAATTTAGAAAGTACTCTGCTCTATTCTTTTTGATTCAAAGTGGATAACCTCACATTTGCTTACATTGAATTCCATCTGCCACAATTTTGCCCATTCACCTAGTCTGTTAATATCTCCCTGCAACTTTATGCTATCATCTAGGCTGTCTGTAATACCACTTAACTTTGTATCATCAGCAATTTGGATATATGACTTTCTATGCCATCATCCCAAGTCATATTAGAGCATGAAAGAATAGAAGGACAGGTGGAAAGAGTTTTGATAGATATTTTAAAAAGAAGAAAGTTAACAAAGTGAGCATTGAGCCTATAGAAAGGGAATCTGGGAAGTTAATAGTGGAAAATAAGGAGATGACAGGTATTTTGCAGCAGTCTTTGTCATAATATACACTAGTATATCATGGTGCAGACACACACACTGATGGACACACAGCAAGACCAATCAAGACACACAACACCGCAGCCAATCACCAGTTAGAGCACAGTCACTATATAGACAGAGGGCATCAGAGTTCCCGCTCATTTGGGATGCAGCCTCTCAGAAGGACAGAGCTTACAGCACAGATCTTCACCATGTGCTGAGTGCATAGACTGGTTAGGACAAGGCATAGATCTTTAGTTTAATCTAACATCGTGTTAACCCACAGTGAGAGTATGTTCAACAGTTTCTAGCTTAATAAAATAGTGTTGTACTATTTTAAGTGTTGGTGGCCTGTATGTGTTCCACGGATCCAGAGCACCCAACACATCATGGTACCGGTAGTTGAGGGATGTTAGAACTTCTTAGACCTACCTGCAAGTGATCTGCCTTCCACCGGCATACAGCCATCCTGCAAAATGGACAGCTCCGCCCGCCGCTGCTGCTCCGCATCACCGGTAACCTAGGGGCCAACTGGAAGATATTCAAACAACGCTTCCAGCTCTACCTTGAAGCCACAGACCGGGAAGCTGCCTCAGATACCGGGAAGATCGCTCTCTTCCTATCCACGGCCAAGGAACATGCCATCCACATTTTCAATTCTCTCACCTTTGCTGATGGTGAAGATAAATCAAAATTCAAGACCATAAGACCATAAGACATAGGAGCGGAAGTAAGGCCATTCGGCCCATCGAGTCCACTCCACCATTCAATCATGGCTGATTTCAACTCCATTTACCCGCTCTCTCTCCATAGCCCTTAATTCCTCGAGAAATCAAGAATTTATCAACTTCTGTCTTAAAGACACTCAACGTCCCGGCCTCCACCGCCCTCTGTGGCAATGAATTCCACAACCCACCACTCTCTGGCTGAAGAAATTTCTCCTCATCTCTGTTCTAAAGTGACTCCCTTTTATTCTAAGGCTGTGCCCCCAGGTCCTAGTCTCCCCTGCTAATGGAAACAACTTCCCTACGTCCACCCTATCTAAGCCATTCATTATCTTGTAAGTTTCTATTAGATCTCCCCTCAACCTCCTAAACTCCAATGAATATAATCCCAGGATCCTCCTAAAGTCCTCCTTAAGTTTGACAGTCACGGCGACATCGAGGTGAATGAAAGTTTCGAGCGCTATGTATTCCAACAGCGTTTGCAGGGTAAGGATGAACCTTTCCAGTCCTTTCTCACCCGCCTCCGCATCCTTGCGCAGTCCTGTAATTACGGGCCCTCCTCCGACTCCATGATATGTGACCAGATCGTTTTCGGTGTTCAGTCGGACCCCCTACGCCAGCAGCTCCTCAAAGTAAAGCAGCTCACCCTAGCGATTGCCATCGAGACCTGCGTGCTACATGAACACGCCACTAGTCGGTATTCCCACATCCAAGCGGCTGAAACGGTGCGGCAAGGTCCCCACTAGGCAGAACGGGTCCAAGCAATCGAGCAACTCCAGGGCCTCAGCCATTTCACGCGATTTCACGGACTCCCGCGCTTGTGCGCACCGAACGAGGGGACGGCGACGTCGACGAACGTACTGTGCAGGCGCGCACCACGTACGACCGCACCACTCATGCGCGGTGATGCAGCGAACGTACTGACGCTACAATGTGCGGCAACTGTGGCTCCGCCAACTTAAAGCGGCAATGTCCTGCCAAATCCCGACGAGACGATGCCTGCGATGTGGCAAACTTGGCCACTATGCTGCTTTATGCAGATCAGCTCAGCCTGCCAACTCTTGTCGCTCCAGCCAGCCCCGCAGGAATGTCCGGGCCATTCAACCCACGGTCACCGAGCCCGATTCGGACCTGCTACCCGATATTGACACCGAGGACCCAAAGGCGCCTTTTCGAGTTGGTATCATTACAAAAAACAGGGTGTCCCCGAAGCAAAGAATCCAGCCTCTATCGGTATACAGCATCGATCCAGACGATGAGTGGTGTGCCACCATTACGGTCGACCGGTCCGAAATACGATTCCGCCTGGACACTGGTGCCTCCGCCAATCTCATTGCGCGGTCTGACCTCCAAAGCCTTCGTGTCAAACCAGCCATCCTCCCAACATCCTCCCAGCTATTAGATTATAATGGCAATGCCATTGCTGCCAATGGCTCATGCCAACTTTAAGTGACGCACAGGTCATGCAAAGCCATCCTTCCCTTTGAAAGCTCCTCGAAAGCCTCCCTGCTTGGTGCGCAGGTATGCAAGCTGTTGAACCTAGTTCAGAGAGTTCACTCTCTCTCTCCTGCTGACGCGTCTGCCTTTCAGGACACTGACTTCAGGGCGCAGCTCGACGCCATTATCAACCAGCACCACGCCGTCTTCGAGGGCATGGGCACGCTCCCGTACTCCTACAAGATTTTATTAAAACCGAATGCCACACCTGTGGTGCACGCACCTCGCAGGGTCCCAGCACCCCTTATGGACCGCCTCAAGCAGCAGCTGCAGGATCTCCAGAACCAAGGAGTGATTTCCAAAGTCATGGAACCAACCGACTGGGTCAGTTCCATGGTATGTGTAAAAAAGCCTTCTGGCGAATTGAGAATTTTCATCGATCCCAAGGATCTAAATTGCAATATTATGAGAGAGCATTATCCAATTTCCAAGCGCAAAGAGCTCACATTATCATCCAGCACCACGACGTCTTCGAGGGCATGGGCACGCTCCCGTACTCCTACAAGATTTTATTAAAACCGAATGCCACACCTAAGGGCAGCACGGTAGCATTGTGGATAGCACAATTGCTTTACAGCTCCAGGGTCCCAGGTTCGATTCCGGCTTGGGTCACTGTCTGTGCGGAGTCTGCACATCCTCCCCGTGTGTGCGTGGGTTTCCTCCGGGTGCTCCTGTTTCCTCCCACAGTCCAAAGATGTGCAGGTTAGGTGGCTGGCCATAATAAATTGCCCTTAGTGTCCATAATTGCCCTTAGTGTTGGGTGGAGGTGTTGACCTTAGGTAGGGTGCTCTTTCCAAGAGCCGGTGCAGACTCGATGGGCCGAGTGGCCTCCTTCTGCACTTTAAAAAATTCTATGATGTGAGATGGCTCGCGCCAAGCTCTTTACCAAACTCGACGCCTCAAAAGGATTCTGGCAAATCCAGCTCGATAAATCCAGCAGGAAACTCTGCACATTTAACACCACCTTTGGAAGATATTGTTACAACAGGATGCCGTTTGGGATCATCTCTGCATCAGAAGTGTTCCATAGGATTATGGAACAAATGATGGAAGGTATTGAAGGTGTTCGCGTCTATGTCGATGACATAATCATTTGGTCCACCACCCCGCAGGAGCATGTTAGTCGCCTCCAGCACGTATTCAGACGTACACATGAGCATGGCCTCCGCCTCAACAGGGCCAAATGCTCTTTTGGTCACACAGAACTTAAGTTCCTCGGGGGCCACATCTCCCAATTGAGTGTGCAGCCGGATGCGGACAAGGTAGCTGCCATCACATCACACCAGAGGCCAAGAAGGCGGTCCTCCGATTTCTGGGCATGGTCAATTTTTTAGGGAAATTTATCCCTAACCTCGCCTCTCATATCATGGCTCTCAGGAACCTGGCCAGGAAGACGACAGACTTCCAATGGCTCCCTGCCCACGAGCGTGAATGGAGAGAACTCAAGGCAAAACTGACCACGGCCCCGGTCTTGGCTTTCTTTGATCCAGCAAAGGAGACCAAAATTTCGACCGATACCAGTCAATCCGGCATTGGGGCAGTGCTCCTTCAACGTGGTGAGGCCTCATCATGGGCCCCCGTTGCATATGTGTCATGTGCGATGACCCCCACGGATCAGGGCTACGCGCAGATAGAAAAGGAGTGCCTGGGCCTTCTGACCGGTGTTGTTAAGTTTCACGATTATGTCTACGGACTTCCTCAATTCACCGTCGAGATCGACCATCCCCCGCTGGTCAATATAATACAGAAAGACTTGAACAACATGACGCCTTGCCTCCAGCGTATTCTTCTCAAGCTCCAGCGATACGACTTCCAGCTGGTATACACCTCAGGCAAGGACCTCATCATTGCTGACGCTCTCTCCAGGGCAGTCAACACTCCATGTGACCCAGCGGGATTTGTCTGCCAGGTTGACGCCCATGTGGCATTCGCGGCCTCCAATCTACCTGCCTCGGATGAACGCCTCGTCCAAATTCGCGGCGAGACGGCGGCTGACCCCTTGATACAGCATGTCATGCGCCACCTAACGGACGGGTGGCTCAAGGGCCAATGCCCTCAATTCTATAATGTCAGAGATGATCTGGCGGTAGTAGACGTCATTGTCATCCCGCATAACATGCGCCAGCTTGTCCTGGAACAACTACACGAGGGCCATCGTGGCGTGGAAAAGTGCCGCCGACGGGCCCGAGAGGCAGTGTACTGGCCCGGCATTAATGAGGACATAGCCAACACAGTGCTCAACTGCCCCACTTGTCAGCACTTCCAGCAGGCCCAACCACGTGAGACCCTGCAGCCCCATGAGTTGGTCACATCACCATGGACCAAGGTGGGCATCAATCTGTTCCACGCGCTGGGTAGAGACTATGTCCTGATCGTGGACTCGTTTTCGAATTACCCGGAGGTGATACGGTTGCACGACCTCACCTCGTCTGCAGTCATTTGTGCATGTAAAGGAACCTTTGTTTGACACGGCATCCCGCTCATGGTTATGTCGGACAATGGCCCCTGCTTCGCCAGCCAAGAGTGGTCCAACTTTGCCAGGCGGTACAATTTTGCCCATGTGACATCCAGTCCCCTGTACCCCCAATCCAACGGCAAAGCAAAGAAGGGAGTACATATCGTCAAACGGCTCCTATGCAAGGCTGCCGATGCTGGGTCTGCTTTCTACCTTGCCTTGCTGGCCTATCGCTGTGCCTCACTGTCCACTGGCCTGTCGCCAGCCCAGTTATTCATGAGTCGCACCCTGAGGACGGCGGTGCCGTCCATCTATGTCCCAGACCTCGACCACGTTCTGGCCCTTCGCCGGATGCAGCTGTCTCGTGCACAGCACAAGGCGGCTCATGACTCCCGTGCAGCTGATCGCCCTGCTCTGGCTCCAGATGACAACGTCCACGTCCATCTTCCGGATGGTGGCTGGTCTTCAACCGCTGTTGTCCTTTGACAGGTGGCTTCGTTCCTGGTTCATCTACCGGATGGCTCTATTCTGTGCCGCAATCGACGCGCCCTTCGTCTCGTTCCACGCTCGCCATGTGATCCTCCAGTGTCCGTGCCTGTCACTCTGCCTCCCCCTGACTTTGACGCAGTCCTGCCCGCTCCTGAACCGGCGGCTCTCGACCCACCCTTGAGGCGGTCAACCAGAATTCGTCGCCCACCTCAGAGACTACATTAATGAACTTTTCGAATTTATAGACTCTCTGAATTGTTTTGTTGCTTTGTTTGATCGTTTCCCTGGTTTGTATCTCGTGTTGATCTTGTTACTCTTGTTGCATACTGCTTCTCTGCATCAGGCACCTTCCCATGTAAATAGCTTAGTTCTCATGTACGTAGACCTGTAAATATGTCTTCGCACCCCACACGTAGTTAGGAACATTCTCACCACACAATATTTATTGCCACACACATACATTTTTGTATAAAATGGGGGATGTCATAATATACACCAGTATATCATGGTGCAGACACACACACTGATGGACACACAGCAAGACCAATCAACACACACAACAGCCAATCACCAGTTAGAGCACACTCACTATATAGACAGAGGGCATCAGAACAAAGAACAAAGAACAAAGAAATGTACAGCACAGGAACAGGCCCTTCGGCCCTCCAAGCCCGTGCCGACCATACTGCCCGACTAAACTACAATCTTCTACACTTCCTGGGTCCGTATCCTTCTATTCCCATCCTATTCATATATTTGTCAAGATGCCCCTTAAATGTCCCTATCGTCCCTGCTTCCACTACCTCCTCCGGTAGTGAGTTCCAGGCACCCACTACCCTCTGCGTAAAAAACTTGCCTCGTACATCTACTCTAAACCTTGCCCCTCTCACCTTAAACCTATGCCCCCTAGTAATTGACCCCTCTACCCTGGGGAAAAGCCTCTGACTATCCACTCTGTCTATGCCCCTCATAATTTTGTATACCTCTATCAGGTCGCCCCTCAACCTCCTTCGTTCCAGTGAGAACAAACTGAGTTTATTCAATCGCTCCTCATAGCTTATGCCCTCCATACCAGGCAACATTCTGGTAAATCTCTTCTGCACCCTCTCTAAAGCCTCCACATCCTTCTGGTAGTGTGGCGACCAGAATTGAACACTATACTCCAAGTGTGGCCTAACTAAGGTTCTATACAGCTGCAACATGACTTGCCAATTCTTATACTCAATGCCCCGGCCAATGAAGGCAAGCATGCCGTATGCCTTCTTGACTACCTTCTCCACCTGTGTTGCCCCTTTCAATGACCTGTGGACCTGTACTCCTAGATCTCTTTGACTTTCAATACTCTTGAGGGTTCTACCATTCACTGTATATTCCCTACCTGCATTAGCCCTTCCAAAATGCATTACCTCACATTTGTCCGGATTAAACTCCATCTGCCATCTCTCCGCCCAAGTCTCCAGACAATCTAAATCCTGCTGTATCCTCAGACAGTCCTCATCGCTATCCGCAATTCCACCAACCTTTGTGTCGTCTGCAAACTTACTAATCAGACCAGTTACATTTTCCTCCAAATCATTTATATATACTACAAACAGCAAAGGTCCCAACACTGATCCCTGTGGAACACCACTGGTCACAGCCCTCCAATTAGAAAAGCATCCCTCCATTGCTACCCTCTGCCTTCTATAGCCTAGCCAGTTCTGTATCCACCTTGCCAGTTCACCCCTGATCCCGTGTGACTTCACCTTTTGTACTAGTCTACCATGAGGGACCTTGTCAAAGGCCTTACTGAAGTCCATATAGACAACATCTACTGCCCTACCTGCATCAATCATCTTAGTGACCTCCTCGAAAAACTCTATCAAGTTAGTGAGACACGACCTCCCCTTCACAAAACCGTGCTGCCTCTCACTAATACGTCCATTTGCTTCCAAATGGGAGTAGATCCTGTCTCGAAGAATTCTCTCCAGTAATTTCCCTACCACTGAAGTAAGGCTCACCGGCCTGTAGTTCCCGGGATTATCCTTGCTACCCTTCTTAAACAGAGGAACAACATTGGCTATTCTCCAGTCCTCCGGGACATCCCCTGAAGACAGCGAGGATCCAAAGATTTCTGTCAAGGCCTCAGCAATTTCCTCTCCAGCCTCCTTCAGTACTCTGGGGTAGATCCCATCCGGCCCTGGGGACTTCTCTACCTTAATATTTTTTAAGACACCCAACACCTCGTCTTTTTGGATCACAATGTGACCCAGGCTATCTACACCCCCTTCTCCAGACTCAACATCTGCCAATTCCTTCTCTTTGGTGAATACTGATGCAAAGTATTCATTTAGTACCTCGCCCATTTCCTCTGGCTCCACACATTGATTCCCTTGCCTATCCTTCAGTGGGCCAACCCTTTCCCTGGCTACCCTCTTGCTTTTTATGTACGTGTAAAAAGCCTTGGGATTTTCCTTAACCCTATTTGCCAATGACTTTTCATGACCCCTTCTAGCCCTCCTGACTCCTTGCTTAAGTTCCTTCCTACTTTCCTTATATGCTACACAGGCTTCGTCTGTTCCCAGCCTTTTAGCCCTGACAAATGCCTCCTTTTTCTTTTTGACGAGGCCTACAATATCACTCGTCATCCAAGGTTCCCGAAAATTGCCGTATTTATCTTTCTTCCTCACAGGAACATGCCTGTCCTGTATTCCTTTCAACTGACACTTGAAAGCCTCCCACATGTCAGATGTTGATTTGCCCTCAAACATCCGCCCCCAATCTATGTTCTTCAGTTCCCGCCTAATATTGTTATAATTAGCCTTCCCCCAATTTAGCACATTCATCCTCGGACCACTCTTATCCTTGTCCACCAGTACTTTAAAACTTACTGAATTGTGGTCACTGTTACCGAAATGCTCCCCTACTGAAACATCTACCACCTGGCCGGGCTCATTCCCCAATACCAGGTCCAGTACCGCCCCTTCCCTAGTTGGACTGTTTACACATTGTTTTAAGAAGCCCTCCTGGATGCTCCTTACAAACTCCGCCCCGTCTAAGCCCCTGGCACTAAGTGAGTCCCAGTCAATATTGGGGAAGTTGAAGTCTCCCATCACCACAACCCTGTTGTTTTTACTCTTTTCCAAAATCTGTCTACCTATCTGCTCCTCTATCTCCCGCTGGCTGTTGGGAGGCCTGTAGTATACCCCCAACATTGTGACTGCACCCTTCTTATTCCTGATCTCTACCCATATAGCCTCACTGCCCTCTGAGGTGTCCTCTCGCAGTATAGCTGTGATATTCTCCCGAACAAGTAGCGCAACTCCGCCTCCCCTTTTACATCCCCCTCTATCCCGCCTGAAACATCTAAATCCTGGAACGTTTAGCTGCCAATCCTGCCCTTCCCTCAACCAGGTCTCTGTAATGGCAACAACATCATAGTTCCAAGTACTAATCCAAGCTCTAAGTTCATCTGCCTTACCCGTAATGCTCCTTGCATTAAAACATATGCACTTCAGGCCACCAGACCCGCTGTGTTCAGCAACTTCTCCCCGTCTGCTCTGCCTCAGAGCCACACTGTCCCTATTCCCTAGTTCTCCCTCAATGCTCTCACCTTCTGACCTATTGCTCCCGTGCCCACCCCCCTGCCATACTAGTTTAAACCCTCCCGTGTGACACTAGCAAACCTCGCGGCCAGGATATTTATGCCTCTCCGGTTTAGATGCAACCCGTCCATCTTATACAGGTCACACCTGCCCCGGAAGAGCTCCCAGTGGTCCAGATAACGGAAACCCTCCCTCCTACACCAGCTGTTTAGCCACGTGTTTGTCTGCTCTATCTTCCTATTTCTAGCCTCACTGGCACGTGGCACAGGGAGTAATCCCGAGATTACAACCCTCGAGGTCCTGTCTTTTAACTTTCTGCCTAGCTCCCTGAACTCCTGCTGCAGGACCTCATGCCCCTTCCTGCCTATGTCGTTAGTACCAATATGTACAACGACCTCTGCCTGTTTGCCCTCCCCCTTCAGGATTCCCTCTACCCGTTCGGAGACATCCTGGACCCTGGCACCAGGGAGGCAACATACCATCCTGGAGTCTCTTTCACGTCCACAGAAGCGCCTATCTGTGCCCCTGACTATAGAGTCCCCTATTACTATTACTCTTCTGCGCTTTGACCCTCCCTTCTGAACATCAGAGCCAGCCGTGGTGCCACTGCTCTGGCTGCTGCTGTTTTCCCCTGATAGGCTATCCCCCCCGACAGTATCCAAAGGGGTATATCTGTTCGAGAGGGGGACAACCACAGGGGATTCCTGCACTGACTGCCTGCCCTTTCTGGTGGTCACCCATTTCTCTGCCTGCACCTT
The DNA here is from genome assembly GCF_047496885.1 of Scyliorhinus torazame. Taxonomy (NCBI): domain Eukaryota; kingdom Metazoa; phylum Chordata; class Chondrichthyes; order Carcharhiniformes; family Scyliorhinidae; genus Scyliorhinus; species Scyliorhinus torazame. Next base: position 120,215,182 of record NC_092712.1, on the reverse strand, counting down.
GGGTGTGACCACATTTACATAACTGCGATCTATGACGCTTTCCGCCACCTGCATGCTCCTAAGTGCATCCAATTGCTGCTCCAACCGAACCATGCGGTCTGTGAGGAGCTGCAGTTGGGTGCACTTTCTGCAGATGAAGCCATCCGGGACGCTGGAAGCCTCCCGGACCTGCCACATCTCACAGTCAGAGCACAGCACCCCTCTAACTGACATTGCGTCAATTAATTAAAATTAAAATTTGTCTTTTTTTTTTTAAATACTTTTTTTTTTAAATTGCAAAGTTACTGTCAACTATCTGTTTCCTAGCACTAGATTTCTAATAGAAATGCGATAGCTAACTATAATACTCTCCGATCTCTGGCTTAGATATCCTCTAAATTATAATTAAGTTATGATGTTTAATTAGTTCCCAAATACTCAAATTTTTTTTTTAAGTTTAGGTTAGAATCCCAACCAGCCACTCTGGCCACAGCTTTTCTGTGATGTCACTTCAGTTTCCCCCCGACACACACAATTTGAAAAAAGGTATAAAAGTAAAAATAAGTAAAAATCACTTACTTACCTTCTTACCTTCTGAGTGTCTGAGATGTTCTCAGGTTCTCTCGCTGACAGAGACTGCTCCTCCACCTCCGAACCTTGACCTGCACAATGCTAATAATATAATAATAATATAATATGGCACTTATTAAAAGAAGAACAGACACGGGACCAGGCAAGGCTTTTTAAATACACTACTCACCTCCCAGAAGGCCCCTGCGCACCGCTGCCGCCGAAATCCAAAGGGCTGCTCCTGTAAAGGTAAGGTTTTTAAATACACTACTCACCTCCCAGAAGGCCCCTGCGCACCGCTGCCGCCGAAATCCAAAGGGCTGCTCCTGTAAAGGTAAGGTTTTTAAATACACTACTCACCTCCCAGAAGGCCCCTGCGCACCGCTGCCGCCGAAATCCAAAGGGCTGCTCCTGTAAAGGTAAGGTTTTTAAATACACTACTCACCTCCCAGAAGGCCCCTGCGCACCGCTGCCGCCGAAATCCAAAGGGCTGCTCCTGTAAAGGTAAGGTTTTTAAATACACTACTCACCTCCCAGAAGGCCCCTGCGCACCGCTGCTGCCGAAATCCAAAGGGCTGCTCCTGTAAAGGTAAGGTTTTTAAATACACTACTCACCTCCCAGAAGGCCCCTGCGCACCGCTGCCGCCGAAATCCAAAGGGCTGCTCCTGTAAAGGTAAGGTTTTTAAATACACTACTCACCTCCCAGAAGGCCCCTGCGCACCGCTGCCGCCGAAATCCAAAGGGCTGCTCCTGTAAAGGTAAGGTTTTTAAATACACTACTCACCTCCCAGAAGGCCCCTGCGCACCGCTGCCGCCGAAATCCAAAAGGCTTGAAATCCAGAGTTCCCGCTCATTCAGGATGCAGCCTCTCAGAAGGACAGAGCTTACAGCACAGATCTTCACCATGTGCTGAGTGCATAGGCTGGTTAGGACAGGCATAGGTCTTTAGTTTAATCTAACATCGTGTTAACCCACAGTGAAAGTATGTTCAACAGTTTCTAACTTAATAAAATAGTGTTGCACTATTTTAAGTGTTGGTGGCCTGTATGTGTTCCACGGATCCAGAGCACCCAACACATCAGTCTTCACTAAAGAAGATGCAAGTAACAACCCTGAAATGGCTGTAAGTCGGGGAAGGAGGAACTCAAGATAAGTACAATCACCAAGGAAGTGATACTTAATAATTAGTTGGAACCGTGGACTGACAAGTCCCCAGTTCCTGATGGGTTTCATCCTCGGACCTTAAAAGAAGTAGCTAGTGAGATAGTTGATGCATCGGTTTTAGTTTGCCAAAATTCACCAGACCTGAGAAAGATTCCATTCGATTGGAAAATAACTCACGTAACTCTTTTATTCAGGAAGGGAGGGAGACAGAAAGCAGGAAACAAAGGCCAGTTAGCTAACATCTGTCACAGTAAAAAATTTAGAATCTATTATCAAAGACATTCTGACTAGGCACTTAGATTAATTCAAGGTAATCAAGTAGAGTCAACATGGTTTTGTGAAGGAAAAATCATGTTCAGCAAATGGCTTTGAAGGGGTAAGAGGTGCTGTGGATAAAGGGGGACTGTTGGATGAACTGTACTTTTCATAAGAATTTGATAAGGTGCCTCATTAAAAATGAGTTGGCATAAATGGATTATATTCTGGTTGGCAAGATGTAATGAGTTATGAACCACAGGGATCATTACTGCGGCCTCAACTCTCAATTTATATAAATGATTTGAATGAAAGGACCAATGGTAAAGTTGCTAAATTTGCTGATTACATAAACATTGGTAGGAACGTAAGTTTTGAAGAGGACATAGGAGGCTACAAAAGAGTGAGGTTGTCCATTTTGGTAAATGAATTAAAAAGAAACATTTTATCTAAATGGTAAGAAATCGCAGAGCTCTGAGATGCAGAGGAATCTGGGTGTCCGAGTGCATGAATCACGAAAGGTTAGTATGCATGTGCAACAAGTAATTAATAAAGCTAATAGAATTCTATCGCTTACTGCAAGAAGAATTGAGTACACGATTAGGGAGGAACCGCTTCTGTCATGCAGGGCATTGGTGAGACCACATCTGGAGTACTGTGTACATTCTTGGACTGGATAGGATTTGTTTATTGTCACGTGTACCGAGGTACAGTGAAAAGTATTTTTCTGCGAGCAGCTCAACAGATCATTTCGTACATGAAAAGAAAATACGTAATAGGGCAACACAAGGTACACAATGTAAATACATAGACACCGGCATCGGGGGAGCGTACAGGAGTGCAGTATTAATCAGGTCAGTCCATAAGAGGGTCGTTTAAGAGGTCTTATTTAAGGAAAGATGTAAATGGATTGGAAGCAATTCAGAGATGATTTAGTGGATTAATACGTGGATAGGTGGGTTGTCTTATGTGGAACGTTGGCCAGGCTAAAGAGTTTAGAAGAATAAGAGATGACTTGATTCAAACAGACAAGATCCTGAGGGGGCTTGGCAGAGTGGATGTGGAGAGTGTGTTTTAATTCATACGAGAATCTAGAACTGGTGGCCACTGTTTATAAATAAGGGTGTGGAGATGCCGGCGTTGGACTGGGGTGAGCACAGTATGAAGTCTTACAACACCAGGTTAAAGTCCAACAGGTTTGTTTCGATGTCACTAGCTTTCGGAGAGCTGCTCCTTCCTCAGGTGAATGAAGAGGAGCATTCACCTGAGGAAGGAGCAGCGCTCCGAAAGCTAGTGACATCGAAACAAACCTGTTGGACTTTAACCTGGTGTTGTAAGACTTCGTACTATAAATAAGGGGTCACACATCTAAGACAGAGATGAGAAAAGAAAATACTTTGAGGGTTGTGAGACTTTAGAATTCTCTTCCTCAAAAGGTGGTTGAGGCAGTCTGTGTATATCCTTACGACATATTTTGGTAACTTCAGAAGCAAGCGGATGAAAGGTTATCAAGTCTAGGCAGGAATTTAAGATTAAAACTAGATGAGACACGGGGCACGATTCTACCACTGTGTTGGAGCCGGGCGAGATGGGTGAATCATGGGAAAGACCAAATTGGGCTTCCCACCAGGCGAGAAACCTCGCCCAAGTCACCCGACTCGCAGCACCCGATGCTACTGGATCAGGGCCCCGCTGGGCATGATGCAGAATGGCTCACTTATATATGCACGACCAATTTGAGGTCACACTCACCCAGCCCCAGGAATCACCTGTTGCGACGGCGAGGCCTCAACCAGGCACCAATTAGTACGGGTCTCCACAAGTGGAGGCTGGGCATGGTGGCCACTCGGGTCTCAGAGGCCCCCTGGTGGTCAGGGACAGAGCAGGGTAGTATACCAGTACTTCCCCTGGCTTCTGGGCACCCTGGCAGAGCCAACCTGGCATTGCCAGGGTGCCCAGTTGGCACTGCCAGAGTACCAGGGCACAGTCTATGTGCCAGACTGGCAGTGAAAGGGTGCCCAGGTGTCAGGTTGACATTGCCAAGGGAGGCCACGCCCATGAAAGGGGGTTATGAAGGGTGCGGCGGTCCACCAGCCTGGTATTGAGGCAGGGCAGGAAAAGGCCCTTAAACGACTATAGAGTAGCAATTTAATGGGATTCTCACCCATGCAATTTTATGCTCCTTACCCACCCCCCCCAACCCCACCTCAGAACATGCCTGGGGGAAGCCTAATGTTTGGCCCCATAAATGACCTATTTAGAAGGTAATATACATGCTCAAAAGATGGCGAAACACAATCTTATACATGCAAATGAATAATGTAATACTAAATCTATCATTCTCCCTTTAATTTTTTTTAAATAGAAATTCCTGGAAAAGACATCAAAGTTGATGGGAGATGTAGAAAGACTGTAACATCCGTAGATATGTATTTCCATAGTTCCTTCTACCAATCTCCCTTTAGGTATTTGAGGTTTTAATGCTTAAACTAGAATGCCATTTCAGAATCACCCAAGGTTTGATGATTTTACAGTTATTATATAACGAAGTCATAATTCCTGAAAACAAGTAACTCATCCCTGACATGTAAACCCTTCTGACTTCTCAATTTTAATAAGGAAAGGCCATATCCTCTTTATTCAACAGTACTATATTTTAAAATCAATTTTAGAAGAGTGAACATTGTCTTTCCAACTGAGCATATGAGGTTGAATTCTGCTTTGCCAAGTGAGATCTAGGATTCCTTCACAATAATTCCTCAATGAATAACTGCAACATAGCACTTCACGGGAATTGAATATATTCCACACAGAGAGGAAACTAGCCAATATGTTGGATACTGCCTTGTGCATTTCAGACAAATGAAAATGTTACATATTTAAGGACCTTACCAGTATTGTTGACAGGGATTTGTTTAATTTGTCCCTAAAATGTTCCATTAAATAAGAATCTATGATTCTAAGAACATAATAGTCAAAGATGAGAAAGAACATTGGGCACATTGGAAATTTCCTTTTTGCATTTCAGCTCGAACAGTCCATCATCTAATTGCAGCTGGAGCTCCCTGGTATCTCTGATCCCAATACCTTGCCTGGTAGATCATTCCAATTGTCTTATTATAATTTTGAGTGAAAAAAATAAGATCTGCTTTAAACTTGTTCATTATTCACTTTGTTACGGGCATGAGGGTGAGGTGAATTGAGTTACGAATCACTGTTCTCCCCTTCTGCCAGTGACAGCGGCAATTTAAAGTTCTAATTTAATTTGTTTCCCATGACATCCTTTCCCTTGTTAAAATGGGCCAAAGTGTATTTCCCAAAGACTATTTGTGCGGTCCAATTTAAAAATTAACCCCACAGCAAATGTTTGGAGATGAAACAAAACTAGGATTTATTAATACATCAAAGCCCAAGGGATGGATCACAATTCTCATTCACCAGCATACAAGGTAGAAATGCAGAGAAAGAAAGGGAAAGAAGTTACAAAATGAGAGTTACTTACAAAAATTTTGTAATGGCTTAATTCACATGAATAGAGTCCAGTGATTCGGTGTCCAGTTAAAGTTCTTTCAGTTGGCTTTGTCTGTCAGAAATCCTGGGGCTGGATTCTCCATTTCTGAGACTAAGTGTTGATGCCGGGACAGGATTTGTGGACTTCCATGACAGCAAAACGGGCGCCACAACTGGACCGATTCAGCTACTGTTAAGGGGCTAGCTCCGGCGCCACATGGAACACAATCGATTCCAATGAGAAACGATGCCGGATTCGTCAATTTCACAATTGAGACTCAGGAGGCTGACAAACTGCAGCTGCATATACCCACACACACCATTATAGACCATAGATCATAGAATTTACAGTGCAGAAGGAGAACATTTGACCCACCGAATACGGCCTTTGGAAAGAGCACCCTACTTAAGCCCCATCCCCGTATCCCAGTAACACAACCTGACCATTTTTGGGCACTAAGGGGCAATTTAGCATATTCAATCCACCTATCTGCACATCTTTGGACTGTGGGAAGAAACCGGATGACCGGGAGGAAACCCCCGCCGACATGGGGAGAAAGTGTGAACTCCACACAGTCACCTGAGGCCGGATTTGAACCCAGGACACTGGAGCTATGAGGCGACAGTAACTAACCACTGTGCCACCCACCAAGCTGGCAGCAAGGAGAGCAGCTCCGCGCTTCACCGACGCCGAGCTGGAGACCCTCCTGGAGAAGCGGATGACCCTGTACCCCGGACCGGAAGGAGGGTGCCAGCTGCTGCCATTTGTCGTACCTGGGCGCAGGTGGCAGAGACGGTCAGCCCAGCAGCCCACAGCCGCGCCTCTCTATGTTCTACCTCCTCTCCCTCCCATATCAGCCACGACGCCGGTTTCACAAGTTTTAGAAGTACAAGTGAACCGCACCATCGGGAACTCGGCCCATTGGAGGGAAAGAATCCAAAAGTTGTATAATTAAAGCAAGTCGAACAGCTCACATCTTGGTCATTTGACAGGGTGGTTTCAAGTCAAGCCATTCGGCTTATGATGTACTTTAAGGACCCTCATTAAAAACCATTGTATTTTGATCAGATAACTGTGGAACAATTAGCACAATTTAGGAGATAAAGAGTCCAAATCTTTGTCCAGAGCTGGCTGGTCTAGACATCCTTACCGCTGGTCCTTTGTGTTGGCTTGGCTGGAATGTTCATACAATGAAAAGGATGTCACTTTCCAGGAGAACGATTAAGGTTTGTCCATTTTAAAAATACAGAATTTAAACAAGAGAAACACAATTCTAGATTTTTTTCCTTCATGCCTTCTCATCTTCACAACTTCAATGTATGCTCTATTCTGACAAGGTAAGTTTATGGTTTCATCTTATCTATGTTACTTAATATTTTAAATCTGAGAACACTCATTAACCACATTCTCTTTGGATTGTAAAATGTAAGTATCTTGGGGGATGGTTCTCGAGAGGTGATATGTAAACTTACAAACACAAGGTTATGGCAGCATTACAAGGCAACTATTGAGGTAATGATATCCAGAGTGTGACAGGAAGGGACAGGGTGTATAAACATTAAAATAAGCAACAAATAGGGTAAAAGAGAGAAAAAATGGTAACAAAATGAATGGCTCTTTACGTAAATGCACATAATATTCAGCACAAAATGAATGAACTAACAGCACAAATTAAAGTTAATGAGGTTAGCACTATTGCTTCACATCGCCAGGGACCCGGGTTCGATTCCCAACTTGGGTCACTCTCTGTGCGGAGTCTGCACGTTCTCCCTGTGTCTGCGTCGGTTTCCTCCGGGTGCTCCGGTTTCCTCCCACAAGTCTCGAAAGGCGTGCCTGATAGGTGAATTGGATAATCTGAATTCTCAATCAGTGTACCCGAACAGGCGCCGGAGTGTGGCGACTTGAGGATTTTCACAGCAACTTCATTATAGTGTTAATGTAAGTCTACTTGTAACACTAATAAAGATTATTAGACTATTATTATTATTTTCTTTGATATTAATGTGGTTGATTCTGTGTTTAAGTTAGTTTGCTTTAACATAAAAGATACCTATTGGTCGGAGCCATCACTCCTGGGGTGAAGCATCCTTTCCTCACAGAATCAAACCTGGGACCCTGGCACAGTGAAGTCACAGTGCTGTGCTATTGTGCTGCCCCTAACTTTACATATTTTTGTTTTCTTTTTTAAAATAAATTTAGAGTAGCCAATCCATTTTTTTCCAATTAAGAGGCAATTTAGCATGGCCAATCCACCTATCCTGCACATCTTTGGGCTGTGGGGGCGAAATCCACGCAAACCCGGGGAGAATGTGCAAACTCCACACGGACAGTGACCCAAAGCCGGGATCGAACCTGGGACCTCAGCGTCGTGAGGCAGCAGTGCTAATCATTGTGCCAGCGTGATGCCCTTTAACTTTACATATTAACCTGCTATGTGAGACCTTGCCGAAAGTCTTCTGAAAGTGTAAATAAACCACATCCACTGGTTCTCCCTGGTCAACTCTACTAGTTCTATTCTCAAAGAATTCCAGTGGATGTGTCAAGTATGATTTTCCTTTTGTAAATCCATGCTGACTTTGTCTCATTATACCACTTTTTCGAAATGTTATACTATGTAAACCTTGATAATGGACTCTGGTAACAAAGTTAAACTCACTGGTCTATAGTTCCCTGTTTTCTCTCTACTCCCCTTTTTAAATAGCGGGCTTATATTAGCTACTCCCCAATCTGTTGGAATCATTCCAGAGTCCAAAGAATTTTGGAAAATGATTGCTAATGAATCTTTTATTTCTAGGGCCACGTCCTTAAGCACTCTGGGATGAAGATTATCAGGCCCTGGAGATTTATCCATCTTCAATCCCATTAATTTCCCCAAAACCAATTCTCTACTAATACTGATTTCCTTCAGCTCCTCACTAAAACTTGTGGATATCCTTTAGCCCCGTCTGCAGCACCGGCGAGACCGAATCCCTGAAAATGGCCACCACTCAATATCAAGAATCCCTGACATGCTGTTAAAGAAGGAGACCCAGAGGTTTAACAGCTTGGGACACGACCAGAACATGTGAGCATGATTCGCCGGCCCCCGTAAACAACATTCACACCTATCCACGCCGAGAAAGAAACACTTGTCCTCGACTTGGTCAGATGTGGCCTGTGCCCCACCTTGAACAGAATCAAGCAGAGCCCAGCACATGAGGAAGTAGAGTTGACTCTGTGAAGAGTCTCAATCCACAACCCCGCTCATAAAAAAAAAAGAAACCCAGTTCACCCTCCCATTTCTTCCTCACCTAATCTAATGGAGCCTGCTCCGCAAACAGGACGAGGCCAGAACTGACCAAAATCCTCCCCTCACCAAACTCGACCAGAGATGAGATCCTACTCAAGAGGGAGGGCGAAGGTGCCAACAGAAAAGAAGAAAACTCCTTACACAAGAAATCGCGAACCTGGAAATACCTGAATAAATTAGTCCCAGGGAGTTGGGATTTGTCCAACAGCTCCTCAAAACCAACAAACGTACCCTCTACAAACAGGTCCCCAAATCTTTCCAGACCCTCCTTCCCCCAAGACCTGAACTTTGAATCCAAACCCGCTGGTACAAAGAGATGATTTCTATAAATAGGGGCGAACAACGGCAGCCGAGCTTAAAATGTAGTCTAAACTCAGCATGGACACCACTACTGGACTGGAGGTAAATTTTCTAGGGGAAAATGGAAGCGAGGCAGTTACCAAGGCCCCCAAACTAGAACAACTGCAAGAGTTCGCCTCCATCTGCCCCCATATGGAATTTGGATCCTTGAGCCACCCCAGTATCTTTCCGCAATGAGCTGTCCAGTAATAAAATAACAAATTTGGTAAAGCTGAGCAACCCAAATGCCTCTCTCTCTGAAGAAATGCCCTACGAATCCAAAGATGTGCAGGTTAGGTGGATTGGCCATGATAAATTGCCCTTGGTGTCCAAAATTGCCCTTAATGTTGGGTGGGGTTACAGGGTTATGGGGATAAGGTGGAGGTGTTAACCTTGGGTAGGGTGCTCTTTCCAAGAGCCAGTGCAGACTCGATGGGCCGAATGGCCTCCTTCTGCACTGTAAATTCTATGATAATCTATGATGAATCCTTGGGGTCTTGCCAGCCCAAAATAAGGAAATGATCACTTTGTTGACTCTAGCAAAGAAAGATTTGGGGAGGAATATAGGGAGACAATGAAAGTAAAAATCTCAAGAGGGCATTCATTTTAATAGTCTCAACCCTGCCCGCCAAGGACAGAAGGAGTTTAGCCCACTTCTGCAAGTCAGATTTTACCCCATTCACTGGAATAGCATAATTTAATTTACGGAGCAAAGCCCAAGCATGGGCTATCCGGACACACAGATAAAAAAAGGTAGATCTGGTTACGCGAAAAGGCAATACTTCCAGATCGGCGCCCTTCCCCGGGGAATTCACCGGAAAGCATTCCCTCTTCTCCAAATTCAACTTATACCCCAAGAAAGAGTCAAAACAAGGCAGCACGGTGGCGCAGTGCGTTAGCCCTGCTGCCTCAAGGCGCCGAGGACCCAGGTTCGATCCTGGCTCTGGGTCACTGTCCGTGTGGAGTTTGCATATTCTCCCCGTGTTTGTGTGGGTTTCGCCCCCACAAACCAAAACTGTGCAGGGTAGGTCGATTGGTCACGCTAAATTGCCCCTTAATTGGAAAAGAAAATGAATTGGGTACTCTAAAAAAAATTTTTTTAAAGAGTCAACTCTTAAGTCGCCCCATTATCGTATCCATGGTGAAAACTGGGTCCGTGATCTAAAGAACCAGATCATCTGCATACAAGGACATCCTCTGCTCCCTCCCTCACTGCCTTAACCCCCTCCACACAGCTTAATGCTATGACCAGCGGCTCAATTGCCAAACCAAACAAAAGAGAAGTCATTAGACAAGCTTTCCTCGTACCCCTATGCAACTGAATGTAATCCAAGCTCAAGTTATTTGCACAAACACTTACAGTGGGAGCCCTATATAGAAGACAAACCCAAGATATAAACTTAGGCTCCAAATGAAATCTCCCAAGAATCTCAAATAGATACCCCCACTCGACTCGATCAACTGCTTTTCGGTATCCATTGAAACAATCCCCTCTGGTTCGGGCCCTGGAGAGGGGATAAGAGTGATGTTTGATAATCACCAAATATTGGGCGCCAACTGACAATCCATGATAAAACCTGTCTGTTCCTCCGAGATTACCCCTGGAAGGCAGGGCTCCAACCGCATTGCCAGCACTTTAGCCAGCAATTTAGCAACTGCATTCAACGACGGGATAGGCCGATATGACCCACATTCTGTAGGGTCCTTACCTTCTTCAAAACCAGGTAAATCGAGGCCAGCGTCAGTGTAACAGGCAGTACCCCCAGGATGAGGAATCATAAAACATGTCCAATATCAGTGGGATCAACTGCCCCGAAATTTTCTTATAGAACGTGATCGGGAATTCATTTGGGCCTGGGGCTTTACCCGACTGAATTAAGCCAATACATTTCATCACCTCAGAGCCCAGCCGGGATTCCAACTCTTCCCTTCTCTCCCTCTCCACCATCGGAAAGACAACCATCCAAAAACTGCATTATGGGCAAAGCATCCTCCTGGGCTCCGATCTATAAAGATTTTGATAAAAGTCTTCAAATGCAGCATTAACCTTCGATGGCATTGAAACCAACCTGCCACCTGAGTCTCTTACCCGCACAATCTCACAGGGGCAGCCTGCCGCCTCAACTGGTGCGTTACAAGGCGATTGACTTTCTCCGCATGTTCATAGAATGTCCCCTCTAAGCATCGCAGCTGACTCGCTGCCTTACCTGTTGAGAGTAGCTCAAATTCTGTCTGCAACATTTTCGGAATTAACCCGAACATTGATCCTCTCAGGACGAACTTAATTTTCTCAAGCCTGAGAAACCCAGCCATGTCGCTAAACCATACCCCCGATTTCAGAGGCTCTGAGTCCCTCCACGCTAATGAGATCTGTCTCCGGGCTACCAAGGAGGCAAAGGCCAAAACGTCAGTCTCTCTCGGCCCCTGGACTCCCGGGTCTTCCGACACTCCAAAGATCGCCACCTCTGGACTCGGCGCCACCCGCATTTTTAGCACCATGGACATGACATCCGTAAATCCCTGCCAGAATCCCCTAAGCTACGCACATGCCCAAAACATGCGGACATAATTTGCGGGCCCTCCTGCACACCTCACACACCTGTCCTCCCCCCCCGAAAAACCTGCTGATCCAGGCCACTGTGATGTGTGCCCAGTGAACCACCTTGAATTGTATCAGGTTGAGCCTGGCACATAATGAGGACATGTTGACTCTGCTCAGAGCATCCTCCCATAGACCCACCTCTACCACCCCTCCCAACTCATCTTCCCATTTACGCTTTAGTTCACCTATCTGGGTTTAGTCCCACTCCATAAACTCCTTACAGATTTCCGATACCTTCCCCTCTCCCACTCCTGTTTTTGAAACTATCTTGTCCTGTATCCCCTGTGGCGGTAGAAGAGGAAAGGTCAAAGCCTGCCTTTGCACAAAATCCCTCACCTACAGATAACGAAACCCATTCCCAATCAGCAATTCAAACTCCTCTTCCAGATCCTCCAACAGGAAAATCTTCCATCAATAAACAGATCCCCCAACCTCTCTGCTATCTCGAAACCCCCCATCTTTCCTCCCCGGCACAAACCGGTGATTACCACAAATTGGAGCCCACACCGATGCTCCCTCCACTCCCATATGCATCCGCCACTGCCCCCAAACTCTCAGGGCCGCCACTACCACTGGGCTTGTGGAGTATCGGATCGGTGAGAAGGGCAGAGGAGCCATTACCAATGCCCCCAAATTTGTGTCCTTACATGAGGCTGCCTCTACCCGCTCGCACACCGACCCCTCCTCTGCTACCCACTTCCTAATCATGGCTCTATTTCCTGCCCAGTAGTAGTTCCTAAAGTTCGGCAGCGCCAACCCTCCCCCCCCTCGGCTCCGCTCCAGCAGCACTTTCCTTAATCGCGGGGTTTTACCCACCTACACAAACCCAGAGATCACCGCATTCACCCTCTTAAAAAAGGCCTTTGGTATAAAAATAGGGAGACACTGGAAAACAAACAAAAATCTCGGGAGAACCCTCATCTTTACAGTCTGTGCCCTCCCTGCCAGTGACAACGGGAGCATGTCCCACCTCCGGAAGTCCTCCTTCATTTGCTCAACTAACCGGGCCAAAGTTAATTTATGTAATTGCTCCCATCCCCTTGCCACCTGAATTCCCAAGTATCGAAAACTCCCTCCCAATCACCTTAAACGGCAACTCCCCCAGTCTCCTCTCCTGCCCCCTTGCCTGGATCACAAAAACCTCGCTCTTACCCATGTTTAATTTATACCCCGGAAACCGGCCAAATTCCCCTAAGATCCACATAATCGCTCCCCCCACTTTTTGTTTTTTTCATTTTTCATGAGTCAAAAATATACAGGAGTAGATCGTCTGCATACGAGATCCTGGGCGAGATTCTCCGACCCCCCGCCGGGTCGGAGAATCGACGGGGGCTTGCGTGTATCCCGCCCACGCCGGTTGCCGAAGTATCCTGCACCGGAGATTCGGCGGGGGCGGGAATCGCGCCGCACCGGTTGGCGGCCCCGCGGGATTCTCCGGCCCGGATGGGCCGAAGTCCCACCGCTAAAATGCCTGTCCCGCATGCGTAAATTAAACCACCTACCTTACCGGCGGGACAAGGCGACGCGGGCGGGCTCCAGGGTCCTGGGGGGGGGGCCGATCTGACCCCGGGGGAGTGCCCCCACGGTGGCCTGGCCCGCCATCGGGGCCCACCGATCCGGGTTTCGAGATAGCAGAGAGGTTGGGGGATCTGTTTATTGATGGAAGCTTTCCCTTCCGCCTCCGCCACGGTCTCAACCATGGCGGAGGTGAAAGAGACTCCCTCCACTGCGCATGCGCGGGAATGCTGTCAGCGGCCGCTAACGCTCCCGCGCATGCACCACCCGGAGATGTCATTTCCGCACCAGCTGGTGGGGCACCAAAGGCCTTTCCGCCAGCTGGCGGGGCGGAAATTTGTCCGCCGCCGACCTAGCCCCTTAAGGTTGGGGCTCGGCCCCCAAAGATGTGGAGCATTCCGCACCTTTGGGGCGGTGCAATGCCCATCTGATTTGCGCCGTTTTGGGCGCCAGTCGGCAGACATCGCGCCGTTTCCGGAGAATTTCGCCCCCTGTGTTACACCCCCCCCTCCGGACTAGCCCCTTCCAGTCCTTTGATGCTCTCAGCGACATCGCCAATGGCTCCATAGCCAAGGCAAACAACAGTGGGGAGAGGGGACATCCCTGCCTTGTTCCCCGGTGCAGTTTAAAGTAGTCCGAACTCACCCGTTTCGTCCGAACACTCGCCACTGGTGCCTGGTACAGCAACCGGACCCACTCAACAAAGCCCTGCCCAAACCCAAACCGTCCCAGGACCTCCCACAGATAATTCCACTCCACCCGATCAAAGGCCTTCTCCGTGTCCATAGCAACCACTATCTCCACCTCCCTCCCCTCGGAGGGCATCATGATTACATTCAAGAGCCTTCTAACGTTGGCTGCTAACTGCCTGCCTTTGACAAACCCCGTCTGGTCTTCCCCTATCAGCCGCGGGACACAGTCCTCTATTCTCGAGGCCAAAATCCTTGCCAACAATTTGGCATCAACATTCAGTCGGGAGTTTGGTCTGTATGACCCACATTGCTCTGAGTCCTTCTCCCACTTCAGGATCAATGGGATCGAAGCCTGTGACATTGTTGGGAGAAGAACACCCCGCTCCCTTGCCTCATTAAATGCCCTCACCAGCGACGGGCCCAGTATCCCAGAGAACGTCTTGTAAAATTCCACTGGGTAGCCGTCCGGTACAGGGGCCTTACCCGACTACATAGAGTTCACCCCCGCTGGATCCAAGACCATGTTCCCCCTTCTATCCTTCACTCTTCCTATCTCCCTGGCCGCCTCCCTTTTCCTGAGCTAGTGTGCTATCATCCTACTGGCCTTCTCACCATACTCATATATTGCTCCTCTCGCTTTCCTCAACTGCCCCACCGTCTTCCTTGGAGATATCAGACCATACTTCATCTGCAGCTTCTGCCGCTCCTTCAACAGCCCCGCCTGCAGGGCTTCAGAGTACCTTCTGTCCATCTGGAGTATCTCCCGAACCAACCTATCCATCTCTGCCCGCTCCACCTTCTCCCTATGAGCCCGTATCAAAATCAGCTCCCCCCTACCTACTGCCTTCAGCGCCTCTGGATGGCCTCCCTCACCCACCCGCACACCTCCTCATCCGCTAACAGTCCTACATACAATCTCCATTGCAGGTGCTGACCCCCCTCCTTGCTCACCCGTAAATCCACCCAGTATGTGGCATGGTCCGACCGACACAATAATTGTCGAATACTCGGCATCTACCACCCCAGCCCTGTTCAAAATGAAAAAAATCAATCCCAGAGTACACTTTGTGAACATGGGAGAAAAAAGAAACTTCCTTCGTTCTTCCACGTCCGAACCTCCACGGATCTACCCCTCCCATCTGCTCCATAAACCCTTTTAGTTCCTTTGCCGCGGCTGGCACGCTCCCTGTCCTTGAACTCGACCGATCCAACTCGGATCAATGATTGTATATCCACCCGGTTTATCCCCATCTTAATCGGGTCCAGGAACTCTTGTTTTTGCTTGGCAAAGCTCTCCTGGAGGAAGTCCACCAGCTGTTCCGTTGACCACTGGCAATCCCAGTCCCTGAGCCTCCACCATATTCTCCTGTGCTGCAGACTCCACTACCTCCTTTGACCAACCATCTCTCCTTTTCAGACCACTTCTGGCCCACGAATCCATACACTGGTGGGGAATCCTACTCCTCTACCTCACCAATCTCCTATTTTGCCGATCAAATCCTCCATAAGTCGGGGGAAAAGGTCTCAAAGGTCCACCACGAGTGGGAGCTGCAAATAAGTGACCATTCACTCCATGGCCGCCACCAGAAATCTCAAGGGATTAATTAATGACCTCATAGTTAAGGATCCACTGGGAGTAATGACCTGAGTTGGTAGAATTCAAGGTTGAGTTTGGGGCGAGAAAGTGGAGTCCCACACTAGCTTTCTAGAATTAAACAAAGGAAATTACATAGGCATGAGGACAGATTTGGCCCGAGTAGAGAGGGCAGGAAGGCTAAAAGGTAGGAGAGCTGATGAGCAATGGCAGTTGTTTAAGGAGATGCTCAATTACTCACAGCTAAAATATATCCCAGTGAGGAAGAAAGATGGTAAGAGGGGTAAAAAACCTCCATTGCTAAACAAGGAGGTCAAAGGCAATGTAAGGACAAAACTAAGGTATATCATATTGCAAAGGCCAGTGGCAGGCTGGAAGATTGGGAAACTTTCAAACATAAATGAAGAGTTACGAAAAAAGTAATAAAAAGAGCTAAAGTAAATTACGAAAAAACTAACGCAGAATATCAAAAAGGATAATAAAAGCTGCTAAAAGTACATAAAAGGGAAGAGAGTTGCTAAGGTTAAGGTTGGTCCCTTGGAAGATGAAACTGGTGAGTTAATAGTGGGGGACACAGAAATGGCAGAGGGATGCGAAATCAATACTTTGCCTCAGTTTTCACGGTAGAGACACTAGTACCATTCCTATAGTAACGGGCAATTCAGAGCGAATAAAAAGGGTAGAACTTGGTACAATCAGCATGAATAGGGAAACAATACTCAACAAACTCTCGGGATTGAGGGCAGACAAGCAGACAAGTCCCCAAGGTCTAATGGCCTATGTCTTGGGGTGTTCAAGGAAGTGGTAGCAGAGATAGTGGATCCATTGGTTATAATGTTCCAAAATTTCCTGGACACGGGAAAGATTCCAGTAGATTGGAAAAACGTTAACGTCACGCCCTTATTCAAAAAGGGAGGGAGGCAGAATGTGGGAAATTCCAGACCAGTTAATTTAAAATTTATTGTTGGAAAATTGTTAGAATCAATTATTAAGGACATAATATCAGAACATTTGGAAAACCAAAGCGCTATCCATCAGCGTCAGCATGGTTTTATGAAGGGCAAATCATATTTGACTTATTTCGGGGCAGCACGGTAGCATTGTGGATAGCACAATTGCTTCACAGCTCCAGGGTCCCAGGTTCGATTCCGGCTTGGGTCACTGTCTGTGTGGAGTCTGCACATCCTCCCCGTGTGTGCGTGGGTTTCCTCCGGGTGCTCCGGTTTCCTCCCACAGTCCAAAGATGTGCAGGTTAGGTGGATTGGCCATGATAAATTGCCCTTTGTGTCCAAAATTGCCCTTAGTGTTGGGTGAGGTTACTGGGTTATGGAGATAGGGTGGACTGGAGGTGTTGACCTTGGGTAGGGTGCTCTTTCCAAGAGCCGGTGCAGACTCGATGGGCCGAATGGCCTCCTTCTGCACTGTAATTTCTATGATTATTTGCTAGAATTCTTCGAAGATGTAACAAGCAAAGTGGATAATGGGGATCCTATAGATGTAGTATATCTGGACTTCCGGAAGGCGTTTGATAAGGTGCCGCACAGAAGGTTAATACACAAGGTGAGATCAAATGGGATTAGCGGTAATTCATGAGCTTGGAAAGAAGACAGGCTAATGGACAGAAGACAAAGAGTCAGGATAAATGTGTCTTTTTCTGGATGGGAAAATGGAATTAGTGGGGTGCCACAGGGTTTGGCCCTTGGGCCCCAGCTATTTACAATCTTATGAACAACTTGGATACAGGGATAGAAGGTTCTATAGCCAAATTCGCAGATGACACAAATATAGGTGGGACAGTAAGTTGCAATGAGGAAATATGAACCTTACAAATGGAAATAGATAGGTTAGGAGGGTGGGCCAAAATGTGGTAGATGAAGTTTAACATGGATAAGTGTGTGGTCATGCATTTTGGTCGAAAAAATGGAAATGCATCTTATTATCTAAATGGGGAGAGACTTCGGGGTGCCCCGATGCAGAGGGATCTGGGTGTTCTCATGCATGAGTCACAGAAAATGCAGGTGCAGCAGATAATAAGGAAAGTAAATGGAATGTTTGCATTTATAGCAAAAGGAATCGAGTATAAAGGTAAGGAAGTGTTGTTGCAACTGTTCAAGGCATTGGTGAGACCGCACCTGGAGTTGTGGTCCCCTTATTTGAGGAAAGATGTTGTGGCATTGGAGGCAGTTCAGAGGAGGTTCACTAGGTTGATTCCAGAGATGAGGGTTTTGGCATACGAGGAGAGATTGAACAGTTTAGGCCGATACGCTCCAGAGTTTAGAAGAATGAGGGGAGATCTAATTGAGGTATACAAGATGCTAAAAGGTATGGATAAAGTAGACTTGGAGCTGATGCTTCCTCTTGTGGGGCATTCTAAAACGAGAGTTCATAACCTTAGAATAAGACGTAACAAATTTAAAACAGATTTGAGGCAAAACTATTTCTTCCAAAGGGTTGTGATTCTGTGGAATTCGCTACCCCAGAGTGCGATGGATGCTGGGACAGTGAATTAATTTAAGGAGGAGTTAGACAGATTTGTATTTGGTGATGGGTTGAAGGGTTATGGAGAACAGGCAGTACAGTGGAGTTGAGGCCAGGCTAGGATCAACCATGATCACATTGACGGTGTTTAGGCTAGGGAGGCTAAATTGCCTAGGGAGGAGATGCTCTGGCTGATTTTGCAATCTTGGTCAATAGTACTGTAGGGAACAGATGAGGGACACATCAGCCATGATAGAATGACAGAGCAGACTCAATGGGCCTAATGGGGTGGCCCTCCCATTTATAGTCCCGATGATCCTTCACCTGCCACAGGACTCGTTCCTTCTCCTGAAATGTACTTCTCCTGAAAGCTTTGGAACCCAACAATGATTGCCTGCAGTTGTTAACCAGAACGGAGCATCTGCCTAAGTGACTGGTGGGCTTGATCCAGCTCGGCAAGAGATATCAATCCACCCTCCCCCACCATCTTCCCAAACATCTTCGAGATGTAGTCAGTTGGATTTGGGCCTTCCATTCCCTCTGGCAATCCTATGATTCTAAGGTTCTGTCTCCTGGAGCGATTATCCAGATCATCCACCTTAGCCCTCAGTGCTTCATTAACACTGGCCATTATTGTCACTCGGCCTCCAAGGAGACAATCTGACCACTCTGCCTCGATGGAGCTGCCTCCACACCCTGTATCGTCATGCCATGCGCCTTTACCATTGTCAGTCTTTGCCTAAGTCAACCAAATCGGAGCTCGGGCCCCTTCTATTGACTCGTGGGAGTCCTCGGAGACAGCCCACCACTGTTTCTGGAATTCCAGAACAATACAGTGGCCAGAGTCACGGTAGCAGACTCCACCGCCATTTTCTCAATGGATAAGCCTCGATAAGCCTCTGAGTCCGTCGACGATTCTTTATTTGCTAGCTTCCTTGATCTGGGCTTTCTGGGCATTATCTTGTGTGGGAACTTTAACCCATCGAATTAGTGAAATTTTAACACAAACATCCCCCAAACATCGGACGAAAAGGGCTAAAAACTAAGTACCCAGGCAGGAGACTCCTCGTGTGTGACTACTCCCTACATGCCGCCACCGGGAAGTCCCTGCAGGACTTTTTATGTACAAGTCTGAAGAAAATGTCAGCCAGCCATAGGCTGAATTATCCTCCTATTTAATTTTATCTTTAAATTTGTTCCATTGAATCATTGTTTCAGTGTACTTCTGCATGAGATGTAAGGTCAATATTGCTTCCTGAGATGCCTTATTGACCTTGTTAAAGTCACATTGATGATAAATCAAAAACACTTGACACTTCTTAGTCAGTCTGTGTAATATTCAAATTTCTTTTCATGTTCCCATTCAGCACAAAATTTTACAATTCTTCTCTTGTAAGAATGATTGCTTTGTCATTCTGAAGTTTTAATTTATGTTCAAGAACACAGATCCTTCCTCATAGCTCCATGGTATCTGCATTAATTATGACTAACAGAATTGCTCAGTTTTAAAGCAGAATTTTCCTTTGTTCCATCATCAGCTTTAAGTGTTGCTGCTGTTTGTTTTGACACCTGTTGCTCAGTTTCTGCCTGCAGGGTTAATTCAGATAGTTTTAATTCATTTACAGCTGCTACTGACTTCTTTGTCAATATGATGCCCCAGTCTCTTTAACCTCAGCAGTCTGAGCTTTTGCCTCTTTGAATACATTTTTAGTTGAAACAATCATTTCTATTGCAGGTGTACAGATAGTACCTGGGGCGAAATTCTCCGGAAACAGCGCAATGTCCGCCGACTGGTGCCCAAAACGGCGCAAATCAGTCGGGCATCGCGCCGCCCCAAAGGTGCGGAATGCTCCGCACCTTAGGGGGCCGAGCCCCAACCTTAAGGGGCTAGGCCGGCGCCGGACGAACTTCCGCCCCACCAGCTGGCGGAAAAGGCCTTTGGTGCCCCGCCAACTGGCGCGGAAATGACATCTCCGGGCGGCGCATGCGTGGGAGCGTTAGCGGCCGCTGACAGCATTCCCGCGCATGCGCAGTGGAGAGATTCTCTTCCGCCTCCGCCATGGTGGAGACCGTGGCGAAGGCGGAAGGGAAAGAGTGCCCCCACGGCACAGGCCCGCCCGCGGATCGGTGGGCCCCGATCGCGGGCCAGACCACTGTGGGGGCACCCCCGGGGCCAGATCACCCCGCGCCCCCCCCAGGACCCCGGAGCCTGCCCGTGCCGCCTTGTCCCGCCGGTAAGGTCGGTGGTTTAATCTACGCCGGCGAGACAGGCATTTTAGCGGCGGGACTTCGGCCCATCCGGGCCGGAGAATCGCGGGGGGGGGCAAGCCAACCGGCGCGGCGCGATTCCCGCCCCGCGAATATCCGGTGGTGGAGAATTCGGCAACCGGCGGGGGCGGGATTCACGCCAGCCCCCGGCGATTCTCCGACCCGGCGGGTGGTCGGAGAATGTCGACCCAGATTTCTGCATGACACTTGATTTATTCTGCACATTTTAAATTTTTCCAACACTTTGACTCGAAATGTTATCATGGTTTATTTCTCCACAGACACTGCTGGACCCGAGTATTTCCAGCACATTTTGCTTATCTGTCACTGGACTTGTCTGACATCACTGGAGATGGCAGTACCTTATTTCCAGCATTGTTAATTTCTAGTATTAAAACAACACCGTTAACAATCTTGAGTGGGAGATCTGAAACAGATTCCTTTAAAATGTGAACGTGGTGATGCACGTCTGTGTGATAGCCCCTATATACTTACAGGGCTGGATTCTCCATTTAGGAGAAAGTAGGCTGAATTCTCTGCACCCTGACGCCAAAATTGCGTTCAACGACGGGCGGAGAATTCAGTTTCCTGCATGAAATCGGGACTGGCGCCGGTTCCGCGATTCTCCGCCCCTCGAAAAGCGCCGTACTCGGGGAGTACGCCACGCCGATTATCCACAGCCTCAGGCCATTGCCTGAGGCCCGCCCCGCTATTCTCCGTCCCTGACCGGTCAAATTCCCGACGCCGTGGACCATGGTCCCACTGTCCAAGATACCTGCGTGGCGGCTGCGGGGGAGGGCCGATCGGAGGGCAGGGTTTTTAAAAAATATTTTCCTGCTGACCCCCCCTTCAGGGTGAGAGTCAGTTCTGTTCTTAAAAGCTTGTCTTGTCAGACAAAACCACGGGTTTTGTAAGTGTGGTTTTGTTCAACTTCTTAGAAATGTATTAAGAAATTGATAGGAGATACTTTAAGATTTTCCATGTTTCAGATATCTCATTCTATTGAGAGAAGTTAGTGTATTAACAGATAATTAAAGACTGTTATTTGATTTATATTTTTAACTCTGCAATTCTGTATCTATCGGGAGTATTTTTTATAATAAAAATACTTTGATTAAAATTATACTGTGTAGACTCACTCTCAAAGTCTAAACTCCTAGACACACATTTAGGAAGCCTTAAGTGACTAAGGACCCACGACGTTAGAGGTAAAGATTTAGTTATGAGTGACGAATCTGGGGCGTCATTCTCCGACCCCCTGCCAGGTCGGAGAATGGCCGTTGGCCGCCGTGAATCCCGCCCCCGCCCCCGCCGAAGTCTCCGCTCCCGGAGATTGTGCGGGGGCGGGAATCGGGCCGCGCCGGTTGGCGGGACCCCCCGCTGGATTCTCCGGCCCGGATGGGCCGAAGTCCCGCCCAGGAATTGCCTGTCCCGCCGGCGTAAATCAAACCTGGTATTTACCGGCGGGACCAGGCGGCGTGGGCGGGCTCCAGGGTCCTGGGGGGGGCCGCGGGGCGATCTGACCCCAGGGGGTGCCCCCACGGTGGCCTGGCCCGCGATCGGGGCCCACCGATCCGCGGGCGGGCCTGTGCCGTGGGGGCACTCTTTCCCTTCCGCCTCCGCTACGGCCTCCACCATGGCGGGGGCGGAAGAGACTCTCCCCACTGCGCATGCGCGGGAAACTGACAGCGGCCGCTGATGCTCCCGCGCATGCGCTGGGAAACTGACAGCGGCCGCTTACGCTCCCGCGCATGTGCCGCATTTCCGCGCCAGCTGGCGGGGAAACAAACGCCATTTCCGCCAGCTGGCGGGGCGGAAATCCCTCCGGCGTCAGCCTAGCCCCTCAATGTTGGGGCTAGGCCGCCAAAGATGCGGAGCCTTCCGCACCTTTGGGCCGGCGCGATGCCCGTCTGATTGGCGCCAGCTTTGGCGCCAGTCGGCGGACATCCCGCCATTGGGGGAGAATTTCGCCCCTGAACTTTTCCCATAAAAAGTAACTGAGATCCTGTTTAACTGTCTGAGACCCAGAAAAGAATTCTCCCTTCGTGAGATCGATTCTAAGTCTCAGCAGAGAAACAGATTTCCCTCTTTTGTGGGTTAACCTAGAGCATAGGTTATTAATAAAATATTATCAGGTCCGGAATAACCAAAATCCTTCACATGGGATTTTGACCACAATGACCTCCACAATTTAAAGAAGTCCGAGTGTTCAGAGCAGTTGTTGTCACCATGCTCCTGAAGTGCATCGAGACCTGGATTGTGTATCATTGGCATTTATGAGTGTTAGAGAAATTCTATCGGCAATGCCCCCACCACATCATCCAGATTCAACAGGAGGATCATCAAACAAATGATAGTGTCCTTCAAGAAGTCAGATCCATAATCATTTGGGGACAACGCCTGCAAAATCAACTTGGAGGACTGGACCCTGTGTCGAAATGGTCAAAAATCTCCAAATTTCCCACCCGCCCAGTCCTGTTTTCTCAACTCTCAACTCCCAAAGGGGAGTACAAAGAAAACGCTTCAAAGGCAGTCTGAATCTCTCCTTAAACTGTAGCAGCATTGACATTAATGACTTGGAGATACTTGTACCATTCATTTGAAATGATGACTATTGTCCATCAAGCTGCATCATGCTTTAAATCACAGTGTCTTAATGATGAGGCAGAGCAACAGCAGAGAAGGATAGAGGAAAAAGCAAATCCTGCACTCCGGATCCCACTCCCTCAAGGGACACTCTGCCCCACATACCAAAGGGTATGCAGGTCAAGAATTGGCCTGTTGGTCACGTGAAGACCCTTGGCAGAAACTCACGATAGATGTCAAGTTTGAATTGAGGGACAGCTAACATCAATGACAATGGGGTTGGGAATGGGGCGGGTGTGATTTGATTTTATAATGTTAAAAAGTTTCAGGAGCTTGGTGGGGGCCTTACACCGGACCTTGCACTTAACCTTTCATTTGATCATATGGCAACATTTGTGCTTGGTGAGGCTGCAGGCCTGCAGAGAGGTGGCATGCTCTCTTCAACAAGGCAGCAATAGGTGTTCACTGCCTTGCTGCTCACACCTGGGGCAAAATTCTCCGTTATCGGCGGAAAGTCCGCCGATCGGCGCAAAAAACGGCGCAAATCCGACTTGCGTCACGTCGGAAAAATGGGTCGAAGGTCTCCGGCCCGAAATGGGCTAGCAGCGACGTAACGGGATCCGCGCTTGCGCAGTGGTTCACGCCGTGCAGCGTCATACGCGCCGCACGGCGTGACGGCTCATAAGGCCGCGCTGCTCCCCCCCACCCGACCGGAACACCCGACCGCAACACCCGACTGGATGGCTGGCCGCCGCTCAGCCCCGAGGTTCGAGTCACGGGATGTGGAGGCGCTCATGGACGCGGTGGAGCAGAGGAGGGACGCCCTGTATCCCGGGCACGGCCGCAGAGTTGCCCCACGCCACAGCCGGCGTCTGTGGAGGGAAGTGGCAGAGGCTGTCACCGCTGCGGCCCTGACACAACGGACAGGCACCCAGTGCCACAAGAAGGTGAACGACCTCGTCAGAGCAGGCAGGGTGAGCCTCCCCATATCCCCCTCCCCCATATCCCCCCCTCCCCCATATCCCCCCTCCCCCATATCCCCCCTCCCCCATATCCCCCCTCCCCCATATCCCCCTCCCCCATATCCCCCCTCCCCCATATCCCCCTCCCCATATCCCCCTCCCCCATATCCCCCCTCCCTCATATCCCCCATATCCCCCCTCTCCAATATCCCCCATATCCCCCCTCCCCCATATCCCCCACATCCCCCCCTCCCCCATATCCCCCATATCCCCCCTGCCCCATATCCCCCATATCCCCCCTCCCCCATATACCCCCTCCCCCATATCCCCCTCCCCCATATCCCCCTCCCCACATCCCCCCTCCCCATATCCCCCTCCCCATATCCCCCCTCCCTCATATCCCCCATATCCCCCCTCCCCCATATCCCTCATATCCCCCCTCCCCCATATCCCCCATATCCCCCCTCCCCATATCCCCCCCATATCCCACATATCCCCCCTCCCCCATATCCCCCCTCCCCCATATCCCCCATATCCCCAAGTGAATCCAGCCCTAACCTTAACCTCTGCAATGCACGCGCAACCGATGGCGTGCATTCATATACCTGCCTAACACTGTTGCCTTTTACCCCTGCCACCACCACCCCCCCCCACAGGAGAAGCGCGCACACAACAATAGGGAGCATGTGAGGACTGGAGGAGGCCCCGCTGATGAGAGGCCACTGACCGTACACGAGGAAAGGGCCCTGGAACTGGCTGGCGGACCTGAGGACCGGGAGGTTGCTGATGCAGATGTCGGGGGCCCACGAGCAAGTGAGCCATCAACAGCCCGTCCCCATATCCCCCCTCCCCTATATCCCCCTTCCCCGTATCACCTGATCACTGCCTGATGTCTAACCATGCATGCTTCATTGTGTATCGCAGGACCAAACGTCCAGGCACCCATCCCCGCAGATGCACACCGCCCGCAGGATGCCCCTCGGAGACCACAGGAGACGGCGAGACCCGCACCCTCCAGCATGCGACGCCCGCAGGATGCCCCTCGCACACCACGGGAGACGGAGAGACCCGGACCCTCCAGCATGCGACGCCCGCAGGATGCCCCTCGGAGACCACAGGAGACGGAGAGACCCGCACCCTCCAGCATGCGACGCCCGCAGGATGCCCCTCGCAAACCACGGGAGACGGAGAGACCTGGAGCAACAGGGAGACGACACCCCCGTCACGTGCGGGAGCGACCACCCAGCGATGAGGGGGGCAGCCACAGGCCCCCGTCACATCCGAGCCAGGACACCACTACCCAGGACACCACTATCCAGGACACCCCTACCCGGGACACCACTACCCAGGACACCCCTACCCGGGACACCACTACCCAGGACACCCCTACCCGGGACACCACTACCCAGGACACCCCTACCCGGGACAGCACTACCCAGGACACCCCTACCCGGGAAGACGAAATACCGGACAGTGACTCAGAGTGGATGGGTGGAGACGAACCCCCACCCCAAAGTGCCATGGAGTCAGAGTGGGACGAAGAGCACGACACAACGCCACTGCTGTCACCAACACCCTCCACCATCGCAGAAACACTCACCACGGTTGGGCACTTTAGTGATGAGGCGTCTGGTACACTCACTGGTGCGCACAACACAGCCGTCCCGGTACAGCAGGTGGAGGTAGGAGCAGCAGAGGGACCGGGTGGTCGGAGGGCAGCCCAGGCCAAGCGAACATCTGCCGCCCAGATGGATCCCGGGTTCCTGCAGTTACCACACCCACACATAGATCCGATGCAACCACCGACACGGAGACGAGCGAATAGGGTGACGGGTGGCTTGCGGCGGCTGCGGTCGCAGGTGGAGGAGTCCACCCGCGTCCAGGAGCTGGGAGTGGTCCCGGTCATGCGTGCCACCCAGGCTGACACCGCACGGGTGGCGTCCGCGGTGGAGGCAATGGGTGCGACGGTGTCAGACATGGGGAACGGTTTGCGAGGCCTGGGGCCTTCCGTGCAGGCGGCGTCTGTGGCCCAGGAAATGGCTGCCCTCTCACAGGAGGCCATGAGCCAGTGCCAGCGCCAGATGGCAGAGGCGCTCAACGCCTTAGCCCAGTCTCAGCAGGCCATGGCCCAGTCTCAGCAAGCCATAGCCCAGTCTCTGCAGGCCATGGCCCAGTCTCTGCAGGCCATGGCCCAGTCTCTGCAGGCCATCGCTGAGGGCATCGGCGCCAGTGGCCATGTGCGAGCCGGCGTCGCACTGTCACAGACAGGGTTTGCCAACCCCCTGGGCTCCATGGCTGCAAACCTGCAGACCCCTGTCGATACCAGCACGGGCCTCCAGGACTGGCAGCGCCAGATGTCGGGGGGGCGTCGGATGGCCAGTCCGTTCGCATCCCCCACCCATGTAGAGGCCTGGGGGCCATCGGGCACCCCGAGGGAGGAGGAGGTGGTGTGGTCCGTCCCGGCTCCCCCTGTAGGGGAGGTCCCGGTACACCGCGACACCTCGGACTCCCCCCATTTCGTCCCAGGTGCATCGGATGGGCAACGGGCAGGACAGGCTGGCAGCTCGCCATCCCAGTCGCCCGGGCCGCAGCCTGGCCCATCTAGGCCAGGACGCCCCAGGAAACGGCCGCCAAAGGGATCCAGTGTCAGAGGGCAGGAATCACAGGAGTCCACCTCCAGTTCTGCTGTACCGTCTGGGGAACCACGTAGATGTGGTCAAAGGGCCCGTAAGGCCAAACAATTAGACACTGAGTAAGTTGGCACGGGTGCAGGGCACAGATGAGTTTTAGGGGCTAGGGCACGTGCATGAACTCCTTTGGTTATTAAAGTCAATGCTACACCTACAGAAGCTGCCTTTGTGCTCTGTCCAAAGCGTGCGGGGGTGTCATGTACGTTGAGCGCAAGTGTGTGTGTGAGGGGTGGTCTTACCTCAGCCCCAAGTGAGTCTGCCCCGTTCCCCCTGGGCCGCCATCAACAGCCCCCCGGGCAGAGGACGGGACCGTGCGCTGCAGTGTCACAGCCGCATGCAGGGATGGTCCGGGTGGATGGTGGTACTGTGGCCATGGGTCAGACATAGTCCAACGATGTAGAGCCAGGAGCTCACTGCAGGGCGGGTTGTCATCATCCTCCATGGCCTGCGATAGACACGCGTCCGCCGGCAACTGTGTGAGCCCAGCCGTTGTGCCGCAGGTGGATCGGCAATGGGGGGGGGTGGCGTGCATGCGGGTGGGGTGGGTGGGGTTGGGGAGGGGGGTGAGGGTGCTGGGTGGGTGGATGGGTGTGGGGTGTGGGTGATCGGGTGTTGCCATGGTGTGCGGTCTGTGGCCATATTACCCGATTCCCACGCCCATCTAGTCAGTGAAGCGGGCGGCTATCAGTCTGTCCCGTGCCCGCTGGGCCAGCCGGTAACGGTGGACAGCCACCCGCCTGTGTCTACCCCGTCTGCCCTGACCATTACCCCCATCCCCCTCATCTGGGGAGGACTGTGCCTCTTCCTGCTGCTCCTCCACTCCGCCCTACTCTGCCTGCGGCACATCGCCCCTCTGCTGGGCTATGTTGTGCAGGACGCAGCACACCACAATGATGCGGCCGACCCTATCTGACCGATACTGGAGGGCGCCCCCAGAGAGGTCCAGGCACCTGAAACGCATCTTCAGCACGCCAAAGCACCTCTCTATCACTCCCCTTGTCGCTACATGGGCATCATTGTAGCGGTTCTCTGCCTCATTGCGTGGCCTCCGTATAGGCGTCATCAGCCACGATCGCAATGGGTAGCCCCTGTCGCCCAGCAACCAGCCCCTCAGCCGGGGATGGCGTCCCTCGTACATGCCGGGGATGGATGACCGCGACAACACGTATGAGTCGTGTACACTGCCTGGGTAACGGGCGCAGACGTGCAGGATCATCATGCGGTCGCAGACCACCTGTATGTTCATCGAATAGGTCCCCTTCCTATTGGTGAACACGGCCCTGTTATCTGCAGGTGGCCGCACGGCGACGTGCATCCCATCGATCGCGCCCTGGACCATGGGAAACCCGGCCACGGCAGAGAAGCCCACGGCCCGGGCATCTTGGCTGGCCCGGTCCACAGGGAAGCGGATGTAGCGGTGCGCCATGGCATATAGGGCATCTGTCACTGCCCGGATGCACCGATGCACCGATGTCTGCGATATGCCGGACAGGTCCCCACTCGGTGCCTGGAATGACCCCGTTGCATAAAAGTTCAGGGCCACCGTAACCTTGACGGACACAGGGAGAGGGTGTCCCCCGCCAGTGCCACGCGGTGACAGGTGTGCCAGCAGGTGGCAGATATGTGCCACGGTTTCCCGCCTCATCCGGAGTCTCCTGCATTCCCGGTCCGTGAGGTCCTGGTATGACTGCCGGGGCCGGTACACACGGGGCGCCCTCGGGTGCCTCCGTTGCCGTGGGGCCGCGACGTCCTCCTCCCCCTCCTCGTCCTGTCGGTCAGGTGTCCCTCCAGCCTGGGCGGCTGCCGCCTGTCCCTCTGCGGCAGCCTGCGCCGCCTCTCTGGCACACTCCTCCTCCTCCTCCTCCTCCTCCTCATCCAGGGCAACATAGACATGAGCAGCTGCCGCCACGGCGGCCAACATCGCTGGATGATCGGAAAACATGACGGCCCGGTGGGGGAACGACGACATGTCATCATTGCCCATATCCCCTCCTCCCCCCAGCCAGGTGGCATGGACCGCATGGGTCCAACTGTTGGAGGCTGGCACCTGGCCAGGTGGACCAACTCACTTGCCCTCGCATCCCCCTCCCCGGCACGGACCCCCCCCCCCCCCCCCAACCTCCACTCCGGCACGGACCCACCATCCCCCTCCCCGGCACGGACCCCCCCCCCCAACCTCCACCCCGGCACGGACCCCCCCCCCCAACCTCCACCCCGGCACGGACCCCCCCCCCCCAACCTCCACCCCGGCACGGACCCCCTCCCGGCACTCCCCCGGAGCCTAGCCTACTCTAACCACCCCCCCCTCCCCCCCGCCGCACACACACACAACCCGAGACACACCTCTCCTCACGCATTCAGACTGTGGCCACGCCATCGCCTGCCCAGGCGCAACCCCCCAGGCCGTCACTCACCTCCACGCTGGTCGGCGTGAACCTGGAGCACAGGGTCACGCCGATGAAAAGGAGGTTTAATTTACGTCGACGTGAACGGTCATCACGTCGACGGGACTTCGGCCCATCCGGAAGGGAGAATATCGGCAGGCCGAAAATCGGCTGCCTTGCGCAG
Source organism: Scyliorhinus torazame (assembly GCF_047496885.1). NCBI lineage: Eukaryota > Metazoa > Chordata > Chondrichthyes > Carcharhiniformes > Scyliorhinidae > Scyliorhinus > Scyliorhinus torazame. Next base: position 120,186,119 of record NC_092712.1, on the reverse strand, counting down.
ACCCGTGACATTCTCCGACGGCAGCGGCGCCATTAACGCCCCGCCGACTTTTCTCCCCTCGGAGACTTCGGCAACCGGAGGGGGCGAGATTCACGGCGGCCAACGGCCATTCTCCGACCCTCTGGGGGGTCGGAGAATGACGCCCCTTGTGTGAATGAAATAACACAGTTTCAGCACTGAGTTGGGACAAAGAAATTACCAGGCTAATTCCTGATTTGAAAATCATCCTAGTCACCTCTTTCCTCTTGTCCATTGCTTTTATTGTAATTTTGTTTCCCTTCTCCTTTAAGTATCTCTGGGTAATGGAGGTAATTTTTACTGGCCGGTGATAAATGAAAAGTAAACACTGAACGAGGTGTAAAAGGGGCAATAAAAGCAAGCATGTTGGAAATATTCAGCAGGTCATACAACATCTGTGGAGCGAGAAGCAGCTTTAGCACTTCAGGTTGTTGATAACCATCCATCAGATTTCTGTCATAGCGTAGCAGTGGTTCCCCTGCTGAGAAGGCAGCGGTTGTATCGCTTCTGTGCCTCAGTTAGCGAGGGTGACAACACATCGGCCAAGTAGCACACCATGCTGTCGAGTGAATTTGCCAGCTCGCTCACCTTCTAACCCACCTCTACTTCTATGGCAAAATCCAGCCCCTTGTCTGCAGAAGTAATTAATACATCCTGAAGTCTGAGTTCTGTTGCGTAAATCTATCATAGTTAATACTTAATTAAATTTTTCTTCATTTATCATGAAAACATGAATTAACATTCTCTCAAGGGTTACAACACCACTATATGCTATTTTAGGTGATCTCTTGGTAATAAAACATGTTGTACATCCTTTTAGTGCTTTCTATAATAAGCATGCTTAGCTTATGTCATAAATCATTTTGGTGACAGCACTGCAGTAAATTGGTTTTTCTGCTGTTCTCTGGGAAAAACCATACAATTGGGAACAGGCTGTGTCTACTCATCTTCCCATCTTAATAAGACCTCAGTGGGAATAGAGGAGAGAATAAAAATAGGACATTATCATATTCTGCGAAATCTTACGAGTGGAGATTTGCAATGCAGCTGTACGGTAAAGGTAACCTTAGTTACATCCTCAACATCAAAAGTCCTATGTGCTTTCAAAAATTCCTTTAAAAATTAATTTGAGCATCAAAGTGAATTAGTGCATGTCGGAAGTACAAATTATTCTGAATTTAATGCATTCCATCAAAGGCCAGAGCAAGAGGGGAGTTCCCACTTACGTGTGTAAGATTTAATATGAGCCCCATTCACACGAGAGAGCAAACCCAATTCAGTGCTCAGTAATGACGTTGATTGTTAGGGTAAATGCCTTAAGTGCCTCATTGTGTACTGCATCAACAGCAAATTATAAGTATAAGTATATGTGGAATTCTGACTATTTATAAATGTAGTATGAAATGTCCCAAACAAGTTATCCAGGACCTTAAATTGACATGTTAATTTAAACAAAATGAGAAAATATCTGTTCTTCTCAATACTGAACAATTTGATAATGAAATTGGATTCTTAGAACCACATACTTCTAAGTTTTTCTTTTGTGTTAATTAAAGAAAATTAAGAATTTTGGCCTCTGATGAATTATTATTTCATAGTGCACAGTTCACAATGGTTAGCATTGATTGTTTCTTTAAACTACAGTAAATGCCTGTTCCAGAATGACTGAGATATATGCCTCAGCACAGGACAGAAATGTGACTGAATTCAGGAAGTTCTTATATGAAATGTCTGGATCAGTGTTATCTTTGTCTTTACACAGGGGTCTGTTCAAAAGTTCAGTTTAAAGTGTTTGGAACTGATCAATTGATCAAACTATTTCATTCAAATGATAAACATCCTGTGTGTTTACAATGCATTTTTAAAATTAATTACAGGATGTGGGTATCGCAAACTAGGCTAGCCTAGCTGTTTTTGCCCATCCCTATTTACCCATGAGAAATTTACACCAGGCAGGAATGTTCCCTTCCAGTCGGGGAACACTTCAGCAGTCAAGGGCATTCAGCCTCTGATCTCCGGGTAAGCGTCCTCCAAGGCGGCCTTCAGGACCCGCGACAACGCAGAATCGCCGAGCAGAAACTTATAGCCAAGTTCCGCACACATGAGTGCGGCCTCAACCGGGACCTGGGATTCATGTCACATTATATTCATCCCCCACCATCTGGCCTGCAAAATCCTACCAACTGTCCTGGCTTGAGACAATTCACACCTCTTTAACCTGGGGTTACCCCATCTCTGGATCTGTAAAGATTTAATCACCTGCTAATGCTCGCATTCCTAGCATTGTTTGGCATCTTTGAATTTGTCTATATATATGTTTCTGGAACTTACCTCTTCATTCACCTGAGGAAGGAGCAGCGCTCCAAAAGCTAGTGACATCGAAACAAACCTGTTGGACTTTAACCTGGTGTTGTAAGACTTTGTACTGTACCCATGAGAAGGTGGTGGTGAACTGCATTTTTTAACCACTGCAGTCCCTGCTCTGCGAGTGCACCCACAGTTCTGCCCCACAGCACCAGGGACCCGGAATCGATTCCAGCCTTGAGTGACTGTCTGTGTGGCGTTTGCACATTGTCCCCTTGTCTGCGGGGGATTCCTCCGGGTGCTCCAGTTTCCCGCCACAGTCCAAAGATGCGCAGGTTAGGTGGGTTTGTCATGCTAAATTGCCCCTTAGTGACCAGGGGTGTGGAAGTTAGGTTATGGGGATAGGGTGGGGTGGACAGGGGGTTGGAACTGGATACAGTGCTCTTTCAGAGTGTTGGATTTGATGGGCCGAATCTATGATTCTGTTCATGAGGAAGCTCTAGGATTTTGGCCCAGTGAAAGAACAATGATATATTTCCAAGTAAGGATGGTGAATGACTTGGAGGGAACTCCCAGGTGGTGGGATTCCCAGGTACCTGCAGCCCTTGTCTTTTTAATGGTAGAGGTCATGGGTTTGGAAGGTTAAGGAGCCTTTGTGAGTTGCTGCCGTGCATCTTATAGATGGCACATGCTGCTGCCACTGTTTTTTGTCGGAGGTGGAGGGAGTGAATGTTTGTGGAAGGGGTGAAATCAAGTGAGCTGCTTTGTCCTGGATGGTGTTGAGCCTCTTGAGTTTTGCTGGAACTGCACTAACCCAGGCAAGTGGAGAGTATCCCATCACACTCCTGGGGCGGGATTCTCCCCTAACCGGCAGGGCGGGCCGTACTGGTGCCGAGGAGTGGCGTGAACCTCCGCACCTTAAGGGACTAGGCCGGCGGCAGCGGGGTTGGCACCGCGCCAGCCAGCGGTGAAGGGCTTGGCGCTGCGCCAACTGGCGCCGAAGGGCCTCCGCCGGTCGGCGCGAGTTGGCGCTTGCACGGGAGCATGTACTGGTGTCATGCCAGCGCATGCGCAGGGTGGGTTCTTCTCCGCGCCGGCCATGGCGTTACAGCGGCCGGCGCAGCGGGAAAGAGTGCCCCCATGGCACAGCCCCGCACGTGGATTGGTGGGCCCCGATCGCAGTTGGTGGGCCCCGATCGCAGGCCATGCCACTGTGGGCACCCCCCCCCCCCCCCCGGGGCAAGATCCCCCCACGCCCCCCCCCCCGAGGACTTCACAGGCCGCCCGCACGTCAGGTCCCGCCGGTATGGACCTGGTTTGATTTACCCCAGCAGGACCGGCCTAAAACGGGTAGCCACTCGGCCCAGCGCGGGGCGGAGAATCGCCAGGGGGGGCCGCTGCCAACGGCCCCCGACCGGCGCAACGCGAGTTTCGCCCCCGCTGAAAAACCGGCGCCGGAGAATCCGGTAGCCGGCGGCGGGGCGGCGGGGCGGGATTTACGCTACCCCCGGCGATTCCCCCGCCCCTGTTTTCTGCCTTGTAGGTGGTGGACAAACTTTGGGGAATCAGGAGGTATGTTACTCGCCGCAGGATTCCTAGCCTCTGACCTGTTCTTACAGCCAGAGTATTTATAAGCCGGTCCAGTTGAGTTTCTGTTCAATGGTAACCCCCCGGATTTTGATAGTGGGAGATTCAGCGATGGTGAGACAATTGAATATCAAGGGCATTTATTAGATTCTCTCTTGTTGGTGACGATCATTGCCTGACACTTGATGCTGCAAATGTTACTTGCCTTTTGTCAGTTCAAGCCTGAATATTGACAAATCTTAAAGAATTTGGATATGGACTGCATGTTTGTTTCAGAACTGTATTTTAGTAAACAAATATTATTGTGAATCCTATGCATTGTTGGCCATCTAATATATAATTTTTTAAGAAAATATTTTTATTCTCCTCTGTTTTCACGTTTTCTCCCAAATTTACACCCACCAACAAAACAATAAGCAGTAACAAATACAGTGTCAATCCCCATATCAACAACAGCAATCCCATCCTCCCACCAACCCCCAAACAGCAGCCCGCATGTTAACATAAACAAATAACAAAAAGGAATCAGGGGCGAGATTCTCCGACCCCCCGCCGGTTTGGAGAATCGCCGGGGGCTGGCGTGAATCCCGCCCCCGCCGGTTGCCGAATTCTCTGGCACCGGATATTCGGCGGGGGCGGGAATCGCGCCGCGCCGGTTGGCGGGCCCGCCCACGCGATTCTCCGGCCCGGATGGGCCGAAGTCCCGCTGCTAGAATGCCTGTCCTGCCGGCGTAGATTAAACCACCTACCTTACCGGCGGGACAAGGCGGCGCGGGTGGGCTCCGGGGTCCTGGGGCGGGGCGATCTGGCCCCGGGGGGTGCCCCCACGGTTGCCTGGCCCATGATCGGGGCCCACCGATCCGCGGGAGGGCCTGTGCCGTGGGGGCACTCTTTTCCTTCCGCCTTCGCCACGGTCTCCACCATGGCGGAGGCGGAAGAGACTCCCTCCACAGCACATGCGCGGGGATGCCGTGAGCGGCCGCTAACGCTCCCGCGCATGTGCCGCCCGGAGATGTCATTTCCGCGCCAGCTGGCGGGGCACCAAAGGCCTTTCCGGCCAGCTGGCGGGGCGGAAATCAGTCCGGCACGGGCCTAGCCCCTCAAGGTTAGGGCGGCGCGATGCCCGCCTGATTTGCGCCGTTTTGGGTGCCGGTCGGCGGACATCGCACCGATACCGGAGAATTTTGCCCCATGTATCTAAACATTTCCCCCTGCTCCAGCCCATACTTCGATCCCAGCTCCTTCAATCCCGCAAACCGAGCCCCAAGAAACAAATCTTTTAGTGTCTTAACCCCCTTCTCTTTCCATCTCCGAAAATTTCCGTCCCACTTCCCTGGCTCAAATCTGTGCTTCCCCCAAATCGGCATTTCCCTTGACCCTGCCCACAACCCAAAGTGTTGGCAAAACTGCCTCTAAATTCTCAATGAAGCTATTATTCCCAAACTCCCTGAGTACTTCCCCGGGGCTATCGGGAGCGGCGCTGTTGCTAGTGCTTTCAATCCCGACCCCAGTACACAAACTCGCCGCTATTCTGACCCACTGGGAATCAACCCCTCTGACCCAGCTCCGCACCTTTTCCATATTCACCGCCCAGTAGTAATACATCAGGTTCGGAAGACCCAAACCCCCTGCCTGTCTTCCCCTCTGTAGCAGCACCTTTCTAACTCTGGCCACCTTCCCTCCCCATATGAATGAAGTAATCATTCCTTCAATCTCCCTGAAAAATGCCTTTGGCAGGAAAATCGGCAGGCATTGGAAAATAAACAGAAATCGCGGCAACACGTTCATTTTAACCACCTTTACCCAACCCGCCAGTGACAGAGGGAGACTGTCCCACATTGCCAGATCAGCTTTCACTCTTCCCACCAAACTAGAAATGTAGTACCTACGGAACCCCCTCCAATCCCGAGCAACCTGCAACCCTAGGTATTTAAAGTGAGTCCCTGCCCTACGGAATGACAGCAACCCCCCCCCCCCCCCCCCGCCCACTCCCGACCGAGACAACACAAAATACTCACTCTTGTCTAGATTGAGTTTGTACCCCGAGAAGGACCCAAACACCCGAAGCAGCTCCAATATTCTCCCTATTGACACACTCGGTTCCGACACCCTATGCTCAAAACCACCCCCCCCCCGCCCCCCCCCCCCCCCCCCCGCCCGCACTATTCCTTTCCATACTCCGGAGCTTCTTAACTCGATGGTCAACAGCTCAATCGCGAGTGCAAACAGAAGGTTTGCGGGGGGGCCCCGCAAATCACGCTCATATGTTTTGGTCCTGTCCAAAGTTGGAGGATTACTGGAAGGAGGTTTTTAGGGTAATCTCTAAACATCCCTGCCTAGTCCCACGGTAGAGAGAAAAGTATATCCAGCTGACACTCAGTATTTCTGCGGACACTCACCCTCGGCTGCTTATACAGTAGCTTTACCCAGTCCACAAATCGTGGACCAATCCCAAACTGCTCCAGAACTGCCTTCAAGTACCCCCATTCTACCCGGTCAAACGCTTTCTCGGTGTCCAAAGCCACAATCACCTCTGTTTCCTTCCCCTCTGCCGGTGCCATAACCACGTTCAATACCCTGCTAACATTTGAAAAGAGCTGCCTCCGTCTCACAAACCCCATCTGATCTTCACCTATCACCTTCGGGACGCACTCCTCCAGCCTACCTGCCAATATCTTTGCGTCCACGTTTAAAAGTGATATGGGCCTATACGACCCACAGTCCGTCGGATCCTTATGTTTTTTAAGCAACAGGGAAATTGATGCCTCAAACATCCCCGCCATCAGGGGTGTCAGCTTTCCCTTGAATTTTTTGTAATATTCCACTGGAAACCCAACCGGCCCTGCCACCTTCCCCGACTGCATCCTCCCAATCGCATCTTTTATCTCCTTCTTGTAAGGTTTTCGGGCAATTCGGCCCTTTTTGGACTGCCCAAGAATAAAACCCAGAGACTGTAAACTGGACATTTGTCAGCCAAAAGAACGTAACCAGATTTCCCAGCAGGCTTGGTCCGCTGAGCTGAGTAGGGGCATAGGTATTTACAAACCCCCCCCAGGAGCTACAAGGAAGAAGGAGCCAGACAACTAGATAAGATTAAACACAGAGACAAAGGGGCATGGTAATGCTGTAAGGGGCCTGCCTGCAAGCAGGACAATGGGATGGTCATAGCCCCATGCAGATGTAAATGACTTTGCCTCCACCAGAGCAGTATCCAATCAACACCCCATCAACATAGCAGCGATCTCCAGAGCAGATGGAAGACTTTGAACTTCTTCACAAGGGAGCTCAACCTCGTTATCTCAAAAAGCAGACTGGAGGCGGACCTAGGGGAGGTACTCCTATCTTGACAGGTCTGACAGGCTCAACGGGGGCAGGACCAGCGGGAACTTTAAACCTTATGGATTCAATGCAAAAGGGGCTGGCCGAACACAGGAAAAAGCCAGGTAAAACGGATATAAAAGGGGCTGTGTTTCGATTGAGGGTCTCTTGGCTCGACCTCTCCACCTTTGACTTGACCTCTGCAGCCTGTGACCGTAAGTACCCTGCAGCAGCTTGCGAAGCTCCCTTGACTTTGATAGTGGTTGAGGCTTTGGGGAAGGGGACTTGATTTGTGTTCTGTGTCATTGCTAAAACTGTGTAACAATAAGATTTTCGTTGTGTCCGTTATAGTACTTTCTGAATAGACTTAGTTTGTGTTAGAGTTTAAGATTTTATTATAATTTCTTCTGTTTGATGATTTTGACCTGGGTTTTGCAATAAACCTTGATTTGCTGATAATTGGAGTCGTTTAAATTCTTCAATCTCTCACCAGCGATCTCTGACCAAGTCATTGTTAAAATATTCCTCACCTTAATTCCGGGTTCAAGAATCTAGGGTCATCTTGAGCGATTCACTCAGGACAGGCTGCTGGTTAGGTAATAAACAGCAGTGTCCTATTCTCTCTCTTGGGAAAGCTACTCCAGCGAAGTAGGAACCGGGTGGGTGTTGCACCACCGGCAAGAGAGAGAATCACCTGGGCATTGGTGGGGGTCTGGATATCTGTGTGATATAAGCCTCAGGCTTCCGGTTAGGGATAAACGGCAGGCTTGATCCAGTGCTCTCTCCCGTGGAGGTGTCCCAGTGCGGCATCCCCTGGCCTCTGAAGTTTCAGTGCCAGCTGGAGAGAGACACACACAGATACTCAAACCCCAGATATCGGCCCAGTAGTGGAGTAGCAGAGATGGCACCCTCTACATTCTCCACTATCGCCCCTTCTAATGTAGCCCTGTCCCCCTCCCCTAGCCTCGGGTACTCCAGCCCATCTAGAAATTCCTGCAACTCCCGGTCTCCCCCAGGTGGCTCTGACCTGTACAACCTTTCATAGAATTCCTCAAAGACCTTGTTTATCAGATCCGGATTAACCAACCACCAACTTCCATGCCTTGTCCCGCACCTGAACAATTTCCCTTGCCGCCCTCCCTCCGAAGCTGACCCGGTAACATACGCCCCGCCTTCTCTCCATGCTTGTAAACTGCACCCCTTGCTTGCCTCAGTTGGCACACAGCCTTCCTGGTAGATGGTCGGTCAAAGCTCGCTTGTAGTTCCTTCCTCTTTTCCAACTTCGCTGGGTCCCCATCTTCTGCATAACTCCTATGTACCTCCAGCATCTCATCTATTAGCCACTGCCACTCCAACCTCCCCTCTTTGTCCACCCTGGCCTTAAACGAGATCACCTCACCCCTCACCACCGCCTTTAGAGCCTTCCAGACAACTGCCTTCGACACCTCATCCGTACAGTTGAAACCTACATATTCCTCAATTACTTTTTCAATTTTGTCACAGAACCCTCGGTCCCCCAACAGTACTACATCTAATTTCCCCCCGCACCTCAGTACAACCCCCTTCTCCAGTACCATATCCACCCAATGTGGAGTATGAGCTGACACTGCAATTGCCGAGTACTCCGACCCTTAACCCCAGCCAGCAAAGCCTTCCCCACTGCAAGAAAGTCGATCCGCGAGTACACCCGATGGACCACCGAGAAAAACAAGTACTCCCGCTCCCTGGGGTGCAGAAACCTCCAAGGGTCCACCCCTCCCATTTCCACCATTAGTCCAGCCAATGCCTTTGCCCCCCCCCCCTGAAGGGATCAGCAACGCGGCCTTGACCTGTCCAACCTTGGCCCATATCATCCCAATTGGGACCATATACACTTACCAGCGCCACTAACTTCCCCTCCAGCGCCCCTGTCACAATCACACAGCACATAACTACCCCCCTGATCTGCAACCACATTCTCCATCTGGAACCGTGCTCTTTTGCTGACCATTACCGCTACCCCTCGAGCCCTTCCATCAAATTAAGTCTCAGCTGGTCTTTCACCCTCAAGTGAGTCTCCTGCAGCATTGCTACATCAGCTTTCAAACTTTTAAGATGCGCAAGCACCTTGACCTCTTGACTGCACCTCCTATCGCCCTCTATCCTAACTGGGGGTCTCTCACCCCCCCCCCCTTCTTATCCACCATCATCATACCACCGGGCCCTACCCCATGAGCCTGACCTGCCCCTATCCATTATTAACATCGAACTCCCTCCCAGAATCCCTCCCTGCACCTCCTCTCGAAAAATCTTCTCCCAGTATCGATCTCTTCTCCACCCTCTTGCTCGCCTCGTAGGCCCATCGAAACCTGCTAACCAGGCTCCAATGTCCGCAGCCTTCCTCTCACCTCACCTCCGTTCACTAGCCAGCTTTAGTTAGCTAGTACAGGTGACCCCCCCCCACCTCCGCCCCAAAGGCATACTGTACCCCCCACCCAGTCCCGGAAGAAAAAGAAAAAGAATCTAACCATACAATTCAATAAAATAACATATAACCATTGCAACAAAAAAAAGGGAACAAAAATGCCAATCAAACCAAACAAAATAAACTCTACAACAATTGAAGTCAAGTAAATTACAATGCAGGTCAATGAAAAGAAAGTTAAAGCATTTATACATTTTCCAGCTCCCCAATCACAGTCCACAGTCTCTCTTCCAGCTCCGCTCCTCACGTCTGTCCCAAGCCTTGTGCCTTCACGAACGCCTCGGCCGCCTCAACTGTTTCGAAATAAAAATCTTTGGTGTTATACGTTATCCTCAGCTTCGCCGGGTCTACCATACCAAATCGCAACCCCTTGCTGTACAGTGTTGCCTTTACTCGGCCGAGCACCGCTCATCTCTTCACCAACTGCACAGTCACGTCCTGGTAAATCCGAACTCTAGCACCATCCCACTGCTTTTGCTTCATCCAGCTTAACACCTTCTCCTTCATGGGGTATTTATAGAAGCAGATCATTACTGCTCTTGGCGGCTCATTTACTTTGGGCTTTGGCCTTAACGACCGATGAACTTGGTCCAGCTCATACCGGGAAGGGCACTCGCCCTCCCCCATCAACTCCGCCAGCATCTTAGCGAAGTTCTCTATTGGCCTTGAGCCAATTTTTAATCAGACAAATAAATAGGGAATCCAAATTATCTGCCCAACCAGCAGTGCAATGTAAATGTCAATGGAGGTGAAATCGCTCAGTGCCAATAGTGTAAAATGCGCTGATCATGAATCGATAACCCATTTTACACTACATTCGCTATATAAATGCAACCTGTTATTGTTTAGGGGAAACAACCTAGAAGTTCAGAGGAGTAGCTGTCAGAATACCGTACACAAACTAAAGAAAGAAAGTAAAGTCGTGAGGGAGAGACTGAGAGCTGGTATTTCAGGTCACAATATCACTAGCTGGGCAGGTGCAAGGATCAGTCTCCCACTGTTAGTGCATTCATGCGAAGCAGCAGGAGAGAGAAGTTGTTGTGGTACCTTGCTGTATTGTTGTGTGGCTGACAGTGCCAGCTCAACTTTATTTTTTTTAATTTAAATGTTTTACATTTCTGCTCTATCCATAGCATTCAATTGCACCAGGCAAACATCGTAACTTAACCCGGCCCATTACAACACCAGCTGCCAGATTTACTTAGACCCATTGCCAATTTATATTGTTGAGATGTCAATAATATAAAATAAATCATACAATCCCATTCAGTCAACAGCATCTGATTATAATATGCTTGTTCTTATTTGGATGGATGTATTATACACCCATCACTGAGGGAAATGGTATCAGGTGCCCGGGAGGTGACTCCCCACCTGCACCAGTTACATCCAAAATGGTGAGGAGATTGTGCTCTGTGAAACTAATACTGATAATATTTGAGGAGGTGCTCTTTTATTTATCTTCATTTCCCCATGACCCTTTCCTATCGCATGGGAACAATTATAGAAGCTGATTCCAGATCTCTTCGTGAACTTCAACAAGTTACCTCAAAGCATGTGGACTTCTTGGAGATTAAAGCTCCTTTTAATCATTCCTTTCCCCCTGTAGATAAAGAATTCATTTTACAAATGCCTGCTGAGAGTCAGATTTCACTGTAGAGCAGATTACAAAGGAGAACCAGGCCAAAAGCAGTGGCATAATGTACAAATTGATCACTCAGGGAATAATGATTGTTAAACATTATTTAATCATTTTCTATTACACTGTAGGCTTTAATTAAACTTTAATGCAACTGAAAATATGTACAATATGTTTCATTTTCCATTTGCCTTTGTTTTGCTATTACTGTACATTGTGTCATTCATCAATGTTGACTTGACCTAAATAATTAATACATGTTGATGTTCAGACTAGCACTGGGACTTAGAACGTTTATGACAGTCAATAGTGGTCATTGCATTAACTGCATAACTAGGTCAGTGGAAGAAATCAGCAGCACTTCTCAGGTCTGCATCCTGAATCAAGTTAATATTATGTAGATATAAAAAGACCTTAATTGCCCTCAAACAAATTTTTAAAAATCAACTTGTTTTTTTATCCAATGCATCAGAGGGGTGAATTGCGTTGTTGACTTGTGGTTCAGTAAAATATTCCATCTATACCTGCACAGCAGAGATTTGTGTACTGACCTACCAAGAGATATAATTAGACAGGAGCCAAATTTTGATATGTAATCAAAAGTGGAGCAGTCCCTTTTTTTAACTGATTGATAAATAATTGTTGAAACAGAAGATGGGGAAGAGAACTAGCTCCTTGCCTGAAAACCGAGCAATCATATTGGCTCTCCCATTAATGCTCCATGCCCACACAATTAAGTTGTTAGGTGTTCCTGAAAATGGGCAAGAAGACTTGAAACATTAGCTCCCTTCTCTCTGCACAGATGCTGTCCGACCTGCTGAGATTGTCCAGTATTTTCTGTTTTTGTTTCAGATTCCAGCATCTGCAGTAATTTGCTTTTAAGCTAGTGGTCTGTTAGCCTATATTACAAAGGGACTGGAGTCTTGCTACAATTGTGTAGGGCTTTATTTAATCATTGGGCAGCATGGTTGCACAAGTAGATAGCACTGTGGCTTCACAGCGCCAGGGTCCCACGTTCGATTCCCCGCTGGGTCACTGTGCGGAGTCTGCACATTCTCCCCATGTGTGCGTGGGTTTCCTCCGGGTGCTCTGGTTTCCTCCCACAGTCCAAAGACATGCAGGTTAGGTGGATTGGCCATGATAAATTGCCCTTAGTGTCCAAAAACGGTTAGGAGGGGTTATTGGGTTACAGGGATAGGTTGGAAGTGAGGGCGAAAATGGGTCGGTGCAGACCTGATGGGCCGAATGGCCTCCTTCTGCACTGTATGTTCTATGTTCAATGTTTATTTGACTATAGATTGAGTACTATGTACAGTTTTGGTCTCCATAAATAAGAAAGGACATACTTGTCTTAGAAGGAGTGCAACAAAGATTTTACAGACTGATTCCTGGGATAAATTGATTCTCCTATCTGGAGAGCTTGAGTAGATTAGGTCCACTTCCTTAGAGTTTGGAAGAATGAGAGTTGACGGGAGGTTTAACTTCAGTAGTAGGGAAGCTTTTGGAAATTATGATTTGGAACAAAATTAATAGTTACTTGGGCAAATCCAGTATGGATTCATTAAGGGCAAATCATGTGTAACTAACTTGCTTGAATTATTTGAAAAATTAAGACAAAGGATTGATGAGAATAATCCATTGATGTGGTGTGGTAAGAATTTGGGATCAGATATCTAAAACAGGCAGTTGACTATTTTGAGATAAGTTTATTAAGAAGCAACAGTTTAGATATGATTGATTAATGAATTAATTAGACAGAAAAGGCATGTGACTGTGACAGTTGAGAGCGGTTTACTGATTCCAGAGGACAGACAAACGGTTGGCACAGAGTGTGTTGATCACAGTACCTTGTGACAGCATCTGTCTGCTCTCTAATTGAAATGTTAGGGAACTCTTACCTTGGTCTTACTCCTCCTCCTCCTCCTCAATATGAAGAAGACGGCAGCTGACGAACACTGCTGCCTCACCAGTTCCGTGCCGCTGATCCTGGGCATTTACTAATATACCTTTTTTTGGAGGGCTGGTAGCTCATCAGGTGTTGAACAGTTATCCAATCACGTCTGACCAATGGATACAAGATAGGTACAGTTATGATGGCCACAAAGGTTACGGGAGATTGTCAACAGAAATATCTGAATTTAATATTTAACGAGCAATAGCTCGTCCAATTGGATATCGACAGCGGGAGCTTAATGGTTGCTGCTCCAACACGGGCCGGTATCCGTAGGTCCCTGCACTTGAATTAGAGTGCTGGAAGCTGCAGCGGCAGTCTTTTTCATTCAAGGGTTTGGTGCTAAAATGATGTGGAGATACTGGCATTGGACTGGGTGAGCACAGTAAGAAGTCTTACAACACCAGGTTAAAGTCCAACAGGTTTGTTTCAAATCACTAGCTTTCGGAGCGCTGCTCCTTGAAGGAGCAGTGCTCCAAAGTTAGTGATTCGAAACAAACCTGTTGGACTTTAACCTGGTGTTGTAAGACTTTTGGTGCTGGAAGACTGGCCTTGGCGAAATTATTACATTGACAATGAGGAGTAATCACATTTATTTTTGAGAAATGCAAACGGCTTCTCCAGTAAGAAAAAAATGCGCTCTTCATTAAAATTGAATCCTATTATGTTAACGGAGAAGACTGGGTCAATACATAGGGCGCATGCGCTACTTCTTCTCGGCTTACAACATTGTGGGAGATAAGAAGCAGAAATAGTCCTGCTGACAGAATGTGGGGCCCTGACATTCAGTATGATAAACGCCTGACCTACCAGACCCCTGACTGAAACTTTTGACAAGCTAATAGACCTAGTGTGAAATCACAATGACCCAAATCCCCCTATCATCCTCCAAAGATACCGCTTTAACATGGCAGGGAGAACCACATGGGAACCTGTCACCGAATTTTTGACCAGATTGCGGAAATTGCCAGAATATTGCAAATTCAGGCCATCCTTGACCGGAATGTTGCGAGACAGATTGGTGTGCGCAATAAACAATGTGGCAACATTGAAATAGCCCTATCACTGGAACATGAAAAGAAATGGGCTCAGGATCTACAAGGGGCATCAGGCAGCAATGTCCTCCAGTTAGGGGGAGGGGCCTCATGTAAAAATGACCATTCTTCAACTGAAGACGCCTGTGAAAATAGTCCATTAGAAAATCAGAGCTCAGCTCGGGTTCCCCAGTAATCAAGGAAATATTGCGACAATCCTAAAGGTGCTGTGGAACTTGCTCCGGAAGGTTGCAGATGTCAGACGATGTTGTAAGTACTGTAAAAGGGCACAGCCAAGGCAAAATACAGGAATCGACACATGCTACTCAGGGAAGAAGCCAAATCTAGTACTGGCTCACCCCACTCCAGAAACAGAGGCAATGAAACTAAACCATATAATCTCAACCAAGGTCCCCCCCAATAATGATAGCACTGCTGTAAATGGTCATCCATTGAAAATGGAGGTGGACATGGAAACTGTGGTCTCTGTCATTGGGCCACAGACATTTGATCATCTCCAAACTGGCATCCATTCCTTGAGAAGACACTAAGGCCAGACGAGTCACCTACATGGGAGAACCTTGGTGGATTAAAGTCACCACAAGGACCTCGGTGACCTATAGGCAGCAATCAGTCCGACATTCACTCATCGTTGTGCGAGGACAGGGATCAAGTCTTATGGGGAGAAATTGGCTCCAGCGGATCAGGCTCCAGCGGTTCAGGTTGAACTGGCTAGAGATATTTAACTCGGTGTGGGAGGACTGTAAAAAGTGATCAGCAAATACCCTGAAGTCTTCCAGGAGGGTCTTGGAAAAGTAAAGGGAGCCAAAGCTAAAATTTATGTCAACCTCAATGCTATGCCTAAATGTTTTAGTGTGGAGATGCCGGCGTTGGACTGGGGTGAGCACAGTACGAAGTCTTACAACACCAGGTTAAAGTCCAACAGGTTTGTTTCGATGTCACTAGCTTTCGGAGCGCTGCTCCTTCCTCAGGTGAATGAAGAGGTCTGTTCCAGAAACACATATATAGACAAATTCAAAGCATTCCAAACATTGTCTGGCATCTTTGAATTTGTCTATATATGTGTTTCTGGAACAGACCTCTTCATTCACCTGAGGAAGGAGCAGCGCTCCGAAAGCTAGTGACATCGAAACAAACCTGTTGGACTTTAACCTGGTGTTGTAAGACTTCGTAAATGTTTTAGAGCAAGGCCGGTTTCATATTTCATGTTGGAAAAGGTAGAGACCGAACTTGGGTGCCTGGAAAATCGAGGTATAATAAGACCCGTACAATCCGCAGAGTGCGCCTCTCCTGTCATCCCATCCTTTCAAGGGACGAATTGGTCCAACTCTGTGGAGATTATAAACTAACAATCAGGTTCCCAAGCTGGATAAATACCCCATGCCTGGAATCGAAGACCTGTACACCAAGCTTGCAGGTTTCCAGATGTTCACTCAGTTAGATATGAGCCATACGTACCTTCAACTTGAATTAGACAAGCTTTCCCGCAAGTATGTTACAATTAACAAACACTAGGGCCTGTAAAGTACACTCATTTGCCCTTAGGGGTCACCTCAGCGTGCACCATATTCCAATAGATCATGGAGAACATACTCCAAGGGTTATCTAAATCGGCAATTAACTTAGATGACGTTCTGGTCACGTGGACCTCAGAGCACGTGGGAAACCTAGATAAGGTCTTGTGGTGATTTTCGAAAGTCAGGGTACTTCTGAAAAGGAAATAATCTGTTTTCCAAGTGAGCAAAGTGACCTATTTGGGCTATTAGGTGGATAAAAAGGATCTACATCCAATAGAGGACAAGGTGAAAGCCATCAGGGAAGGACTAACTCTAAGAAACACCATGTAGTTGAAATTCTTGCTGGGATCAGTAAATTATTATGGAAAGCTTATCCTGAATGTGACCTCCCTACTGCCCCCCCCCCCCCCTGCCCCCCCCCCCCCCCCCCCCACCCTCCGACACACACTACTGTGAAAGTACCAAAATTGGTTGGGAGGAGCCGCAGGCGGTGGCCTTTGAGGAAGTAAAACAACAGCTGCTGTCGTCCAACTTATTGGCCCATATCGACCCCAAAAAGGAACTCATCCTGACATGTGATGCTTCCTC
The DNA here is from genome assembly GCF_047496885.1 of Scyliorhinus torazame. Taxonomy (NCBI): domain Eukaryota; kingdom Metazoa; phylum Chordata; class Chondrichthyes; order Carcharhiniformes; family Scyliorhinidae; genus Scyliorhinus; species Scyliorhinus torazame. The sequence continues at coordinate 120,169,678 of NC_092712.1, read as the reverse complement.
TTCTGGGGTTGGGACGGTACTTTCGCACCACTGGAAAGACAGAACAAGAAAGGCCCATCATGTACGCTTCCAGGACTCTTTTGAATGCTGAGCAGAGGTACTCTCAAATCAAGAAGGAGAGCTTGGTGGTCGTGTTTGATGTAACAAAGTTTCACTAGTACGTCTATGGTAGGCGTTTCATAACAGTGACTGACCACAGGCCTGAGTGGGACATCTGTTAGTGCACAGCCCTGGAACACTGCTACCTTGAGTCACCTTCCACTGCCTACAAGCCTGGCTCCCTTGCCAGTATTGGAAGAAGTTGTGATGACCCTAAATATTTTAGAGGCATTACCAGTGTCTGCAAGGCAAATCAAGGCCTGGACACAAAGAATCCAAGAGACAAAATTGAAGCTTTTAATCTTGAACGGCGGAGTCCAAGGACAACCCTCAAAAGAAATTAAGCCTCATCTGACCAAGAAGGTTGAACTCAGTGTTGAGGACAGTATAATTCTTCACCCAGGGTAGTGGACATTACTAATGGAACTACATGAATGAAATGAATTGAAAATCGCTTATTGTCACGAGTAGGCTTCAATGAAGTTACTGTGAAAAGCCCCTAGTCGCCACATTCCGGCGCCTGTTCGGGGAGTCTGGTACGGGAATGTCCACTCTGGGGTACCTATAATGTAAATGCTCTTTAGGATCTCCCTCTGGTGGCCCAGTCTCAACTTGGACATCACTGTTAAGGGTGGCACGGTAGCATAGTGGTTAGCACTGTTGCTTCACAGCGTCAGGGACCCGGGTTCGATTCCTGGCTTGGGTCACTGTCTGTGTGGAGTTTGCATTTTCCCCTCATGTCTGCATGGGTTTCCTCCGGGTGCTCCCACAGTCCAAAGATGTACGGGTTAGGTGGATTGGTCATGCTAAATTGCCCTGTAGTGTCCAAAAGTTAGATGGGGTTGCTAGGTTCCGGGGATAGAGTGGAGGTGTGGGTTCAGGTAGGATGCTCTTTCAGGGGCTGGTGTAGACACGATGGGCTGAATGGCCTCCTTCTGCACTGTAAATTCTATATGATTCTATATAACTTTGTGAAGTAAATACTGGCATGAAGAAATAACCAACGACATCCATAGAGACCAAATTGGCATGGTTTACATTCGATTACAGGATCACTCCTCAAACAACAGCAGGAATTAACCCAGCAGAACTGTTAAAGAGGCAACAGCTTCGTACGAGACTAAGGGCGCAATTCTCCGGAAAGATTTCTAAGAGTGGTAGCGAGCAGGAACTAATGCAAGTTTCCCGGCGCTCAGCCCAGCGAGGTCAGCAACGCTATTCAACGTTAATTGGTCCACTTAACGAGGCCTCACGGGCTTCTCGCCACAAATGAAGGTTCGCCAGCTGATTCGCCGGGACTGCGCTCGCCAGCCCCCCCCCTAACAAGGTCGAGCAGCACTTAAGAGCACTTGCTCAGCCAACCCCAGCCAGCTCGCAACGATGACTCCCATGAGACCGGCCCTATGATTCAAGGACGCAGACCTGGGGAGGCTGTTAGATGCTGTGGAGGCCAGGAGGGATATCTTGTTCCCCCAAGGGTCCAGGAGGGTCAGCCATAGGGCAGTCAGTGCTGCCTGCATGAGGTGGCAGCAGCTGTGAGCGCAGGGAGTGTGACCAGGAGGACTGGCCTCCAGTACAGGAAAAAGGTCAATGACCTACACCAGAAAGCACAAGTGAGTAGATATCAACCTGTCAAACATGAGTTGTTAGTGCCTTACTGACTAACCCATCCCTCCCACTGACCACATGTCCATTCTCCAGCAGGTCCTCCAGCCGATGGCTCTGGTCCATCCCGGATGGCACCCTCTCCAGTCTCCCATGAGATTGCCGGAGGAGAGCTCCAGGAATGCAATCGTTATAGTCGCGGAACAGCTATCATCCCCACCCTCCACCAGCGCGGATAAAGACCTCGGTTGGGAAATGTTACTGATCAGGCTTCTGGGGCATATTCTGATGAGCACCACACTGCTGCTGATGTACATCAGGTGGAGGCAGGAACCCCCAGGCGAGACAGCAGTCAGAGGTCTGTTGGATCCCAGGACCCAGCTGGGTTCCAGTCAGATGCTGAGCCTGTAGAAGAGATTACCCCGGAACTGATGGAGACGTTAGGGTGCGGCCAAGACCTTCAAGTGGGATGCCAGCACCACTCCAGCAGATCCATAGCCATTTGGAGGAGTCCCAAAGTCTAAGGGCGCAGGAGATGCCACCGGTAATGCCAAGGCCAACACTGCTAGGGTGGCGACCGCAGTGGAGAGCCTGGTGCAAGACGTCGGCACCATCAGTGAAGGTATCCAAGGCATTGCACTGTAGGTGACGGCCATGGCTGAGGGTCTCGGCCGAATGTCCGACTCGCTGGGGGATATGACCCAGTACCAGGCTGACCTTGATGAGGTGCTGTGGGACATGTCCCACTCTCAGATGGGAGTGCCCAAGGCGCTGCGGAGCTTGTCACAGGTGGGCATTGCCAAAGCACTGAAGAGCATGGCACAATCACAGAAGAGCATCGCCGAGGGCGTCAACATAATGGTGCAGACCATGTGAACCGCCAAGGCTGGCAGAGCCGGATGATGCAGCGGCAGCCGGAGCAGTAGGTAGGTAGGGGGTGAGGGAGCTGGGGGAGGGAGTAGCACCGTCAGGTGTTGGAGAATTGTAAAACACAATAAACACCTTTGGCCTCTGTCACTTTCTTCCATAATCCGTGACGACCTCCAAACCCTCGGCCCAGCTCTCCAGGCATCCTGCCTCTCCCCGTGGCACTCATCCACCCTCTGGCCATTGACATGTCCCCAGAGTTGTGTTCCATCCCCAGGGTGTCTGGATGTTGGATGTTGAGTTTGTGGTGTTGCCTCACGCAATGTTCAGGCACAGTGTCCAGGCATCAAGGTGTGATTGGGATGCTAGGCAATGACTTCCACATGCTACATGTCCCGCCTACCTACAGGGATTCACTTGGGTTGTGTGAAGTGCTCACTTAACCATGATTGCCAATTCCCTATTAACAATAGCCTTCAGCCGCATGGCCAGAGGCCTCGACAATTGGTGGGTGTTATGGGTGGTCAGTAGGGCAGACGGGCAGGGACAGGAGTTGCCCAGGAATGGGTACACATGATCCATGTGGTGGTGGTGCCAGGCGCGGTTGCCCCCCTCTGTTGCCCCCCCAGCGCCTCACCCTCCCATGGTGGTCCACCCCTGCGGAGGGTCCCCCTGCCGAGCACCAGGGTGGCAAGTCCAATGTCCCCGGGTTCTTTGCCTGTGACCAAAGATTGCTACTCAACTCCTCGGCTCCCCAAAGAAGCCCTTCCACCAGGTTGACATTTTTCAAAAGGAATACTAATTGGTGTCAGTGTGACCACTTGCTGGGGAGGCCGATGAATGATGGAAGGCTGCTGAATAAGGGGTGGCTCCCATTGATTGTATGGAAATGGGGCTTAAGTGATGATACTTGGTTTCCCGACACGCTACAGCAAGATCTCAATTTCGCCTACGGGAGCAGGCCAGTTGCATCGCAAACTGTTTGCCGCCTGGCACAGTTCTCGTTTTCGGCCTCTCCCGCTATTCGCTATTCACCAGCCTTGTTTCGCTTGAGCGAGAGCGTGACAAAGCCGGAGAATCGCGCCCTTAGTCTACTATTCACAAACTGGCGGGAGCGTGGAGTCCCAATAAGAGAACCAGAAAAGAAACTGTAGATCTGTGTGAACCGAAAGAATATTCAAGACACGTGATCTGGTTTATGTGAGATGGTTCCACCTGGGACCCTGAAACCATAATGGAGAAAACGGGACCAATATCCTCCAGAGTGAATATCCGGGATAAGGTTATGAGGACCATCTCAGAAGTAGGGAATCTGTCCACGAATTAGCCTAATTACCGGCCGTAGAGGTGACCACCACCAGTATGGGGCTACAGCCCAAAGCAAACCTTGTGTCCGTCTCCCCTAATAACGAGGGCACGGACCAGAGCCTTGAACTGGAAACGTAGTCTCAGTAATTGTGCATGGAATGACAATCGATGCTGATTGTCACTCTGAGGCAGTTCTGACCAATCGAAAGTAAAGATTACAGGGCGGCATGTGGCGCAGTGGTTAGCACTGGGACTGCGGCGCTGAGGACCTGGTTCAAATCCCAGTCCTACGTCACGGTATACCTGTTTTGGAGGGAGATGACCGCAGGGGACACCTGCACTGCCTTCCTGCTCTTTCTCTGCCTTTTGGTCACCCATTCCCCGTCTCCCTCATCAACCCTAATCTGCGGTGTGACCAACTCACTGAACGTGCTATCCACGACCTCCTCAGCATCACGAATGCTCCAAAGTGAATCCATCCGCAGCTCCAGAGCCGTCATGCGGTCTAACAGGGGCTGCAGCTGGACACACTTCCCGCACATGAAGGAGTCAGGGGCATCGGCCGCATCCCTGAACTCCCACATTGAGCACGAGGAGCTAACACGGGTCTGGGATCTCCTGCCATTTTTACACTTTACCTTAACTGATTACAAATATAATATCAAATAATGAATAAGTGAAAACAATAAGGATTTTACTTACCAATCACAATACTTACCAACCCACGAAGAGTTAAATTTCGCCCAGCCACTTACCTTCCCGACAGACCACTGGCCACTGCTCCCGCCGAAAATCTGAAGCTATAACTTGCGGAAAAAAAGAAAAAGAAAAGAGAGCTTACCTGATATTCACTCACCTCCTTAGGTTAGAGGAGGTGGAAGGGTGGGAGACACTACAAGTGTAGCGTCTCGGGTTTAGCAACCGCCCAACTTGAATAGAGGTAAAAATCAAACACTTGAGCACCTACCTGATTCCCAAGCTGCACTCCTGTTCCCTCTCTCTCTCCCGCTCCCGGAAATGAAGGTCGCTGGAACCTGGGGACAAGTTTAAACACCTACCTGAATCCCAAGCTGTACTCGCTGCACTCCGGCTCCCTCTCTCTCTCTCCCGCTCCCGGAAATGAAGGTCGCTGGAACCTGGGGACAAGTTTAAACACCTACCTGAATCCCAACTGTACTCGCTGCGCTCTGGCTCCCACTCTCTCTCCCGCTCACGGAAATGAAGGCCGCTGGAACCTGGAGGCAAGTTTAAACACCTACCTGAACCCCAAGCTGCACTCACTGCGCTCCGGCTCCTTCTCCCGCTAAATTTATTTTTTTTAAAGAAAAGAAAGATTACAATTCTAGAGGGAAGTTCAGGAGCAGAGGGACCTGGGGGCATATGTGCATAAATCAGGTAGGACAGGTTGGGAGTGTGGTTCATAAAGCGAACATGATCCTGGGCTTTATAAATAGTGGAACAGAGAATAAAACAAAGAAATTATGATATATGTCCATAACACATCTGTTTGGTCTCATCTGGACTGTCATGGGCAACTGGGCAACACATTTTAAGAATGATGTGAAGTCATTTGGAAGTGTAGAAAAGATTCACACGAATTGTTCGGGGATAAGAAACCCCAGTTAGGGTAGACAGATTGGAGAAAATGGGACCATTCTCCTTGGAGAAGAGAAGGTTCAGAGGTGATTTGAGAGAGGTTAACAAAATCATGGGTCTGGACAGAGTAGATTGAGAGAAAGCCTTCTCATCAGTGGAAAGACGGAGAACATTCTAGGATTGATGGCACAAATTTAATGGAACTGACAAAGTATGCAATGGCAACATGAGGGAAATCATTTTTTCGTTAGGATCTGGGATGAATTGCCTGAGAGTGTGGAGGAGGCAGGTTAAGTATGGCACCTAGCAGGGAATTTGGATCATTATCTGAAAATGAAGACTTTGAGGGCTACAGGGAATAGGCGGAGGAGTGGCACTCATTGAGTTTCCCTTCAGGGAGCCAGCACAGACTTGAGGGGCGAAATTGCCTGCCTGTGTGCTGAAATCTCCCTGCCATTCTGTGAACTCATTGAAGCACATACAATTCTCAAGGGTCTTGAACGGTTAGATGCTGGGAGAATGTTTCCCCTAGCTGGGAAATCCAGAACACAGGGTCACAGTCTCAGAAGAAGGGATTGAGATGAAGAGAAATTTCTTCACTCAGACGGTTGTGAATCTTTGAACTGATCTTCCCAAAGAGCTGTGGATGTAAGCTGTTGAGTGTATATAAGTCAGTGGTAGGTACATTTATGTGTAAAGGAACCAAGAGATATAAGGATAATGTGGGAAGCTGTAGCTGAAGTATAAAATCTTATTGAATGATGGAGCAAGCTCTGGGGTCTGATCAACCTACTCCTAGTGGTATTGTCACTGGACTAGTAAACCAGAAACCCAGGATAATGCTCTGGGGACCATTGTTCGAATCCCGCCACTGCAAATGGTGAAATTTGAAATCAATAAAAATCTGGAATTAAATGTCTAATGATGACCATGAAATCATTGCCGATTGTCATTAAAAACCCACCTGGCTTGCTAATGTCCTTCGGGAAAGGAAATCTGCCACCTTTACCTGGTCTGGCCTATATGTGACTCCAGACCCACAGCAATGTGGTTGACTCTTAACTGCCTCCTCAACAGCAATTAGAGATGGGCAATGAATACTGGCACAGCCAGCGACACCCACGTCCCATGACCAAACATTCGGAAAGATGACAGGATCTCCACCCTACACCCACCCACCCGCTCACACGGCCCCCACCCCAATCTCCACATCTGACCTCACTTGGGGTTATTCAATCCCACCTTTACTTTCACCTGGTATTGTATGGATGTACATCTATGCCAGAAAGATAAAATGTATCCAATGATTGAAATGACTGAAGGTTGAAAACCAGAGGGATCATTGGCAAAAGATCACAATGCAATGAGTGGTTAGGATTTAGAACGCATTGCCTGATAGATTGTGGAAACAGGTTCAATTGTAGCTTTCAAAAAGCATTCAGTAAATGAATGCTTGAATGAGAAAAATTGCAGGCATCAATTGCAGGCATCAGGCAGAGAAAGAGCTGAGGAATGGGGATAATTAAATTGCTTTTATGAAAGAACGCCACCCATTGCAGATCGGAAGTGCCAAATGATTTGGTGATATTTCAGTTCCAATTTCTGAGTAGATTTGCTGGGATCAGTAATGTAGCTACTGTAACTGAAGATGATATCAGAGAACAGAATATGTGATTAAAGGAACCAAAAATCATTTATCCATTATAAGTGTGTGCAACAATAATCCAAATGATATATGTTCCCTACACGAATGTTTCCTGCACAAAATGTGGTCGATAAATCCCATACATTAAGCACAATTTATATGTGATATGCACCATTGTCACTTTTTAGACTAAACACATAACACTTTGAATTTGTGACCTTTGATCCATGAAAGAAATGAGCCTTAAGTCTGTAAGCAGTATGTCATTTGTTATAGATATCGAAAAATGGCTTTTCTATTTGAGGAAGATTTCACCTGTTGGGAAATCTTTCATGAGCAACACTGCTTTCCCCATGGAGTCTGAGTCTAGCATCTTTGTACGACAACAAAGCAATTTACAAAAGCAAAATACTATAGTTGTTGAAATATCGGAAATGAAAACAAAAACTGCTGGAGATACTCAGCAGGTCAGGCAACGTCTGTGAGAGAGACACAGGAAGTTCACATTTCAATTTGGTGACCTTTCATCAGGATTGGAAAGAGGTTTTAAGCAAGGACAGAGCTCAGGAAAGGCGGAGGGGGGAAGTGGGGAAACAAAGTGGAATGTCTGCGATAGGGTGGAAAGCAGGGAAGTTTAAATGACAAAATGGGATGATGATGCAAGGCAAAAGGAGATGGTAATGGGACAAGCAAAATATGAGTCGAGAGGAGGTGGAAATGGGAATAATAAAGAATAATTTTCAACCGCTGCTGTTCAATACAGTGGGGTGAATTCTCCACCTCCCCAGGCACATGTTCCTCAGCGACGTGCCATCACGGCAGCGAGATTCTCCATTCCCGCTGTTGTCCAATACAATGGGGTGAATTCTCCACCTCCCCAGGCACATGTTCCTCAGTAACGTGCCATCACGGCAGCGGGATTCTCCATTCCCGCTGTTGTCCAATACAATGGGGTGAATTCTCCACCTCCCCAGGCACATGTTCCTCAGCGACGCGCCGTCACGGCAGCAGGATTCTCCATTCCCGCTGTTGTCCAATACAGTGGGATGAATTCTCCACCTCCCAGGCACATGTTCCTCAGCGACACGTCGTCACGGCAGCAGGATTCTCCATTCCCGCTGTTGTCCAATACAATGGGGTGAATTCTCCACCTCCCCAGGCACATGTTCCTCAGCGGCATGCCATCATGGCAGCGGGATTCTCCATTCCCGCTGTTGTCCAATACAGTGGGGTGAATTCTCCACCTCCCAGGCACATGTTCCTCAGCGACGTGCCGTCATGGCAGCGGGATTCTCCATTCCCGCTGTTGTACAATACAGTGGGGTGAATTCTCCACCTCCCAGGCACATGTTCCTCAGCGACGCGCCATCATGGCAGTGGGATTCTCCATTCCCGCTGTTGTCCAATACAGTGGGGTGAATTCTCCACCTCCCAGGCACATGTTCCTCAGCGACGTGCCATCATGGCAGCGGGATTCTCCATTCCCGCTGTTGTCCAATACAGTGGGGTGAATTCTCCACCTCCCCAGCCGCGTGTTACTCAGCGGCGTGCAGTCACGGCAGCGGGATTCTCCATTCCCGCCGCCGGCCAATGGGATTCCCAATTGTGGCCACCTCACGCCACTGGGAAACCCACTGCGTTGGTATGCTGCCACCAGAACAGAGAATCCTGCTGGTGGAGAATTCACCCCAGTGGATTCAAAGGATCTGAAATTGCTGAAATTGCTGTTAAATCGGTCTTCCCGGTGAGCAGCGAATAGTTTCCACATTGGAAGAGGTATGCTGAATACAGAGGAAATAGCAGTGAATAATCTATTGAAAATTCAGGCTGGCAATAGAGGAATAATAAGAGTTCTGACGAAAGGTCATTGACCTGAAACATCAATTCTGTTCCTTTCTCCAGGAATTTACCAGACAAAGAGCTGATGAAAGTGGATAAGATGGGGGGGGGGGGTTAAATATATATATAAAGAAAGACAAGAAAGAATAAATGAAATAGGATGAAAACAAATGGGTCGAGGTGGGGTAGAGCTAATCATCTGAATTTGTTGAATTCGATGTTGAGACCAGAAGGCTGTAGCGTGCCTAACCGAAAGATCGGGGGCGAAATTCTCCCCCAACGGCGCGATGTCCGCCGACTGGCGCCAAAGACGGCGCCAATCAGACGGGCATCGCGCCGGCCCAAAGGTGCGGAATGCTCAGCATCTTTGGCGGCCTAGCCCCAACATTGAGGGGCTAGGCCGACGGCGGAGGGATTTCCACCCCGCCAGCTGGCGGAAATGGCGTTTGTTTCCCCGCCAGCTGGCGCGGAAATGCGGCACATGTGCGGGAGCGTCAGCGGCCGCTGACAGTTTCCCGCGCATGCGCAGTGTGGAGAGTCTCTTCCGCCTCCGCCATGGTGGAGGCCGTAGCGGAGGCGGAAGGGAAAGAGTGCCCCCACGGCACAGGCCCGCCCGCGGATCGGTGGGCCCCGATCGCGGGCCAGGCCACCGTGGGGGCATCCCCCGGGGTCAAATCGCCCCGTGCCCCCACCCCCCCAGGACCCCGGAGCCCACCCACGTCGCCTGGTCCCGCCGGTAAATACCAGGTTTGATTTACGCCGGCGGGACAGGCAATTTCTGGGCGGGACTTCGGGCCATCCGGGCCGGAGAATTGAACGGGGGGTCCCGCCAACCGGCGCGGCCCGATTCCCGCCCCCGCCCAATCTCCAGTACCGGAGACTTCGGCGGGGGGTCGGAGAATGACGCCCGAGATGTCCTCCAGTTTGCGATGAGCTTCACTGGAATATCGTAGATCTGTGACGCTCCCAGCGTTCCGGTCGATTACATCTGCAGCAAGTGTAACCAATGGCAGCTCCTCACAGACTGCGTGATTCGGTTGGAGCAGCAATTGGATGCACTTAGGAGCATGCAGGTGGCGTAAAGCGTCATAGATAGGAGTTATAGAGATGTGGTCACACCCAAGGTGCAGGCAGAGAGATGGGTGACCACCAGAAGGGGCAGGCAGTCAGTGCAGGAAACCCCTGTGGTTGTCCCCCTCTCTAACAGGTATATCTTTGGATACTGTTGGGGGGAATAGCCTATCAGGGGAAAACAGCAGCAACCAGAGCAGAGGCACCACGGCTGGCTCTGATGTTCAGCAGGGAGGGTCAAAGCGCAGAAGAGCAATAGTCATAGGGGACTCTATAGTCAGAGGCACAGATAAGCGCTTCTGTGGACGTGAAAGAGACTCCAGGATCGTATGTCGCCTCCCTGGTGCCAGTGTCCAGGATGTCTCCGAAGGTGCAGCGGGCATCCTGAAAGGGGAGGGCAAACAGTCAGAGGTTGTTGTACATATTGGTGCTAACAACATAGGCAGCAAGGTGCACGAGGTCCTGCAGCAGGAGTTCAGGGAGCTAGGCAGAAAGTTAAAAGACAGGACCTCTAGGGTTGTAATCTTGGGATTACTCCCTGTGCCACTTGCCAGTGAGGCTAGAAATAGGAAGATAGAGCAGCTAAACACGTGGCTAAACAGCTGGTGTAGGAGGGAGGGTTTCCGTTATCTGGACCACTGGGAGCTCTTCTGGGGCAGATGTGACCTGTATAAGGAGGACGGGTTGCATCTAAACTGGAGAGGCATAAGTATCCTGGCCGCGAGGTTTGCTAGTGTCACACGGGAAGGTTTAAACTAGTATGGCAGGGGGGTCGGTACCGGAGCAGGAGGTCAGAAGGTGAAAAAATTGAGGGAGAACTAGGGAATAGGGCCAGTATGGCTCTCAGGAAGAGCAGAAAGGGAGATGTTGCTGAAAACAGCGGGACTGGTGGCCTGAAGTGCATATGTTTTAATGCAAGAAGTATAACAGGTAAAGCAGATGAACTTAGAGCTTGGATTAGTACTTGGAACTATGATGTTGTTGCCATTACAGAGACCTGGTTGAGGGAAGGACAGGATCGGCAGCTAAACGTTCCAGGATTTAGATGTTTCAGGCAGGATAGAGGGGGATGTAAAAGGGGTGGAGGAGTTGCGCGACTGGTTATGGGAATATCACAGCTGTACTGCGGCAGGACACCTCAGAGGGCAGACAGGCTATATGTGTAGAGATCAGGAATAAGAAGGGTGCAGTCACAATGTTGGGGCTTTGCTACAGGCCACCCAACAGCCAGCGGGAGATAGAGGAGCAGATAGGTAGACAGATTTTGGAAAGGAGTAAAAGCAACAGGGTTGTTGTGATGGGAGACTTTAACTTCCCCAATATTGACTGGGACTCACTTAGTGCTAGGGGCTTGGACGGGGCAGAGTTTGTAAGGAGCATCCAGAAGGGCTTCTTGAAACAATATGTAGACAGTCCAACTAGGAAAGGGGCTATACTGGACCTGGTATTGGTAAATGAGCCCGGCCAGGTGATAGAAGTTTCAGTAGGGGAGCATTTCGGGAACAGTGACCACAATTCAGTAAGTTTTAAAGTGCTGGTGGATAAGGATAAGAGTGGTCCTAGGGTGAATGTGCTAAATTGGGGGAAGGCTAATTATAACAATATTAGGCAGGAACTGAAGAACCTAGGGCGAAATTCTCCCCCAACGGCGGGATGTCCGCCGACTGGTGCCAAAGCCGGCGCCAATCAGACGGGCATCGCGCCGGCCCAAAGGTGCGGAAGGTTCCGCATCTTTGGCGGCCTAGCCCCAACATTGAGGGGCTAGGTTGACGCCGGAGGGATTTCCGCCCCGCCAGCTCGCGGAAATGGCGTTTGTTGCCCCGCCAGCTGGCGCGGAAATGCGGCGCATGCGCGGGAGCGTCAGCGGCCGCTGTCAGTTTCCCGCGCATGCGCAGTGGGGAGAGTCTCTTCCGCCTCCGCCATGGTGGAGGCCGTAGCGGAGGCGGAAGGGAAAGAGTGCCCCCACGGCACAAGCCCGCCCGCGGATCGGTGGGCCCCGATCGCGGGCCAGGCCACCGTGGGGGCACCCCCCGGGGTCAGATCGCCCCGCGCCCCCCCCCAGGACCCCGGAGCCCGCCCAAGCCGCCTGGTCCCGCCGGAAAATACCAGGTTTGATTTACTTCGGCGGGACAGGCAATTCCTGGGCGGGACTTCGGCCCATTCCGGCCGGAGAATCCAGCAGGGGGTCCCGCCAACCGGCGCGGCCGGATTCCCGCCCCCGCCCAATCTCCGGGAGCGGAGACTTCGGCGGGGGCGGGATTCACGGCGGGCAACGGCCATTCTCCGACCCGGCGGGGGGTCGGAGAATGACGCCCCTAGATTGGGGAAGGATGTTTGAGAGTAAATCACCATCTGACATGTGGGAGGCTTTCAAATGTCAGTTGAAAGGAATTCAGGACCAGCATGTTCCTGTGCAGAAGAGGGATAAATACGGCAAATTTCGGGAACCTTGGATAACAAGAGATATTGTAGGCCTCGTCAAAAAGAAAAAGGAGGCATTTGTCAAGGCTAGAAGGCTGGGAACAGACAAAGCCTTTGTGGAATATAAGGAAAGTAGGAAGGGACTTAAGCAAGGAGTCAGGAGGGCTAAAAGCAGTCACGAAAAGTCATTGGCAAATAGGGTTAAGGAAAATCCCAAGGCTTTTTATACGTACATAAAAAACAAGAGGGTAGCCAGGGAAAGGATAGGCTTACTGATGGACAGGTGAGGGAATCTATGTGTGGAGCCAGAGGAAATGGGCGAGGTATATTGAGTCTGGAGAAGGGTGTGTAGATAGCCTGGGTCACATTGAGATCCAAAAAGACGAGGTGTTGGGCGTCTTGAAAAATATTAAGGTAGATAAATCCCCAAGGCCTGATGGGATCTACCCAGAATACTGAAGGAGGCTAGAGAGGAAATGGCTGAGGCCTTAACAGAAATCTTTGGATCCTCACTGTCTTCAGGTGATGTCCCAGAGGACTGGAGAACAGCCAATGTTGTTCCTTTGTTTAAGAAGGGTAGCAAGGATAATCCAGGGAACTACAGGCCGGTGAGCCTTACGTCAGTGGTAGGGAAATTACTGGAGAGAATTCTTCGAGACAGGATCTACTCCCATTTGGAAGCAAATAGACGTATTAGCGAGAGGCAGCACGGTTTTGTGAAGGGGAGGTTGTGTCTCACTAACTTGATAGAGTTTTTTGAGGAGGTCACAAAGATGATTGATGCAGGTAGGGCAGTGGATGTTGTCTATATGGACTTCAGTAAGGCCTTTGACAAGGTCCCTCATGGCAGACTGGTAAAAAAGGTGAAGTCACACAGGATCAGGGGTGAGCTGGCAAGATGGATACAGAACTGGCTAGGTCATAGAAGGCAGAGAGTAGCAATGGAAGGGTGCTTTTCTGATTGCAGGGCTGTGACTAGTGTGTTCCACAGGAATCAGTGCTGGGACCTTTGCTGTTTGTAGTATATATAAATGAATTGGAGGAAAATGTAACTGGTCTGATTAGTAAGTTTGCAGACGACACAAAGGTTGGTGGAATTGCGGATAGCGATGAGGACTGTCAGAGGATACAGCAGGATTTAGATCGTTTGGAGACTTGGGCGGAGAGATGGCAGATGGAGTTTAATCCGGACAAATGTGAGGTAATGCATTTTGGAAGGTCCAATGCAGGTAGGGAATATACAGTGAATGGTAGAACCCTCAAGAGTATTGACAGTCAGAGAGATCAAGGTGTACAGGTCCACAGGTCACTGAAAGGGGCAACACAGGTGGAGAAGGTAGTCAAGAAGGCATACGGCATGCTTGCCTTCATTGGCCGGGGCAGTATAAAAATTGGCAAGTCATGTTGCAGCTGTATAGAACCTTAGTTAGGCCACACTTGGAGTATAGCGTTCAATTCTGCTTGCCACATTACCAGAAGGCTGTGGAGGCTTTAGAGAGGGTGCAGAAGAGATTTACCAGGATGTTGCCTGGTATGGAGTACATTAGCTATGAGGAGAGGGTGAATAAACTCGGTTTGTTCTGACTGGAACGATGGAGGTTGAGGGGCGGCCTGATAGTGGTCTACAAAATTATGAGGGGCATAGACAGAGTGGATAGTCAGAGGCTTTTTCCCAGGGTAGAGGGGTCAATTACTAGGGGGCATAGGTTTAAGGTGAGAGGGGCAAGGTTTAGAGGAGATGTACAATGCAATTTTTTTACACGGAGGGTCGTGGGTGCCTGGAACTCACTGCTGGAGGAGGTGGTGGAAGCAGGGACGATAGTGACGTTTAAGGGGCATCTTGACAAATACATGAATAGGATGGGAATAGAGGGATACGGACCCTGGAAGTGAAGAAGATTTTAGTTTAGATGGGCAGCATGGTCGGCACAGGCTTGGAGGGCCGAAGGGCCTGTTCCTGTGCTGTACTTTTCTTTGTTCTTTGCTCTTTGTTCTTTTGCAGCAGGCCAAGGACAGACATGTGGGCATGGGAGCAGGGTGTTATGTTAACATGGCAAGCAACGGGATGGTCAGGGTCCTGAATGCGCATCTTTTCTGCCCCAACCCGCCGGCGGGATTCTCCGTTACGCCGGCTGGTCAATGGGGTTTCCCATTGTGGGGCAGCCCCATGCCGTCGGGAAACCCCGGGCACCGGCAAAAGGGAGACTCCCGCCGGCGGAGAATCCCGGCCCAGATTGGAGACCGGAGCAGCAGCAGACAAGGACACCCTCAAATTTGAAAAGGAAAAAGATCAAACAGTGACATCACAGTTGATAACTGGTTTCTTTGTTTCCCTTTCTCCAAGGCAAGGGAGATAACCTTAGCAGCTGGGAAATTAAAATTTTCCTTTTGAGGGAATAACAGTTCAGCGAAACATTTCGGTGAACTTCCTGGGCGGGATTCTCCATCGGCTGACGCCAAAATTGCGAAACGCTGGAGAATCGGTTATGATGCCAAAATCACAGCCGAAGCCGATTTGACGCCAAATCGCTATTGCCCGTCTGTGATGCTCCGCCTCCGATGGGCCGAGTTCCCAATGGTGCGCTTCACTTGTGCTTTCAAAAATCGTGAAACTGGCGCCATGGCTGCTGAAGGAATGAGAAGAGGTAGGACATGGAGAGGCGCAACTGCGGGCTGCCAGGCCGATCACTGGCCAGCTGGTTGGGGTGGGGAGTCCCTGCCAGAGCTGGGAGGGTGTGTGGGAGGTGGGGGGAAGAACAGGCCATGTGGCTGGGGTGACTCGCCACGGGACCTTGGCAGTGTCCAGTCACAGACCGTCATTACCGTGACCTGCAAGGCAGCCATCTTGCTGCGCACCCCAGTAACCACCAACCTTGATCCATGGTTCTGCTGAGTGACACCGGCCATATGGATGCCCCAGAGGGACAGGAGGCAGCGGCCCAGGATGGAGAGCCGGCCGCCCAACAGGCCGAGGAGGAGGAGGCACTAAGGAGGCGCCACATGAGTCCTTGTGTGTACCGGCAGCGTCTGTCATTCGAGGACATGCCGGACCGGGCATGCCATCGAAGAATCCAGCTGAGCCGGGAGACAACGTAACATACCTGCCAAATCATGGCACACCTGGAACCACGGCGGAATGGGGGAGGACACCCGCTCCCGGTGGCCATTAAGGTGATGGTCACCCTGAACGTTTACGCCTTGGGGGCTTTCCAGGCGCGGAATGGGGACCTGTCCAGGATCACACAGACCTCGGTGCATCTGCACCGTCTTGGAGGCCCTATATGCCCAGTCGGCTCAATACAGCCATCTCAATGTAGACTGTGCCCACCAGGATGCCCGGGCAACGGGTTCGCCGTCATCAACGGGATGCCTCGGGTCCAGGGGGTGATCGGCGGGCTGCATGACCCCTATGAACATCTGCAGATGACAGGCAGCTACACAAAACCAAAATGGGTTTCACTCGATGAACATGCAGTTGATATGTGACCATCAGATGCACATCATGCACGTCTGTGGCCGATACCTGAGCAGTGTGCACGATGCCTTCATCCTGGCATACTCGACGGTTCCTGGCCTCTTTGAGGTGCTTCCCAGCTGGGGGGTTAGCTCCTCAGTGACAAGGGTTATCAGCTGCAGTTGTGGCTGATGCCACCTATCCGTAGGCTACAGACCTGCGCGGAAACCTGCTACAATGACACCCATGCAACGACCAGGTCCATGATCGAGCGATGCTTCGGCATCCTGAAGATATGATTCAGGTGCCTGGACCGCTCTGGAGGGGTCCTCCAGGATGATGCTAAGTGTGTCGCCCGCATCATGGTGGCCTGCTGCTTCCTCACAGCATCGCGCAGCAGAGGGGCAACATGCTGAAGGATGAATGGCAGACCTCGTCCGACGAGGAGTATGCGAGACAGGGAAGGATGGGCAGGACATGGGGCCGAGGCAAGCACAGGAAGCCGCACGATATGTTTGCCAGGGCCAACGTGCAGGGGACACTCTGATCGGCTTCAGGTCACCGACTGGGCGGGGAGGGACTGGCCTGGGGCACGGACACTGCATCCCACTCCCACACTCCCTCACTACACCCCTGGGCCCCCCTCTCTGGCCATCCAGACCAGCCCACCCTTCACATCCATCTGACAGAGCACCGAGGCTGGTTGTAGCATTGGTAACAGGCGTTTAATGTAACAATGTTTATACAGAAACGTGACCTAGGCCCTATAAATAAACTGCCTTGCACCCATGCCAACTGGTTTCTAACTTTCTGGCATAATGGCCCTAACACTAGATCTAGGTGGATCCCCAGACGGTACAGCAGGAGTGGAGGCGGCCTGCTGTGATTCCTGCCCTGTGACCTGGGTCCCTGTTGGCAGTTGTCTTCTGGGGCAACCGGGCCTGGATAGGCCAGACTGCTGCTTGGATGTGCCAGGTGGTGTGGTGCCACCCTGTTCTGCCCGTTGCTCACCTGTTGTGCCAGGGACAGGAGGAGGGGAGTCCGAGGTGCTGGGGTGTTCCAACACTTCCCCTGCAGGAGTCATTGGGACGGATCCCATCACCTCCTCCTCCTCCAGGATGCCCGATGACCACTGAGATACTCCATGGGAATGGGGATGCGAGTGGAGCTATCTCCTGAGACTCTCCGGGGAGTGGTGCGGGGTGAGCCTGTGTGTGGGGGTAGGGGGGCGGTGATGGAGGGGATGATGTAGGGTGAGTGTGGTGTGGGGCTGGGGGTGAGGGTGGTGTGGTGGTTAGGGTGGGGTGAGTGTGGTGTAGGGATGGGGGTGAGGGTGGGGAATCACAACTAAGTGGGGGTCTCACTTCCTCGCCCACGGCCGAACTCTGCCCCGGCGACCTTCGCCCTCCAAGCCTGCGCCGATCCAGATCCTCTATCTAAAACTGTCGCCTATTTTCTAAGGACCTGTATCCCTCTGCTCCCTGCCCATTCACGTAACTGTCTAGATACATCTTAAATGACGCTATCGTGCCCGCTTCTACTACCTCCGCCGGCAATGCATTCCAGGCATCCACCACCCTCGGCGTAAAGCATTTTCCACGCATATCTCCCTTAAACTTTTCCCCTCTCACCTTGAACTCGTGACCCCTAGTAATTGAGTCCCCCACTCTGGGAAAAAGCTTCTTGCTATCCACCCTGTCTATACCTCTCATGATTTTGTAGACCTCAATGAGGTACCCCCTCAACCTCCATCTTTCTAATGAAAATAATCCTAATCTACTCAACCTCTCTTCATAGCTAGCACCCTCCATACCAGGCAACATCCTGGTGAACCTCCTCTGCATCTTCTCCAAAGCATCCACATCCTTTTGGTAATGTGGCGACCAGAACTGTACGCAGTATTCCAAATGTGGCCGAACCAAAGTCTTTCCAACTGCAACATGACCTGCCGACTCTTGTACTCAATACCCCGTCCGATGAAGGCAAGCATGCCGTATGCCTTCTTGACCACTCTATCGACCTGCGTTGCCACCTTCAGGGTACAATGGACCTGAACACCCAGATCTCTCTGTAAATCAATTTTCCCCAGGGCTTTTTCATTTACCGCATTGTTCGCTCTTAAATTGGATCTTCCAAAATGCATCACCTCGCATTTGCCCGGATTGAACTCCATCTGCCATTTCTCCACCCAACTCTCCAATCTATCTATATTCTGCTATATTCTCTGACAGTCCCCTTCACTATCTGCTACTCCACCAATCTTAGTGTCATCTGCAAACTTGCTAATCAGACCACCTATACCTTCCTCCAGATCATTTATGTATATCACAAACAACAGTGATCCCAACACGGATCCCTGTGGAACACCACTGGTCACAGTTCTCCATTTTGAGAAACTTCCTTCCACCACTACTCTCTGTCTCCTGTTGCCCAGCCAGTTCTTTATCCATCTAGCTAGTACACCCCGAACCCCATGAGACTTCACTTTCTCCATCAGCCTACCATGGGGAACATTATCAAATCCCTTACTGAAGTCCATGTATGTGACATCTACAGCCCTTCCCTCATCAATCAACTTTGTCATTTCCTCACCTTCCTTTCCTCCGGGCCGTCAACCACGTCCAGTGCCCTCTGCTGTGCCATGGTTCGGGGCCGCAGGTCATGCAGTCCACCTCCTGTCTTCTCCTGTTCCCGGTGGTTGTGGGTGGCCTTCTCTTGGGGGTTGTGGGGGGGGGGGGTTGCAGGGGAGGGGGGAAACAGAAACGGACAGCGTTAGGCAGACCGATCCATGCAGCACAGGGGGTGGGTAGCTGGTGGCCTCAGTGGCCATGCCACCTTGCCATGTTGGCCGGTATAGGTACTGGCATGTGGTGCTGGGTGAATGTTCGGCCGCCCTCCGGAAGGGGCGGAAAGGTGTCGGGTTATGAGTGTGTGGGACGGGGTTTGGTCCCAGGGGCACAGTGCTGCCTACTCAACCTGGCCGCCCTGAGGAGGTTGTGCTTTTTTTTGGACCCGCTGGCCAGTCCGAACGGTTTTTCACATGCCCTCTGCCATCCGCGTCCCAGGCACGGCGAATTGTGGCGGCTGGCAGCCTCCTTCTTGGGCCAGGGTACAGGGTCATCAGCCTCCCCTCCATGGCGTCGAGGAGGGTCTCAATCTGTTCATCCGCGAAACGTGGGGCTGCGCATCTTGCTGCCATCTTGTTGGCTGGGATGGTGTGTGTGGGGAGTGAGGTGTGTATATGCGGCTGCAGCTTGTCAGCCTCCTGAGTGTCAATCGCGAAACCGGCGAATTCCGCACCGTTTCTCATTGGAATCGATTGTGTTCCACGTGGCGCCAGTGCTAGTCCCTTAATAGTAGCTGAATCACTCCAGATGCAGCACCAGTTTTGCTGTCATGGAACTCCACGAATTCTGCATCAGCGTCAACACAGTTTCATGAACAGAGAATCCCGCTCCCTATATTTAACCAATGTCAGCAGCAGGGAAGAGAGTAGCTGGTAAGGCTTTCTTTTTAAGTATTTACTTTTCTTATCTAATAGAAAGAGGAATGGTAGGGCAGCTCTGGTCTTTAGAGAGCACATCCATGTGGGAACTCCAGGATAATTCCCGTGTCCTCGGCACTGTGCCTTGTGGGAACTATTTGTGCAGGAGGTGTCAACAGTCGCAGCCATTCCAGCTCTGTGCTTTGGAGCTTGAGCAGCAGCTGGTGTCACTGGGACACATCTGTGAGGTTGAGAGCTTTATGGATTGCATGTTTATCGGTGTGGTCACCCCGCAGATTAAGAGCATGCAGGGAGAGAGGGGATGGATGATGAGAAGCACGCACGTAGTTCAGAGTCTCTTGAGTGCGTCTCACTCTTGAACCAGCATTCACTTTTGAATACTGATGGAAATGATGGTTCATCTGGGTGGGCAACCAGAATCAATTCTACGGCACCATGGATAGTTCCCACAAGGTACAGTGTCGAGGACACGGTAATTTTATCCTGGAGTTCCCACATGCACAGGATGTGCCCTCTAAAGATCAGTGCTGCCCTACCATTCCTCTTTCTATTAGATAAGAAAAGTAAATACACAAAAAAAGCCTTACTAGCTACTACAAGGGGCCACAAAGAAGGCTGAGAGAGAAATAGAAATAGGTGACTTGATAGTTTGGAGAGCAGACAGATGTTTCTACAGCTGCAGACATGACTCCAGGATGGTGCGTTGCCTTCCTGGTGCTAGGTTCAATGATGTCACTTAACAATTGACAATTACCCTGATTTACATCAGTATCAACAATATAGGTAGAAAGAGGGATTGGTTCTACTGTCCGAATTTAGAGAGTTAGGTGGGATATCAGCAGACAGGAAGTAGTAATCTTTGTAGTATTCCAGGTACTATATACGTGTGAGCATAGAAATAGGAAGAAAAGCACACAAATGTGTGACTGGAAAAATAGTTCAGGAGGGAGGTCTTTAGATTTCTGGGACATTGGGACCAGTACTGAGGGAAAAGGGACTTGTGCAGGTCTGACAGGTTGCACCTAAACAACGTTTGGACCAATTTTCGTATGTATGTCTATTTCAGACAGGCAGTGATGAAATAATGAAAGTTTGCATAGCTATCAAGAAGACATATATTTATGCAATTTGGATTTGAAATATCCTCTAAAGCTCGAAAGTTACAGTTGGTGGTATTCGTGAATGAATATTTTATGCATTTGTATGGCGCTCAAATTGGTTAATGATTCAGTTGAAATAGCAAACAAAAAAAGTCAAATTCATTAAACAGTCAACAGAAAATCGTTGCCGACAGCGACAGCTGCCCCTCAACTCAAGGATGATGTCTACTCAGCATTCTGAGTTCCTGCCGTGGGTCTTCATGTGACTAAATAGGTCAATTCTCTACCTCCATGGGCTGGATTCTCCGATTTTGAGGCTATGTCCGGAGGAAGTGTCTAGATTTACGATGAAAAAGTCGCCGCGCCACCGCACCGATGCTCCGCCCAGTGGGGGGCTAGCAGCCATGCCACGTAAAACCCCAAGCGTTCCTGACAGAAAAGGCCGGAGAATTGCCGGGTCCGTGGCCATGCATCTTCTAGGTGTCGTGTTCCCGAACTCAAAATGAAAATTTGGCCCTTATTCCTTTCTTGCTCTGCACTCCATGTACAGTGTACAGCCATTTAAAAGTATGCAGTAAAGAACATTAAAATGAAGATGTACCTTGTACAAATGTTGGACATGATTTTCCAGAAAAAACTTTGTTTCAGTGTAGAATCGTTCACCCAGAGGTTCTAGGTAGGCAACACACAAAGCATAAATGTCTCAGAGCAGAATATTAAAGGCCTTCAATGCAAACAGTGAGGGGAAAATAGTTAACAAAACAGGTTTAATAAAACATCAAAAGTAAATCTTCAAATCTAGGAATGAATCATTGAGACAGAAGCTGAAATAATTGCTACTATGTGACACAGACTGACACATCCCAAAACTGTGACCTTGCCCAAGCAAAAAGAGCCCGTTTACAAAAGGTGGATGAAAATAAACAATTTTTACTGCATATTGTCCATATTTGAGTCAGTATAGTATTTTCACAACTTATTTAGCAACTGAGTTATAACTATATATGGTTTAGCTGATATACACCAATTAGCTATTTGCACTGGTAACCTCTCCTCACACTATGTACAATATTTTCATATTACATGAAAATGTATGGGCTGTGTTAACTAAATCCCTGCCAATACATTCAAGGAAATATTCATATTTTAACTCAAATCGATCACTACCAGACCTATTTACGACTTTGATCTATACAGACTATTATTTTTCACAGATTGGGCGGCATGGTGGCACAGTGGTTAGCACTGCTGCCTCACGGCGCTGAGGACCTTCTGCACTTAGGGATGCTATGATTCGGCCGATAATCTTCCCGGCGATGGAGAGCAGGGAGATTCTGTTCCCGCAGTCCACTTTTTCTCCTTTCTCGAAGATGGTGGTGATGACGGCATCCCTGAGGCCGGTAGGAATTTCTTCTCTGTCTCAGTTTCAGGAACATCTGATTGAGATGACAAGTGATTGCTTCTCCACCAAGTTTGAAAACCTCCGCTGGGATCCCGTCCACTCCTGTGGCTTTTCCATTCTTCATGGGTTTAATGGTGACTTTGGTTTTGTCCCCGCTTAGTGGCAGTCCAAGATCATCTTTGATAGGGAGTTGGAGGATTTCCTCAAACGTGTCCTATGATTGTATCACAGTTTAGGTGTTCTTTGAAGTGTTCTCTCCATCGGAGGCTGCTCTCAAGAAAGTTCCATCCTTTTTCCACAACGGTTTGAGAGCTAGGTTGCTGGGTCCTTATATTGCCTTGATGGCACTGAAGAAGCCCCGGGTGTCATGCATGTTGGTGAGGAGCTGCAGCTCCTTAGCTTTCTCAGTTTATCATTGGTTCTTGTTTTCCCTAGTTCTTATTTGTACCTCTGCCTTGGCTGATTGATGAGCTCTCCTCTTTGCCTTGCTGCTTATGTCATTTTGCCAGGCGTGGAGCTTTCCTCTTCTTGTCGATGAGGTCTTGGATGGTGTGATCAATCTCTTCAAGCCAGCCTGGGTGTTTCCCGGTCTTGTAGCCGATGGTTTCTTCGCAGTTTGAGATAATGGCTGTCTTCAGCTCTTTCCAGTTTCCTCCACTCCATTAGAATGGACAAGTTGGAGATTTTTGGAAGTTCTCTTGAAGTTGCTCAACGGCGATCTTTTTTCTGAACTGTTTCTTCATCTTTTGCTGCTTTTGGTGGAGTTTGATGAACATAGAGGAGCGGATGAGCTGGTGGTCTGTCGAGCAGACTGCACCGGTCATTGCTTTGATGATGAGGGCATTCTTTTCATGTCGGGATTGGATGTTTTACATTCATTGCTCATTTTCAGAAATCGCACAAATCTTTTCTTTATCCAAAGTGCAGTAGCTTATGTTTTCCCCCATTGAATTTCGTCTGTGATTTTTATCCCAAGTACTTTATTTGTTCATCTCAATTTCACCACTTTCAATTTTCCCCAGACTTGTTACCAATCTGGTTATCAGAGCTAAAGGAGCTCTGAAGAAGGGTCATATGGTCAAAACATTAACTCTGTCTCTCTCTCGCCACAGGTGTTGCCAGACCTGCTGAATCTTCCTCGAATTTTCCATTTTTATTTCAGATTTCCAGCATCCGCAGTATTTTGCTTTTTCTACAGTTTCCTGAATGCTTTAGGCAGGACTTTAACAAATACTCCTAAAGTAATCATATTCACAGTTTGTTCAGGGATCATTCCTAGATCGTATTAAAGGAGAAAATCCAATGATTTCCATTAAGCTGGTACATAATCTAGAAATATGCAAAACTGTCATCCATTATAATTTAGTCATCCATCATTGTCAGTTCTCATCATTATAAACATCTCCAAATTAAATATTTTAAAAAATAAAGTACTTAACATTCCCCACAGTAGTCTGATTAGTAATACCGTCTGTTGTTAATATATTGCCTGCTTAATATTTGATTTAATTGATTAAATTGAAACCAAAAAGGACTTTAAAGGTATGAAGAAATTTGTTTGAATTAATGAAACCTGGATCTTTTCTTCTTCATGTTCAAAAGCCTGCGATTTGAAGAGTTTAAATAATAATGTATATTGAAGACCAATTAATCGTAAACGTCGCATTTTCCTGTAGCCAGCTGTAAATTATTCCTCAGTATCAGAAGGAGCATAATAAATAACATTAATAAATAATACATAAATAACATAATAACAGAAATATTATCAACTGCATGGAACATACAGGGTGCGACTACATGCATAAGATGGGTTCAATAGTGAATGAATTAATAAGTTCTGTTCAATTATTGTCCAGAGTTACGAAAATGTCCATGCATAAGATGGGTTCAATAGTGAATGAATTAATAAGTTCTGTTCAATTATTGTCCAGAGTTACGAAAATGTCCAAGTTAAAATAAATACTAAGATAAAGGAACCAAAAACAGAACATGCTCGAGATCCACAGCTGATCAGGCACGATTTGCAAAGGCTAAAGACAAGCTAATGTTATGGGTATAACCTCTGTCAGAACCCAAGAGGAAAGAAGATTAGAACGTGCTTTAACACCTCTCAGTTAGATTCATTTATACAGTACCTTCATGTGTTTTGGCATCGTTTAAAATAGTTCACAAGAGTTTTAGTTTGAAATGGGCTCAATTTGTTTCGTTTTTCCACACTTTCCGTAAGATGGATTTTTTAAAAAAGGAATCCAACCCAAATTTATGACTGTTACAGATTCATACATTATTAGTTGCATCTTAATGGGATCACTCAGGCTCATTGGGTTCTGGCAGTGAGTAACTGAGTCATGCAGATCTGGCAGAGCTCAGGTTTAATGTACACTTTGTGTTGAGTTATCTGATCTTACACAGGCTAATGGTAGGAGAAGTGACCTAATTTAAGAAGGAAAATAATCAGTCAGGATTCTCTGACTCTTGATTATTAATCAGTTACCCTCAGGTGGCAGTGTGCCTTTGTGGACTTTAGGTGAGTGCCTGATAAATAGCTTGTCGATAGTCATAGGTTAAACTCACTAAAAAAGGATTACATATTTGAGATACAGGAGTATTCCTTGCCCCTGAGACCATCAAACAGTCAAAACTTTCAGGAAAGAAAGGGAAAAAAGATGAAGAAGAACACACTGTACATATCTTTAAAAAATAGACATTCTGAAGGAGCTTCAAATTATAGTCCACCTTTGGATTTAAATATGACACCATTTGGAAGTATTTGAACCACATCCATTCTGTAACCATGTTTCAAGTATAACTTAATTTAAAAACAAAATGAGCTTGATGAAATTGTGCATTGCGAATCAGGTTAAAATGTTTAGTTAAATTATGCATGAATAGTTCAATTGAGCATGGGCGGCTTAGTAGCACAGTGCTGCTTCACAGCACCAGGGTCCCAGGTTCAATTCCCGGCTTGGGTCACTGTCTGTGCGGAGCCTGTACATTCTCCCTGTGTCTGCGTGGGTTTCCTCCGGGTGCCTGAAAGACGCGCTGTTAGGTCATTTGGGCATTCTGAATTCTCTCTCAGTGCACCTGAACAGGCTCCAGAGTGTGGGGACTAGGGGATTTTCACAGTAACTTCATTGCAATGTTAATGTAAGCCTAGTTGTGCTAATAAAGATTATTTTAAAAATTAAGCAGGGAATCTCGGGTCATATCCAGGTTTTTCTGCCAGACTTTTCCAGACATTCCCACCACCTTCATTTCAAAGGTACCCTGCCAGTTTGTTATTGGGTGTGTGAGCTGATAATAATAGTGCAGTGATTAGGGACCAAAAGGGTATTTTATGCATGGAGGCAGAGAGAATGGCTGAGGTATTAAATGAACACTTTGCACATGTCATTACCAAGGAATAAGACTTCCGGGTGCGGCTATGCAGAGCGAGGTCGCATATTCGGCAGCTCCCGCTTGGAACGGACTTTTGGGCTCTTTTACAGGGCCCCCACGGCATTTGTTTGACATTTCCCGGTGTGGCAGGAAGACTGCAGCATTCCCCTGACAGTGTCCCCCAGGAGTGTTGTGTCTTTTGGCTGCCAGGCCCGGCAGAAACAGTGAAAGATTTGGCTTGAGCTGCAGCAGTAGACGAGGGCCTCTTCCAGCATGCAGGCGGGGGAAGGGCAAGCTTAAAGCTGCAATCTGACTTGACTCTATCAAAGGTGAATTCTAGCAGCAGAGGGAACAACTGTGAAAAGATCTACCAGGCCATTGAAGAAGCAGGGACGAGGCTTCCGGTGGCGGCCATGGAGAAGTAGGTCGCGCATTCGGCAGCTCCCGTCTGGAGCCGACTCTCAGACCTTTTTCAGGAGTTTCCATAGACTTTTTGGGGCAGACTGGTGAAGCAAACACTGCCAACTTCTATGAAACGGACCAGGGGCGTCATTCTCCGACCCCCCAGCGGGTCGGAGAATGGCCGTTGGCCGCCGTGAATCCCGCCCCCGCCGGTTGCCGAAGTCTCCAAAGGGAGAAAAGTAGGCGGGGCGTTAATGGCGCCGCAGACGTCGGAGAATGGCACGGGTGGGCGCAAGGCAGCCGATTTTCGGCCTGCCGATATTCTCCCTTCCGGATGGGCCGAAGTCCCGTCGACGTGATGACGGGTCACGTCGACGTAAATCAAACCTCCTTTTAATCGGCGTTAACCTGCGCTCCAGGTTCACGCCGACCAGCGTGGAGGTGAGTGACGGCCTGGGGGGTTGGCTCTGGGCAGGCGATGGCGTGGCCGCAGTCTGAATGTGTGGGGAGAGGTGTGTCTAGGGTTGTGTGTGTGTGTGTGTGCGGCGGGGGGGGGGGGGTGGTTAGAGTGGGCTGGGCTCCGGGGGAGTGCCAGGAGGGGGGGGTCAGTGCCGGGGAGAGGATGGGGGGCCCATGCCGGGGAGGAGGATGGGGGGCCCGTGCCGGGGAGGAGGATGGGGGGGTCCGTGCCAGGGAGGGGGATGGGGGGGGGGGTCCGTGCCGGGGAGGAGGATGGGGTCCGTGCCGGGGAGGAGGATGAGGGGCCCGTGCCGGGGAGGAGGATGGTGTCCGTGCCAGGGAGGACGATGAGGGGTCCGTGCCGGGGAGGGCGGATGGGGGGGTCCATGCCGGGGAGGAGGATGGGGGGCCCGTGCCGGGGAGGAGGATGGGGGGCCCGTGCCGGGGAGGGGGATGGGGGGGGTCCGTGCCGGGGAGGGGGATGGGGGGGGGGTCCGTGCCGGGGAGGAGGATGGGGTCCGTGCCGGGGAAGAGGATGGGGTCCGTGCCGGGGACGAGGATAGAGTCCGTGCCGGGGAGGAGGATGGGGGGTCCGTGTCGGGGAGGGGGGAATTGGGGGGTCCGTGCCGGGGAGGAGGATAGGGGCCCGTGCCGGGGAGGAGGATGGGGGGGTCCGTGCCGG
Source organism: Scyliorhinus torazame (assembly GCF_047496885.1). NCBI lineage: Eukaryota > Metazoa > Chordata > Chondrichthyes > Carcharhiniformes > Scyliorhinidae > Scyliorhinus > Scyliorhinus torazame. Next base: position 120,142,845 of record NC_092712.1, on the reverse strand, counting down.
GGACGGGGTATGGGGGGTCTGTGCCGGGGAGGAGGATGGGGGGCCCGTGCCGGGGAGGAGGATGGGGGGGTCCGTGCCGGGGACGGGGGATGGGGGGTCTGTGCCGGGTAGGAGGATGGAGGGCCCGTGCCGGGGAGGAGGATGGGGGGTCCGTGCCGGGAAGGTGGTTGGGGGGGTCCGTGCCGGGAGGAGGATGGGATCCGTGCCGGGGAGGAGGATGGGGGGTCCGTGCTGGGGAGGGGGGATGGGGGGTCCGTGCCGGGGAGGAGGATGGGGTCCATGCCGGGGAGGGGGATGGGGGGGTCCGTGCCGGGGAGGAGGATGGGGTGCCCGTTCTGGGGAGGAGGATGGGGGGGTCCATGCCAGTGAGGGGGATGGGGGGGGGGTCCGTGCCGGGGAGGAGGATGGTGTCCGTGCCGGGGGGGGGGGGGTCCGTGCCGGGGAGGGGGATGGGGTCCGTGCCTGGGAGGGGGATGGGGGGGGGGGTCCGTGCCGGGGAGGAGGATGGGGTCCGTGCCGGGGAGGAGGATGGGGGGTACGTGCCAGGGAGGATGGGGGGGTCCGTGCCTGGGAGGACGATGGGGGGGGTCCGTGCCGGGGAGGAGGATGGGGGGTCCGTGCCGGGGAGGGGGGATGGGGGTGTCCGTGCCGGGGAGGAGGATGGGGGGGTCCGTGCCGGGGAGGAGGATGGAGGGGTCCGTGCCGGGGAGGAGGATGGGGGGGTCCGTGCCGGGGAGGAGGATGGGGGGTCCGTGCCGGGGAGGGGGGATGGGGGTGTCCGTGCCAGGGAGGAGGATGGGGGTGTCCGTGCCGGGGTGGAGGATGGGGGGCCCGTGCTGGGGAGGAGGATGTGGGGTCCGTGACGGGGAGGAGGATGGGGTCCGTGCCGGGAGGAGGATGGGGGGTCCGTGCCGGGGTGGAGGATGGGGGGCCCGTGCCGGGGAGGAGGATGTGGGGTCCGTGACGGGGAGGAGGATGGGGGGCCCGTGTCGGGGAGGAGGATGGGGGGGAGGGGGGGTCTGTGCCGGGGAAGAGGATGGGGGGCTCCATGCCGGGGAGGAGGATGGGGGGGTCCGTGCTGGGGAGGAGGATGGGGGGCCCGTGCTGGGGAGGGGGGATGGGGGGTCCGTGCCGGGGAGGAGGATGGGGTCCATGCCGGGGAGGGGGATGGGGGGGTCCGTGCCGGGGAGGAGGATGGGGTGCCCGTTCTGGGGAGGAGGATGGGGGGGTCCATGCCAGTGAGGGGGATGGGGGGGGGGGTCCGTGCCGGGGAGGAGGATGGTGTCCGTGCCGGGGGGGGGGGGGGTCCGTGCCGGGGAGGGGGATGGGGTCCGTGCCTGGGAGGGGGATGGGGGGGGGTCCGTGCCGGGGAGGAGGATGGGGTCCGTGCCGGGGAGGAGGATGGGGGGTACGTGCCAGGGAGGATGGGGGGGTCCGTGCCTGGGAGGACGATGGGGGGGGTCCGTGCCGGGGAGGAGGATGGGGGGTCCGTGCCGGGGAGGGGGGATGGGGGTGTCCGTGCCGGGGAGGAGGATGGGGGGGTCCGTGCCGGGGAGGAGGATGGAGGGGTCCGTGCCGGGGAGGAGGATGGGGGTGTCCGTGCCGGGGAGGAGGATGGGGGGTCCGTGCCGGGGAGGGGGGATGGGGGTGTCCGTGCCGGGGAGGAGGATGGGGGTGTCCGTGCCGGGGTGGAGGATGGGGGGCCCGTGCTGGGGAGGAGGATGTGGGGTCCGTGACGGGGAGGAGGATGGGGGGTCCGTGCCGGGGAGGAGGATGGGGGGGTCCGTGCCGGGGAGGAGGATGGAGGGGTCCGTGCCGGGGAGGAGGATGGGGGTGTCCGTGCCGGGGAGGAGGATGGGGGGTCCGTGCCGGGGAGGGGGGATGGGGGTGTCCGTGCCGGGGAGGAGGATGGGGGTGTCCGTGCCGGGGTGGAGGATGGGGGGCCCGTGCTGGGGAGGAGGATGTGGGGTCCGTGACGGGGAGGAGGATGGGGTCCGTGCCGGGAGGAGGATGGGGGGTCCGTGCCGGGGTGGAGGATGGGGGGCCCGTGCCGGGGAGGAGGATGTGGGGTCCGTGACGGGGAGGAGGATGGGGGGCCCGTGTCGGGGAGGAGGATGGGGGGGAGGGGGGTCTGTGCCGGGGAAGAGGATGGGGGGCTCCATGCCGGGGAGGAGGATGGGGGGGTCCGTGCTGGGGAGGAGGATGGGGGGCCCGTGCCGGGGAGGGGGGGTGCGAGGGCAAGTGAGTTGGTCCACCTGGCCAGGTGCCAGCCCCCAACAGTTGGACCCATGCGGTCCATGCCACCTGGCTGGGGGGAGGAGGGGGTATGGGCAATGATGACATGTCATCGTTCCCCTCCCCCCCACCAGGCCGTCATGGTTTCCGATCATCCAGCGATGTTGGCCGCCGTGGCGGCAGCCGCTGATGTCTATGTTGCCCAGGATGAGGAGGAGGAGGAGGAGGAGGAGGAGGAGCGTGCCAGAGAGGTGGCGCAGGCTGCCGCAGAGGGGCAGGCGGCAGCCGCCCAGGCTGGAGGGACACCTGACCGACAGGACGAGGAGGGGGAGGAGGACATCGCGGCCCCACAGCAGCGGAGGCACCCGAGGGCGCCCCGTGTGTACCGGCCCCGGCAGTCATACGAGGACCTCACGGACCAGGAATGCAGGAGGAGACTCCGGATGAGGCGGGAAACCGTGGCACACGTCTGCCACCTGCTGGCACACCTGTCACCGCGTGGCACTGGCGGGGGATACCCTCTCCCCGTGTCCATCAAGGTTACGGTGGCCCTGAACCTTTATGCAACGGGGTCATTCCAGGCACCGAGTGGGGACCTGTCCGGCATATCGCAGACATCGGTGCACCGGTGCATCCGGGCAGTGACAGACGCCCTATATGCCATGGCGCACCGCTACATCCGCTTCCCTGTGGACCGGGCCAGCCAAGATGCCCGGGACGTGGGCTTCTCTGCCGTGGCCAGGTTCCCCATGGTCCAGGGCGCGATTGATGGGATGCACGTCGCCGTGTGGCCACCTGCAGATAACTTGGCCGTGTTCACCAATAGGAAGGGGACCTATTCGATGAACATACAGGTCGTCTGCGACCACCGCATGATGATCCTGCACGTCTGCGCCCGTTACCCGGGCAGTGTACATGACTCATACGTGCTGTCACAGTCATCCATCACCGGCAGGTACGAGGGACGCCATCCCCGGCTGAGGGGCTGGTTGCTGGGCGACAGGGACTACCCATTGCGATCGTGGCTGATGACGCCTATACGGAGGCCACGCAATGAGGCGGAGAACCGCTACAATGATGCCCATGTAGCGACAAGGGGAGTGATGAAGAGGTGCTTTGGCATGCTGAAGATGCGTTTCAGGTGCCTGGCCCTCTCTGGGGGCGCTCTCCAGTATCGGTCAGATAGGGTCGACCGCATCATTGTGGTGTGCTGCGTCCTGCACAACATAGCCCAGCAGAGGGGCGATGTGCCGCAGGCAGAGGAGGGCGGAGTGGAGGAGCAGCAGGAAGAGGCGCAGTCCTCCCCAGATGAGGGGGATGGGGGCAATGGTCAGGGCAGATGGGCTAGACACAGGTGGGTGGCTGTCCACCATTACCGGCTGGCCCAGCGGGCACGGGGCAGGCTGATAGCCGCGCGCTTCACTGACTAAATGGGCGTGCGAATCGGGTAGCATGGCCACAGACCGCACACCATGGCAACAGCCGACCACCCACACCCCCCACCCATCCACCCACCCAGCACCCTCACCCCCCTCCCCAACCCCACCCACCCCACCCACATGCACACCACCCCCCCCATTGCCGATCCACCTGCAGCATAACGGCCGGGCTCACACAGTTGCCGGTGGAAGCGTGTCTATTGCAGGCCATGGAGGATGATGACAACCCGCCCTGCGGTGAGCTCCTGGCTCTACATCGTTGGACTATGTCTGACCCATGGCCACAGTACCACCATCCACCCGGACCATCCCTGCATGCGGCTGTGACACTGCAGCGCACGGTCCCGTCCTCTGCCCGGGGGGATGTTGATGGCAGCCCAGGGGGAAGGGGCAGACTCACCTGGGGCTGAGGTAAGACCACCCCTCACACACACACACTTGCGCTCAACATACATGACACCCCCGCACGCTTTGGACAGAGCACAAAGGCAGCTTCTGTAGGTGTAACATTGACTTTAATAACCAAAGGAGTTCATGCACGCGCCCTAGCCCCTAAAACCCATCTGTGCCCTGCACCCGTGCCAACTTACTCAGTGTCTAATTGTTTGGCCTTATGGGCCCTTTGACTACGTCTACGTGGTTCCCCAGACGGTACAGCAGAACTCGAGGTGGACTCCTGTGATTCCTGCCCTCTGACACGGGATCCCTTTGGCGGCCGTTTCCTGGGGCGTCCTGGCCTAGATGGGCCAGGCTGCGGCCCGGGCGACTGGGATGGCGAGCTGCCAGCCTGTCCTGCCCGTTGCCCACCCGATGCACCTGGGACGGAAGGGGGGGAGTCCGAGGTGTCGCGGTGTACCGGGGCCTCCCCTACAGGGGGAGCCGGGACGGACCACAGCACCTCCTCCTCCCTCGGGGTGCCCGATGGCCCCCAGGCCTCTACATGGGTGGGGGATGCGAACGGACTGGCCATCCGACGCCCCCCCGACATCTGGCGCTGCCAGTCCTGGAGGCCCGTGCTGGTATCGACAGGGGTCTGCAGGTTTGCAGCCATGGAGCCCAGGGGATTGGCAAACCCTGTCTGTGACTGTGCGACGCCGGCTCGCACATGGCCAATGGCGCCGATGCCCTCAGCGATGGCCTGCTGAGCCTGGGCTATGGCCAGCTGAGACTGGGCCATGGCCTGCTGAGACTGGGCCATGGCCTGCTGAGACTGGGCCATGGCGTTGAGCGCCTCTGCCATCTGGCGCTGGCACTGGCTCATGGCCTCCTGTGAGAGGGCAGCCATGTCCTGGGCCACAGACGCCGCCTGCACGGAAAGCCCCAGGCCTCGCAAACCGTTCCCCATGTCTGACACCGTCGCACCCATTGCCTCCACCGCGGACGCCACCCGTGCGGTGTCGGCCTGGGTGGCACGTATGACCGGCACCACTCCCAGCTCCTGGACGCGGGTGGACTCCTCCACCTGCGACTGCAGCCGCCGCAAGCCGGCCGTCACCCTCTTCGCTCGTCTCCGGTTCGGTGGTTGCATCGGATCTATGGGTGGGTGTGGTAACTCCAGGAACCCGGGATCCATCTGGGCGGCAGATGGTCGCTTGGGCTGGGCTGCCCTCCGACCGCCCGGCCCCTCTGCTGCTCCTACCTCCACATGCTGTCCTGGGACGGCTGTGTTGTGCGCACCAGTGAGTGTACCAGACGCCTCATCACTAAAGTGCCCAACCGAGGTGAGTGTTTCTGCGATGGTGGAGGGTGTTGGTGACAGCAGTGGCGTTGTGTCGTGCTCTTCGTCCCACTCTGAGTCCATGGCACTTTGGGGTGGGGGTTCGTCTCCACCCATCCACTCTTTATCACTGTCCGGTATTTCGTCTTCCTGGGTAGTGCTGTCCCGGGTAGGGGTGTCCTGGGTAGTGGTGTCCTGGGTAGTGGTGTCCTGCTCGGCTGTGACGGGGGCCTGTGACTGCCCCTCTCGTCGTTGGGTAGCACACGCCTGCGTCGTCGCACCCGCACGAGACGGGGGCGGCGTCTCCCTGTTGCTCCAAGTCTCTCCGTCTCCCGTGGTCTCCAAGGGACATCCTGCGGGCGTCGCATGCCAGAGTGTCCGGGTCTCTCCGTCTCCCGTGGTGTGCGAGGGGCACCCTGCGGGCGTCGCATGCCGGAGGGTCCGGGTCTCTCCGTCTCCCGTGGTGTGCGAGGGGCATCCTGCGGGCGTCGCATGCCGGAGGGTCCGGGTCTCTCCGTCTCCCGTGGCCTCCGAGGGGCATCCTGCGGGCGGTCTGCATTTGCGGGGATAGGTGCCTCGACGTTTGCTCCTGCGATACACAATGAAGCATGCATGGTTAGACACGCAGGCAGTGATCAGGTGATATGGGGGAGGGGGGATATGGGGACGGGCTGTCGGTGGCTCTTTTGCTAGTACGCCCCCGACCTCTGCATCAACAACCTCCCGGTCCTCAGGTCCGCCAGCCAGTTCCAGGGCCCTTTCCTCGTGTTCGGTCAGTGGCCTCTCATCAGCGGGGCCTCCTCCAGTCCTCACATGCTCCCTGGTGTTGTGCGCGCGTTTCTCCTGTGGCCGGGCGGGGGGGGGGGGGGGGGAGGTTGACAGGGGTAAAAGGCAACAGTGTTAGACGGGTATATGAATGCACGCCATCGGTTGCGCGTGTATTGCAGAGGTTAAGGTTGGGGCTGGATTCACTTGGGGATATGGGGGATATGGGGGAGGGGCGGATATGGGGAGGGGGATATGGGGGAGTGGGGATATGGGGGAGGGGGGATATGGGGAGGGGGGATATGGGGGATATGGGGGAGGGGGGATATGGTGGAGGGGGGATATGGGGGATATGGGGGAGGGGGGATATGGGGGAGGGGGGATATGGGGAGGGGGGATATGGGGGAGGGGGGTTATGGGGCATAAGGGGATATGGGGAGGGGGATATGGTGGATATGGGGAGGGTGGATATGGGGGAGGGGGTATATGGGGAGGGGGGATATGGGGGAGGGGGATATGGGGGGGATATGGGGGAGGGGGGATATGGGGAGGGGGGATATGGGGGAGGGGGGATATGGGGGATATGGATATCGGGCAGGGGGGGGAGGCTCACCCTGCCTGCTCTGACGAGGTCGTTCACCTTCTTGTGGCACTGGGTGCCTGTCCGTGGTGTCAGGGCCGCAGCGGTGACGGCCTCTGCCACCTCCCTCCACAGACGCCGGCTGTGGCGTGGGGCAACTCTGCGGCCGTACCCGGGATACAGGGCGTCCCTCCTCTGCTCCACCGCGTCCAGGAGCGCCTCCACATCCCGTGACTGGAACCTCGGGGCTGAGCGGTGGCCGGCCATCCGGTCGGGTGTTCCAGTCGGGTGGGGGGGAGCAGCGCGTCCTTATGAGCCGTCACGCCGTGCGGCGTGTATGACGCTGCACGACGTGAACCACGTGAGCAAGCGCGGATCCCGTCACGTCGCTGCTAGCCCATTTCGGGCCGGAGACTTCGCGACGATTTTTGCGGCGTGACGCAGGTCGGATTTGCGCCGTTCTTTGCTCCGATCGGCGGACTTTGCGCTGATAACGGAGAATTTCGCCCCAGAAGTGTAACGGCCAAAGGAGCGGCACTGGAGCAACGGGAGAAGCGAGGGAAAGAAAACAAAATGGCGGCGGCCAGGGACAAAGAGGACCGGCAGGAGTTCATCAAGCGCTGCTTCGAGGAGCAGCGCGAGGAGATGCGCAAAGAGATGTTGGCGCCTATGCTTTCGGCAATTGAAGGACTCGGGATCACGCAGAAGGCCCACGAAGCTAAGATCCAGGAGTTACAGAAAAGAGTCAGTCAGAACGAGGACGAGCTAGTGGGCCTGGCGGTGAGAGTGGAGCAGAACGAGGCGCTACACAAGAGGTAGGCTGGAAGACTCAAAGACCTGGAGAACAGGTCGAGGAGAAAGAATCTGCGAATCCTGGGTCTCCCTGAGGGAGTGGAGGGGGCTGATGCCGGGGCATATGCGAGCACGATGCTCGAGTCGATGATGGGCACGAAGGCCCCTTCGAGGCTGCTGGAGTTGGACGGGGCACATCGGGTGCTGGCGAAGAAGCCCCAGGCAAATGAGCCGCCAAGAGCGATGGTGGTGAGGTTCCACTGGTTCACGGACAGAGAGTGGGTCCTGAGATGGGCCAAGAAGGAGCGGAGCAGTAAGTGGGACAATGCAGGGATCCGAATATACCCGGACTGGAGCACGGAGGTTGCAAAGCGGAGAGCGGGTTTCAACCGGGCCAAAGCGGCGTTGTACCGGAAAGAAGTGAAATTCGGAATGCTGCAGCCAGCGCGACTGTGGGTCACATACAAGGGCCAACACTATTACTTCGAAACGCCTGAAGAGGTGTGGACCTTTGTACAAGCCGAAAAGTTGGACTCTAACTGAGGGTTTGTGAGGGTGGGGGGGATGTTTAGGGTTTGATGTGTGATGGTTGTTGTATATAGGGGGTCAATCACGCGCAGGAAATGTTACATGGGCTGGGGGAGAGAGACAAGGCCACGACAGGAGCTCCGCCAGAGGGGGCGGAGTGGGATTTGGAAAGCGCGGGGTGTTTTCCCGCGCGCGGGAAGAAAGGCGGGGAAGGGGAACAAAGGAATGCATATGGATTGGGAGACTCCCACGCGGGGAGGTCAATGGGACGGCGGGGGAAGCCGGGGTCAGCAGGCGTCAGCTGACTTACGGGAGTGACATGGGGGGAGCAAAAAAGCTAGACAGGGGTCCAGCGGGTGGGAGGGGAGGGGGGGAAGGGGTGGGGGGGAAAGGGTTGCTGCTGCACTGGCCAAAATGGAATGGGACACAGAAGAGGTGGTCGGGACGGGGGTCCCCCCTCTGGGGGACTGGAGGGTGGGGGAGGCGTGGACACGGGACCGGCCCAGAAACGGAGATGGCTAGTCGGCGGGGCGTGGGGGGTGGGGGGGGGTGAGAGCCCCTCCAATCCGGCTGATAACGTGGAATGTGAGGGGCCTGAATGGGCCGGTGAAGAGGGCTTGAGTGTTCGCTGAAGGCGGACGTGGCCATGCTCCAAGAGACACATCTGAAGGTGGCGGACCAGGTCAGGTTAAGAAAGGGATGGGTAGGACAGGTATTCCACTCGGGACTGGACGCGAAGAATAGAGGGGCGGCAATATTGGTGGGAAAGCGGGTGTCATTTGAGGCCAAGACTATTGTAGCGGACAATGGAGGGCGATATGTAATGGTGAGCGGTAGGCTGCAAGGGACGTGGGTGGTGTTGGTAAACGTATACGCCCCGAACTGGGATGATGCAGGATTCATGAAGCACATGTTGGGGCGCATTCCGGACCTGGAGATAGGGGGTCTGATAATGGGAGGGGACTTCAATACAGTGTTGGATCCAGCACTGGACCGCTCCAAATCAAGGACTGGAAAGAGGCCGGCGGCGGCCAAGGTACTTAGGGGGTTTATGGATCAGATGGGGGGAGTGGACCCATGGCGGTTTGCAAGGCCGCAGGCCAGGGAATTTTCTTTCTTCTCCCATGTACACAAAGCCTACTCCCGGATAGATTTCTTTGTTCTGGGTAGGGCGCTCATCCTGAGGGTGGAGGGGGACGGAGTATTTGGCTATAGCCATTTCGGACCATGCCCCACACTGGGTGGAACTGGAGCTGGGAGAGGAGAGGGACCAACGCCCGTTGTGGCGGCTGGATGTGGGACTGCTGGCGGACGAGGTGGTGTGTGGGAAGGTGAGGGGGTGCATCGAAAGGTACTTGGAGGCCAACGACAACGGGGAGGTGCGGGTGGGGGTGGTATGGGAGGAGTTGAAGGCGGTGATCAGGGGAGAGCTAATTTCCATTAGCGCTCATAGGGAGAAGACAGAGGGTATGGAAAGGGAGAGGTTAGTGGGGGAGATTTTGAGAGTGGACAGGAGATACACAGAGGCCCCGGAGGAAAGATTACTTGGGGAAAGACGACGGCTCCAGACGGAGTTTGACCTGTTGACCACAGGGAAGGCGGAGGCACAGTGGAGGAAAGCGCAGGGGGCGACCTACGAGTATGGGGAAAAGGCTAGTCGGATGCTGGCACACCAGCTCTGTAAGAGGATGGCAGCGAGGGAAATAGGGGGAGTCAAAGATGGAAGGGGAGCCACAGTTCGGAGTGCGACGAAAATAAACGAGGTATTCAAGGCCTTTTATGAAGAGCTGTACAGATCCCAGCCCCCAGCGGGGGAAGAGGGGATGAGACGATTCCTAGATCAGCTGAGATTCCCGAGGGTGGAGGAGCAAGAGGTGGCTGGTTTGGGGGCACCAATTGGGTTGGAAGAGCTGAGCAAGGGTTTGGGGAGCATGCAGGCGGGGAAGGTTCCGGGACCGGACGGATTCCCGGTGGAGTTCTACAGGAAGTACGCAGACCTGTTGGCCCCGCTACTGGTGAGGACCTTTAATGAGGCAAGAGAGGAGGGGACCCTGCCCCCGACAATGTCGGAAGCGACAATTTCTTTGATCCTAAAGCGGGACAAGGACCCACTGCAATGTGGATCGTACAGGCCGATCTCGCTCCTCAATGTGGATGCAAAGTTGCTGGCAAAAGTGCTGGCCACGAGGATCGAGGACTGTGTCCCGGGGGTAATCCACGAGGACCAGACGGGAGTTGTAAAGGGCAGGCAACTAAACACCAATGTGCGGCGGCTCTTAAACGTGATAATGATGCCATCGGAGGAGGGAGAGGCGGAGATAGTGGCAGCTATGGACGCGGAGAAGGCCTTTGACCGAGTAGAGTGGGAGTACCTCTGGGAGGTGCTGCGTAGGTTTGGGTTTGGGGTAGGGTTTATCAATTGGGTTAAGCTCCTTTACAGAGCCCTGGTGGCGAGTGTAGTGACGAACCGGCGGAGGTCGGAGTACTTTCGACTGTACCGAGTGACGAGGCAGGGGTGCCCGCTGTCCCCCCTGTTGTTCGCATTGGCGATCGAACCATTGGCCATGTCATTGAGGGAGTCTAAAAAATGGAGGGGGGTGGTCCGAGGGGGAGAACAGCATCGGGTGTCGCTATATGCGGATGACCTGTTGCTGTACGTGGCGGATCCAATGGAGGGGATGGTGGAGGTCATGCAGACTCTAAGGGAGTTTGGGGAGTTTTCGGGCTATAAGCTCAATGTAGGGAAGAGTGAGCTCTTTGTATTACAGGCGGGGGACCAAGAAAGAGGGATAGGGGACCTACCGCTGAGGAGGGCGGAGGGGAGCTTTCGGTATCTGGGGATCCAGATAGCCAGGAGTTGGGGGACCCTACATAAACTGAATCTGACGAGGATGCTGGAGCAAATGGAGGAGGATTTCAAAAGATGGGACATGTTATCGCTCTCGCTGGCGGGTAGTGTGCAGTCGGTCAAAATGGTGGTCCTTCCGAGGTTTCTGTTTGTGTTTCAGTGCCTTCCCATCGTGATCACTAAGGCCTTTTTTAAGAGAGTAGGCAGGAGTATTATGCGGTTTGTGTGGGCGAATAAGACCCCGAGAGTAAGGAGAGGGTTCCTGTAACGCAGTAGGGACCGAGGAGGGTTGGCGCTGCCAAACCTGGGGAGCAACTACTGGGCAGCAAATGTGGCGATGATCCGCAAGTGGGTTATGGAGGGAGAGGGGGCGGCATGGAAGAGGATGGAGATGGCGTCCTGTAAAGGAAAGTAACGAGCCTGGGGGAGTTGGTGACGGCACCGCTGCCGCTCTCGCCGACAAAGTATACACGAGCCCGGTGGTGGCGGCAACGCTAAGGATCTGGGGCCAGTGGAGATGGCACCGGGGTGCAATGGGAGCATCAGTGTGGTCCCCGATCAGGATTAACCACCGGTTTGTCCTGGGGAAGATGGACGGGGGGTTCCAGAGCTGGCATCGGGCGGGGATTGGAAGAATGGGGGACCTGTTCATCGACGGGGACGTTTGTGAGCCTAGGGGCACTGGAGGAGAAGTTTGAGTTACCCCCGGGAAATGCCTTTAGATATATGCAGGTGAGGGCTTTTGTGAGGCGACAGGTGAGGGAATTCCCGTTGCTCCCGGCACAAGAAGTTCAAGGTAGGGTGATCTCGGGTGTATGGGTCGGGGAGGGCAAGGTGTCGGAAATACATCAGGAGTTGAAAGAAGAGGGGAAGCGCTGGTAGAAGAGTTGAAGGGTAAAATAGGAGGAGGAGCTGGGGGAGGAGATCGAGGAAGGTCTGTGGACTGATGCCCTAGGTAGGGTTAATTCCTCCTCCTCGTGTGCCAGGCTCAGCCTGATACAATTTAAGGTGGTCCACAGAACGCACTTGACGGGGGCGAGGTTGAGTAGGTTCTTTGGGGTAGAGGACAGATGTGGAAGGTGCTCAGGGAGCCCGGCAAACCATGTCCATATGTTTTGGTCATGCCCGGCACTGGAGGGGTTCTGGAGAGGAGTGGCGGGAGCAATATCTCAGGTGGTGAAAGTCTGGATCAAGCCAATCTGGGAGCTAGCAATATTTGGAGTAGTGGACGAACCGGGAGTGCAGGAGGCGAAAGAGGCCGGCATTCTGGCCTTTGCGTCCCTAGTAGCCCGGCGAAGGATCTTGCTAATGTGGAAGGAGGCGAAGCCCCCCCCAGCCTGGAGGCCTTGATTATTGATATGGCTGGGTTCATAAAGTTGGAGAGGATTAAGTTTGCCTTGAGAGGGTCTGCGCAGGGGTTCTACAGACGTTGGCAACCGTTCCTAGACTATCTCGTGAAGCGTTAGAGGAAGGGCGGTCAGCAGCAGCAGCAACCTTGGGGGGGGGGGGGGGGAGAGGGGACGTCCTGGGAGGGGAGGGAGGGGGGGGACTGCCTGGGAGGGTGTATGAGCAAGAGATAACATGAAGGGTTGGGGAAACTGGCACGTACGGGTGAGGGACAGTGTACAAAGCTGTGTAAATATATCATTTTGCCATGTATATATCTTGCTCTGCGCGATTTCTCGTTTTTTGTTTTTGTTACGGGGGGGGGGGGGGTTATTGTTTGTAAGGGAGAAAAATTGTGTTAAAAAACTTTAATAAATTTTTTTTTTTTAATTACCAAGGAATAAGATGCTGCACAAGCCTTGG